>NW_027210620.1:1422500-2060000 GCF_029030835.1 Brachyistius frenatus | reverse complement strand
AAGTAAAGAAGGGGAGGCCCCCCCCCCCCCACCCTCCTCCTCCCGCACCCTCTCCCCCCCCTCACCCTCCCGACCCCGAGGCTGTAATATTGAATGACACATTGGTACCTTCCCCACCAGAATTCATAAACTAAACGATTAGCCTCTGTCTGTAATTGCACTCTCCCTCGCCTAATAGGGGAGGTGAGGTAAAAGCGGGGAGGGAAAAAAAAAACAAAAGGACAGTTAATTTGTGATTTCCTCTGCTCATTTGAAGGCAAATTAAGTGTCAAACAGCTAATACGGAGCATATTTCATTTTATGAGCTTTTAATTTAATTCCACCCGCCTCATATCGCTGGAGCCCGTTAGCTGCGCTGCTAACGCCCCGCTCCTCGTCTGAAAACGAGGGGCCATAAATAAACATGTTTCAATTAGGCCCCCTTCGCGGTAATAGGATATGATTCCGTTCATTTGCCACGTACGGGTATGGCGGGGATGTGTCACCGCGGCGGAGAGGAAACAAGCTGCTGGGCGTTCGCCTTGTTTTTTGGTTTTTTTTTTTTTTTCTTCTCCGGCCACGGATGCCCGGTGGTGGCTGGCTGGCTGGCTCGGCGTGCGCGGCGGGGGGAAAGCCGGCTGGATTGATGGAACCGCCGCGGGGCCAACCCGACTGTAATTACAGGCCGTAATGAGAGGTTGCATGGGGAAGTACTGCAATAATAGTCCCTGTGTACTTAGGCATATCTTCGAGAGGGCTAATAACGATTAATTCTGCTCACCGAGGAGAACTTGTCTTAAAACAATTCAATATTTCTCCGTAAGCCGCCTCCTGTCCTCCATCTCCTCCATCCACCCCCCCATCCCCACCCCTTCGGGGGGGATGGGGGGGCGGAGGGGGGCTTGTTTGCTCGAGGTTCGGCTACGAGCAACATTACCGAGCAGAAAGCATCGCTTAGACCCCGGCGGAGATTTACTTCTTTTCTCCGGGCCGCGGTTTCGACGCTTGTAAAGTTCCGCCGCGGCTAAAAGTCGCACCGGAGCCGGGAAAAAACCTGGGAGTGTAATTATCTCCAATTTGCCCGTCAGGTGGTTGGACGCAGCTGTAATACCGCGAGTGATGAGCGCTTCTTTCCACGGAGGAATTCAAGCGCCGCTTTCCTTTCCTTTTTTTTTTTAATCAAGCAGCACAACATTGCCGCTTCCCCGCCGCAAGGACCCGAAAGCGGGTCGAGGCGGTTTTTCGGCAAAACGCGAGACGGCGAGGTTCGACAGACTCGGGCCGCTCAACAGCTGTCTTCTAATCATGACAAATAGTTCACCCCCCTCCCCCCCCCCCTCACCGTAGCGCGTCATATTAAACAGCTCTATGCTTAATGGTTTTGGATAAATGGGCCACGAGCAGCGCGGCCGTGTCTCTTCGGCGACGGCAAACCGAGCGCGCAGATAACTGCTGTCCGGACCGAGTGACTGAAGACGCCGGCGCCGCGGAACTTCTCCCCCTTAATTCAATTCCCCGGCTCACCATGGTCCCTCTACCGCTACCCGCCCCCCTCCTCCTCCCTCCCCTCCCCTCCTCCCTCCCTCTCCCTAACCTGTGCTCCAGATCGTACCAAAGCGCTCCTGACGGATAACAAGCCCGGCTGTTTGTTTGAGCCCATGTTGCCCGCGCGTGTTCGCCCCATTATCTCCGCATAAGCTAAATGCTAAATTATATTTGCCATTTTGTTTGCAGTGACACGGGACATCAATCACCTCCTTGTTTTTTATTTATTTATTTTATATATTTCCTCGCCTGCCTCCCTCTCCCTCTCCCTCTCCCCCCCCCCTGCTGCAGCACCACCCCGAGCAGGAGACGTGAGGTTGAGAGGTGGGGTGGGCCGGAGGTGGTGGTGGTGGGGGGGGGCATAAAAAATTCATTACGCTTAGTGGCACATCAGCAAGGGAGAGATATGACTCCTGAGGAGGAGAAGGGGGGAGTTGATAATGATGAAGAATATCAAACATAATGCGGCCCAAGTAGCTGCCCCGTCCAATTTGTCCTCGTCGCGCCGTGATCGCTTCCTTCACGTCTGCGGCTAAAAGGTGGCGGCGGTGGTGCGGGGGGGGGGGGGGGGGGCGGCGCAAGGACGATGAAGCGTCTCCTCGGCGCCTGCTCGGGGTTTGGATGCAAAGAATACAAATGATGGAGAGATTAGAAAAAATAGCGTGTGTGTGGGTGTGTGTGTGTGTGGGGGGGGAACGTGGTGCAAAAAATAAATACAAAAAAAGGACTGAAGACGGAGGTTGAGGCCTTTTTGAAGTTCTGCGACTGAGCTGACCGGCGAGCATCAGACGCACTCCGGGGAAACGCGACACCGCTGTAATACGAGTTTCCCCGTGCTCATGATCATGAGAACCTGCCGCGCTTTCTGACGAGGCATGACACCGACGTTTTTTGTTGTTGTTGTTGTTGTTGTTTTTTTTCCACCTTTACTTCGCATCCGGTTGGAGCGCGTGCGATTGGACGAGCCCATCTGTGTCTGTCAGGGACGGCTGGATGTCAGCGGAGGCATCGCTTCCTCTCTCTCTGTCTGTCTCTCTCTGTCTCTGTCTGTCTCTGTCTGTCTCTCTCTCTCTCTCTCTCGACAGGGCTTGATCACTGCTCTTATGAGAATTGCGCGCTCCCAGGCTTCCCTCGCCCCGCTCTCGTTTCCATGTCTCTGACACATGTTCATTTGCGTGTCTCTGACATGCGGATCATGTTGCGCACATGCAGGGGGCCCGTGGCCTTTGATCCTGAAAGGCAAAGAGAGGCGCCCCGGCAACCCTGCGAGGACAATGCTCCACACCTACAGGGCGGAAGGACGTTTTTTGGGGGGTTTTGTTTTTTTTCCTGCGCCTGATGCCATTAATAGTCGGGGAGCTCGACGGTGATGCAGCTTGAATCAAACGCGCTCTCGGTTATGATAAGCAATATTGTTTTTTGGGTTTTTTTTTTTTTTTTTTAGCTCGAGTGTGCGCGTGCGAAAAGTTTGAGAGACTTACACATGAAGAGGGGGCACGGGGGACGGCTCGTAGATGTAACGTCCCTGGGTATGTCTGTCGTCGATTGGCACGGGGGGATGGAAGGTCGGGAAGAACTGCGGGGCGGCTGCAGAGTGAGGAAAAACAGAAGAAGACACAAGACAGTTTTACGCGTATTCATTCCCCTCCTCGGCTAATCTAAACAGCAGCCATAATGAAAGGCAGCGGTTGATGGCTATCTTTCAGCGGACCCACCCAAATGAGACCTCATTAAAACGCGCCGAGCTAAAAAGCTGCCCCTGCTCCAAAATCGTTCTCCGAAGGAAGTCTCTGTAAATGTCTGGAGGCTGATAGAACTCAAAATAAACAGCGATAAAATAACCGTAAAGAAAAAAGCGAGCCGAACGGCACATTTCTCACCGTGCCAGGCATAATATGGTTTTGTACAAAGGATAACATTTAAGTACAACCAGTGAAACGTACAAAATGAGAACAAAAACATCCTTTTTTTTTTTTCTATTTCAGTGTTTTGTCACAACTGCCAGAGAAAATGCACAAGCTTCTCTCACCCCCCCCACCCCACCCTCCTCCAGATAAAACATTAAAACATTTGCATAATAGGAGCTTCCAAGCTTTTCTCTATTTTTACCCCCTGAAATTGTAACTGTTGTGCTGCCACCAGACCGAATCCACACACTCATCTTCTAACCTTAACCCCTCCGAACCAAAAAGCTTGGGATCGCGTGACTGCGCATCCGCCGTTGGACAAGTCGAAACGAGCAACCCCCCTCCACCCCCTCCCAACAACACCCCCACACCCCCCCCTAAAAAAAAAACCACGAGCGCGCTGCGAAAAACAAAAGTTGTGAAACCCAAATGGGTTAAAACTTGTAGCTACGCCGAGGCGAGGAAACGGCAGATGACGAGAGTGTGAACGCGTCTCTTTCGCGAGAGCACGTGTCGCTTTACTGCCTGATTCCCGAGGCCGCTGCCAAGTTGCGTATCGCCGGCCCGAGGCCAAGCATGTGTCAACATCTGCATAACTTCACGCAGCAAGTCTCTGAGGCTGCTAGCTACGTGTTTTTTCTTCTTTTTTTTTTTTTGCTTGTAAACATTTGGAAGCGCGAACCGAGAAGGGGCAGATGGCCAAACGGCGGGGTGCCCGACAGCTCTGCACGTGTCGAGCCGTGACAAATGCAGCTGCGTCCGCCGGTTGGCGCGGCAGGTGTTGATCCGCGCGCACACCTCAGGTCCGCTTTACCTCACCGCTCGCTCGGTGCCAGTTTGGGCCAAAAGGGGTTTTCAGTTAATCGTTTGCGAGTCTTGAAGAGGCCCCGTCGTAAACAGGGTGGTGGTGGTGGGGGGAGTAGGGGAGGGGACTCGCAGGAGACGCATTCAAAGCAGAACTGTCAAAACTGAGGCAGCAGAAGCCAAAGCAGCCTGAATTTGAGTTCCCGGCGTGGGTCGACCAAGAAGCCCGCATCCTATTGCGTTTGACCCTCCTGTCTGTTAAATGCCTTTCGCCCATCCGAAGTCGGTTTCGTGACGCGGGCCTCCCCCGTTGATACCGAGACACCCGGACGATGCCGCTCGAGTATCTTTGGAGACTTTGAAAAGCTCTTTCCAGAGCGGCAATTCTGGATGAAATGAGAATCACGTTTTTTTTTGTTTGTTTGTTTTTTTCTTGCTTAGAATTGAGATCACGATTCGTAAGGTCCGTTGTTGTTTTTTTTCCCCCCAAAATAAACGCAGTCAATAGCTGCATCATTGACCAAAAACATAATGGTGCTCGAGCAAGGAAGCGTTGTTATTTTCCTCTTTAAATGCAGCTTAAATCTGACACCGAACATAAAAAAAACAATCAATTTCACTCTCTTGTCTTCTCTTATTAAACAAAACCTGCGAACGAATATTTTTCCCCTCAGCTTGTGTTTCTCTTCTCGCTCTTGACGGCTTTTTACATTTTCCTTCCCGCCTGTTTCTGTTGCGGCGTACCACCGCCTCGCCAGCGGTTGAAGGGAGAAAGTAGGAGCGCTTGTTGTTTGGAAATATGATTGCATAGCGGTGTGACTCCAGATCGCAGTTTTAATACAATTAATCTCGCAGGCCCTACGCGACAGACAAAATTATATCCGCGTATTACTCCCCACGGGTATTACGTCGACGCTGGAGTGCCCCTCGAAGCGTTAAAAAAAAAAGAAAAGAAAAGAAAAAGAAGCATGTAATTACATCGTGACATCCTCTGTGATTTCTTTCTTTATTGACTCGCACACCTGTTGTCTGCACATAATGTTGTGCTGATGCTCCAGACAGTAGCATATCTTTTTCTTTCTTTTTTTTCCCCCTGGTGTTATAGGGGTAAGTGAAGTAGAAGAAGTGATTGAAGAAATCAAATGAAATAATGTGGAAAGAACGGGTCGTAAGTCATTCATTTTAGCATCTGTACGCGCCTCATACGGTGTACTGTACCGCACAGCCCCATTAGTTATCAAGTGTTACGTTCAGAGCCACCGGAGGTTTCTAATTCCATTATCCTTCCTCAATATACCGTCAAATATCACTCGGAGCAACGTTGGAGCAAATAAAAAGTTTTGCTAAATGCGTTCCAGCGAGTGATACGTTAAAAAAAAAAAAAAAAAAAAAAAAAAACTTAGGCAAAGTTCTGGAAAACCACGCCAAGTGTGTGTGTGTGTGTGGGGGGGGGGGGGGGGTGTTTCCATCCTGTTTTCACAACAGCAGAGATAAGTGGTGAAAGCCTCCTACACGCAGCTCTGGCAAGTATCTGACCACTCTCCGTCTCCGTCTGTTTGATAAGTTTTCTCCCGATGACTCAGTTTTGGCTCGGCTCACCTCGGCCGACTCCAGAGCTGCCGAGGGAGGGAGGGAGGGAGGGAGGCAGAGAGGGAGGGGATGAGGGGGAAGGAGGGGAGGGTCGGCGGTATAGACGAGAGGCGAAGAGTCTGCTTTGTTTACTCTCTCTCTCCACAGCTCCACTCCCGGGCCGTCGGCCCTCGGCTGTCAGACTCGGAAATGAACCGTCAGGTTTACCGAGGTCTGTGTAGCGCCGCGCCGGCCGGCCGGCCGGCCGGCCTCGATGGGAGTAAAAGCTCCGTGCTCTCTAATCTTACTCATCGCGGCCCCGCATAGCAGGAACTCTGTACTAACCTCTGCCATGTTGGGCAATGGGGGGAGGGGGGGGGGAGGATGACTGTAGAGATTACACGCTGTGAAATTATTTTAAAGACTCCACCTCTTCATTCCCACATCCGCCACTCCTCACTGAGTTACCCAGATCCCCCCCCTTTTTTTTTTGGTCTCTGGAGCTGCTCTTTCAGCCCTATGCCTCGACTGGACCCTTTTTCTGGCTCCTTCATCACTCCTTAGCTGCCTCCCTCCCTCCCTCCCTCCCTCCCTCCTTCCTTCCCTCTCGCTGTTGCCCGTGACTTTGCCGCATGGCAAACCATTCCGCTGAGGTTTATTTAAATCAGACTCAGAAGTTTACTTTACCACGGCCTCTATCTAAATAGAGCCTGCCACCACTTTTACACCAGTGCAGCTACTCCATTAGCAAGGCAAACAGCCCCGTGTCACTAGAGGGAATGTATACAGGCACAAAGAACAGAGCGCGGAGGGGGGAGGGAGGGGGGGACGGGGGGGACTTCATCCTGCAATCCATCTCCAGTGTTTCCTGTAGGGAGTCCTTACTGTTTACTCCGGGACTAAATTGCCCCTGCTCTTCTGGATATTCAGAGGGTATTCTCGTCCTCTTAATACAGAATACAGCTGGAGGGCACACGGGAAGCCAAAGCACACGTCACAGGTTTTTTTTTTTTTTTTTTTTTTTTAACCTTTTCCCGTTGCAGCCACACACACCACAGCAGCTCAAGCATTCCTAAAAGAGAGTGTAATCGCAACCGTTTTTTTTTTTTTTTTTTGTCCCGGTCGCATATGGTAAACCACCACCGGCAAAGTCTGAGGGAATTAAATACATCAACTCGGGGCCGATCAAAATGCTCAAGGTCTCTGAACGCTGGGTATCACAAAACTTTCAGCATCTTTTGAAATATAGAAGCAGAAACGTTTTTCGTCGCTTTCAAGCCATTCATCAGATCCTCAGAACTTCTCTCAAACATTTTAATGACCTCTGTGCAACTTTTCATAGCAGCAGTATTCCTTTGTTTTTGAGGGGATTTTTTTTTTTTTTTTTTTTTGCGTGTCTTTCAGGAGAAGGGATGGACGTTATTAAGACATGATTACAAATGGGTCTTAATGAAAGGGCAATTAGAAGCAAACTTTGACCAGGCTCATTAATTCTAATTCAACACAAACACACCGTGCCCGGGACCAAAAGCCAGCTTCCTCTTCATTAAAGAGAGGATGGTAATTGCCTTGTCCTTTATTGGACACTTGAATAATTTCAAAAGAAGAGGAGGGTGGGGGGGGGGGCATTGAGTGGATAAAGCCTAAAGCACATCATTTGCAATATACTTATTGGTTAATCTCCTTTCATAATGGAAGTTTTTTTTTTTGCCCACAAAAGGATCTTCGCTGTTCTCCAGAAAACGTAGGTGATGTGATACTCACGGAGGATTCTGGAAGCTGTCACTCGCGATTCTGATTTGTTAAGTTTTTTTTTTGATAACGCAAACAATTTCTCCTCTTCCTCTTTTGTTGTCGAGTCAGCATTGTGATTTTTTTTTATTATTATTTTTTTTTTATTGTCTCCGACGGCCAAAAATCTCCTTTCCTCGAGTGAGGGGTTCACTGCCTCTCCGCTCTAACGGAGTGTCACCCGCAGACGAGGGCGAAACACTCTTCCCTAAACCCGGCACTTCCCGTCGACGCTTCGCCGCGAGAGCACAAAGAGCCAGTGACAGATTGTCATAAGGCGGAGGGGGGAGAAAAAGGGGGCAGCCGGGGCCCGCTCAAGAAGGTTTGCGAATCGCTAATGTGGAACATATGAAGCCTGCGCCGCGGCCGCGACTGCCAGATTTCATTATGCCACCTCTCTCTCCCTCGCTCATGATCTCACTGTTTAGGCTCGAATGCAAGCGAAGGCCCGCAGTTACGACACAACTCCGCAACACTTCGCAGGGTGTGTTAAAAAAACAATTAAAAAAAAAACAACTAAAGATGCTCAAGACTTTGTGTGTTTGCATGGTTGGAAGTGCAAGTGCGTGCGTGTGTGTGTGTGTGTGTGCGTGTGTGTGTGTGTGTGTGTGTGTGTGTGTGTGTGTGTGTGTGTGTGTGTGTGTGCGTGCGCAGCTTCTGTCACTCCTTCCTGGAAGTGAATACAGGCATGTGACCTCGCTGTGCAACGGGGTACAACAGTTCTTTATTGCTGGTTTTTTTTTGTTTTGTTTTGTTTTTTAACTCACTCCTGATGATGTCACCTTGAGACAATTGGAACTGCGGTTCACATTATGACCTCCTTAAAAATGAGACGATGTGCAACCCAAAGAGTTTTTCCCCTTCTCCGATTGTTTCATTTTAAAGACTTTTGAAGCCTTATTAGGAAGGCAAACGTATCCATTATTCCACAGAAATGACTTGATTAAAGGTCAGAAAAGGTGATTCTCCACTGCGCTGCCGCATCTACGAGCTGACTACTAGTCTGGTCACCTTATTGAGACTTCTCAGATTTATCTTAGACAGACTGGGGTGTACTCCTTGGCAAAGTCTCATATTTTACATGTTTTCTTACAGTCTTATAAGAAGGTATTTTTCAGGTTTTAAGCACCAGAAACTCTCAATATAGTTTTAAACTGTTTATCTTGAACTCCTTTGGGGAGCTCCACTAGTCACAGGCTGTTTTGTGTCTGTGTTTTTTAAGGCATACTGATATCAACGACCCTCCCCTCTGATTGGTTGATTTTCTTTCTGAGTGACGCACACCCAGGCCAACCACAGGTTGTCTTTGATGTCTGAACGACTAAATTTCCCCAGTGTGGGATTAATAAAGTCTAAGTCTTGCTAGCTCCGTGACAGAATGGCTGTTTCATGCTTTCTTCTACATTAAAGGTTGGATGGTGATCTGCGCTGAGGGCCGACATGTGACATGGTAGCTTTGTGACATCACAAACTTACGGAAGTCCAAATAGCTCGTCTAAATTGTCGTCTGTTTATTTTGGCACTTTCACAGTATTGACGAAAAAGAAAAGGAAATCAGAATTGATATATTTCGGACCTTTTAAGGTGCTAAAAGCATCATTTTTTTTTTATTAATTAAGAATTAACTTCAAGTTTTGTGTTCAAGTAGCTCAGTATAAAAGCTCAACAGTTTTCTAGTCACTATTTGGCACCAACTCTGGACTCCATCAGTCTACCATCGTAAAACACGAGTCGCACTTTTGAACAAAATCCTTAAAATGCACAAAATCCGAGCGCGTCAGAGGATATTCTCCTTCAGACGACACGTCGGCAGACGAGCATGACTGCGAGTATTTCAGTGCGCGCCTAAACTGTGGGACTTCACACTTTGGATCCCACTTTCCTCCAGAATAGTGACAGCGGGCCTCTCATCATTATCGGGCTGGCAGGAGACGGAGAGACTCCCGACAGACTATCAGCAGAAGTAGCTGCCTCTCTCTCTCTCTCTCTCTCTCTCTCTCTCTCTCGATGGCAAATTCCCCCTCTGATGAGTCCCTTCACACCCCGCCTCTCATCACGTTTGCTTACACTGAGACCTCAAGCTGTTTGGACATGTAAATAACACTTTCGGAGACTGTTTAGCTAAGCTCAATGGGAGTTGCTGTTGACTTTTGGAGCGCTTTGCTTAATTACAGGTCCCAAATTGTTTCAGGTCTAATGGCCTAATTACCGCTGTATAAATTAGCCTAATGTTCTTGCTGTGCAGAGCCTCCTCTACTGTATGCTCAATGCTCGGGCGCTGGAGAAAACAGAAAAGATAAAAAGCGAGCCTTTATTCAGCAAAGACCAATAGTGAGAAGGAGGGAGAAGAAAGCAAGCAGAGAGGTTAAATAACAGAAGAATGTTAAGCGCCAGCTTGCCAATCTCTCTGCCATTCATCATATACGCAAGGCTGGCAGATCACACTCTGCCCTTCCTCTGTAAATCAATAGATTTTTTTTTTTTTTTTTCCCCACTCTTCCGCTGTGTTCTCTTCTGTATTGTTTTTTTTTTGTTTTTTTGTTTTTTTTGCTCCCTCGCTCGGTTGCTCTCACACCCTTAAACACAAACAGTCTCTCTGTGGGTAAAAGTAATTAACATGGTGGAAAGGAAGAAAAAAAAAAAAAAAAAAAAAAAGCGAGAGGAGAAAGTGAGTGGTAGAAAGAGAAACGTCTGCACGATAACAGGCTTTCTGCATTCCAGCGCTACTCGCTGTCAAGAGTAATTTGTTTGTCTAGACTGAACAAGTCAGTCAATGCCCATTCTCTCTCTCTCTGTTGAGTCTTCATGGTTCTACAAGTCTGTGCATATTTGCTCTGAGGCTTGACGTTTCGAGCAGGTCATCGCTTTGTGCCAATATTTACAAAGCTTAAGTGCAGGGCTTTCCTTTCCTTTCCTTTCCTTTCCTTTCCTTTCCTTTCCTTCCCGAGGGTCCATTTCGCTCGTGCATCATTCCCGGCCACTAGCTTCGTCTACAGTCGCTGCGGGTTTTTGCCGGCGGGGGAGAAATTGCGGGACATTTAGCCGCAAGTCCCGCGGCGTATTTCCTAATGGCGCTCCGGCATCCGCTCGACATTTGCCAAGTCCGTCTTAACAAATTGCCGCACTAGTCGGGAGGACCGTTCTCTTGCTGGAGAGCGAAGCTGAGCACGCACACGGCTCTTCCAAGGGTCCCCCAGCACCAATCCAAACCCCGGCTCTGCCCCCCACCTCCCGACCCCCCCCACCCCCACCCCTTCTCCCCTCCTCCTCCTTGTATCCCAGTATGGATCAGGGAGTGGAGGTTGTTTCACGAGGCCTCTGCGGAGCCCCGATCCATCTCCTGCGTTTGCCGAACGTCTCCAGATTGGGATAAGCTGGGGAGCAGAACAAAGAGCTATGCGTTGGTTCTCTCCCCTCACTCACTGCACCCTCTCTGCCCCACCACACCCTCCAGCCTCCCCCCACCACACACACACACACACACACACACACACACACACACACACACACACACACACACACACACACACACACACACACACACACACACACACACACACACACACACCAAGCCAGTGGAAAGACAGCAGTTTAGAAGCTGAAAACACATCACTTCTCTCTCTCCCTCTCTCTTTATCTCTCCCATCTGTCTATCTCCTTCTCTCCAAACAATGATAACTCTCGGAGAGAAAGGGAGTTGATTTAAACCTCTGTTTAACTCACCAGGACTTTATTTATTTAGCTTCAACTACCTCCGTGTGATTTATTCTACTCAAATATAAAGCAACTTGAGGGTTTGATCTTTCTGGAGATGTTTATTTAGAAATTGAGGGGGGCGGGAGGTGTGTGTGTGTGTGTGTGTGGGGGGGGGGGGGGGGTTTCGAAAGACTCCTTTTCAAATAACCTGTATTACACCCAGTCGGTCCACTACGCGGAGCGTGCCCGCGACATGTATATACAGTACGAGTTCAAGGTCACGTCGGTGACTTGTTCATGATTGCCACAGCTGCACCGTGACAGGCTGACCCCTCTGTAATCCCGCGTCCCAGCTCCTCTTCGGGCCTCTGTGCAGGTGATACTAAAACTGCATGCGGCTGTGTGATCGTGACTGTGAGGTTAATACACCTGCATTCTAACAACACTCGTACTGTACCGGCCACTGTTTGAGGAAGGCGGACTTCTTCCCTCATTTTGCTTCGAGGCCACCGACCCCAGCCGGCCGTTTTAATGTAACTTGGTTTGCGAGATGACATTTTTCAGGTAGCTGTTGTTCTCGCTTCGTCTCCGTGCGCTGTGAATGTCACATTGCAGAGACTTCTTAATCTTGATGACGAGCGGTAATCCATCACAGCATTGAGCATTTTTGTCACCTTTATTTATTTTTTGTTTTTGTTTAAATGATGTATTATCACCAGGTAATGTGGTTGAAAGAAAGGGGGATAGTTTAAGAATTCTCCTCCGGGGTGCGTTCAAGGGCAGTCTGACTTCCGAGGCTTGAGGGTGAGATGCAGAAAAAGCAGCGCGTTATTTCACTGCGGAGCAAAAGAAGAGGTGGCTTGATTCTCTCGACCATTACAAACCGGTTATAGTTTGAAAACAAGCTGAGGAATCTCAACGTTGATACGTTTCTTGAATTTACAGAACAGTCAAGTTCATAAGGGTCGCTCGGTCAGAAGCTCCTGCACGCTTATTTCCGTACCGCGTTAAATGTTGCGGGAACCGTTGGCTGGAAGTTGGGAAGTAAATCTGTAAAAATGTTCATGCGCACATGATCTTCAGTGAATAAACCAGCAGCGCAGTCCTTCCATGTGTTTTGCAATCAAATGGAATTTCCTCCTGTGTTGTTAAGTCTATCCGTCTCTTTTCCACTGAGCCCATACGGACATTGGACAACGTCCTGTTCACGCCTCCAGAGATGCGCGGCCATTACGTGGGCTAACGGGGGAAAGTGTGCGCCACAGAGTAAAGACGAAGCCCGGTGTCGCAGCAATCAGACAAACGGCCGCCGTGCTCTGCGGGGCCGGACAGGGTTCGACGCCTCTGGACCAATTAACTCTTACGAGTCCCAACAACATCTGGAACTCGGGTTCGCCTTTCCTCGTTCACTCTCCGTTCTGTCCGCATCGCTGCCACCTCGGCCTCTCTTTCACCCTCTCTCTCACTCTTGCATCGTCTTTCCTAATTCTTTCAGTTAATCCCACTCCCGGTCTATCGCTTTCTTTTTGCCCCTCTCATTATTCAAAGCGCATCCTCCTGATCTCTCCCCTTTCCCTCCTCGCAGCATCCCCAAAACAAGGACAAAGTTGTAATCCATTTACTGCACCCCTGTCAACAGATTCCACCCAAATAATCCTAAAAGACTTACAACCGGGTCGAGGTACTGTCAAGGGAAGGGAAGCAGAGCAGAGGCCGAATGCACAGGGGAAGGCAATGTGAGAGCCGTAGAAAAAGAGGGACGAGTGGAGGAGAACATACGAGGGGAGGCGGAGGAGTACAGACGGAGGAAACTTGTGTCACAGTGATTTGAGTCTTTGTCACGCAGGTGGCGCCCAGGGGTTCCCTCAGCCTGGGCAGAGAGACAAACTGGGGGCCCATGTAAACCTTAAAGAGGATTAACCCTGCCGGAGCGCTTTAATGAGACCTGAAAGTGCCGGGCACCGGAGAGCCCCGCTGATTGAGCCGCGCTCCAGTCGGATCCCAACGGTCCGCCGGGCCCAGTGGCCCGGCAGCGCTGCCGCGGCCCCCGTGGCCTGCAGCTGCCCGCTCACACTGAGCCACATCAAAGCAGGCCGTCTGGGACAGCCCCGAGATGGGAGGGAAGGGGAAGCGGTGGTGGCGGTGGTGGTGGTGGTGTGGGGCGGAGGGGGGGCTATAGGGGAGGTGGAGAGTGTGAGTGCGGGAGGAGGGAGAGGAAGGTGCCTGGATGGAGGAATCCCTTATCTCCTCCTGAGAGGATGCTGCTCTGTGGTGCGAGATTGTCTGGAGCTGCCACCTGTCCCAGGCATCTTTGAAGGCAACACTAAAGCCTGTGATGGGCCTGACCTCCTTGAGCTCCCATTCTTTTATGTCTCTCTTCATTTTCTGCTTTGTTACACCCCCTCCCTCCTTCCTCTCCACTCTCCCCGGCTCTTCTCTCTTCCTTTCTTACCCCCCCCTTTCTGTCTCACTTACACCCTCAAACTCAGCCTTGACTCCCTTTCTCTCTCTCTCTCTCTCTCTCTCTCTTCTCCAGTGATATCTTACATTTCAGCAGGCTGCTCGAAACATTTTAATTATACTCCGTTCATCAGCCGCGTTGTAGAACAATATATACTTGTGACCCTCCAGAGACAAGAGCAAGATACGGGCTGTTGCCTGAGGGGATAAGGGTGCTTATCTTTTGCCACTATGTGAGAGGAATGCAAATAGGGAAGACAAAAAAAAAAAAAAAAAGGAGCGATGAGATTTGGATAGACGGGAAACAAACATGAGGAAAGAAATGAAACTTAAAGAAGAGAGAAAAAGCTCCAGATATCATGCTGAGGAGAAGCCCCCCGTGAGTATTTAGTTGTCTTGTATTTTTAGTATGGGGCTT
The DNA here is from genome assembly GCF_029030835.1 of Brachyistius frenatus. Taxonomy (NCBI): domain Eukaryota; kingdom Metazoa; phylum Chordata; class Actinopteri; family Embiotocidae; genus Brachyistius; species Brachyistius frenatus. The sequence continues at coordinate 2,045,831 of NW_027210620.1, read as the reverse complement.
CATGTTGCAGTTTATTCTCCTTTTGGATGGACAAAATACAACAAATCTTCCTTTTTAAGCCTTCACACCAACAAAGTGCTATTGTTCCTACTTGCCTCTGTGACTTCGCTGATTAACCCAACGCATTTGAAAGGAAGTTAAACATACTGACAGATGTTGCTGCGATGATACTAAGAAAACACAGAGCGTTCTTCTGTGAGCATCTTCAGTTCTCCGGAAATTCTTCTTAATTCCTTTAACGCCCCTCCCCTCCCGCCCCCCCCCCCCCCCCTCCTTTCGCATTTAATCTCGTCATTGTTAATAAGAACTGCCATTATTCGCAGATATTCACTTCACACTCGTCAGCTTTGTGGTCTAAGAGCACCACATGACCTTAAGACGGTATGAGAGTGCATTCTCGAAGCACTTCAAACTCTGCTTAACCCTCTTAAATCATCAAAAGCTACAAAGGGGGCACATGCATGTGAGAATATTGCCTATCTTACAGCATGAGATGCCTCTAATAAGCTGTATAAAAGGGGATCATCTGATTATCCCTGGTGCGCTGGACCAAGGGGCCACAGCAGAGCACAGGCCCATGTTGTTCTTACTTGATGAAAGGCGGTGGATGGAAGGGATCCCTCTCCATTGCCTGCAGTGTGCCCCAGGCTTCTCTGTGCCGGCGCGCCGCTGGGGGACTACACCGTGCCACCATGCTCAAAAAGCCAATATTGAAACAATCACAAAGACAAACACTTACCCTTGAAACAGGCACGTGTCCTCTCACCCCAGGCTCCCCTCTGTACTCCCCAGTTCTTTTGGGGAGGAGGGAGGAGGGGAGAGGAGGGGGGGGGGAGGTATGTTTGAACCTGTATCCCAGCCAGTTGTCACATTTAAAGCAGCAAGAGACCAGAAAAGTTTGTTCTTTGAATGCAATCCCCCCCCCCCCCCGCCCTCCCAACAGCACCGGGCTCTAACTTTTTTTTTTTTTTTTTTTCCTCTTGCTCTTTTTTTTTTTTTTTTTTATTTGTTTGTGCCGCTCTTATTCCTTTCAAGACGTACGGAGAGGTCCGGTGCAGCCCGTATGAACCGAGTGACCAAGCGCTGTAATTAAGTGCAGAGAGTCCAGGGCTATTGTTGTGTGGCTCACGTTCGGTTTGATGACAGCCAGCTCATTCAGTTCAGTGGTCAGACGCATTTTGATATAGAGGCAGACAGAATGACGCCGGGGGCAGCGGCCGGCGTGCTACGGCCGAGTAGGCCTGAGATCAGCTCGGCGCAGCAGTTTAGAGTTTAACCTCTGTGACTGGACCCCCACCCACCACCACCACCACCACCACATCATACCCCCCACCCCTCCCTGCCCGGAACAGGTTTTACGCCACGGCTCAATGTTCCCAAGTGGCTTTTCCAGAGCGCAGGGGCCACTGTGATCCATGTAGCAGTCAACCTTTTGGCCAGGCTCAGAGAGCGGGGTTACTGCGATACATGTGGAGGAATCCTCTAGCCAAAGGATCCATACCTCCGCTGCCTCCAGCTTAGCTGGGTTGGTTTCTGAGATCAGTCAAGGACAACAAGGCTTTGGTGTGGGGGATTAGGCGGTGGCAGCCAGATCTGGACGAGACTTTTTTTTATTTATTTTTTTTTATATAAGGAGCTAAAGCAAAGACCGTTGAACTGAACACTTAATGCGTCTGGTCTGCCCCTATCAATGACCTACTGCATCAGAGATATACAGCACAGCCACAAAACGTATGCCTCTTCAGCATCAATGTACTTAAAGCATCATCTCTAAAAAAGCTTGTCAAGTTTCCCGTCCCCCAGATGCCCTCCTTTCATCAAACATTCTCTGCTGTTTTCGGAGCAATTTCAACATTTGCAAAGACAGAAGCACGACACTTTAAGTCCCTCCACAGATGCGTTTAGTCTGACAAAGAAGGGCCGAGAAAAAAAAAAAAAAAAAAGGCACTTTTTAAAAGACGAGGATCCCCTCAGAGGGAAGCGGGATATGGAAGGATATGGACTCTTATCCAGCAAGTGGGCTCACTGTTGCTGCAGGACCACTGACCGGCTAATCAGCGCACAATGTAAACAGATGTCGGCGCCGCGCATCCCATTCACACTCGCGCACAATTAAGATTTTAAAAAGACTTCTCCCTCATTAATCCGCATCTCAATCCTTTCTTCTTATCCCACGGCAAAGCCCCACGTATTAGTGTTGTGGTAAGAAGGATATGGACTCTTATCCAGTGTTTGCCCAAGAAAAGCGGCTAAGACTCAGGCATCACCACGATTAGCTAATGCTAACAATAGGAGCCATGTTTCCGCGGTGCCTCTTCCTTTTCTGCGCTGAAGTGGGTGTTAAGAAGAAGAAGAAGAAGGAAAAAAAAAAGAAGCAGAGTAAACACAGTCTTAGGGCCAAGGACGTAAGAGGAGTGGGAGATCGCGAGTCTGGGTGAATAGCAGAGATTTACCCAGAGGACAGACCCCTGAAGATAAGCCCCCTCCCCCCCTCCCCCCTTCGCGCTCTCTTCTCGCCGCTCAACTCCCACACCTCCCAGAGCTTCGGCACCACGTTAACGACCCAGCGGCCAGGTGTGGGGAGGCTGCAGGTGCCATCGCATTTAGGCACATTAAGCACTGACACACACCATCGCTAAGAGTAATCGGATTTACCTGGCTGTCTGCTGCATGGCGTGGCGTGCTGTGCAAGCGCAGCACAAAGGCTTAGGGCCCCCTCTCCATCACACACACACACACACACACACACACACACACACACACACACACACACACACACACACACACACACACACACACACACACACACACCTGGGATGAATTTAGGGGGTGACAAAGCCCTCATAGAGAGGGGCTGCCGCTGGTGGAGTAAGGCCTGTGTGTGTGTGTGTGTGTGTGTGTGTGTGTGTGTGTGTGTGTGTGTGTGTGTGTGTGTGTGTGTGTGTGTGTGTGTGTGTGTGTGTGTGTGTGTGTGTGTGTGTGTGTGTGTGTGTGTGCGTGCGCGCGTTCAATTGTGTATGGAACCAGAAACCAGAACAGGAGCCAGTGGCTTTTTTTTTTACACCTTGTGGTGCACGAGTGGCGACAGATGCTACAGGCTTCTGGTTCAAAGCAGCTGAGGCGAAGGAGGGGTGGGAGGTTTAAAGGAGACCCCTTTCGTTCTGCTGACCCACAGACCGCCAAAGCTCCCGGGGACGGCGCTCTGGTGCTGGGTTCAATTAGACAGAATGGGACCGCCGCCTTCAGGGACACCCCATGTCCTCAACACCTGGGGCCAGGAGGAGGTGTTTTACACGGCAGCGCTCTCATCTCGGATCATAAGTCTCCCCGAGCACAGGTACGATCAGAGATCTGACGGCGAGACATCGATGAAAAAAACAAACAAAAAAAACACAAAAGCACCAGACGTCATTCAGACTTTGGGTTTCCGAGTAGAAAATTTGGTCGTTTTTCATCGTTACCGGTGTTATTTCTCCTTCAATTTCTGCTAATCAGTCGTGTTTCTACGTGTAATTCTCCCACATCTACTGACACTAAGCCTGCGACTGACAATTTACTTTATCGGTTATTCTGACAACAACTTTTCCAGTTGATCTATCAATCATTTTGTCACGCCAGTCACAACATCCCAGAGCCCGAGGTGACGCGTTCGAGTCGCTCGTTTTGTCGAGACAATAGACGAAAACTTGAGAACATTTAATTCACAATGACATCAAAAGGAGAAAAGCAGCGATTCATTGTATTTAAGAAGCTGAAACTGGCAAATGTCTGGCTTTTTTCTTTCTTTTTTTTTTTTTTTTTTGCTGCAGAAGAAGACTAAAATCGACGTGCATGGTGCCGATGGTGCTCGACTCGACTCTGCCTCATGATTGCAGTCTTCCAGCCCTTCGAGTGCCGCGGCACAAAGAAAGCCTCTTGAAGCTCTGCGGCCCTTTTGACTTTTTTGGTTGTTGTTTTTTTTTTTTTTTTTTGCTCTCTGCTGCTTTTGAACTCTCCATTTTCAGACTGTGACTTTTCCTCATGACCCCCAAGCCTCGGCATGACCCTCCCCCCACCTCCCCATTCCCACCCCCAAAGAGCTCCAGTGGTCTGGAACCACCACAGCTCCTTCACACATACCCACACACATACATAAAATGAGAAGTGGCAGTGTTGCTGAGTTAGGTCAGGATGTAATGGGCAGTAATGTTCTGCCCTCGAGGGCCCCGTCCACGGCACCATCGCCTGTTTTTAAGTAACCTTTCCCTTTTAAAGAGGCACCTTGGTGACTACCAGGCACCCGAGCAGCGAGGGAGCCGGAGCTAATGAAGTGGCTGAATAAATGGAGTTACAGTATCAGGTCTGGGTCCACTGGACTTTTTCATTACTGCCACTGGATTAAAATCCTTCTGTCTCACTCCGTCTGCCCCAATTCAGTGCCAATATAACCGAACTAAACAAGCCATCACATCAAATCCTTGTCTGCAGGCAAAAGTCCTGGCTACAGTGGCCGCCAAATTAACCTCCTAATCAGCCTCTTACTCCCCAAACATCTATCTCCTGTTCTGTTCTTTCCACGTACACACACAGCTTCACTTTTATCTAACTACGACTGTCTATCTGACCTTTGTTTCAAATTATCTCCGCTATCTCACTCAAGCCACAGCTCTTCCTTCACCTCAATCTCCTGGGCTTCATCTCCTGCTGTCTCTCGCTCTCGCTCGTTCTCTCACACAGTCTCCGAGTCCCAGAGAGAGAGCGAGAGAGAGAGAGAGAGAGAGAGAGAGAGTAGGGGGTGGTGAGGTTTGACTCGGCGCTGCTTTGGGGGCTTTGAAGTGTGTGTTGATGAGAGAAAGTGGAGTACTGTGTTCAGACAGGCCCCTAATGAGGGAATTAAGAAGCTACGCTGGCCGTTCCCCATACTAACTTCTCAGGCACAAAACAAGACGTGTGTACGTGTGTGTGTGTGTGTGTGTGTGTGTGTGTGTGTGTGTGTGTGTGTGTGTGTGTGTGTGTGTGTGTGTGTGTGTGTGTGTGTGTGTGTGTGTGTGCGTGCGCGCGCACGTAGAGGCGAGAGCGAGCGTAAAAGACGGGCTAATCTGTCAGACTTAATCAAGCATCTGGCAGTCCTGCCTCTCACCTACAGTAAAGAGGCAAAACTGGGCCTCAGCATTTTGGGGCGCTACAAACATGTCCTTGAGCTGCGGAGTTCTCTTAACTTCTCAGGACAAAGTTAACACGTTTGTGGGTTTTTTTCCTTCCCCCATTTCAAACGAGCAACAGCAAAGTATTTTCGTGGACTTACGATAGTGCGATTCCAGGTAGCCGTTGCGGGGGTCCATGGCGAACAGCGTGCCTCGGTACGGCAGGGCATGGTCAACCAGATGTGGCAGGGACCCGTGCAGCTCCTTCTTGAGCAAGGAGGGGCGTTCCTCCGTGGAGGTGGAGGGCTCCTCGTTCACGCTCCTGTCGGGGGCGCCGGGCCTCCGGGCCTGGGAGCTGATGGCATTGCGCCGCTCTCGGTGGTAAGGCGTGCCTAAAGTCTCGTCCTCTGCCGGTGGTAAGAAAGACAGACGGACAGAGAGACAGAGAGAGAGAGAGAGAGAGAGAGAGGGAGGAGAATTTGATGTTAAAACTTGGGAAGAGATATCAGAACAGCAGTAGTGAGCACGAGGAAGTCTGTTCACGTAGAAGGAGCAGGTGAAGGGGGAGGAGCAGGAGATCAGCTCTGCCTTCACCTGAAACCTACTGGGGCATTATGGGTGTAAATCTCGCCAGGGGGTAATGCCCTCCACCAGTGCCCAGATGTGGGAGTTCAGAGGCGGGCAGTGTTGCGAGTAACCGGACGCCACGGGTGAAAATATCACAACCTCTTCATTTCGTGCAGCTCGGGTGTTCTTACATTCAGCTCTGTGTTCTTTTTTTTTTTAGATAGAAATGGTTTCCCATGGAGGAGGCAGCAGCGCAGGCTTTCAGTCCACATTCCTAGCTGCCCATTAACAAGCGTCATGGGCTGTATCAACCCTCCCCCCCTCCCCTTCATCCCCTCTCAATCTTTTTCTCTTTTCGCTCTCTGAGGGGAAAATTAGGCGGAGTGGGACCTCTGGAGAAAGCTTCTTGGCATGCTGCGCAAAAGAGGATAAATGCGGAGTTGAGTTCAAGGGCTGAGCTTCACCAGAAAGACGTGACCTTTGACCCTCGGTCCGACCTCTAATCTGACATGCATGAGGGTCAGCCGGCCTCCTGACCCGGTATTAGTCTTGTTCTGCAGTACGATACCACAAGCGAGTAACTTAGAAAGTGACGTAGCATGTCTGGCATTCTGCTTCAACGAGATGAATTTAAAATAGGAATTTCCTGCTGCCAGGTGGATTTCATTTCGTTTAAAGGAGAAGCATGTAAATGCTGCCCGGTTATTTAGGGCTGAGCATGATTGCGAGAAGTGACGTACTGAACTGGACTATTCACTGCATTGTAGAGCGATCACCGTAATGTAACAAACTCATCGTGTAGCGTGTCATGTAAGAACCAACTACCATGAGGATTGATTATTCATATAGTACATATTTTTCTAGCAATAAACAACCTTTTTGTGTTCGGATGCATTACGATGTGTCGTACCAGGAAGGGACGGGCATTTCAAGCACGAATGCTATTTTGATATCCGCTGGGAACGAGACCACACGTCCACAAACACACAGGGAGACTCGCCGTGAACTCAACAAATGCCATCAAACTTTAACAAACGGGAAGAGGAGCGCGTCTTCAACTATCATCTTTGAGATGACGGCCGTTGTTTGCTCTGCGCATCGAACATCGAACTTATTTCTTCTGGTAGACTTCAAATATTCCACTTGTACTTGGATGCGGTTGCACTGCACCTCACCTTTGTTTTTTGAAAGGACTTTTTTTTTTTCTGCACCACACACCCTTTTACCGGAGACTTCTCCCGTCTTGGTTGGCAAACAGCTTTAAGGTGCATTACCGCCACCTTTTGGCAGCAGTAATGATTTACGACCAGGCGGCGGTATTTTTTTATGTTTTTTAAATGAGTGTTTGAACATTTTTAAAGAATCATGACGGTCTCTGGTACCAACTGCACTCTGGAAAAGGAAGCTCTGAGCCTTGATTACATTGCATAGCCTTGTAATCCTTCATGAACCATTTAAATAGCAGTAGATAATCACTTCTTTTTTTCTTAGTCACCTGAGTACCTTGTTGAATTATTGGTCTAAACTGGATGGATGCATGTGTCAACCCACTCTGATTACATCTAGATGGATAGAAATATTTGGTACTTTCGATCTCTAGTAAAAAAAAAAAAAAAAAATCCTTTGTCAAGTGCAACCCTTTCACTTTTTACCCAGAGCCCCATTTTCTCCATGTTCAGTCCTAGTTATGTGCAATTGTGATTTCACCGTAGAGGGTGCTGGTCGTCGGTGCGCTCCGGTGTTCTGTCTTGCATGAACGTCGCTCACTGAGAACCTGGCAAAATGCTGTTGTGCCGGCGCCAGAGGTTCTGGGAGTATTAGCTGCCCTGGCGGTGTGAGCGGCTCCCCCACCACGCACCGCAACCCACCAGCACCCAACTGCCAATTAGAAAACAGAGGAGAAGGGGGCCAAGATTAAAGAGCACCACCTTGAGCACTGAAGAGGGCCCGCCACAGAGCGGCAAGCACTTCACAGAAGAAGAGAAGCGATCAGAAAGGAGGAGGTTGAGAGAAAGACGCGCAAAAAGGGGAGAATGAGATTGAGAGGTGAAGAGAGAGAGAGAGCGGAGGAGGAGGAGGAGGAGGAGGAGGAGGAGCAACCCCAAGGGTCCCCGCTTTTATTCCCCTCACTCTCCCACATCCATTACCTGCGTTCGGGGCCAGCCGTGCCCTCGCGCAGCACTGGCAGCGGATTCAAGGATTCGTTAACGCAGAACTGACAGCCAGAGAGGCAAGTCGCTCTCATCCGCTGGAAATGACGGTGTCAGTTATGATATAAGTATTTAATCCTATACTGCACAGCCAGTGATCTTATTAAGGGAATAATGCAACTTATACGGTTAAAGCTGGATTAATAGGTCTGCCGCTTGCAAAGCGCAATATTAACATAAAGGGATTTTGGAATTGGGTTCATCTCCCGACATGGATTGAGGAAGTCGAGACTGTAAACTACGCAGGGAGCAAGGCACCGCTAAGGGTAGCGCATGTAGCTGTGTACGCTCAGCTCTTTCACATCCGCCAAATCTAGCGTTACATCTGGGAAAGTCTGTCTACATATTTATGAGCTCGTTTTTCTTACTTTCATACAGATATTTTGAATATTTGATAAATAGATTCATCACCGGGGCCTCGGATAGTGTAGCTTAAACTTGTGAAAAACTACAGAGGAGTCTTACTGCTTCTTTAAAAAAAAAAAAAAAAAAAAAAAAAAATTCACTGCACATTACTATTTGTTCACCCCCCACCCACCCACCACCCCCATCTTTTCTTGTTCTTCCTTTTGTTTTTCTTTCTTAGTGACCCCCACTGCTATTCAGATGTGTCGCTCTCCTTTTAAAGGGAGGTCAAGCGACTAATAGTTCAATCACAGCACTGTCACAGTCCCACCATCCCCCTCCAGTCACCCTGGCAAGCCCAGAGGAGGAGGAGAGTGGGAGGAGGGGGTGGAGGGGTGGGGGTCATCATTCTACCATATACCACCTTAAGCGGCTTCATTACTTCAGTTCATACAACCTTAAATGGTTAAACAAACACTCTACACCACAAGGGTCAATTGACTCCTTGACTCCTCGGTGGAAGAGAGTCGGTCCCAGTAAGGTTTTATCTCCTGTGCTGCCTGTATCTGCCGGAGGAACTTTTTTTTTTTCTTCTTCTCCTCCTTATAAACGTGTTGAGTATCTGTCAAAAAACTGGGCTAATGAAGACAGAGCAGACAGAGGTAAACACGCGCAACTTTGAAAAGTTCAACCGTGCAACACTTCTCTAACTCTGACCATTCGCCCAAAAGACCCTTTCCCTTTTTCCCTCCCTCATTTTTCATTCCTCTTTTATTTCCCTCTCTTTTCCCATGGTTGCCGCATCCAGTCCTCTACCAGTTTGCAGGTCTATTCAGCCCAACACAAAAGCAGCAGGCCGGTCCTCTGTGGACCAGAGGAAAGCATGCCTCTCAAAAAAACAGAAAAAAAAAAAAAGAACTCTCTCTCTCTCTCTCTCTCTATGGTGATTGAATTTCTTAACATCTTTTCAAAAAGCGCTTAAATGCCTGGAGGCGAGAGGAAGAAACAAGCTAATGGTGGATGGGGAGCACTGAACAAATTTCAGAGCCCTTTCCTGCTCGCGTTTGAGGTTGAAAGCGAGCTCCTGCCTTTCAAGTTTCAAAGTCCTCCTTCCTCCCGCAGTGTCACTGAAGGATTTGAAAAGAAGGTAATTGTGCTCACTGCCGTCCTGATCAGAGCACACGCCCCAGCTCTAGTATTTCAGGAGCTTTCTCTGCCACTATAATGGTACCTGGTGCTCCATTCCTGCATTCCTCCTCCCTTACTACTCTTTCTCCCCTCTCTCTCTCTCTCTCTCTCTCTCTCTGACCCTCTACAAATGCACCCTCTATTGCTCTCGCTCACTTGGTTTCTATCCTTCTTTCACCCCCAGCAAGCCGCTCATTAAATCCTAAAACCCAGGTTTCTCCCCCCTCCCCCCCCACCTCTCTTGTCTGGGGTCTCTATTGTAGGATTCGGGTTCAAATACCTTTCGAGAAAAAAACAACCAAAAAAACCTTATGTATGGCCTTTAATATGGCAGTATAAAAGAGAGCGTGGATGCAATGACAAAATGAAATTCTCAAAGAGATAATGAGATATGGAGTGGGGCCAATACCTCTGAGAGTTGGGCACTAGGACAAGGGGAGGGCGGGGGGAGTGGGGGTCGTAAGTTAAGAGTGCCCGGCCAATTCAAAGAAATGGAAAGTGAAACAAAACCCTTGTCTTGTTGTTTCTGAAGGCATTTTCTAGAGGCAGAGGTTAAGAACAAGGATTGTTGTTCCTCCACATGCCAATCTGTCCTTGACTCTCAAGCATCCCATTTGCCTTCCAGCCCGAACTCCGTCAGAGTCTCCAAAGCCGGGACATGCATGTTTGAGGGGGTGCACAAAGGGCCCTTGCATGCTGTAATCCCCCCCCCCCACCCCACACACACACACACACACACACCCGTTCCTGCCTTCCCTAAAAGCCCTAAAAATCAGAGGAGGTGTTGTTGTACCTTTGAGCCAAAAAGCCCAGACATACAGTACGCTGGCTTCCACCTTCTAACTTCTGAAAGCGCTGTTGTTAGTGGCACAAACAGGTTTTGGCTGGGGAGCGCACGGCGAGCGAACAAGGAGGAGAGGAGTGGAGGATATACGGCCAAATCACAAAACACTTCTTCAAAGCTCCTCTCCTCCTGTGCAATAATCTCTTGCTCCCTTTTTTTTCTTTTCTTTCTCTTGCAAATCAACTCCCGGGGAAAGACTCAAGACTCGCCCAATTAACAATGAGAGGGGGGGGAAGAAAAATTCCAGCAGCTGGCTAGAGTTTAATAAGAGCACCTCTCCAAGCGGCTTAGGATTATGTACCTGATTCACCGGCCCTGGCATTGGCGCTAAAGACAGAGGGAATCATTCACGATTAGCGCAGGCTGAAATACGAGGGAGAGAGAGACTGCTGAAACTCCACCAAACCCAACAACAAGAGCGCGGGGCGGAGGGGGGGGGGATTAGGGCAATTGTGTGAGGTATTTTTTTTCTGATCAACTTCTTCGCTGATAGGCTCAGCGCCACAAGGAGCTTTGGGTGCCTTCTTCACAACAGGGTTCAGTTATGCATAATGTGAAGGTTACAGAGTCCGAATAGAGCTTCCTGTATCTGTCTAAACGGGGTGACTTTCCAGCAACTCTTCCCCCCCCCCCCCCCCCCCGACAAAATAAATCCAAATGTCAGAAGGCAGAATGAGTTCATTACTCTGATATCTGCGGGCAGGAAAAGTCGGCAATCCCATCGTCAAAATGTCTGTCGGTGCTCCGGAGAGCTTCGGCAACGTACCGAGTTCACTCCGTCTAACTTTGCACTCGTGTTTGATTCCATCTCTGCAAAGTAAATCCGTGGTGGTACATTATTTAAGCATCAGTGTGTGCGATAGATGTTTGGACGAATTGCAGAGAGGTGTCAGGATGTTCCCTCTCCTGGTTAGCGCTCTATTGTCAGCAGCTGATTTCCCACACAGCGCCCCGCAAACGCCTTCTTCAATATGCATCGAGGCAAATTCGACGACTCCCACGTCTCAATTTGGCTCTCGGCAGCCCCACGTCCCAACCCCCCTGCTCCGCGGCACGCAGCCCCCAGCCTGTTTCTCTCTGCCGCCGGGGGTCTGCTGGGACGCACCCTGAGCTCGGCATCTCGCAGTCCCAGCCTCCAGGCCCCGGGGCTGGGGAGGGGCAAATCAAAGCCTGCTTGGCTCCTTCCTCCTTCCCCGCGCTCACCTCAAATCAGCCTCACAGCGGGGTTGTGACGTGCCAAGCCTCCGCCTGCCCCTAGCTACCCCTTACTCACCCATTAGGGGCACAGGCCCACCATAGAGCTGCCCGAATCCCCACTACCGTTTCATCAGGGCCACATTGTGAGGGAGCAATGAGCATTGCAGCGAGAGAGCTGAAAGCCCCGACTCTAAAATGCACACTGATGCGTTTTTGACCACGGATAGTTATAGCTTTTAAGGTTTTTTTCCCTCAAAGGGCACCTTGGCCCCGCATTCTTTGAGGAATCAAACACCAAGAGATGCATTTGATCAAGGCTTCAAAGCCAAAGATGCCATTCAGTGGCTCTGATTGGCTTATAGAGCGTATTAGCATCGCTTCAGATAGTCACAAGCCGGCTATCATCAGCCACAACCTCTTAGTCGTTTATAATGTCCCCCGCAACAATATGAAATGATTGTGTGCGAGGGCAGACCGGGGCAGAGTTACGTCCGTCTGGGATAGTGGGTCTTCTAGGGGTGAGTCTGGGCACGCTGCCCTCCAGACCGGAGCGGGCCAGCTTTCCACTGGGCCTCAGCACTGGAATCCCACTTCTGACACCAGAGCGATCCGGACCAAGTCTGTGGCACTCAGATTAGGAACGGCTCGCCAAGAGAAATGGATATCCGGCCAAAGCAAAGTAACACGGAGCCAACAGTTGGGATAAAATAGAAAAAGAAATAATACAGCAATTTCAAGCACATCAAATGTGATCCAAAATGCCACTGTGGACGTTTCCTACCTTTTCGGTATGGAATGATGTCATGAAGCTCTTTCACTCGACTTTTAAATAGTTCAAACTTCATGTCCTCGCTGCATTTGGCTCGTGAATATTTTTATGTAAACAAAGTGTGACGTGTGGGCGTGTTTTCGTAGAAACAAAACAAAACACATTCGCACACGGGAGGGGGGGGTATTTAAGATCATTTTTGTGCACTGCATTGAGACATGCAGGCCCCCATTAAGATAGTTTGCCAGCACTTACCAGGAGTTGGATAATTAGACACTTCAAAGGCACCTGCCCGCCGTCCCGGGGGGAGGCAGGAATCACCGCCCAACGCCCCGTTTAAAAGCATGTTAACTCGTATCTGAGGCTAGCAGGCTAATTTAACTTTTGACATTTGATATCTAAGGAATGAGAGGGATCAGCCATTTAGCTGGAACAGGATTACCCCCCCCCCTTGCACATCCCCCCTCCCCCCTTCTTCCTCTCCCTCCCCTTCAACACCACCACCCCCCTCCCCCTCCTCGCCAGTCAGGCCGGATTCATTAATTTTCCTTCTGCTAAGCACTTTATCAATGACTAGTGAACGTCTAAGTCCAGAGTGGACTCGCGCTCTCTCGCTCCCTCTCCCCCTCTCTCTCTTCCACGGTGATTAAGCCTGTGGATGTTCAGATCTGTCTAATTCACTGCCTGCTCCGCTGCCCGCCGATCGGTCCTCACACCTGCGAGGCAGCTCGGTGAACAGAGGTGACACTTTTTCAGAAGTCACGTTCGGACGTCACTCAGATTACATCGGCACCGAGCGGGCTAACTTTGAAAAGGATCTTCAAGCGCAGAGACAGGTACCACCCTTCGATACCTTAGCGATAACTTGCCTCTGAGGCGATTAGGGGACGTTTGTTAATTGTAACTACAGAAAACACTAAACTGGAAACACTCTCCCTCTCGAAACGGCAAGCAAGCTAAAGATGTGTACTGTAATGCAATTTCCTTAGTCTTAGGATGGATTTTTATAAAATTGCTTTAAGCACACGGAGGATTCAAGAAGTGGTGTCAAAGTCAAGCTAACAGTACTGATGAAAAGGCTGATCATCTTCATCCAAACTCAGTTGACCAACTCTGAACTAAACCCCTACTGGATAATAACAGGTTACATTTGCTGGTATGATTGTAAATCTGCATTCATTTCCAACAGCACCTCAGTCAATTATATCCAAATATAGTCGCCGATCTTTGACATATCACAGGTAGGGAGGTGTTGGGAGTTAATTCCCGTCCATAAATCTACATTAGTCTCAGTCTAATGCATTCTGCTGAATGTCTACATTACAGGTTGAATCAGGGGCTGCACACGAGTGTGACGGATCTGGGTTAAATGAACAGCATGCCCGGAGCTTTGATGCAGCAGCTGGTAATGCTTACAGTTTTCTTACCCGTCACATTTGGACATTTTTTTTTTTTTTTTTTTTTAACCAGAGAGCACGACAATCAGAATTCCAAACTACAAGCCAAACGCCATAAAAATAACACAACTCAACCGACTCCTCCGCTCTGCTCCCACAATGAGGGGCTGTTCCGAGCACACATTAAGTCACCTCGTGTCAGAAAAACCGTCGAGGTTAATCGAGTCAACTTTTTACCTTTTACAACTTACACACATTAATTATTTAAAATAACATTAGTTCATTTTCCACAGTTTTTTTTTTTTACATCAAGACGTCGAAGGTGCCAGTTTACCTCACAAAGAATCCTTTATAAACGTATCATCGTTTCCAGTATTCTGTCAGCCAACGGTTGGGCTTTAAAAAAAAATTCGAGACCTGACCCTCACTCCGCCCTCCTGACTGCCCCCCTTCATAAACAGGGTGCACACACACACACACACACACACACACACACACACACACACACACACACACACACACACACACACACACACACACACACACACACACACACACACACACCTTTCGCCACTGAAAAATACAGGTGAGACATGGAGCGCTTCATTACAGTGTCTGCAGCAGGCAGCAAAAGCTCTGCAGATTAGAGGATCTGCCATGTTGGCCAAACAGACTTTAGCCACTGTCTGCTGGGAAAGGGGCTGAAGGGTTTGCAGGGGAGTGAGAAAATAAAAAAAAGCTCAAGAATTTCTGTGTGATGAGATAAATGCTTCTGTAATGCAATGGGAAGCACAATGTAGGGAGGTTGTAGTTGTAGGTCTGGACAATATGCTGGACTGGTGGCTGGAACAAATGGTCTTATATGGTCCAAGTTAGATCAGCCAGTATGCGTTAAGTGCCCCTGAGTCACGACATACTCTCTGAGTGGGAAGGACTAGTGGTGGAGGTCCTGGATTCCAGAAGTAAAAAGTTTTCTTATTTTTGTCTATGAATAATATGAGGTTAATGGTAGCTGGGTGGCTTCTAGGTTTGAGTAAGCATAACGTTTTTTTTCCCTCTTGAATCATCAGTAGAAAAGAAAGCAAATATCTGTATGAAAAGGTCAATGGTACGAGGCTGTTCACAACTTTGAAAGAGCACCGGGGCATGAAACATCCAATCCTTGACCTTAAAATGGAGAGCTGAAACTGGAGATGAAATAATAACTTTTGGATTGTGGGTTAATTTTCAGGGGAAATTGAGCTATTGCGGAGCGGTGTTCAATTCTTATTTCAGCAACAGAGTAATAGGAATTTGCTCCAGGACCCATTCTCAATGCTCGCTGGACTCCAAAGCGGCAGCCGCCAAGACTCGTGGGTAAAGAAATCTTCGTCATGCCAAACTGACAGAAAAAAGCATTTGGCATTGACATGACAGCAGAATGACAACTGAGACGCTATAGTGCAGCTGTATAAAGGGTGAATATAAAGGTCTGGCTGCGCTTGATCGTTTCCGGTCGTTGCATCCTAACGAGTGTAGGCCTCGGGGTAATTTTGAAAGTCTTGGAGCAGCCTTTAACCAATCAACATTGATCGCCGTACGACTCGTGGTGTGTGTCGAAACTCACCGAGCTGTAAACATCGGAGACAATGTGAGCGGAGTGCGAAGCCACGTCGCTAATTGTCCATTGCAGATTTTCTACCCTACGGCTTCAATTCCTCAACATACGTTTCGTGTCGCTTCATCTGCCTTGACCACCGCCGCGATTTTTTGCAGCTGCATTTCCAAAACGAACGCTCGACTTCGGCGGCGTCATCACGCTGGTCACCGATTGGCCAACTCCCTCACAGTGGCTGAGCGAACCTCCGTGAGTGTGTTTTTTTTGTTTTTGTTTTTTTCAGACTTTAATCACAGCGAAGATTGAAGCTGTGGCCGATATTGTAAAAGTATGCGAGAGTCTACAAAAATGCAACCTTTAACATTCCATACACGGGAAACATTCCTCTGTTTGACCCCGTACAACGTAGCCTCTTACTCTATTTTCGTAACCTTTTCATTCCTCCATTTACCCTCCTGCTTCAACACTCTGTCCGTTTTTCCTTTACTCCCCTCCCTCCCCCTCCCGTGTCTCCCCTCTTGTTGCCGTCCCCTCTTGGTAATAAGCTCCCCCTCATGTATGACCTCTCCTGTCACTCCCACCGGTGGAATCCTCCTCTGCCAGGCTCAACTCTCGTCTCCTTCTCTAATCTCTGCATTACGTTTTCATTAATCCCACGTTCGGCTCGAGGATGGCCGTTGCGGCTCAGCTGACACGCCGCCCTCATAATCGGGTTGTCCTTATTGGAAGGAACCAGTGGCATGGAAGGTATTTAATTTGCCTAAAAAGATTTGGATGCTAGCGGCTAACATTGGGATTCACCTGTAGCCTGTTGCATCCTTCCTTTGCTCCATCTCCACATCCCACCTGTATCTCATTCTCACCTATTTTGTGCTAATGTCGTACAACTCACCCCTCACATCCCTCACTCTCCCGGGTCTTCTCCCAGCTCCCATGTCTCTTCCCAAATCTCCTCAATCTCCCCTCATCCCCTTTTCCCGCACATTCTCTCTCTCTCTCTCCATCCACCGCCTCCCTACATCCATCCTTCTCCCACCCCTTTGAGCCACGGTGGGACTGTTGGACTCATGCAGCCCCATGCTGAGCCGCTCCAGAGCCAAGCCAGAACAAAGAGCCCATTGAGCCGAGCAGAGACATAATGTGGGCCGCCTCTGACAGCACCGAAGATGAAGTCATGAGGTCGCCAAACAGTTAATAATGACAGCCCATCCTCCAGCTGCACCAAGTGTGTGTGTGTGTGTGTGTGTGTGTGTGTGTGTGTGTGTGTGTGTGTACAGTTAGAGGAAAGTGAGAGAAAACGAGTGTCTGCATGCATGCATGACAGAGTATCTACAGTCTGCAACGCGTGTGTACATATCTTAGAACATGTGGATGGATAAAAAGCTTTTAGGAGCGTAATGAGATACCCCACGACACTCAAAAATGCGCTCAATCACTTTGTAAATACCACAGAGAAAAAAACAAAACCTTCGGAGAATTGCACTTTTAGTTTTGGCTTCGCTCCAGCTGCGATGGAGAACACCCACCCCCACCCCACCCCGCCGCCCCCTTTTTTTTTTTTTTTTTTTCCTTATTGGAGTCTGTCTGGCGCAAAGTCTGACATGAGACACATCTCCCCGGGACTGGAGCTGTCGCTGCGAGGCCCACACTCCGAACATCATTAGACTCACAGCTCCAGGTGAGATCAGGCAGGGTAGCAAAGACCAGCAGAGGTGCAAAGCAGTATTTGTGTCTCTGTGTGCAAAAAAGCATGCAAGTGGGAGATTCGGTTCAAGCATTAATCTCAATGCCACTGAATGGCCGTGGCCTATTAAAATGCCTTTACAGGACCACTTGATTGTCAAGAGGCCTCCGGGCTGAGTTGTGCTCGGGACAAGGGGAGGAGGAGGAGGAGGAGGCGGGGGAATGGTGAAAGACAACTATGCAATTGATTAACATTAGAAGGACTTGCTCAAGTTCAAATTGCACAGCCCCTCTGCTGTAAGCTACAGACATTTGTTTCCCCGCAAGTAGAATGTTTCTTTCAAACCCTGTCTCTGCTACACATCTGAGTTCAATTCTCCGCATGCCCTCGCTCTGAAAATCAATTCCTCCTCCTCTCCTCTGCACTTTTCCTCCAGCTCTGTGAACAGACCAGGGCGAGGGGATTACACTGTCCCTCCCCAGATCCGAGCGAGACAACAAATGGTTCTTATCAACTGACACCCCCCTGCCATCCAGGAAGAAGAGGCAGGAAAAACTGGCCAAGCCGCTTCGGCACGGATGTGTTTTCTGGGGCCTCTGTCTGCCAATCGCGGCAAACTCTTTTCACACTTAAAGCCTGAGCTATTTACGAGAGCCCTGGGAGAGTACGTGCACAGCACCGGAGGGTGGGAAGAACGGAGGGGGGGGAGAGAGAGAGAGAGTTGCTGCTTCTCAACCACTGCTTCTAATCAATCACCAGAAATCACTGCCATGGTTTATGGCCTTTGATCCTAGCTCCTCTTTCGCACTGCGAGGGAAAGAGTTGGGGCGGCGAAAGGGGAGGGGGAGCAGGGAGAAGGGTGAGAGTCAAGGCCCAGGGGGGTGTGGAGGTCAGGGGAGAGAGATTAGGGGGGTATGGGGCCTTTTGCTCACTCAAATCTGAAAAGCATGTCTTGATTTAATCCAGTGAGTTTTGAGCAAAGAGCAGTGAATGGTCCCAAAAATAAAGTCTGCTCCAGACAAACAAAAAAAAAAATTTTAAAAGCGGAAATTCGGATACATTCAGATAGTTTCGGATGTTTTAACTGGACATCATCTAATGTTGAGAAACACTACGGCATTGTTATTGGACTGTACAGTATTTCTGCATTTACTGACTCTTTCAATATATAATGCCCAAAAGGTTTTACACACTCCTTCGTATCTTTACGGTTGATTTGAATAACATTTGCCAATACTGTAAAAAGATAAAAGTCCTTCTTTCTTTTTTCGACATTTAACTTTTGAGGAGTTTCTTTTAAGCAAAAAAAGAACAAAAATCCACAGATTATTCACACTTATTTATGTCCATTGCATTTGAATGTTAATTAAACATTTAATGAAAAACTAGAAAATGCTTGAAAGGTGCCATCATTTATTTGCAGTCTACGTATCCACAAGAAGATATTTTTGTGGTTTTTAAGTACCAACAATCATCTTTAAGTAGTTTTACATCTCCTCTCTCAAGCTTCTCTCTGCAGCTTTACCAAGAACAGGTTATTTGTGTCTGTGACTTTAAGACGCATTGATATCAGTGACCCTCTCTGATTGGCTGACTCTTTTTGGAGCGACATATGCCCCGGTCAACCACAAGTTTTCCTTGGTGTTGTAGCTCACTAGCTTCACGAATGGAAATGCTGCTCGGTGTTTTCTTTCCCATAAAAGTTTGACAGTGGGCCAAACTGAGGGAGGACATGTGACGTAAGCGTAATTTTGTGACATCACAAACTTGTGGAAGTTCAAACGGCACAGTTACTGAATGCCGGTTGCGTGCTTTTATATAATACGGGACCTTTAATATGTACATCCTTATGTAAATATAATCACGTACAGAATCGGAAAGATTAGTCCTGTAGAAGGACCTGTCCCTCACCGTGCACAGTTACTCCTTCATTTACAATCCAACCATGGTGGCAGGGCCACTAGTTGCCACTTCATCCTCTAAGTCCCATTCAGCAAGAACCCAACTGCGGTAAGGAGGCGAGCAAACAGAACGGAGGGGACGCGGGGAAGAACACACCACAATAAATTCTCCTGGCAGGGTCAGGACACCCCTGCTTTGTTCCTCCTGGCAGGAGGGAGGCCGCTGATGCCGACCGACAAATGGACAGAATGTTAGAATAATCAACTACTGTTTCCCCACTTTATTGGTTTATGAGTTTATGGGGCCCTCGGTCCCCCCCCCCCTCAGCCTCTCGCTCCCTCAGGCTCCGGCGGGGGCAGTAGATCCAGCGGGGTGAGGCCGGTCGATAAGACTCCCGATTCCTCTCTCGCGATGCTGATTTGTCTCTAAGAGGCCGGTCGCTGCTTTTTCCGAGACGTGTCTCTGACCCCCGGTGACCTCTGACTCGCAGGCCTTTCTGGTTCTCAGCGTGTCAGTAAAATGTCCCCAGGTTCCTTTTAAGGAGCCATTGCGATGGCCAGCGGGAACTCTGACATCATGTTAGAATTAAAACAAAATCTGTGACTGAGATGTCCTCTTGAGATCGCCATCGGTATGAGGTGCACAACTTCAATTCTGACTCGTGTAGCCACCGTTTGTTTTGATAATAGTAACATTGTACAGGTGAATTATGATATTCATTTCCAGGCTGACAACCTGGTTCATGATTTCATGCGCTATTCTGTTGTTTCCGTGTGCAATGAATGATATTACTGACACTTTAGATCATTTAAATAACGCAGAGTTTAGAAACTCTGCCATTTACCAGACGCTCTTGTTGCAGAGCGTTCCCAGATCCAAGCAACTCCTGTAATGTTACTATAACAGTTGGTTACAAAATAACGGCCAAAACCTCAAAAACAAAACATGTTCACGGACTAGTTTACAAGTTTTCGATGAGGTCTAAAGCCGTAACCACTCGCTACAACAAGTAGGATGAGCGTTGACCAAAAAAAAAAGATGCAATTCCGCTACAGCTAAATCTTGGCGGTATCTCCACACTGCGCAGAAGTCTTTAGGCAGTGGCTTATATGCATCTTCCAGCAGCGCAGGGGCAGTGGGGCCCCAGCAGGCAGATCTGGGCAGGCGGAAGTGTGCCAGACGAGAGAGGCCAGGCAGGGCTGGAGTGGGCCGGGCGGGCTGAGGTTCCCCTCCGCCCCGAGTAGCAGCGAGGCTAAGCTAATCCTGCGCCTCAGGCCCCTGTGAGGTGGCTCTTGCCAAAGTCTGTCCCCCTGCTGCTGCAGGAAATTGCCTTCAGTGCAGAGGTCCATGAAATGGCTATGGCTCACTAGTGAAGGCGAAGCACATCCACTGTGCATGTGCACATGGTGAGTTTACAAACTGCAATCTACAGGTAACTTTTATATTTTGAATACCTCCCCAAAAAAACAACAACAACAAAAAAATTAGAACGTAAACAGCCGTATTGTAGTCAAGCTTGCGTCTTCTATGCATTTCTTCTCACGTAACATGTCTATTTTTTTTTTTAATGCATTTCTATGCATTATGTATGTACATACAGAGTTCTTTTGGCACTAAAAGCCAATTTTCCTGTGTGAGGTTGTGTGTCAGGCTCTATAACGCCTCCTCTATTGTGCTGTTTGACCCATGGGCCAGCCAGAGCTCCCATGAGGTCCCTTATCCCTCCATCAGTTCTCTCTCATTAGCCCCAACAGGGAGAGCCCAGAGCGGGAGGCCCCCCGGTTCCCTTCTCTGGTCTCCATGAAATACATCCAGCACAAATACAGATGACACAGATCACCTTTTAGCAGATGCGAGCCACAAACGAGTACATTTGTTTAAAAAAACAAAAACAACAACAACAACAAAAACAAAAAAGATCAAAACACCAGCTCGCTTCCCGTGAAATGAAAATATATTCTTGACTTTTTTCCGGTCTTCTGCGCTGAATCACTTGACAGCATTTATTTGTCAGGCAGTGTTTGGGTGTTCTTATTAATTTTAAGTATTTATTAATTACTTTTCTGTGGTGACATTGTTCATCTTTTGTGTGTGTGTGTGTGGGGGGGGGGGGAGGGGGGGCACGGCAGAGACAAAAAAAAAAACAAGTGGAAAGCAGAGGTGGCAGCATGAGGAAGGAGGAGGAGGAGACGAGGGAGGACACAGTGGAGAAACAGTTGATTATGAGTCCCATCAAGTGATCAATGATTTCATTAATAAGACAGATCATGCGGCTGTCATAGCTGTGACACGGGCTGAGGGATGATCCGCTCCCAACGCTCCATTTCCACCCCCCCTTACCCCAAGCCTCCCTCTCTCCCTCCCTCCCTCCCCTCTCCCTGTCCTTCCAATATTGCCTCCCTCTCCCAACGACAAGGGAACGCAGAGGAAAGAAGAAAAAAAAAAAAGGGATGGAGGTGGGTGTTGGCGGGGATGAAACAGGAGGGGGGGGGTAGTCATGAGGGAGGGAATGGAGGGGTGGGGGTGAGGAGGGAGGAAGAAAAGTGAAAATCCATTTTGAAACCCATTTTCAATTAGGGGTCCACAAGCTGTTATCACAGGTGTCCCAGAATGGGGGCCCGTAAGTGAAAATGTCTCCTATCCGTTTCTGAAATGAAACCTTATCTGGGAGGCACAAAGATGGCGGGGACAGCGTATCTGTAAATTACTTTCCATCCCCGCTGTTAACGGGAACTTTATTTCTGTCAGATGACATTCCCCTCTATTTACTGTTGATCATTTAAATGGCTGCCTAAAAAGAAGGTGGCCCCTCACTCTTCCTCTATCCACCCCCTCCCCACCCCCACATCCTCTGTGTCATTCTTCCTCCTCTTCCCATCAGAAGGTTTTTTTTTTTTTTTTTTTTTTCCCCCACTGTAGTCGAGAGCTCTTTTTCTTCTTTAAACACTTTAGCCATGTTCTCCATTTGCTTCAGGATTTCTCCGGTAACCATTTGTTGCCCTTTAAGGCTCAACTTGTTTGCCTTGGAGACCTTTCCTCTTTGCCCTTTTCAGCATTAAAAGGTCCCGACTCACCCTCTTCATAACCTGATTTACACGAGCTCTGTTGTTAAAACAGCCTTTCATGACAATTCTGTGAAGTCCAGTTTATCTCCTCCACATTTTTGTCAATTCCCATCCCACTCGTTCCCCAAATCAACAGCACTCGAATCATAAAAGTCCAACCAGAAAGTTTTATATTTCTCCTTTGCTAATAACCAGTCTTTTAGCCCCCCATACTGCTTTTCTTTTTTCTTTTCTTTTTTTTTTATTAGTAAATTATCCCATGACGACAGGATTCATTCAGCCAAGGAGCATGGACATCTTTTCTTTTTCTTTTTTTTTTTTTTTTTAAATCGCAGGACCCAACAAAAGAATCAGCGGACGTTGTGGTCCACCTGCCTGCCGAATGATGAGGATTGGAGGGAGAGGGGTCGGGGGGGGGGGGTCACCCTCCCCCCCCCCCGACCTCCCCAAAACTCCTCCTAAAGAGCACCAATCACAGCATTGTTGTGTCACAGTCGGCTCTTTTGAGCTGTCACCGCGAGAGGAGGGGGGGGGGGGGGGCACGGAGATGAATGGCACACAGGATGAAGCCACCATTTAGCCAGATCATGTGGGAACGCTCCACCAGGATTCAATAATTACCCGTTCAACTCGGACAAAACTAACTTCGGGGACAGGAGGGTGAAGGCAGAGCAAAAAGCAGGAGGAAGGTGTTAAGTTGAGAATCACACGTGAGGAGAGGATTTTAGTGGCCGAATCAGAGATCAATAACACACCAGGTACCTGTTTGCAGGCTGATCCCGATCACAGAGAAAAGGCCCGGCCTGCTTTTTGGTAGCAGAGATTGCTTTGGAAAGACGGAGTTAAACGTCCTCCACGTCGACTCCACCTGCCCTTCCTAATTATTTTCCACTTTTCACAACTTATCGTGGCGACGCTATTGCCGGGCCGCACCGCGGGGTTTCCACCGCGCTGAGATCAGGGGGCCGCCGCCGCTCCGCTTGACGGGGGGAAATATTTCGCCCGGGCCTTCCTAAGAAGAACCAGTCACCGGGGGGGGGGGGGGGGGGGGGGGGGGGGGGGGTCCACAGCTGCTCACAATTACCTTTTGTTTGGATGGAGGCAGAGGGGCAGGGGGCTACGAGGGTTAAAGTTGAGGCGAGTGTAGGGTTACACCTGATAAGAGGTTATGAGTTCTGGGGGCGAATTGGGAATGCGCTGTAATTATAACCACACAAAGAATGTGTAAGCTATCTTATGATTCCACGAGAGAGAGATCGGGATCTAAAAAGGGACCTTTTTTGGGGGGGTTTTGGTTTTCCTCGAGATGAGTATCGTCTCTCCGCTCGTCAAGTGAAGGATGACACTACCGTGTTTTAAAGAGTGCGAAACGTCGCTGAGTCGGCGTAGGAGACTCCTCGGCGAGGTTTTCAAGACAAACCTTGTGCTGTTCGGAGCTGTAATTACCAGCACATTACTAAGAAAAATCCACTATCACCGAGCCAAATTGCATCCATGCTTTTTCCACAACAAACTTTTCTCCCTCTTTTATTTTGTTTTTTTTCTTTCCTCACTTCCCCCGTTAATGAATAAAACAGTGCTGGCCATCTGGGAACGAGTAAGAGTGAGAGTGTTCCCGAGATGCTTCAGGATGCATTACCTTGCCCACTTCCTGTGATAACTCCCATATGGAGAACGAGTCACCGCAACTTATTTTTACTCCCTTTCCTGGACTGTTTGTCACCCCGTCCACACGCGGGACGATGGTGTTTGACGCCGGCGGAGTCGAGAGGGGCTGTCAGAAAAACGCTCCATCAGGCCACCAGAGCCAAAACCTTCCCCTCCCCCCCCCCAAAAAAAAACCTCCCAAATCCTCTCACTGCTAATGAGCACAGCTGCAGCTTAGACCGTGGTGATCTCAACTCTGGGTTTGTTATGACTTTAGCTTGAAGGCTTTCCAGTGAAAAAAAAGAAGAAGAAAAAATCGCCATCTAATATTTCTCATTTCAGCCTCAGAATTGAGAATGAAAGGCGGAATGACGACAGGCTTAATGAACTGCAAGCTCTGTGCCGCTTTTAATAGCATGTGTCGAAGACATTGCTATGTAAACATGCCAAAGTTGCTACCAGCGAGCACCAGTGTGCGACTCACCGTGAACCATGAGAACAGAGGAGAAAGAAACCATCGTGTGCAAGAATCCATGGTGTGTCTAAATCTTTTAATCGTGTTTTTGTGAGTTGGTCAACTTCATCATTCAATAATGAGGACGTAGGCTACCACAGATTCCTCAGCCCCCAGTAGATCAGTGCCCCCCCCTCTTCCCCCTTAGCCCTGCCCCAGCTTAAATATGGTGAGTGATTGAAGCCAAACATCCATCTCAAGCTTCCAGAGGTTTGTAATTGTATTTTTATCTACCCTCGTATTACTGGACCCAAATGAATATTTGGAGTCTGTCCACGCTCCATTGGGGATTGTTTCCAGTTGTAGCATCTTGGTTCATTTTGAAACTGTTGGAGCAAGCCTTTAACCCAATCAGCATCGACCAACAAGTGGCCTATGTCCATCGTAAATTGTCGTTGCTTTAACTCTTGGTGTCGCCTCATCTGTCTCGACCACGGCTGCCAATTGTTGGAGCTACAGTTCGAAAACAAGCGCCCGACTTCGACATCGTCACACTCAGCCAACCAATCGCTGCCCGTTAACCTTAATGCCAACGGGTTTCCAGACTATGATCACGGTGAAGACTGAAGCTGTGAGAAATAGGCTAGTGTCTATCCAGACTTGAGGATAAACATTCACCGACAGATTATTATAAACCTGAACCTGCAAAGACGGGATTTATTTTAAGAGCTTTCGAAACATCCATTTTCATCGGCCAGGTTTATTTTTTTACATTCTGTCGGCTGAAAAACCGGAATATCAGCCGTGTAGTTGTAGCATCCCATTCGGTTTCTCCTTACTCCATCTGGTAAAGCGATTAATGGCAAAGTTTCTCCGAGCCTGACTGCGTTCCAAAGGATCAGAATAACATTGACATTAAACCACTGCAGCTGAGCGTGCAGTTAGAGGTCACACGTACCGTTTGAGGTGGTGCTGGAGGCCACCGCCTTCTCACTGATGTCACTGCGCGCTGATGAGCCTTTGGTCGCCACGATGGTCTCCACCCTCTTCTTCTTCTCAGCTGCTGAACTGGCCTGGGACTGGGTTTCCATGGCGATTGTTCATTCCTCAGGACCTCATGGAGACGGGATAACTGGCGAGGAAGAAGGAGGTGGATTAAACAGATGAATTCGTCACGAGATCAATCGAGTAGCATTCGTTTCTTCCGTTCTGCGTTTTTTTTTTTTTCGCACCTGACCGAGCGAAGGTTCTTGATTTTGCAAGCTACATTTGAACACATTTTATCCGTTTAGTTTTGGATTCACGTTGCAATTCTGAGAGCGCAGTAAAGAGCTTTTAATGACATACATATGTCTTGTCGTCATCCCCTACGTGGGCTGCCTGTCTCTATGCTTGACACTGATTGGTTTGCACACAGGCTTCTGTCTGATGTTGGCGTGTTGTCAATTTGTTGATTCATTTGATCAAAAATATGTTTCTGCATTTTTATTTGTTTTTCAAGTTAACTTGATGTCTTTATTGGACCAAAAATGATGACCACATACTTTTGTATCCTTCTCTTGGCTCATTTCTTCTTCTCTTCCACTTCTTTTTCTTCTTCTATTGTTAAATGGCAGACTCCACTTCCTATTTTGGTCAGTAAATCTGTCCTCGCACAGCAAATGAGCTGAACGATGGTCCAGTGAGACCACCTCTTCTGCCTGAAAGTCCGGACCAAACAAGATTTGTGCGTTAAGTTGTTTTATGCTCGTGTTTGTTTTTCTTGCTTAATATACTGTAAGTTAAAGACATGAATAATAGAGTGCTTCAAGAAAAGACTTAGGCAGTGTGAACCTTGTGAGGAAAAAACCTGAGATCCAATGCTCCCCTTTTCATGATGCCCACAGCAGACCACGGGTCAATCCAGCAGCTCACCCTGATTTATTTTAACTCGAACCTGCTGGGCTCTGATCTGCTTGTCAGGGAACTGATTTCCCTCTGCGCCAACTGCGTCCAATATCCAAAACTGAAGGTTTTGCTTACCTTTTTTTCAACTCTGTCACACTAAACTCCTGATGTCTTGTAAAAAAAAAAAAATCTCTATACACAGAGCAAGGCAGGACACATCCTGACGAGGTTTTGTATCTCGGAATAGAAGTAAAGGCAGCTTGTGGATATATACTGATAAACCTACTCCAGCAGCCTTTCCAGAGAGAAAGCAGAAACCTTAAGGGGATACCACAGAGAGAGAAACATTCACAGTCCTGAAAAAACAAGGGTTGTTTGAAGGCCCTTTTGGGAATATCATGGTGCCGGGCAATTTTTCTTTCAAAGAATAAAGGTGGTTCAAGTTAATGCTGTCTGTGGATTTAGAAGGGGTTCAGCCAACAGTCTAGCAGACATGCTGCTCAGTTCAGCACCTCGGAGGCCGTCTACAAGCTCAACTCTATCTAGGTCATGGAGGTCTCCGATCATGGAGACAACATGGTGATGCACCACAACCACTCATTTACACAAAGTAGAGGACAGCTTCATTTGGTCCGATGCAGGGCCTTTACTTAGGACTCCGTAATTCACGGATAATTACTGGAAATATTTAGTCTGACGAACATTTTCTTTACAATAAACACCAGCTAATTACCCGACTGTACTATTTAATTGTCCCGCGCTCTATAAACATGCGCAGACACAAAGGCAGTAAAGTCGAGCTGTAATGCAGAAAGAGTAGAGCTGCTGAAAACTAGAAGAAGAGGGAGGTGGGAGGAAGAGAGAGAGGGGAGGGGGGGGTTACCAACTCCCCAAGGAAGGAAAGGCAAGGGGGAAGTGGTGAGGGGTAAACTTCAGACAAACACTGTGCGCTTTGTTTGTTTTTTTTCCCAACCCCCTGAAAAACCAGAGTCTGTCATCCATTCTGACCCGACAACAACATCTGTAAGCAATTGTTGGCTTACAAAAAAAAAAAAAAAAAAAAAAAAAAAAAATGAGAGAGAGCGAAGGGGGGGGGGGGAAACAATGCAATTACTCCCATACCAATCAAAACAGAATTAAACAAGAGCTTGTCCTCTAATCACTCCCACATGAATACATGTGTAGCCGTCATCCCCAACCAAAGACATTTTTGTCCTACTTGCGCAGATATCATCTCAAATCACTGCTGCGTGTGTTTGATAGACTGGATGCTTTCATTTCTGGGTTGTTGGGTTTTTTTGGGTTTTTTTTTCCAGTGCGAGTGAGTTAATCGTTAGAATATGTGCACGTATGTCTGCGCGGGGAATATTCGCAATGACGACTGATCACAGGTGCCACTCATTCACTCTGATCGGCACAAAACCGAAACGAGAGCACGATGAGAGGGGTGGGGGGGGGGGTGGAATAAAAAACTGTCTGACTGAAACTGTCATTACATCATTTCTAATGACTGAGCTGGAGTAAAAACAGCGGAGTTGGGGGAAAAAGAACAAGGGGAGAGAGAACCTGCTTTACAGCTGTTACTGAAGAGCTCCCAGCATGCTTTGTGTGCACGCATGCATGTGTGTGTCTTCTTATCGGCCCCCCCAGGTGAGTCAGACATGGAGAAAGAACTGAAAGTGCAGTAAATATGAGGGTCAGGATTGGGGTTTTGTGTGTGTGTGTGTGTGTGTGTGTGTGTGTGTGTGTGTGTGTGTGTGTGTGTGTGTGTGTGTGTGTGTGTGTGTGTGTGCGTGTGCGTGTGCGTGAGAGAGAGAGAGAGAGAGGGGAGAAAGCGGGGCATTCCACCGGTCGGGCAAATATTCACAAGTCCGAGCCACTGAAGCGTGTCTGACGGGCCTTTTGTGTTCCACAAGGCAGGCCACAGTTCCAAAGCAGCAATTAAAAGCAGGACCTTTTCACCCATAATCCCTCTGACCTGGACGCCCACACCCAATCCTGCAGATGTTCCCCTCTCTGCTCTGGTGTTGCTCACCCCTCTGATGCTGCAAAAGCCAAAACAAAAACAACAAAAAAAACTCCCTCAGAAATTTACCAACACAAAAGACAACTTCCATCTGTGTTTACACCAAAGGCATTATTATGGTGGAAGGAACAGAGATCTCGGTTTACTTTGACTTAAAATGTCAGTTTAAGTTGTCATTTGACCCTTCACCAGAGAAAACAAACCGTCATCTACCTTTGAGATCGTATTTTTTTTTTATTTTTTTTTTATGGTAGTAGCTCAGAAACAATCACCTATAATGTGGACTACCTTACAAGGCCGAGCATCAGCAGCGCGTCACCGGAGGCCTGGCACGAACACGGCGATTTGCAAGTAGGCATGTGGAGCCTGTTGTTAGCCAGAATAAATGTTAATTTCATATTAACGTTCTTCCCCATGAAATGTCTGTCCTACACCCAATTAGAGAAGAGAGAAAGAGGGTGTATCTTTATTTGTGTTTGACTGTAATCCTTCCACACAGAAAGGGAGGCGATTAAACAGGTTTAAAATACCACAATTCAGACTGTTCACTCAGAAAAAAAAAAAAAAAAGAAAAAAAAATTCTTATTTTATAAGCACATTAAGCAAATCAATTTAACATAAATTATACGCCTTGTCGACAAAGGCACCGAGTTGAAAGTCATCGGCAAATTGTACACATCAAAGTGAAACACTAAAATAAACTTTTGCCTTTGATAGGAAAAAGAAAAAAAAAAATCGTGTTTTTCATGCAAGCTTGAACGAGTACTAACGGTATCAAAAAAAAAAAAAAAAAAATCACTGCCTTTTGTTATTTAAAGTCTACGTCTTTTACAAGCTTAATTTCATGAAACTGCTTTAGGTGTACCTCTGACTGCCCCCCCCCCCCACTCCGCCGCCGCATTCCTGTCAACACATTTTGCAAGTGCGCGGCAAAAAAAAAACCACACTCGGCTCAGAAACCGGGGGGACGACATTTATATATAAACTCTTGAAGTGTCTTCTTAGATTTGGCCACCCCCCTCCCCGCCCCCCCCCCTCTCACATCACAGACGGGGTACTGTATTTGTGTTCATTTCATTAGGGGCGACTGTTCAGTGTCGAGGTCCCCCCGAGGGGGGAGACTGGCAGCACCGCAGCATTCATCATCATTACATCAGCGACCACCGAGATCTGCTATCTTAGGCTTATCAACGCCGCGCAAACGCACCGCAGCGCGGCGAGTTAGAGGGGAGGGGGAGAGATGGGAGATGGAGACGATTGAGGGAGATTGTGAGCAAAAGTGGGATAAGGGGAGAAAATGAATGGAGAAAAGGGGGAGGAGCGTGAGGCTGAGTTTAGCGTGTGCGCGCGTGTGTTTGTGTTTTCACGTATGCATGCATGCATCCGCGTAGCACCTCGCTGTGCCCCTGCATGCCTGCACATGTTTTCCTGTGCGTGCAATGTGTGTTTTGCACATTTCGCAGCTATGCCAACAATATTAAGGGCTCCTTCACAGCTGGAATAACTAAAACACCGAGGGGCGATGGAGGAGGGGGAGCGGGAGCGGGAGGAGTCGGAGCCCGACGGCAAGATTAGCTGAATCCAGCAATAAAACGAGAGCGTGTTTTGCGTCGGATGAGGTCACCGCAAGAGGATGGAGGACCCCCGCGTTTGGGAGACGGCGGAAGTGCTCGCTCGGCCGTTTAAGGGACCCGCCGTGGGGTTTCAAAAACTTGAGGAGGTGTTCCCAAAACTCGACAGCTCTTCAAACAAAACCACATACTTGGGGTTTTCCATGTCGCCTTTGACACCGCACTTGCAGCTTGCCCTCGGCCCTGGAAGGCAAATGGGGAGGCGGTTGGGGAGGAGGAGGGGGGGGGGGGGGATTTGGGATTTTTGTGGCTCCAATTCACCAGCGAAACTTCACATTGTGCCCAGATGGCACTAAATCTGGCCTACAGCTGACGGGGACCAGCCCCCTCAAGTAAGGGGCCATTTAGCAGGAATTAGTCGCGCCCCGCCACACACATACACACAAACGCATACGTATCAAACCTCCGCATACGCACACGCAAACTGGTTTAAGAGCGAGATCTCCTCGGCCCTTTGTGCCCCGCGACACGGCTGAGCCGTTCAGATTGTTTCGTCATTTACATGTCTCCTATATCGTCGCGCCACGATGTGGGAGTCCAACTTTACACCATAAAACTTACAAAGTTTTATAAGTCGATACTTTTATTGAGACGACCTCCTGGTTTTCAACCAGCTTTGAATCAAAAATATATTTTGATGCTATTTCCTGCAAGTAATATTTGACAGAAAAAAAAAAAAAACACTTGTCTTTACTTTATTTTTCAGGTAGATCACCTTCACAGCAAAACAATCGGGCACTGCTTGACGCAAGTGCACTACACCAAATTTGAAACGCCTCTTCAGATGAGGAGTGTTTTTTATGTGTGTTTTTTTTTTCCAAGGACAAACAGCGCGACAACACAGCCCCATCGGTGGCTTTCAGCGCAGCTAATGAGATTATCCTCGCAATTGCGTCTCGGTCCCTCAGACCTCTCCACTTTAAGATGCTTTGGAGGGCTGGTGAGGGACCCCGCGCGCCGCGCCGCAGAACGAGCCGAGTGCATCTTACATTCCTGGGTAACAAACCCACACGATGTAATCATAACGCTTACACGACGCCTCTTTTGCGCTCGCCACGCAGCAGATAAAGGGGGGCGAATAAAGCGCGCGGCACAATGGGAAGCCGTGCTCCTTTTCCCAGCAGCCCCCTGCTTATTAGTCTGTTTGTTTATATATTTTGACTTTGCATTTGTGTTTTTTCTTTTTTTTTTTTTTTTTTTTTTTTTTTTGCGAACCACTTGTTTCAGGGCGAGTGGGGCTTTCCACAACTGAGACACCGGATAACGCAGGCAGCTTTGTTGGCAGTGGTGGCCCAGTTAGCCCCCCCCCCCACCACCCCTCCCCTCCAAACCCCACCGCTCCCACTTTTATTCATTTTCTTCCCGTGCTAAGACGCCTTTGTTTGATCAGACACTTTTCCTGATTCTCGAGAACAAGGAGAAGATGCTGGTTCAGCCGAAGCAAAAACAATCAAACCTATTACAAGAAGAAGCAAATCTGTTCACGGGGGGGAGGGGGGGGGGGAGAAAAAAGTTTTCCGTTCCTTGAGCTTTCCACGGTTTGCTTTCCGTCATTAGGAGTGACTTGAAATTCAGTTGTCTCCGAGTAATTCACCTGCCGCAGTGTATACTCTTCGCTAACTTTTCCACTCGGGGTACCCCCCCCCCCCACCCCACCCCCGCGCGCACACGGCAGATGCTGCAAAGCACCGGAGAACGGGATCCGCATCCCGTCGGTGGGCCTCTCAAGTCGAACAGCGAAAACAGCGCCGAGGCGTTCTTCACACCAGGCTTCAGAAGACGCTGCTCCGTGCGACGTTTCTCGAGAGTTCGCATGTAAAGCTCGCGTGTGAACGCGGTTAGAGAGAGAGAGAGAGAGGAAGTGTTTCAGCTGTGTTGTCTGACGCTGTGTGTAAAGAAGTAGATGCTTCTTTCTCCCCCCCCCCCCTCCTCACATATACAAGAGCAATCACAGTGTTGCCGAACATAAATAAGGGGGGAGGAGAGGGGAGGGTGGGGGGGGGGGGTGAGGGCGAGTGGAAGAGCAATTCCTGTAGTGATGAAACACACTTCTTCCCCTCTCTTGCTCTCTCTGCCTCCTCTTCACAGGGGATGGAGCAGATAGATGGTCCCGCGTAAACGCGGCGGCAGCCGGCACGGACGATCTGACAGGAGGTCGTCCGCGTTCGCCCGGGGGGGGGGGGGGGGGAGCCAAGGATGCTCGCCTCGTGTCCTCCGCGCCTCTGACAGAAGTATATAACAAAAGAGCAGGTAACTAAACTAACCGAGGACAATCCGAAAAAAAAAAAAAAAAAAAGGCTGCGCGGCTACGGGTCACAGAGTTGCCGTGACAACGTTGGGCTCCACCTGGGCCTCGAAAGTTCCTTTTTTTTTTTTTTGCCCGGCGCAGTTGTCCTCCTTACTTATTTGGACCGTACTCCCTCTGCTACCCGCCTCATTTCTATCTCCCCCTTTTTCTTTGCCTTCATTCCACTGTGTCACCGGAATAAGTGTCGGAGTGGAATGAGTCGGTGCCGCTCTGTGATTAATGACGGGCTCCGGCGTCTCCGGGGCCGAACACTAAAAACAGCCAGGGGGCAGCGCGATAATGCACAATAATAAAGCCAGCAGACAATCAGCCAGGCAAAGCAAAGGCCTATTAGCCAGCCCCATCAGGACGGCTAAGTGAGAAATTAGCCCTTCCCAAGCGCCGCCACAATTCATCAAGTGCCGCCCCTGAATCCCCCCCTCAAGAAGTCATAATGTTTACTTAAAGACTGGCCCCGATGCCCCAGCGGCGAGCTTTATTGGCTCTTATTAATTCCCGTCCTGGCCCTCGCGGCCGTGCCATTTAAACCGAATTAAAGGGGTGAAAATTGGATGAGATGAAGTTGTCTCGGTGTTTGGCTCGCTCATGATAAAGCCGGACCTAAACAGAAGGAGACTTCGGAGAGAAATACGGAGGGAGGGCAAACGAACGGGGATGCAAAGGAATGCCGAATGAAGCTGTCCTGAAATGCGCCGCAGTCAGTCAGAGGAATGCAGGGAGAAAAGGAAGAGCATTTGCTTTAATGCTGTACTTCCTGTGTGGATGGGAACGGATCCAAAAAAAAAAAAGGGTACGGGTCGCACAATCCCCGGACGCAGAAGTGGAGGGTTTTGTCGTATCTTCGCTTTATCCTTGTCTTTCCATCTGTTGGCATGAAAAATACCTTAAAACAAGGTCACTCGATCAACCTGAATTCAACATGTCAGTGATTAAAAAAAAAAAAGAGAAAAGAGGACAGGGACAGGTGGCAGAGTTGGTCTTAAACCAACAGGACACGGATTCATATTAGTTTTGCCGATTTAGTGATTATTCAGAGCTGACTTTATTTTCTAGTCAATCAAATGTGCCAAATTGATGATTCGAGCTTCTCAAAAGTTTGCAGTTGTTTTCTGTATTTAGGGCTGCGTATCAAACTTCGATTGCTTTCGTGGCACTGACCGAACCACTTTGGAACTATCTACTATCCAAAAATGCCTTTCGGTACCAAATATAGATACCGAGGCTCAGCGACTGGAGGCTTCTCGGCCAGCTAGCGTCTATTGATAGCATGTGAGGCATAAATTCTGTAAATTCTAGCATGTAGTGCTAACTTGCATGTGAGGCGTTTAGGGAACATTGGTAAATTCTATCATGAAGCTTTAAATTCCATGTGAGGCGTTTAGGGAATATCTGTAAATCCTAGCATGTAGCGATAACTTGCATGTGAGGGGTTCAGGGAACATCGGTAAATTCTAGCATGTAGTTATAGCTTGGATGAGGCATAAATTTGGTAATTTCTAGCATGTAGCTATAACTTGCATGTGAGGCATTTAGGGAACATCGGCAAAATCCAGCATGTTGCGATAACTTGCATGCGAGGCGTTTAGGGAACATCGGTAAATTCTAGCATGTAGCTATAACTTGCATGTGAGGCGTTTAGGGGAACGTCTGCAAAATCCAGCATGTAGTGATAAATTGGATGTGAGGCGTTTAATCTGTAAAATGTTGCTGCAGAAAATAGCTTGCGTTACACTCTCCCCTTCTAAACTGCATGAAACGTAAAGATTTCTATCGTATTGTGTAATATAATTTTGGAGAGTGGATTTTATAAGATTGGTATAAAAAAAAAAAAAAGTATGCCTCAGAAACCGATATCCAGATAAAGCTAAAATAAAGGTACTGGTATTGAATTTTTTTTTTTTAATAACATATTATTATAAGTATCTTTGCATTTTTAACTGTCAGACAAGATAAATCACAACATAAGAGTCACCTGTGGGCTTTGGAAACTTTCCAAAAATTTTCAAAGTAAATCAATTAATCACAAAACAAACCGATGAATCAATACTGGGAATAATCAGCAGCCAATTGTCAGATTTGTTTTGTTTTTTTATTGCAGGCGCTGTTTCCAAAGTTTTCTCCTCCCGACTTGTTTAAGCAGAGCCTTCATTGACAGTGTACGGGCGCACTGCACCGCGCATGTAAGTGGAGCGTACAAGAGTCCCATCTATGTGAACTGTGAGTCTGTGTTGGCTGATGGTGCTCTACAGAGTAATCTGGAGTATACCGCAGAGGAGGTGCGAGATCAAAGACAGCTGAAGCTCAGAGGGAGTCCCAGAGACTTCTAGCTCACTGACGGCTCTCCCCACGGCAGCGTAGGGGAGACAACTCTCTCCCTTCACTTTCATATCAGCCACAGAGCCCCCCCATCCCTCTGCACTGGCTCGTAGGCTCCACACACACACACACACACACACACACACACACACACACACACACACACACACACACACACACACACACACACACACACACACACACACACACACAGGAACAGGCAGTCTCAGAGGATTTGGTAGTGCTGCCAAACCTGCATCCCACCTACAGCATCACTCCTCCACACATGGCTACACACACACACACACACACACACACACACACACACACACACACACACACACACACACACACACACACACACACACACTGTTGCTCATCAGAAACCGATGCATCAAAAAAAAAACACAGCTGAATATTTTTGAAAGGCTGAGTTCAGGAAGAAAGTCTCAGCCCAATAAAATAAATAAAAAAAAGAGACTCACGCAACTCAAATACCAAGACGATATCGCACCGCACAACACTGCAACGAGATGCCGTAAAAAAAAAAAAAAAAAAAAAAAAATTGTAATAAAAAAACTCAACGGGCGCTTCCCGAAGATTCGGCAACAAACAACAACAACAAAAAAAAAAACTTCCCCATAAACTCTAAAGAGTACAGTCACAAAATGGCCCCCTGAAAAAAAAAACCAAACAAAATCCTCAGCATCAAGAGCTGGGAACAAGACCGTCGTTAGACAAGCAGACCCCCCCCCCCCCCACCCCCCAGGCCCGTCAGACTTGACTGAGGAAGCCAAACATCTGGGTGCGTTTACTCGTTTCAGCTGTTAGCAACCCCGCCTCAAATAAATCTGGGAGCTGCAACGCCATCGCGTAGGACAGCTCCTAAACAAACACGCTCGCCGGCTGGCTCGCTCGCTCGCTCACCTCCGTGCGCCCGAGCGTCTCAACCGGAGCCGGGCCGCCAAATACATTTCGTGCGGAGGAAGAGCAGGACGAGGAGGAGGAGGAGGAGGAGGAGGAGGAGGAGGAGGAGGAGGAGGAGGAGGGCCTTAATTGGAGCGTTTGACGGGTGCCTGGGGTTAATTGGGAAGCATGGAGAGCAGCTGGCTCGGCGGTGGAAGTTGAGACGGGGATAATAAGTTCACCCTTTGCAGGAGAGACAGTCGGTGATGAATCAGATCAGAGGAACGGTGTACTGTAATCATCCTCACATCTCCCCTCCTCCAACCTCGGCACGCCTGACAAGCGGAGACAACCTGGCTCCCAGCTACGCAATCTGGCACCTATCACACAGGACTGGCAGTCGCAGGGAAAGAGATCACCCAGCGATGGTTCACGCACACACACACACACACACACACACACACACACACACACACACACACACACACACACGCACGCACACACACACACACTCTCGCAAACACTGTAACGCAGCATCCATTCAGCTAATCACTCACACACGCAATAATTCTTACCTCCAGGACACGGAACCGAGTTTATCAGTTCGCCGGTCGATGTATGTAAATCTCGACAACAATGTGTGTACTAATGGCTTATTACCCTGCTGTTAGTTGGTTTGCATTGATCTCTGTGCCGGGGGTGGGGGGTGGGGAGGGGCGGGGAGGGAGGGAGGGAGGGAGGGAGGCGACTGGAGCAGTTCACCGCTCGTATGTGGCAAGCAGGACTCTAATCACATTCCAGCTTGTTTCAATAAAAGACAAACATTAACATAAACCCTCTCAAACAACACCAGCAACAAAAACAACAACAAAAAAACTTCACCCCGGCTCGGTCCGTGCAAGAAGAAGAAGAAGAAGGAGGAGGAGGAGGAGGAGGAGGAGGAGAGGAAAAAAAAACTTTCCTGGATTACAGTGTAATCGGGCCCATATGGGATGAGTCTGTGGAACTTTTGTAGAGTCTCTAAAAACAGCGTATAGATTGCATTATGACTTCCTAAACGAGAAAACGTATTCTCTCCAGAGGGACAGACATCCCCCCCACCCCCAAAATATATATATTTTTTTAAAGTGATTCTAGCCGCAGTAGAGGCGTATTAGACGTAACGCCGGAGTCGGTTCCTTGTGCTGGGAGGGTGGCTGAGGGAGCGTTTGGGGCCTGAAGGAAGCCCAGGTAGAGTCATAGGCAGTAATGGGAGGAGACAGCGACTTAGGGCGCCACACAAAAGCCAGGGCTTTATAAATAATTCCAAAAGCTAACAGGATCCCTTGTATGTGTGAATCTGTGAAATACATTCACACATGAATGCACACACACACACACACACACACACACACACACACACACACACACACACACACACACACACACACACACACACACCCCGCCACCAGGGGGAATAGGTTATTCACACTGCTCCGCTGTGGCTGTTCTGAGTATGACCCGCCTCGATTGGTAAATTTGGGGCAAATATCTTTCTTGCATAGATGACGCCAAAAACAGAAAAAGTAATAAAAAAAATTTTTTTTTAAAAACACCAACCCGGAAAGGTCCATTTCTCACACACACACACACACACATTTACACACTCGCACACTCACTCACTCACTCACTCACTCATAATGCAGGGCAGCAAAGCACACCGGAGACCTGTCTTGTAAATCTCTTTGTGAAAGCAGCTTTGGGGGTAGACAGGGGCTTACATACTGAGCCCTGAGGTAGAGCTACAGACTCCACTCCCTCCAAACCCCCCCCACGGTCTCTCTGCCTCTCCCACACACATACTAGGGCGCTCTCATGTTCTCTCTTTCCTCACTTTTCCGTCTACCCCACATTTCCTCCTCTTTTCCGTGCCCTTCTTTCACCTTTTTTTTTTATTTTTTTTTTTCTCTCTCCCCTAAGTCTCTCCCCCACCCTCCCACCATTCTTCTCTCCTCCCCTCTGTCCAGGCCCGGGCTCCAGAGCGCCGGTCCTTTAGCCCCCGCAGGCTCCCGCAGCGTTGCAGTGACTAATGTCCTGCCTTCGCTCAGACAATGAGTTTGAGACTGAGCCGGGAAAGTGTTGAGGAGGGGAAAAAGACTCCGGCACCTTTGACAAATGGAACCCTTCGCGCCGCCGTGCCCACTGAGGGAGGCTTTACAATGTTGCGCTCCACGCTCCACGTCCTCCGAGGGGACGGCTGCAGCCCCGCAAAGCCGCATCTGGGGGGAAACATAATGAATTCTTTGGGAAGTCTAACCTGGCT
Organism: Brachyistius frenatus; assembly: GCF_029030835.1. Taxonomy (NCBI): domain Eukaryota; kingdom Metazoa; phylum Chordata; class Actinopteri; family Embiotocidae; genus Brachyistius; species Brachyistius frenatus. The sequence goes on along the minus strand of NW_027210620.1, from coordinate 2,008,466 downwards.
TTTTCTTCATGAATAAGATATATTTCCAAAGCACGTCGACCCCTCTTAATAAAAACACCAGTCTGGCAGGAATAGCCGAAGCCGTTTTAGGGCCCCGTGTACACGTTAATATTTCTGTTTCTCTATAAATTTTCTCGGGCCCACTTCTTTTCCCGGGCCTGTCACTGCGAGGCCGGCTGCTACGATTTCTCCCCGCCCCGCCCCACCCCACCCACCCCCACCCACCCACTGGAAGGTGGAAAGGAGCCACGGTGACAAACTGTCATTAAAAACGGCTCGAGTCGCTCTCTTTCAAGGAACTCAAACTCTTGGATGCTCCCTCCTCTACCCCACCCCGGCCCCCACTCTCCCCAATACAACCCTGAAAGGAACTGGGCTTTGTCTGAGGAGCAAAGGAGAGAGGAATCCCTCCCCACCCTCTTTCCCTCACCACCACCACCACCACCACCACTCCTCCTCCTCCTCAAACCCCTACCTCCCCTCCCCGAACCCTGTTCCTCACTCCCTGTGGAGTATTGTTAAAACACAGCCCCCTCTCTTTCCGTGGCCCGGCCTCTTAAAACAGCGTGCTTTGCATGAGAAAAAACGATTAGTCTTCAAATGCTGCGCTGTCAAAGGGAGGGCTCTTTCAGGTTGGGGCCGAAATTTGCTCAGATAGTAGAGTTCCCCCTTTTGTTTTTTTTCCCAAAGATGAGGCATTATTAGAGCCGGGGTCTGTTAGCATTCATTACTGCAAAGAACACACTGAAGGGGCTTATACGGGATACCCTCCTCCTCCTCCCATCTCGAGCCCCCGAGTCCACAGCAGACGGAAATGAAGGGGGCAGAGTGTGTGTGTGTGTGTGTGTGTGTGTGTGTGTGTGTGTGTGTGTGTGTGTGTGTGTGTGTGTGTGTGGTAGGGGTGGGTGGGGGGAGAGGACTCATCTAAACATGTTTGGAGAGCAAAGAGAATATCTGGGCCCGCGCTTCTTTCAGGTATTAACCTTGGGATTTACATTTGACATTCAAACAATAGACACCTCCTTGACCTCCACTCCAGGATGCAGCGGGACTGGAGGATAACTCCCAGTGAAATACAACCGCGAGCAGCATGGGATTGCAAACACGCGGGGGTTCAACATTGTGAGCATCGTTGCATGACAACACGCGTCTTGATTACCAGCTCGAGTTTTGTTCAGAAAAATATCCACTTAACAATTTTTGGTTGAAATTTTTTTTTTTTTTTTAAATAAAAACAACAACAAAAACGTGCGTCCGTGCGCCGGTGCCTTCGGAGAAGCCCGGCTTCACACGTCGAGTAGCGAGGGGCGACGTGACAAATCATTGTTCACGGCAAGCGGCCAGTTCATCCGTCTCCACCCCGGACAAGAAAGCAACAGACCCCCTCACGGATGCCACAACCGGCTCCCATCAAAGCTGACACAATGCCACATCTGCAATAGCAACACCCCACACACACACCCCCCCCCACCGGGGAGGGGGTCGGTGGGGGGGGGGGGGACTGTCTCTTTAGGCGCTCAACTTTACGCGCAGCCCACACGCAAATGGGCCTCAAAAAAAAAAAAAAAAAAAAAAAAAAAACCACGTCACCCTCTTGCTGTTACACTTCACACCCAACACCTAAAGACATTTTTACAGCGGCTTCGGCAAACAGAGGGGCGGGGATGAGCGGCGGCCACATGCAGGCGCGACCTGTCCTGTTCCTCCTCGAGCGCGTGAGAAAAGAAAACGCAGCCGCTCGCTGGCACACGCTGCATTCTCACACACACACACACACACACACACACACACACACACACACACACACACACACACACACACACACACACACCTTTTAACGCGACCTGCAGCGGGCCTCGTGTCAAGCTGTCAAACACATCTTCAGCAATTCCAAATTCAAATCACTCAAATTTACGTGACTGTTTTTACTCCTTTTTTTTTTTTTTTTCTTTCTTTTTTTTTAAGTATTATTTTATGTCCGACTCCTGAGCTCGTCGTCAGGTCCAGTTGGAGTTTCCAAAAAGGCTAAAAGCCATGGAAAAAAAATTATACAAGAAACACAGAGCTCTCTCTCTCTCTCTCTCTGCTTCACTAAAGCAACTTAAGCTCCTACTTTTTGACCTTCCATTTCTTATTTCTTCATGCCAGTGAAAAACAAAAAAGTTGCTTCCAACTGAGACAAGACAAATACAAATATTAAAAAAAAAAAAACGTGTGTGTGAATGAGAGCGCTGCAGAATACATGTACATGCATGCATTTCTAGCGTGATGAGTGTTGACTGCTTTTGCCGGCTGCAAAAGCCCCAAGTGTATTGAGATTCCTGAATGTGAGTAATATACATATCTAAAATTACAGTTTGCTATCTTGAGTCTCATGCCCTCTTCATCGCTACTCTCTCCCCCTTCCCCCAACCCCCAACGCACGCCTTATCCAAAGACATCACCCGGCTTGAAAGGTGCCTTTAGCAGGCTCCTTGAAACGAGAGAGTGAGGGTCCCGCTCTGGGACAATGATGGTTGAGGTGGAGGGGAGCCGGGGGAGCAGGAACACATAGCATATTAAATCTGCTGGCGGAGCTGGGTCGTCCACACAGAGAGCCAGAGAGTCAGATCTGAGGCATGCCCTGAAGGGATGGCTGGGCCTGGGGATTAGGAGGCCAAGGAGAAGCCCTCGCGCACCCGAAGACCCCTTCTTGTCTCTGCTCGTACGCAAATGCATCCGGACGTTTTTGACGCTTCTCAGGTTTGCCATCTCTGCCCAAGTTTTTTTTTCACGGCCCTCCTCCGCGCCTCGCAAAACACACCAGCGCGCGCTGGTGTGTTGTGCACGCACGCGCACGCACGCGCACACGCACACACACACACACACGTCCGCTCGCTCTCATGCACAGCTTCTTTTTTTTTTTTTTTTTTTTTTCCCCCCTCAATCACTACCTCTGTCTGACTTGTCCTCTTTCTTTCCCCCACTGTGTCTGTTTCATTTGATGTCAACATATCAAAGTACCAAATCATCAAAGTAAGAGATTTCTTTTGGGGGCCGTCGACTCAACTACACCAGTTATATGCAAGCGACGCAACAGCTAATCATAATACACAGGGAATTACTGCAAACTTTCCCTGGCCTGCCGGCTACTGTGTGTATTCACTTACTATAAACAACTTAAAATTGTCACCATTTACACCTTTAACTTCTCAAGAATTATGTTTTTTTTTTTTTTTAAAGGGATAAACACAACCCCCTGCAGAAAAACCTACAAAACAAGTAAGATTACACGCAAAAAAAACAAAACAAACAAAAAAAACTGCAATACACTCCTCATTATCTTGAGGATAATCAACTTCCCTCAACATTACCCTCGAACAAAACATTTTGCCACCTCTTTGAGTGCTTCAGGACGCAGCGTTAGTGCAACAACACAGCTCATTAGGGGCCTCTTGCATACAGACCTGATAACAGGTACTCTTCCTGCTGGGCGTAAAAAAAAAAAAAAAAAAAAAAAAAAAAAAAGGCCGGAGGACACGAGCTGCCTTAAGCTGTGAATGCAGGGGCCCTGCGAAAAAAAAAAAAAAAAAAAAAAAGAGGAGCGGGCCATACCTCAAAAGCTAATAGCGTGTCATCTCCCCGCATTAACATGACAGCCCCTCTATTCCGCCAGGTCACCGGGTCACAGGTGGCCCGGGCCAATGTCCCCATGCATAATGAAAGCAAAAAGGAGCGCTTAAAAGTTGAGATAAAACGCTGCTGCTGCTGCTATCTGACGGACTGATTCCAGCAGAGGGGAAACGTTATCCGCCTGCTCCTCCCGCGTGGAAGTTGAAGGAGCGCAGGGCGGCAATGATACATCTTTTCTGGCTACAGTAAGCGAATGGCTCCGACTTGTGCATCTCATTCCAGCAGATTAGCATCTTAAACACTGCTGCATTCATCCCTGCTGCTGCATCATAATGAGACAAAAGTCCTTTTCTGTTTTGTTTTTTTAAGGTAAAGGTGCACCAGTCTGAAACAAGTGTCAACCTCGGATATTATATTTAGTTATTATATGACAGCAACAATAATATACAGCACTCTTATTTATAATTGGAAGGTCCCAATTTCACGATATGAAGGTTTTTCATACAATTTATTTTATATAACATTTGGAAAATGGACTAACATCCGCATTGTTGTGTTAAAATAGAAATTAAAGTCATTAATTAGGTGCAACATGCTTCGGTAGAATATTAAATCCTTTCATAAAGTGACATATTTCTAAATTTCAGAACTATAATCTGGATTAATCACATATAATCACCCAATTTTAAAGGCAACTGGTGGATACATTTTATATTCTGCACACACTCTGAAAATAAAATGAGATGTCATTTACATTGTGGCCTCCAATAATGATATAGAGGCAACTATATGTTTTTTTATTTTTTTTAATTGTCAGTATTATTTTAATATGCCTAATTAAGAAATCACAGGCCACAAAATGCAAAACATGCAGGAGGAAACAGTGCAGCTCGCTTTCTTTAATCCCTACAAATAACGTTAAATGAGTGATCCTTATGTTGTCATTTTAAAATTTAAGATTAGGCCCTAAAATTTTGTGATTTAAGGCCTGACATGTTTTGGTTTTTTTTTTTTAAAGCAAACCGAGTACAATAAATTTGACTGATTAATTTTCCAGATGAAGGCCCTGTGCACATTACTTTGTTATTATAAATAAAATAGGGGAAATACTAAATGACAGTCAGTCCCCTATAATTTTTTTTATTTTATTAGACAAATGTAACCAGGACCTGTAAAAACTCTGCTCAAACCCAAACCCACAGCCAAAATGAGTGATGGAACCACCTCATAAAAATAGCTAAAAGGAGATTTTTATCTGCGTCAACTTGTGCTGTTAAACATCTCACTCGGTGTGTTCACTCGCTTCGGCCAAACCTGCGTTAATAATTTGCCATGTGTCAAAAAGAGGAGGATTTGAGCTGCACCGCATGGCTGAGCACCTCGGACCCTCGTCGTCTGTATGAAACCCGAGAGCAGACAAGCAGATAAAATGTGGAACAGCTGGCGAGGACAGGAGGGAAAGTTTCAAACAAATATCGGCACATGTGGAGACTCGGGGGGAGGGGAGGGGGGCTCTCGAACGTTTTAATGTCCCGGACCCCTGAAACACTTCTGCTTCCTTAGTTGGTTTTTTTTGTTTGTTTGTTTTTTCCACTGCACAAGCATGTGAAAGATTTTTTGTTGTTGTTGTTTTAAGTGTTGATTTTAAAATGAAAAACCCACCTACTTTTTAATTACTCAAATCCAAGTGAAATCTAATGAACTAAAATCCAGTGGATTTATCCTATTTTTATATTTTGCTTTGGACCCCATAAAACTCCACACATGGACCCCTGCTGGGCCACAGACCCCACTGTAATGGGGGCTTCAATTTCTCAGAGCACATGCCTTCAAACACGCTATAGTGTGCCCTTAAACATTTCTCTTATTTTTAGCACATTCTTTGAACATAATTTTAAAAATGTTTCCATGGCCTGTCAGATTGTCAGCAGCATTAATAATGTCTTGCTGCCGAATGATTTGCTTTAACTCAGGACACTCACTGCTGCAGAAATTAATACAACTGTACAGGCAAAACAAAGATTTCTTTCTATAAAAATCAATTCAGTGTAATTGTTTTGGACGTTTTTTCCAGTGCAAATATTTCATCTCACTATTCTGTGTGAAATTCTACAACGGCCTCAAACTTTTGAAGCTTGAAAAATATTAAAACAAACAAGTAAAAGTTGGATTGGTAGAGTGAAAAAAATGAAATGTGTGTGGATGTCAAAGGTCAAGGCTGGGGTCAGCCTCAGGTTTGGTTGGATTTAAATTAAAAATCAAAGTCTGAACAAGTTTTTGCATCCTCTCACAAACGTTTTTTTTTTTAAACAAACTCTTAACAGGATAGAGCGAATCAATAACATACACTGAAATATGGTCACACATGCACATAAATATGAATCCCCCCCCCCTCCGCCACACACACACACACACACACCACACCCCCAGGCGCGTTTCTTGAGGTAAAGGGTCCAATAAAGTTTCATGCCTGCAGAAGTTTCAGTTCAAATCCCTCCACGGTTGTTGTTGTTTTTTTTGTCTGCTCTACAACACGCCAAGCGTAAAATAAACACGCTTTCCTCCACTAACTCCAAACTTTACGCAACTTCAAACGAGTTTCAAAACGCACATCTGTCTGTCGGATACTTGCAAAGTGTGCCATTCGCGGTTTTCTAACAACCACCACTTAATTCACAGAGAATAAATAGCACCCGGATCAAGTGTATCGCAGTCTGTGGTGCATTTTCGGCTGGTTTTTTGGGGATTCCACATCGAGGCATTCATCGCTGTTTGAAAAAGCTGCTGTTTCACGCGAGTGCAGTTGATTCACTTCATGTCTGCATGTGAACTTGTATGAAATCCCATCGTTTAGAAATATGAAACCTCCGCTGCTTCACAAAAGTCGGACTAAGCTTGAAAAAGTAGACAAATGAGCGCAACAGTAAAAAAAAAAAAAAAAAAAAAAAATCTATTTAGCCTGAATTTTTTTTTGACAGATTACTTACTTCTTTCTGGATGATTTCCCCTGTAACTCTCGACTTTTTTTGTTTTGTTTTAATCTTCTCAGGAAAAAAAAAAAAAACGTGTCTTCTTTCTTCTGCTCCTCTTCCTAAGTTGCAGATGTGCCTCTGGAGTTGCCTGGGACTTTTTTTTTTTTTTTTTTTTTGTCTTTACGCTGCAAGTCCAACTCCAAAACGGCGCTGCCAGAGTTTTTCCTCTTGTCTGTCTTTCTCCTCCTTCTCACAGTTTGCTGTGTTCAACCACCGCCGGACTAACACCATCAGCCTGCCGATAATATCTGCCGATAGCAGACCACAGATGTGCGTAAAACCAACAGAAGCGTCAGAGAAGCGCGTGGAGAGTTCTTAATGCATTTAGTGCGTTTTTTCGAGGAGAAGAGAGAGGGCGAAGTGTGGGACTCCAGCTGCTCCTTCCCTCGCTTGACTCCTCCCTTTGGATTGCTCCCTCCTTTACTCACTGCCTCCCTCCTTTTTTTTTTTGAAAAAAAAAAATGTGTGTACCCCCTTTTCTTTCTTTCTTTCTTTCTTTCTTTCTTTCTTTCTTTCTTTCTTTCTTTCTTTCTTTCTTTCTTTCTTTCTTTCTTTCTCTCTTTCTTTCTTTCTATTTTTGTCTTTCTTTCAGGAAGCATTTTAGGAGACCGAGCATAAACCAACATTAAACTCCAAGTTTAGCAGAAGATGGCTACATTTTAAGGACAAATTGCGAAATTAAATCCACGTTTTAACTGTAAGAAGCTGTTTTCCTTTTTGCACCTAGAGTGTGAGTGTTTGACTGAATCTGCATGAGCAATGGACCTCGTCCTGACTGGGATTCTGCCATGTTTTCACCTACTTTAACAGGTTCTTTGTAGAGCTGCTGGTCACTTTTCACAAAAACTTTAAAAACCGCCAGAAAATATATTGATCCGTTCTCCCAATAATTAAAGCTACAGGACACAGTGTAATTAAATTAACCTAAAAATTTTTTTTTTTAAATCCAGGTGCTTCGCTTAAGTCTTACTTCCAGTTAAAAAACACACTATTTGCATTAAGGAGAATTTATGACTTCTATATTGTAAAGTGTTGATTTACAGTATATTAGGGCTACATAAGTCTCCAGGGCTCAACCTTCAGAGGGATACCTAACGCAGCGGCAAAGCATGAGGGAAGCCCTCCTGTAGGGTTAGATGTAATCAATATACATAATCAATATACAGGGAAATTATGTGGTAAGAGAGGTCTTCAGGGTGCACTTTCAATCAATGAAGAGGTGGGTGTTTGGGAAGGAAAATCGCCCGTTAATCGTTTAACCAGGATTTGAATGTGTGTGTGTGTGGCCGAGAGGTCAAGTCCATCAAGACCTAGTCAGTCCATTTAACACGCATCCGATCGGCTGCTGTGGCAAATGAAGAAATGATTTGATTTGATGAAAAATTTCAGTCATTAAAGGACGTCTTTATAATCACTTTCCTGATGTGTGTTATGCTGATAAAGTCTGCATTGACTAATTACCGCCTTAATCAATCAGAGCCTCAGATCTCCTGTCACGACTGTCAACATCTTTGTCCTCATTAAAATAAAATGTTAGATTCTGACTTCGTCGCAGTGTGAAGATGGATTTTTGCATGTCAAAGTTGAGCAAGTTGACAAAACTACAAACTATGATGAGTGTCAACAACTGCTTTAAATATTCCGGTGGAGGACGGGGGTGGAGTCGCCACAAACATCTCTATTCTTCAATAAATCTGCAGAAACAGACAGTTTTTGTTGTTGTTGTTGTTGCAGTCAATGAAAAATGCAGACAAAATAAATAAGGTTATGAGGTACAAATTTGAAATATAGAAATGCTACACGTGCACAACAATAGAATACGAGGTGTGATATAAATCAGTGTCCATAAAATGAAAATACAGGAAGTCTTGCAGAGAGAGGAGACCGTCAAAGGTGCTCTGTAAGACACGACTAATTCTCCTGTCAGTTTGTCAGGCAGTGCTCATCTGGCCCGGACTACACAGAGATAAAGTCCTTGTTATGAATGTCTCAAAGAGAATCTGAGGAACGTGGTAGTTGGAGGTGGTGGTGGATGGAGGGGTGAGGGGGAGGTTGGGGGAAGAGAACAAGAGGGTAAAGGAGGGAGGGAGGAGGTACACATGGGCATCAGTAGGGTTAGCGGCTCCCGAAAGTATTTCATCAAAGAGGGCCAGGATCCTGGGGATTGCGATTCTGCCTGGAGGCAAGTAACCAATGGTCTCCCAAGAACATATTCCAAAGTAGGACTCGCAGAGCCAAAGCACACATCAAAAGCACCTCTGTAGCCAAAGCGATTCTGGAGGAGAAAGAAAGGGGGTTCAGGTCCTTTCTTGGCCCCCTTTAAGCCCCAGATCTCACCCCAATTAAGAGGGAACTACTGTTTGTTCCAGACCTCGAGATCCGCAGACAGGGAGGTGCGCTCGCTAAGGTTAGACACTCAGCTGCGTGCCCGCAGACACACACACGCACACGTGACAGCCAATCACGCACATATTGTCACTTTTAGCCACACATTCAAAGATCAGCATCCGAGTCTCATTTTTCAGATGACCGACCGACGGAGCGTGTTTTCCAGTTTCAGATGATCTCACTGAAACAATATGTGGCGCTCCGTTTGTCCACGTATGTTACACGAGTAACAGGAAATCAATACTCGGCAGAAATGTTGTGCGGGCATTCGGATTTTCGCCTTTAATTCTGCGCCGCTGGACAGATGTCACTGTGAAATGGATACAGCAGAATGAGCATATTATATCCACACAGATGTGACCGCAAGAAATGCACCGGCTGCGTGAAGCAGAGGAATGACAGAGGTTCCCGTTCACTGCCGGGGAGGGAGGCTTTTCTTTTTTTTTAAGATAAAGTGATATCTGAAGTGTCAGAAACGCAGTGGTGGAAGCATTGTGGAATTCTACTTGAATATAAGTAGCAATACCGCAGTATAAAAATACTGGTAGCTGGTAAAAGTATTGCATTCACAAATTCTACTCAAATAGAAGTGTAAGCATCCAAATGTACTAGTAAAAGTAATCGTGCTCATTGTGCAGAGCGCCACTGTGAAGGTTTTATTATCATGTTTTGTATCATTATGTGTAAGCAGCACTTTAGTACTGTCAAGGTCGATATCTTTAAGGTAAATTTACTCAAGTCCAGTACTTAAGTAAATGTACTCTCAATATAATTTTAAAGTACTTGCGAGTTGTTGTTTTTTTTTAAACGTGCTGCTTTTTTTATTTTCCTAGATTTTTCATATTTATCAGAAAATGGTTCAAGTGGAAATAATAATTAAAAAATATCTGCTTGGAACAACCGACTTCTTTGAAGAAATATATATTTTTAAAGGGGTCATTCCATCTATATTACAGCATAACATATTTCTACCGAAGAGAGAAACTCGCCACGAACAGTGTTGACAGTATCTCATAGATTATTAATCGCAGGACCTTTGGTGGCCCAATGATTAATACGCTCACCATTTAACTGCAGTGTTCTCAGTTTGGACTCCTTGCCCCTCAATGTTTCCCATCTTTTAGGTACTCTGAAACTTATTTGATTTTTTTTTAAAAGGGATTTTTGTTTCACCACAACCAGTCATTCTGGTGGAACATGTTGCTGTTAATAAGTGAAACATAATTTGTCTCTGCTGTGAGCGTCACAAACAAAATTGCATTCAGCCCAACTGTGTTGAGGTGGAGGCACAAATCTCAGAGACAGTTATCTCAAATTGTAGGTAATAAAAAGCAAAATATAAGAGCAAGACCAGAAGTGTGAATTAGAAGATTTTGGATTTTTGGAAACTGCAAAATATATTATTCATACTCAAGTTAGAACAAATGCTTGAGCAATTTACTTCCTGTGCTGATGTCATAATGGTTAAGTTGCAAAACCATGTATTTCCATGAGCTGAGAAAAAAACATTGTTTTTGTTGTTCAGATAATTCAGCGGGTTTGTGTGAGGTTTCTTGTAGCTTTAGAAGTCCACGAATATTCTCAACCTGTAAAGGACAAAAACTAGATCCTTCATACATGAAAATATATATATTAAAAAAAAACTCCAAATAAGGAGATACCTAGTTTTCACTAAAAAAAAAAAATGAAGCATAAATCCAGCAATCCTTCATGTTTAGTTGTTATTCAGTCTGATTGAGAGCCGCGTTGACTTTGATGACGGTAGTTTGTGGTGCTGTTGAACTTGGTTGTGTTCTACTGATGGGTTGTTCCTAATATTTTGCCCCCTCCCATTTAAATGAATTGGGTACTATCATACAAAACGCTTCACCTTGTTTGAGGTTTTAATGTTTTGGGTGATCGGTGTAAGCTCGGGTAACTCCGGGGTTTCTTTCTTGTTGCCCTCATGTTTCACCCCCCTCGTGATTCCTCTCCACTATCTAATAGAGGCCCTGACATACAATCAAAGCGTTTGCCGTCCCTTAATCTTCAGACCATAATTGTCTCGAACCACAAATGGCTGGAGCAGTCTGACATTTGGTCCGTTTGCCGGAGACTCAGGATTTAGGGACAAACAAACACAGACACACACACACACACACAAAAAAGCAGAATCTCCTGTCAGGAGTGTTTTCATGTGTTTTCCATCCTTGACAAAGTTCAAAATATCTCCTTCACCTCTTTCCATCTCTCTCAGGTTTTTTTTTTTTTTTTCTTTCTCTTCTATTTCTCATATGTACTGTACCTGTACTCATTCTCTCAAACACAGCACTCCCCTCTTTCCCTCCCAGCATCCCCTCCTCCCCCCCCTCACATCCCCTCCCTCCCCTTGCCGGAGGTATCGGGTGGCTTGAGTGGGCCATTAGTGTGAATGACTGATAAGACTCTTAGCCCCCAAATAATCACGGAGGGGGAAAAAAAAAAAAAAAAAAAAAAAAAAGGATATTTGCAGTTATTTTGAATCCGTCAGAAATAATAAACGCAAAACTATATCCACTTGGGCTACTTAAGCAATTTCCCCGTGATAACATCCCGTGGGGATTTCATGTGGATTCCAAATGACGACATAATAAAACCACGACGCCTGCACCCCCTTATCAGGCTGGATTAAAAGGGAATAATGAAACAGAGAGGGTTTTTGAGCCTTGTGTGGTATGAATATGATTATCTAATGGACTCCAATGGAAAGGCATGTTAATTCTACTTTAACGCGAGACCTTTCCCAGACTATCTCGTGCCCCTGGCTCCTCCTAAGACCCCCCTGCCCCCCATCCTCCCCACTCGACCCGTTTCTCTGCCTCTTTCTCCTCTTTCCTTCAAGTTGAAATAATCGTTCTGCCTTTTTTCTTCTTTTTTTCCCTACAGAAGTCATTACGCCCGAGTCTATCTGTGTATGAACGTGAGCATGGGAGAGTTGATAAATCCTCCCTCGTTTTTCACACTCTTTTTTTCCGGCCTTGATTGGAGTGTGTTGGCCTCTTAACTTTCAGACAAAAGCACTCAAGGCAAGTTATCAATATTCAGATTTTTTTTTTCTTTTTTTCCTCTTCTTCCTTCCGTGGAGATCGTTGTTGCTTGAAGAATGTGGGTCACTTTCATACAAACTCAAATCAAACTTTCTGAGCACCCAGTTGAATTCATATTACATGGTCTGATACTTGGATTAACAAGGCCTTAGTATTTGAATACTTGGGAAAAACATCATCACTGTGAAGACTCCTTTGACTGCTTTAAACAAGTTTCCAGCACAGTTATTTTCTATTATTTACCACAGTCAATTCATGATTTACATTTTTGACTTGACTGCCTTATTAGCCCACAATGGACCCGGGAAATATATATATATATATATTTTTTTTTTGTTGTTGGTTTTTTTGTTTTTGTTTTTGCATTTAACACTGTACACTTTGTTGTTTGTGGTTTTGTACTGTAACCCCAGATTCTATGAGTAAAACCCCTCTAAGAGCTGTCGCTATTGAAGCCAATGCGAAATAGAATAACCGCCTCCCCTCCCCAAAAAAAAGGCAAATTAAGATTTAGGTTGCGCAAGCTCTGCTGTCAAGACTCTGTTAAGACGTCAGACCCATATCACCAGTGCACGTACAGTATGTTGCAACGGGTGCCGGCTGATTAAACGCACGTCTTCTTTTGATCAACGAGAAAAAAAAAAAAAAAAAAAAGTCCCTCAACTGTTCAGGCCCAGAGTGGGGGGTCATCATCAGGCCCATTAGGCCCGATAACACTCCTTGAGCCTCATAGTCAAGTCCATTCTCATCTAGCGAGGCGCGGAGCAGTATTGTGGATCAGCGCACACATCCTGAGAGCAGACTGAGCTCCCACAGGACACAGTTAAAAAAAAAAAAAGCATCAATATTTCATCAAACTACTCTCTCTTTCTGGTCCAGATCAAAGCCTCGACTCCCACAGTCCTACAGGTAGAGATGGCTCTTTTGTTTTTTGCTCCTCAGGTAGAGCAGCAGTCAGACTCTGTTCAGTTTTTGGAAACCTTGCAACGCTCAGCCCATCCATCTCACGGCTTACTGCCCGGCTTTCAGAGGAGGAGGTAAAAGGAAGGGTAGAGACTGTGAGGGTGAAAACATGTTCCAGTGATGTCCAGAGATTGAACTTCTTGGCCTTGTGGTGCTGGATTATTTCCTGTTTGTTTTCCAGGTTTGGCCCGTACTGAGACTAATGGTGGAAACAATGGTGTTGTAATTTGTCTTTGAAAGTGTTGCAAACTTCATTCCTCACTGACGTCCGAACCATCATCTCTAACATGAAATGATTAGACAAGTAAATACATTTGCTGCTTCCTATGATTTGGCTAATTTGACAGGCAAAATGAGAATATAGATGTATAGTATGTTTTTAATGTTTATTTCCTTTAAATCCCTAACTGTGCATGTAGGTGCACAAAACTAAACACAATTCTAGTAAAGGTTGAAGACACCGGATTGCTTTCACAATGTTGACGGAAGCAATTATAAATCTGTGAAAATAGGGTTACAGATTTCATGACCAAAAAAATAATAGTTAGTCGGAGCAAACCTTAAGTAGGAAGAAACAGCATCACCAGTGAACAATCAACAGTAAGTCCCCAAGGAAGTACGCATATAATACAGTAATCGATGTAGTTTGCTCAACAATTCAATAGTTGATGAAAATATTGTGTTAGCATCACATTAGCTTTGGACAGTAATAATGTAAGCAGCCGCTGGTCAATACGCCCAACTGAAACGAGCTGCTGGAAGCAGTCAAATGAAGAATAAAGTAAAAAGGGACCTATTACGCTCATTTAAAAAAAAAAAAAAAAAGTCATATTCTGAGACCCCTCCAGAGACGCTTTCCACCATTCACAGTTAAAAAAAAAAAAAAAAACTCCCTATTTATCTGAAACTGGCCCTTTACGAAGTCCTCATTTAAATTCTGTCTGAAACGGCTTGTTTCATCTCCTGTCTCTTTAAACCCCCCCCCCTCCCTGAAAGCCCACTTTCTTCTGATTGGTCAACTCCCAGGAAGCCCCGCCCCATTATTTTGCAGGTGTGGAACATGGACAGCACGAACATCCACAGCAACAAAGATTCCCGCAGGACGTCTCTGTTTGGTAAATATTACGCTCATTACCTGCTTTTTGTGTGACATAACAGTTTTTCAATAACAAGCCGTAAATTATTATTATTATTTTTTTAATAGGTCATCGTTAAGAAATGCAGCTGGTAAAATGCTATTCTGCTGTCATCAAACGACTATAATGTCTCCCCGCAGCTATGGTCTGGTTTTTAGCTGAACACTTTATTTTATGGCTCGCATACTTTCATTAAATTTCCGAGCAAGTACCTGATTATTATTTTTTTTTTTTCTACTTCATCAGTATACATGAAAAAGGGGAATTTTTATAGTAGAAATTGTTCCACACTCAGCAAAAATATCAGTGGGTTTAAACAACAGTGCCAAAACTCAAAGTCAACACAGTCAAAGGAGCAGTGTGTAGTTTATTGGCATCTATTGGTGAGGTTGGCAAACAGTTAAATGCCTCCGTACTGTTGTCGTTAGCGGGGAATTTAGTTATAGAGGCAAAAAAAAACACACAAAAAAAACAAAACATTTTTGTACCAGGCTGTAAACATGTTTATTTCTGCTGTAATGTTGGGATGTCTTACGAGTGTTGATCGAAAAGCTCTGAGACTTTTCATGTTCAGCACAATGACGCAAAATTTCCCTCGTGTTTCCGATCCATGGTGACATCACAAATGCGCCCAATGCTAACTTTGAACGCTTGCTTTCCGAAGGTTTTAGCTTCCTCGTACGTCACGGTCCCGCAGGAGCAGTCTCCACGGGGATTTACTGGCTTTTAGGGCCGGCCTCGAGTGGCCATTCGAGGTACTACATGTCTTTTTTTTTCGTGGCACTTTTGCATTGGCTTCATTTTTCAGCCCCGAAGGTTGTCGCTTGCAAAAACCATGAAAACCTCGAGAGCCAGTGTTTGGTTTGCAGATATTACATTTAGTCTCTACCAGTAACCCCCCCCCACACCCTCTCTTCCAAAGACTACACACCGAACCTTTAAAGTCAAAATAAAAATGTATTTGAAGTTCTTCACTACACAGAAGATTGTGTTAACCGCCCAGCCAAAAATGTAATGATTGAAAACACTTGACAAGTATATTAAATCAGGTTTCAAAATTGTGAGACAATGAGTGCTCTGCGCTCAAACGATGGGGGGGCGTGTCTGCTGGAGGCGCTGAAGCCACGCCCAGTTGTGGGGACGGTCCTGCCTCTCTCAAGTAGCTGCAACATGGTAAATGGACGCTCCATTCGAAAGACAAAATCAGATCTGTGTCTTTCTCGTCCCTGTAATTCATGTCAGATAACATAGATCTGTACGGGAAACTTCTCTGGAGTTTTACTTTGCAATTAGAGAACCTACAAAATATAATGTCACCAAACGGGTCCAACGATTGCGTCATCATACTATTAACCAGTGACTTATTGCCAGCGTAACTTGGTGGTAATTATTGACAGATATAATGTAGGAACTAAGCAGTTTATTATAATAAGGACGGCATGATGATCGTGTCTCCTTTAACACACCTTGTTGTGCTCACCGTGTTTATGCATGGCTCTCTGTTTGCCATTACGGGTGTGTAAATGCCCCCCTTCCCCCCCCCTCCGACTTCAGCTGTGTTTTTCTGTTGTTGTTAAACACACCGGGCCTCCTCCTCCTCCTCCTCCCTCCTCCCCCCTCCCCCCTCTCATCATCAGCAGCGTCAATCTGTGGCTGTCACTCGGAGCCGGACAGTGACTAACGACACTCCCAGTCAGTCAAACACTTATCACCACACAGGTAACACACAGGCCTGGAAATGACTGACATGAAATGGAAACGTCTCTCATTCTGCGGCCCGGGAGCTGAAGTGAAATATTAGCTGTGGGAGAGATGGCTGATGATAGGAGCACTCCCTGTTTGGGCTGGAATTGTGGAGGTCCAAGTTCTATTACATTTCTTTTAAAAGAGTGGGACGAAGATCCTGTTCACCGCGGATACAAGGACGCCTTTTCCGTTTTTCCTTTATTCCACGCGCCATTTTCTTCACAACGGGCCCCTAAAATTTTGTTTACAACGACTCTCAACTTCCACGATGAGCGTGTTTGTTAAATGGCGCTCGCGGCCGGCGGGGTCGCGGCCGACGCACGAGCCACCGTCCCCGAGGCTTTCCGTTGTCCACAAGAACCAGACCGTGGGCCCGCTGAAACCAGACTGCAGCCTGCTCAATGTCAGCGGGTCACATATGCTTACTCTGTCTCTCCTATTACTCATAGACTCCACCATGTCCTCCCTCTATCCCTCTTTTTCTTCCTCTCACACGTCTCCTTCACACACACACACACACACACACACACACACACACACACACACACACACACACACACACACACACACACACACACACACACACACACACACACACACACACAATTCCCCATGTGCAGAAAGATGGATGGGGTGTTCCCAAACCACAGGTGCTGCTCTACTTGTGGGTCTTTTTGCATTCTTCACTATGCAGCCCAGACCTGCTGTTTTTTTTTTTACTTTTTACTGTTTTTCCCCTGTGGTGATTACCGCCATACTTCAGAGTTGTGGTTTAATGAGGAACACGGACACGCATAACATACTATCAATCTGCCTGTCTATTAGCAGCTCGTTGGGAATCAAGATTGTTTTGTGAGAAGCAGACAGAACTCGTGAACTTTGCAGCCCCCCAGAGTTGGTCTCCCATCCAAACCTCCACTAGGTGGGGTTAGCATCATTTCCAACGTGTGTGTGTGTGTGTGTGTGTGTGTGTGTGTGTGTGTGTGTGTGTGTGTGTGTGTGTGTGTGTGTGTGTGTGTGTGTGTGTGTGTGTGTGTGTGTGTGTGTGTGTGTGTGTGTGTGTGTGTGTGTCTCTGCTGGTAACTGTCACTGAAAGCCAAACCACAGGCTCTCTCTGCTGTGCAAACTACACCACCTTGTGGCTGAAGTTACCAGGAGCCTGTGATCAAATACAGGAAAGCTTTTATTGCACGTTCTAACAGTCTGATACTGTTATCAGATACTTTTTTTTTTAATTTATCTACCCGGTGATAGGTGGTGGACAAACACAGTGTAAGGCAGTGATTCACAACTAAAGGGTACTTTTGCCACAGTGGGTGCTCCTGCAGTTGCTTGAGGGTTTCAGGGAGTTTGACATATTAATGTTTGTGTGTAAGAGAAAACTAAATGCACAAATAGGTGGGATTCAGACAGTTGTAGATCAGTGCTACTTTACTTGAGGACATTTATTTCATGCTACTTCATCCGTACAGTATGTAACCACAATATGAGGGGAATACTGTATTTATATATATATATTCCTGTGACACCTGTAGTTACAAGTTACTTTTCTCATTAAGTTGTTACATTTAAAAACATTAAATATATATAACATTTAACATAACAATACAAATTCAACCTGTGGTCCTAATGATTAGGTTTGAATACTCTTATGAAAAAAAGTTTCAAATGACTTTGAGTATTTATTTGTTCCAGCAGAGAGTGATTCGTCCCTCTCAGCCTAAACTGTCCAGTTTGTGGCCTGCTTTCTTTGTTTTGGCATTCGACAACCTCAAGGTCATTCTCCGAAAAAGAAGCACCCAGATGCTGTTTGTGACAATAATTTCTGCAAAATACTATCATTACTAATAATCAAATTAAAGACTAATGTTTTAATCATTGCAAAATTAAATTTCAGATCTAGAATATCAATCTTGTGTAGAATATGTTGAGTGTGTAATGAAATGTAATTTCACATACCATAAACATTCATTTTTGGCCCGCAGCCCTCCATCCAGTTCAGTTTGTATCTCTTAATAAGGAAGGATTTAGGCGCCACTGCTCTAAACCTCTCACGTGGTTTATTTTAGATAATTATTTCAGACTGTAATATATATGATTATACAGTATTTCAAAGTTTTCAAAATGTAACCTATTCAAATTTGTGTCAGAGAGAGGTTTGTTTTTTTCTTGTGTCGTACCTCATTATTCATTTGACGTCCCCTCAGATAAATCAGTGAACCTTATGAAGGACTAAACTACCTTACAGTAACTCCAAAACTTAAAACCACCTTGACCCGCTTCAATAGTAAAATGATGCTTACAACACTGCTGAATGCATCTAATATATAATACTATATCAGTCACAGGGGACATTTTTCTGCAGTACTTTTGGTATATGTACATTTTTCTGATATTGTTTCTGCACTTTTGCTCAAGTAGAATTTGAAATATAAGATTTTTTTTTTACTTGTTAATATTCTTGAGAGAACTTTTACTTGAATGAACTTAGTACTTCTTTGACCATTGGATTCTGATCTCTACTACAAAATCCCTCTGACTGCACGCCTCAGTTTTCTGCCAACCAAAGTCAGCTGGAATAAGTTTTCCTCACAGTATGTTGCGATTGAAGGTGCCTGGAAACTACAGCCCCCTGAAACCTAAAACAAAAAAAATGATGGATGAATGATTGAAACCTCAAATAGCTTCAAATGAAGGAGTTATAAATGAAATCTTGACTGTCTAGTGAAGGAAAAAAAAAAACCAACATCAAGCCAAACACGGGCAAATCCTGGATATCAATGTTTTATAGAGATTCACATGTGCAGCCAAGGGTCCAACACAGCCAGTGAGAAAATCACTGACAGGGAACAAGAAAAGTGGTACTCAAGCCTATCTAATAGGACTAAACAATTTTTTTGGGGGGGGAACCACAGATATAAGGGAATTTAAAACAACACTCATTTTCTTTTCCATTTGATTTTCTCATGTGACGGAAGTGAAACCAAAGCGGTTTTGGAGATGTATCGTATCGTAAACTTTTTCCCTATTATTTTGTCCTCCAGTGCAAAAAAACCCAGTAATTTCCAAAGAAATCAGTCACTGAACTCGCCATAGTTATTCTCATAATGTACTTAATCTGGGTCAAATTCAGATTTTTTGGGGGGGGTTTCTTGTTTATGCATACGGCAAAATTCTCTTGCAATACAGACTGCAGTCCATCTGATTACTCTCACAAATAATTTCAAAAACGGAGAAAACACATCTTTTGCAATAGGATACGACGCATGTTTGATGTTTCCTCTTTTTAAAGAGGCACGGGGTTCACTTCTCCTTTTCGACGGTACGAGTCACATTTACATCGCGTCATTGCAATCAAAGCAGGGCCTCTGGATTAAACAAATGACCTCTGATTGTGACAAAGTTGTGGGCTCACCCGCATTACTTTATTCTCGTTCTCTTTTCGCATCATGTGCCGGGGACACTGAGGACATCAGTAGTGAGGCCTCACCTCTGTTGCTAAACGGGAACATGCTGTTATTGACTTGACTGATGGTTTCCTGTCGTGAGATGAATAGGCAATACAAAGAGAGGAGATAAAAAAAAAAAAAAACCCTGCGGTCTCACCTGAATTTAGCAGGTAGGCAGCCGTTGTCTGGGGCAAACCTCAGTGACCACAATAACACCCCAGGTTTTGTTTTTTACAGCGACAGCAACGTGCTTTGCATTGTTTCTGTATTTTTCTGCTGCCGCCTGTCTCTTCTTCTTGTTGTCTTTCAATGTGTGAATAGATGTGTTTTATTCATAGACTGTATGTAAAATTGGACGTAGCTTCTGGGTCTGCAAAATAAGGCCGATGGGAAGTGCCTTCAGCTGCAATGCCACCGAGTGCTAGAGGTTGGCTTCAAAAAGCCTCCAGCTCCATAGACTCCCATTCAACTTCTATCATGAAAGACAAAGTCAATATTTTTTTTCCACAAGTTATGTCGGTGTTGTTAGCTAAAGTTCTTCTTATTAGTTTACTGGTGATCCATCTGAAAATAATCCCGTCATCAGTTAGATATTAGGCCTCAAAAAGACATGGGGGAATGTCTTGTTTGATTGACAGGTCTGCGGTGCAGTCAGGTTTCCGCTATCGGTAGGCGGGACAGTCTCACCGGTCTTTCCCTCCCCCAGCTTGTCCAAATGTAGTCACTACCGGCTCCGAACTACCAAGATGGCACCGGCCAAAATCCAAACCCGATTCACGATTCAACGGGTGCCTTCACCATCGTAACACAGGGAGAGAAAATCATGTTGCCATCCTCAAATCTCAGCGATGAGTCTTTGTCTGTTTTCACCCATCTCAGATTTATCTCACATTGATATTGGCACTTCCTGTTTGGGGGCGTCATGAAACTGTCAGAGAGGAATGGAAAACAGGCCAGCGGCCTGCTGTTCAGACTTGAATGGCTTTGATGTCATCACTTTTTGGGGACACGAGCTCTTCTGTTGTGTTTTGCATTGACTTTGATGCAGATGTGTGGCCTTAATTTATCTTTTAAAACCTCCACGCACTGGCCTGATTTACAAAACGCTTGCATGTGTAAAATCACATGCAAACGCCACATCACCCGCCCAAAGATATCCAGGCAGATTTACTAACGACGTGCAGTGAGGATTGCGTCTTTCAAATGTGCAATTTAACACACGTTGTCCATTTTGCGTGTTTGCCTGCATCCATATGTAATATTGGACGCTTCTGCTTTAAGGTGCAAAATACTGGGAGGGAACATGCAAATAGAACAATTTAGTACTCCCAATGATATTTACTAAACCTGAAAGTAGAAATAGGAGAAGTGATTACATGTGTATTTGAGTATGAAAGCAACGTATTAATCATGTGTGCACACCTGGAGAGACGGCTGCTCTTATTGTGGTGAGAAGGAGATGGAGAGAAACCTAAGAATACACAGAGAACGTGGTTTTACACCCGTGGAAACATTTTTGAGATGACAGGGAAAAATTATTCAGACACATCGTTTGTCCAGCGATGACATTTCTGAGTTATTGAATCAACTGAATGATGATTGACAGCCAACAACATGGAGGAGCCACGAAATACCAGCAATGTCAAAACTTCTTACAACTCAGCATTTTCCTGCCTCTGGGTCGTTCCAGCGTATCGCTGCTTGGATGTCCCGCCCAGTCCCGTTATTCAGGTGTGCTGTCACGGCTTCATAAGGTTCACGAGCGC
This sequence comes from Brachyistius frenatus, assembly GCF_029030835.1. NCBI lineage: Eukaryota > Metazoa > Chordata > Actinopteri > Embiotocidae > Brachyistius > Brachyistius frenatus. The sequence continues at coordinate 1,987,309 of NW_027210620.1, read as the reverse complement.
TCGCGAGGCACTGAATGAAACTAATTCACCTGCTCATCACAGAAAGATCTGGACCTGCTGATCGGTGTTTGTTAGAGGATCTCATCCACCGTCCCTCCTGTTTTATCTGCTGACGTTTTATTATTCAGCCTTTTTTTTTTGGCCTTTTTGTTTTTCCCACAGTATCGACTTCCTTGCTGATAATCTCCTATAAAGCGTTTTGTTGTCGTTATATTTATATTTCTTAATTTCAATGGGATCAGATTTCCTTTTCCTTTTGCGGTCGCTCTGTTTTTCCATTGCTGGAATCACTTTAACACACGCACACCCCTCATTTAAATACAGCGATTTGCACCTGATTTCAAAGACGCAATTACTCTTAGTAAATCACACGCAAAAAAAGTGCAAACTTTTGGATTGCAATTTAGTACCCTGTATTTGAGATCTTAGTAAATCAGGCGGTTAGCGTGCAGCTTTTTTGAAGCGAAACTGTAATAAACATGGAAAGTTGTTGAGGCTGTGACACCTGCGTTTCTGTCTGTCTTGTCAGCAGCCGTTGCCCGGCCGGTGTGGGAAACTACTTCCATGCCAGTCTGAATGGGCATCCGTTAACGTTCACAGTGAAACTGCCAAGTCATAACCAAATGCAGACACCAATTAATGTGGTCATCAGCCACGATGTCACAGTCTGTCAACAGGAGGACGTCTAGTCAGATTGAAAACATTGTGGATTGAAGTTGCCACATGCAAACGTGTTTTTCACCGCACTGCGTACGTTACAGCGAAAGCACTCGAATACTTTCCCACACATGTATTATTGATCTCATCACTTAGCCTTGCTATTCATACATGATATTGAAACTGCTGTTAAATCTCCTTTCTGCTTGTTTTTATTTTTTTGCTATGGAGGACAAAATATGCAGTGTGATTCTTTTTTTTTTTGTTCTCATTTTTAATTGTAATTTTTCAATTTGCAAGTCAGGAATACAAGTTTTTATTCAGTTGCAGCAGCACACAAGATATACATGATGGAAGGACTGTAAAAAATACAAAACACTTTTAAAACAGTATTTACAGGAAATATACAGTTTATACAGTGATTTATGAAAAAAATATAGGTGATGAATGTAAACTATCCTTCAAGGTTGTAAATGTTACTGTTGCTCTGCTATTAACGGGTAATGCTGAAAATGATGATCATGTTGAACTTGGTTCAGAGCTCCAGTTAATGATTTTTTGTTATTAAAAATGTGTTTTTATATGGAAAGTGCAGGGGTAGTATCAGTGTCTGACATGACGGAGGGACGTTTGGGAACCACGTGGATTTTACTGAGGCCTCCTTGGCGCAGAACGCCGGTGCACGTCTTCGCGATCCTCAGGAGGTCTTGTCTGAAGCGAACTCCGATGAAGACGTACAGGAGCGGGTTGATGCAGGCGTGAGTAAACGCCAGGCTCTTGGCAACCTGTCCGGCTATGTCGACAAAGATGACAATTTTGCAGTCCGTGATGGTCATATCGGTTGCCTGCATGGCCTCCACGATCAGCATGCTGCTGTGCGGCAGCTGGGAGAGGATGAACACGAACACCACGGCGAAGATGACGCGGAGGGCCTTGTGCTTTTCGAAGCTCTTGGCCTGCAGGAGTGTTCGGATGATGACCGAGTAACAGAAGATCATAACCAGCAGGGGAACGCAGAAGCCCATGCTGATCTGCAGGCACAGCACCAGGATCTTAGTCCGGTTGTACTCGTGGTTCCAGTAGACCATAGCGCAGGTGGATTTCTGGTATTGGTCGATCCTCACCTGGGCGAAGATGAACTCGGGGAGGGCCAGGAGAATGGAGACAAACCAGACACAAAGGCAAGCCAGCTTGCTGTAGAAGAGCCTCTTTTTCTTCAGGTTCTGGGCCTTGGTGACTTGCACGATGGCGATGTAGCGGTCCACGCTGATGCAGGTGAGGAGGAACATGCTGCTGAAGAAGTTGATCTTGTAGACGGCGGACACCATCTTGCAGAGATGGACGCCGAAGTTCCAGTCATTGGTGGCGTCGATGGCCCAGAAGGGCAGCGTGCACAGGAAGAGGAGGTCGGCCACGGCCAGGTTCAGCAGGTACACGTCGGTCATTGTTTTCAGGCGGCTGCGCACAGTGGTGTAGATCCAAACCACCAGCAGGTTACCCACGGCGCCGAGGAGGAAGATGATCCAGAAGAGAGGCGGCTCGTACTGTCCGCGAAACAGCCTGACCCAGCTTCTGTTGCAGAAGCCGGATTCTACAGTCGACTCCACGTCGTAGTAGTCGTCAGAAAGGTCCTGCGATCACAAACAGATTATCTGATGGATATTGAAGAAGGATGCGTGCAACAGATACACTTGCCTTTCTTTTCTCCTGTGTTTTTGTTTCCTGTCACTTTTTTATTTTGTTTTTCCGGTCTCGTTACACAACTCACTAACTGCTGTAGAGCTTCGTAGCATCACATGTGGGAATACAGTACAATTACATCAAATGCTGCACGTACATCAAAGGAGCTAACCAGAATGAGAAAGAAAGAAAAAAAAACTGTCAGTTGCAGGTGTTGTGTCTGTGCAGGAGAAACCACACTACTGCACAGTTTCCTGCTGCTATCCAAGCCTGAGGGGAGGGAGGGGTTGAACCATCCTGAGGGGCTCCAGAACGGGGCCCGCTGCAGCGCTCAGCTCAGTACCCCCACAAGCATCAGGTTTAGATGTAGGGCAGAGATAAAAAAAAAAAAAAAAAAAAAAGTGGGGGCTTTGGGTTTTTTCGCAGAACAATGGAAAATTCTATGCCGATGCGACTCTTGAAGGTAGCATTTAATATCCTACAGATGTCTGCTTCAGATAAATCCACTATACACGTTTAACAACAGATAAATAAATGCAAAACTTACATCATTTAATAAGAAGTATGTGTTTAATGCACACACTGATTTGGCATATTTAAATACCATCCCAAATATTTAAAATCATAACACCACAATACAATACAAACACTGTAGTGCAAATTACTTCCCCCTCTCTGTGATTGTAATTAGTCAGCACCTGAAATGTCACAATTACTTTCTAGGCTGCGTAAACGCACGCACGCACACACACACACACACACACACACACACAGACACAGAAATGACAGCTAATCTTTAAACTTGCATCTAAACTGACATTAACACCAGACAAGTTCTGTTGAAGTGGCAGAGCTACTTTTAGCAGGTCAGAAATGTGTTAATATGTCAATACCATTAACCAGGGACGCATGCAATGAAAGTACCTAGTTTAGAAAATCGGAATATTGGGAAATACTGATGTATAGAGGAGGACATCTAAGTTTTAGATAAGTTTCAATCTTCTTAAAAATACAGTATATGAACAAGAATAAGGGCATCAGTATGTGATTTCATCACTACGAATAGTCACACCCAAAGTAATACTTACAGTTTGAATAGAATAAGTCCCTTCAGTCATCTCTGTGGTTAGTTCATCCATGGTTTCTGAAAAGAACCAGAGGATGGTAAAATAAGACAACACATAAAAACCTTTAGAATTTAACAAGGATCAAATATATCACATCAGGAAAATACATTTGAAACAAAAACTAACTTTTGTGCAACAAATCACTTACCAGTTCACTAGGGACGTAGAGAGACACCTCACAGTGCTGTTTCCTTATCTGTGTCGGACAGCTGTCAGCTTCAACAACCAGACTCCTCTTCACTTGCTTATATGGTTTCCCTTTAACCACAGGATCACGTGTCGATCCTCATCACTTCATCTCTCTCGGGCCGGCAGAGGAGAAAAACACCGTTCATTTCCGTGTCAAAGCACGGCTAACGCTGCAGAAAGACGTGCGTGAGCTTGAAACTCGTGTCCAAAGTGGGTTTTGGAGCAGTGAAAACAGTGCGCGAGTTTCAAAATGGGAAGCTGTGACTTCTTTTACACTGAAGGCACTGAACCTCGGCCGTCAGACTGGAGGCAAAACAGTACACCCCCATTCCCCTCCACAGCTGATCGGGTTTTATCAAGTCGTAGCCTGGTTTTCTCACAATTTGTATACACAGGTGGAGCACTTAACGCCGCAAGATGAGTGATGCATGAAACTGAAAACCGCGCGGTGTGATTAAAGTCGAAAGCCAAGAGGGGTGGTCCGTGTTGAGATCAGCATCTTTTTTTTGTAGTTTCGGCAGGCCTAAAAACCCTCAAATCACTTTTCTGTTGTCATGTTCCCTCACTGAATAAAGTGTGAGGGAAGTTCATTAGTGATTTCACCTTCAAGCAAGCGGTGATAAAATAGTTCTATGGCGTCATAGGAAAAACATCCTGCACCTCAGAAAACAAGATGATGTAAACTGTGACAACTTTAACATCATAAATCAACATTTTGACTTTGTCGCTGAGTGTTACGTGAGACGATAGATACCTCAAATGGTATTTGTGCAGGTGGCGCTAAGAGATGGTCATTACTCCATTAAGTTACTGTAACTTCAGTTTTTGTGTGGATGAATCAAACAAATGTAGTAGTTACATTCAGGGTGCTTTTGGAAGTCAGATTTTACTTTAGCTGTTTTCCCCTTGTTTCTAGCATTTATGCTAAGCTAAACTAACCGGCTGCTGAATGGCAGTCGATCTTTTCCCCTAAATCTTGGCAAGAAGTTTTCTCTGTATTGTCCATGTAAATATAACTAAAGTAGGCCAAAGTGCCGGACAACATCAAACAGAATTAAAAACAATCCGAAAGACTTGAAATGTTTGAGCCATTAAGGACAAAATAAGCAACAAAACAAAATGAAAGAAATTAAAAACAACGTTAAGACAAAGCAAAACAGGAGGATCTATGCAAACCGTTTGTGCCAAGCGGTTTGGAGCCTCATTCTTTCTGACCCGGAAGCTGTGTCCACTTTTATATACAGTCAATGGTCATAACATTAGTGAGTGGAAGCAGTCCAAAGATAAGATATAATCATAAAAAGAAAATGTACGCACGGTATGAACAGAATTACAATTGCCGGCATCGCTGGCACTGCCCAAAAGAAAATACACATATTCCTGTGTCGATTGCTGCCAACATTCATCCGGCAAGTCCCGAAAAAGAAAACTACTTTCTGTGAAGACAGGAAAGTGGAAGTTAATGGGTATTGCCAAAAGTAAAGCAGCATTTACTTGAAAAAACGTCATGTGTCTGACCACACTGTCACAAAACACAGTCGAGCAGAAAGTACCTGGTATTCATCTGAGGCCCGAACAACAAACTCATCCTGTGAGATAGAAAGTGACAAAGAGATGGCATCATATCGTCAATGACGATATTCTGATCAATGAAGAAATACATTCTGATCAACAAGTCAGAGTTTAAAAAGGCAACAACGACGTGGTTCGAAATCATTACAAGTTAATAGTATTGAAATCAGCCCTCCGGTTGTGCTTCCTTATGATCAGGTGTCTCACTCTTGTGGCTCTCCTTCGACCCTCTTGAGTACTCACACAGGTTTCACTTCCTGACCTGACACAATGCTCTCAGTCTCAGTGTTCGTTAACCACGTATGAGAGGATGAGCGTGTGGCCCGGCAGCTCTTCAGATTCTCTACCAATTGCCGGTTGCGTTTCTCGGTTTTGATCGCAGCGAGGAAACGGCTGTGTCATGATCACGTCTGTGTTTTCCTTCTGGGAACAGGCAGTTGAAGAAGGTTAGCAGGTTGAGAAGGTTTCACTCGAAGTACCGAAGTGCAGCTTATTGTACTGTTAAAGATCTGCGGGTTAGAAAGAAAAGGGAGCATTACAGAGTGTATAAAGTCAAAATGAAAGTACTATTGTTTGACATAAATAGATAACAGCCGTTCTAGTTTGAGGGCAAGAGATACACTTCAGACATTTTAATCCTTGAGACACTGTTTTTTGTTGTTGTTTTTCATTCGTAAACACTTTATGGATTACTCTGACTGCTGAATCACGTATTCACTGCAACGATACATGTTGTTACTGGAGCAGACGAAGCAATTAGTCCTGTTTGATTTGTAGGAATTTGTAGGTTGAGGTGCCACAGATTAGCTGCCAGCATGGGATGGTGAGGGGCAGTGAGACTTTAGCTGCTACAACATAACAGCTGTCCATGAGAATAAAAGGGGAAACCTTGCAAACAGTCTCACTGGGCCACGTGTGCTGCATTTGCAGCTGAAGATGCTGACGGGCACCTTGTGATGTGCCATGTGTGACTTCTGAGGCCACATGACTGCAAAGTGAAGGGCAGGCGGCCCTGGCGTCTCCTTAAAAATGCACAGGAGCGCTGCTCTGCTCTGTAGAGACCCAATTCCATGTGGATATTAATATGCTAGCCCTAATATTAAAACCCAAGATGACAGCACAGCGTTTTTCTTTGGGCTCTTATCTTCTCTCTGAACATCCAAACGTCATCGTGTTGTGCCTTAGATATCGTCTTACTACTGAAATTCTCGGCAGCAGACATCAGCTCGATGATTCTGTTGAAAAGCCAAACAACAGAAGCGCTCACTGTGCCAGTGAAACCAAGAAAGCCCCTTTGATGACTCGTCAGTGAGCAAGAAGCCGCTCTGAATTCGGTACTCTGAGACGTATTAGCTGTTGGCCTCATATTGAGGGGAAAGTACTGTCACTGTCACTGCTGTTGGCACAGCGCCAGATCGAGTTTGGTACCGAGAGGCGCTGCTCACCACTTCCTGTGTATGTGCTCGCAGTGATTTATTTCACGCTCTGATAGACAACTGTTTACCGTCTGCATCCTATTTGAAGTTATCATCAGTTCGTTGGTTATTCTCCAGCTGCAAGCGCACGCACGCACGCACGCAAGCATTTAATTATTTACACACGCGCGCAAGTGCGACACGCAACACAATCTTCTTTCATCTTTACTTAAATGAATCAACAGGCGGGTGAAAAGTTATTTTCACATCCCAGCTGTGTTCAAATGTTTTAAAGAATAATCAGTGTCATCAGATGACCACGTGCTTCTGCCCCCTTTCTCTCTGCACGTACAGGAAGACATCACACTTCCAACTGCTGCACATGACGCTAAATTAAAAGAAGTTTAAATTAGGATGCTGTGGCTTTAATGGTTTCACTGAAAACAACAGGGGGCGGTTGACTGACAGGTGACCACTTCAGTTAGTACAAATGAACAAACAAGCCAAGGCTATGATGTATTTTCTTTCTTTTTTTTCTACTTCCCCCCCCCCCCCTCCCTAGAGAAACAAAGAATTACTAAACATACAACACAGTAAAACATACAGTTGGTCACCTATGCGTTCATTCGGACGTTGTAAGGATGGAAATACACGCCAGTTCATCCATTAAGGGGTCAGTAGTCATCTCAAATAACAATCCACTTTTCCCAGTATTCAACCTTCAGATTTAGTGAAAAAGTCACAACATCAGTCCAGTCAGTCTTTGTTGGAGGTTCAGACTGTAGACATGTCCATGTTCCAGCCTTTTCACTGGCTGCTAACAATGTCTTTATAAAGATATTTGTCTTGCACTAATAAATGAGCTGGAATATTGCCCAAATAAATCGTGGAGAAAGAGCCGTCAACTCCTTCACTAAAAAAAATAATAATTCTGTATTAGATATTTTCTGAGAAAGCAAATGATGTCAGTAAATGAGTATGAATTCAAAACTTAGAAACAACTCTCACACACCCATGTTGTGCAAGTGATATAATCATTTGACCTCTGCTGGTAAAAAATAGGGGATGCTTTTTTTTTGCCTTGTCTGTTTCATGTCACCTGATAATCAAGGCCTTGTCCAAACATAAAAATGTCCCTTTTTATAACATAGGTATGGTGTGTCCTGGTTGACTATCATGAAATACGATGACACTGGAGTATTCTTTGATGTATCTTTCTTTCTTTGACCTGATAAACCATATAGTGGTTAACTCAATAAGCAGTATTGGAGCTTTAATTAGAAAATGGTATAATAAATTTGTCATGTGTTAGTGATCGCCTGCTGGGATCAGAGAACACATAAAGTAATTTCCTCATACATGTCCTTGCTACCCAAATGCAGAGTTTTCAAGATTATATGTGCATGCCCGTTGTATTATTGCAGTATTGCGCCCTCTGGTTGCATCAGTTAGTTCCATAAACAGTATCATTTCTTTAGTTAGGTTCACTGTGATCCATCCATTTATATTATATTCTACTTTTCTTCATTGTTTTCACCATGGGAAGGCCACAGTGATATCTTTAGAAGCTATTTCATGTCATATCACTTGAAGTTAAGGGTGAAAATTATGCCCCAAACTTAAAAGTGAATCGTGACGATGACAAAAAAACAAATAAATAATGACCAGGCGTATATTTAGTAACAGCTTTTATTACCCCATACTTTGCACAATACGAACAAATGCACATCTAGTGTAATACAGGGTAAATGTAGAGTACTCTACAAGAGCATTACTTCATGAACATCATGTATATTCATATATACGTTGATTCTCTTACACTCCATCAGCCACAGCAATACGAAAAGTACACAGTTAAAGAGTCCAGACAAAAATAATTCTATGCCCTTTGTGAGGGGAAGTAAATCACTCTAGATCACTATTCATGTCATTCAATACGCAAGAGCAGAATTGTTTTTTTTTTTTAATTTGTAATATGTTCAATGATCAGGATTTCATACATTATCAGATCATTGGAAATATTTTATTTGTGAAATGCTATTGAAATCTTTCGGTAGCAAATTAAAGCAGAAGTGACCACAAAGGATAAAAAAAAAAAAAAAAAAAAAAAAAAAAACTTCACTACTGCCGTTTGCTTGGTCAAACTCAGCGATGATTGGACTGCGACTATAAAAGGGGCTTCTAAAATTAACACTGTAAAATATCCGTCATCAATCACCTGGCGCTAGATCGCTAAATATTACCTGTAACCATCTGATAGGTTAGACTGCAGAGCAGTCAGGCTGACAGCACGCATCTGTCCAATTCAGAGAAGGCCTCTTCAAACAGGGACACGTCGGGAATTGCATAGAGCACCGAGGGGACGTCTGCGAGCGACTAAGTGAGCTACGAATGGAGACGTAGAAAAAAAAGCACAGCTGAAGAGGGCTATCGTTCGTCACCACCTCATTTGTGTGTTCAGTTGTGCCGACCTCTCTCCCTCTCTCCGGCTCTTCACTGCAGCCGATAACTACTGAAGATACCAGACGAAGCATGAAATAGGCCGTTCCTCGTGGAAGTGCTTTTTTTCCTGTCTCTCTCTCCCTCTCTCCCTCTCTCGACTCACAGCAGTGGAGACGACGGTCTCATGTCCAAAAACCACGGCTGTAAAATTTTGGTCCTGTCTTAGCCGGTGGTCATCTGCTCAACCAATCTTCAATCCAATTCGATTCAAAAGGGACTTTACTGGCATAAAAGTGTCAAAAAACAATGTTGTCATCATCAAAGCAGCCATCTCGGGTGGATCTCATTCGTTGGACTCGTATCTGAAACAGAAGATAACACCAATCGGAAATTTGAAAAAAATGTCACCAACAGAACAAAAATCACTTGACGAATGTTGTTGTTGTTTTTCTCAGTGTTTTTGATTTTTAACATTGTGTTTTCTGTACTTGATTAATACTTTGAATTATTTTCCAATTGTTGAGGAATACTCACCTCTGCAATCGTTTTCTAATGTCTTTGATCTGCTCGTTCTTCTTGGTTAGAATCTCTTTCATGTTGCGGTACGCCGCAGTTTGCTGGAACTTCTTGTCCAGCTCCTGCACACACACACACACACACACACACACACACACACACACACACACACACACACACACACACACACACACACACACACACACTTTATGTTCAAACTTTAAAAAAAAAACTTAAAAAAAAAACTTGTCTCAACTCCTCAATAATAACCAAGCACCTGGTGTTTGGTGGGTGTTAACCTCATGTCGGTTACTGTCGGTTGCAGGTTACCAAAACAGTCAAGCCCAATATGATGAGAACAGGATGAGACTAATGTGCATGTAAACATGCTGGATATCTCACAGTAAACAAAACAAGTCAGCTGCATGATCTTTAGCGCATGGAAAAGTAGTGCTTCCTCCATCTCAAAAAGAGGAACTGGCTGACGTGCTTTAAGGTTGTGAACAACTTCCTTTGATATTTAGAAAGAAAAGAAAGAGATTCCTGTTCGCTGACAGTGAATTACTGTTATTCTACGTAAGCACTTTTAGTGCTCTAACCACAGACTATATTTGAGGCCTTAATACTGCTTTAGCACAAAATATATTCTTACAACAGTCCAAATGGGATTTATTTTTGTTATCCCTGCATTACTCTTTAAGTTCAGAAAAACAGGAGTAACAACAGATTGTGAGATTCAATTTATATGAACCTAAATTATCACAAGTGGCTACAAACAATGACGGGCAGAATAAGAGCACAGTCACATACCTTCTCTGCCAAAGACAACTGCTCCTGCACTCGAAGGAGCTCGTGCTTGGCAGAGATCAGGTTCTCCTTTAAGTCCTTGTGGGATGCAGCGTTGGCGCTGATGGACCTTTCGTAGTCCTCCTTCAGAGCTGCCACCGTGTCCTCCAGATGGTTGATCTCCTGGGATTGAGTGGTCAGCTTCAAAAAGGGGGAAAGAAACAACAGTCCGAGTTCAGATGGAACGAATGGCGGTCGTTGCCGTGACATCTGAATACTACGGAGCGTCTAGACGCTCTGTTCTTAACAGCAAGACTAAAGCAGTGCCCCGGTCGGGTGGATACCTACCGTTTTCGGTTCAAGTTAGGAGACGGCAGCAAATGGCAGCGAGTGAAAAATTCAGATTTACGCAGACATAAAAGTGTCAAAATAGAGAACAAATGTTAAACGTTACACGTGAAGTTGATGCTGATCGAAAGCCAGACTTGGAACCGTACCTGATGTTCACCTTGCACCTTCTGAATGTCTTTCAGAGCTCTCTCTGCTTTGGTTTTGTCATCTAGCGCACTCATGGCCTAAAAATCAACCGGGCAGAGAATATTAAAAAAAAAAAAACACACACCGTTGTTACTGACTGAGAGAAAAGACGTTGTTTGTTTAAAAATATATTTGTATACCTGGGTTTCTAAAGTCCGGAGCCTGGTTTTCAGTTTGTCGTTTTCCTCCTGTAGTCTCCCGATCTCCTAAACGAGCATCAGAGATGAAGTAGTTATCACGTAATATAATAATATATTAATATATATATATATATACACTGTGCATGTAATCCATGTGATCTACTGCATGTCTTTACCTTGTTGAGAAGTTCAGACACTCCGCCTTCATTCAGTGGCGCCAACTTGGGTTTGCTTGTTTCCTGGTTTATCTGAGGATGAAGGTAAAACTTTACAACTGAAGCAATAAAAGAACAGTTTGTATTTATTCATTTAACGAATTCTGCTATGCTGTTTTTTTTCCGTCGAGGCAGACGGCCGCCGGCCTCTTGTCGGATTATTCTTCCTTTTAAAAGGGAGTTTTCTCTTCCTGTTAAAAGGGAGTTTCTTTCCTCTCTGCAGCTCACGTGCGATTTGTTTAATTGTTTTTTTTTATTTTTTCGTATAATGCTATAAATTTCTATCGTACAGACTTTCCAATGTTAAGTGCCCTGAAATAACGCTGTGTCGGGATTTGGCGGCCACATAAATAAAGTTAAATTGAATTGAAATGAAAGTCGAAAACATGGTATTATTATACCAAACTATAACTGAAACTGAGGTATAACTGCTCAAAAGGAAAACAACACTTATACATCTGTTGTATTTTTCCTTTGCAGCGTGTACCTGTTAAAAAAAAAATTTAAAAAAAAAAAGTGTGAGCAGCCGAACCCGTGAAAGAGCAGGGCATCGCATTACAGAAGTCGATTTTGTTTTTCTCAAACCGTGTCATGAAACCACGAGTCAACCTCTGATGTGTGGCACTGGTGGCCTGACATATAAAAACTGCTTAAACTGCACAGGAATGCAGCTCCAGTTACTGCAGTTCATGTGAGGTGTGAATATGGGAGGAGCGAAATGATTAACGACGGCTGCGTTGATGGCGACGTGTGACAAGAGCTGCGTATTATGCATCACGCTCACCTTATCGGCGGTTTTGAAGTCGGTCTTCTCAAATTCAGCCACTTGCTCCAACAGCTCCCTATGCGGGCGAGAGAAGAACAAAGAGTTAGACCAGAGGAAAACGGGAAAAAAAGGGCCGACAGAAAAGCTTGAAGTTTAAAACAAACTATTATCTGTAAATATAAAGCACGTAAAGCTATCGCCCTCTGAATTCTGCGATAAAACCTATTAAAATAATCTCCACAGTGACCTCACAACCGTCATCTTGTCACCACAACGTTGATGTTTTTTTGTTTGGCATCGCAACGATCTACTGTTTGGCGGTCGTGACTGTTTGGCAAGGAAACTGAACACCTTGGTTCTCCTGTGACAGTTTAGCTCGAGTAGTAAGACACATATTCGTGGTGAACACAACACTTCTCTGAAAGGCTTTAAATGTGGGTTTTTTAAAAGCAGCTGAAGACACGTAGGCCGTCGCACGGGGCGTTTTCCGAGCTTCAGACGCCGTATCAGTCACGTATGGCTGAGCCCTGTGAAGTAAAAGGTTCGGGGGTTGTTTATCCTCCCACCGAATGCAACATCACAAACAAAAGAACTTCTCCAAAACGCACACGGGGCTTCAACGAGGTGAAAGGTGGCCGAGGTCAAAATGTTACATGAAGTTCAACCCCAGTACGCCACCTGTGTACATGTATAATGCGCTGCGGAGCTTCAGATTGATTGAAACGCATCAACAGCATTAAGTCACATGATTTGCATGTTTGTTTTGTTTTTTTCCCCACCGTGTGATCAGTGTGAAACATAGAAAAAATATATATTTTTGGCCATCTCGCAGGCAGAAAGAGGAACAGGCTGACGTGCCGTTTCGGCTTTAGTACGACGCTAACATTTCCATACCAAATATTTTTATGTTAAGTGGCAGATGTTAATTTCGGAACAGATTCCTCAAAACTGTGGCACTTTGAATTATTCTAATTTTATACAACCACTTCTGTTGCTGTAAGAGTCTCAGAGTCTCCCACGTCAATAACCTGAATGCTTTTTTTTTGTTGTCAAAATGTCAAAAGTGCAACAATTTCACCTGAGTTCAAATTCGATTTATCTTTGTTAGTGGTATCACATGTACACACCGCTCTGTTTTGGTTTGTAATATGAAAAAAAAAAAAAAAAAAAACAAAGGAACAAAAAAACACTAGGAAACTCTCGGCACGCTCTTTCATTGAAAACGACCTTTTAATTAATTGTATTCCACATGGCCACAAACACTCATATGAGAAGGAGTAAGGATTGAAGAATTAGTTTAAATTATGTTTTTTGTTTTGTTTTTCCATTTACCATTAATTTGAGTCTAAAAAGCTTTGAGAAGAATCGTTGAGACTTCTGGATTTTTTTTTTCCTGATACTAAAATTATCCAGTTATGCATTTAGAAATATGGCCTTGTCACTCACATGCCTGACTCGAAACGGTTTTCGTCGATAAGTGTCCTTTGCAAATCCTCCTTCGAAACAAGGACGTGCATTTCTCTGAGGTGGTACATTTTTCATCAGGCCTTTTAAATTCACTTTCAATGCTTTCAGATGAATTAGCATTCAGTGCTCCATTTAATGTACCAAGGTTGTATTGTGCTTAAAGCAGAAATATTAGGATATCTAAAAAAAAAAAATATCAGTAAAGTCTCTGCATGGTTCACGTTCATTTGGAATAAAATAAAATGTCTCAGTACATTTTATTTTATATGGTATTCAAGTTAACTGAACGTCACTTAAAATAGAAACCAGTGTAATGGAAACACGGGTTAAATTCACATCTAGGCAAGTGAAAGTTTGTCAGTGACCTTTCTACCTGGCATACGACATGAAAGAGATACAAATCTAAACAGCACTGAGGAGGAAGTGGCCTATGATATAACGTGGAGGCGCTTCTACATATTGTATCATGTCTTAAACTGGTGTGAACTTAAACTCGCACATCATTTTAAATCATTGTAATTTGAAAAATGTCGTTTCAGCCAATTTATTGTGTGAATTACCGTCATCGTATCAGAGCGCCTGAAAAATCACTCCATTAATAACTTGTGCGAACAAGATCAAATTGTGTTAAAATATTATTATCGTGACTTTAGAGTTGCTGTATATTTCCGGGAACAAACGTGTCTCCTCCTGTTCAACGCTTGCTGGATCTTTATGTGTTTTTGAGTTAACATCTAACGAGAAAGCCTCAAGCCCCGCAGCTCGCCTGTTCTCCAGCTCGGAGATGTCGCTCTGCAGCCGGAGGTAAAACTTCTCGGCCTGGGAGAAGATCTGTCGGAGCAGCAGCACGTTGGTGTGGGCCGTGTTGATGAGCTCCATCTCCATCTCCCCACGAACCACCGCCTGCAGCCCGTCCAGCATCTCCCGGACCTCGTCCACCGTGAAGGTTTCCTCCACCAGCCTTCACAGAGAGAAACACAAACACACACACACAAAAAAAAAACATGTTATGGATCTGAAATGAAGTTCAATTTGCTCTACAAAATAAATCATAATAATTATAATAATCTAATAAGACGTGTATTGACCGGTCACCTGCTATCTTTGAGCTCCTCAAAGCAGGAGTCAATAGTCTTGAGCCTCAGGAGCCTCTTTGAACGTGCAAATCTCATGTAGTTGATGACTTCATTCTGATGGTGTTCATTGAAACCGAATTCAGCCTTCGTGGAGAGGAAGGAGAGAGAGAAGAAGAGAAGTTAGAGGGCAAAAGGACCGCAGGTAATAAAAGATCGAGCTACGTTGAAGGGGATTTTCTCTCGCCGACATGCAACCAGGGGGCCTTTTTCCACATCAGCCCGCTAACGTTAGCTCTCTGCGGAGTCTTCGCAAATTCAACTCGGGGATTTTTTTTTTATTTTTTTTTTAGCGTGCTAAACTTTAAAAAAAAAAAGAAAAAGAAAAGAAAAAGCAAAACAGCTGGCCCTGAACAGGCAGGTACTCACCATGATGACTATGGAGCTAACGTTAACGTACCCAAGTTAGCTCGTAGGCTGACCACGAGAAAAGAAGAAAAAAAAAAAAAGAAGATGTTTCTGCCTCTAATTTAAAGCCACGCAGGGAAAAGACGTGAAGCCCGAGGTTATATAACTAATAAGCTCCCTTGTGCTTATATTCCACTAAGTAAAGGAGGCTAAACAGAGGTTATCATAGCTGTAAGATTATGTAGCAGATTTGCTAGCTTAGCTATCCAGCTAGTGTTTGCCTTGAGAATGCCTTGGTAACGGAAAAGAGCGTCATTGCCTTGGTTACGAGAGGTGCGTTCAAAAGCGCTGCGTACAAAACGGAACAAAAATATTAATATGGTTTAATAATTACTGAAGTGTGAAATATGTTAATTCAGAAGCCGTTTTAATCGCAGACAAATTTCATGTTCATAAATGGTGACGTTTCACCTCTTATTTGTTCTTTAATGCGTCGATAACTTTATTTAGTTGTTTTGTCTATTTTTTGTTTCATGTTAAGTCGAATTACAAAACTATGTATGTTTTGTCTAATATCCTTAAATGCATCATAAGCACTATCCTGCTATTCGTCTGGGTGAATACTAGTTTGCACTTTAGATTACATTTTTTTCAAGCTAATAATGTTTTTAACTCAAATTTTTTTCTCTTGCCTATTAAAGTTTGTCAACGTAGTTTCTAGTGAAAATGATGAATTAAAGATATCGACAATTTTTCTTTTCTTTTGTGAATCTGAAATTATGTAATGTAATTTATAGTCATGTTACTAGTACAGCTGAGTTAATATAACTGTGCAGCATGCAGGCCACTGTCACCAACCAGCTAGGAGGCCTGCTTCAGTGTACAGGGTGCAGCAGTAGATGGCAGTATAGGGCTAGTAGAAAAGTAGAAAAGACCTTTGCTCCTTGTCAGCAGTCAGCACTGGGCACCTCTCCAATAAACTGGTTTTTTTCCTGTCATACTTGGTCCCTTAGATATTTGAGTAACTGGCACAGCTCCAGGGGGGTATTTATTATTTAATATTTATTTTTTTTCTAAAATAGTTATTTTTATCTTTGATTTGATTTGATTTGTTTTTTCTATGCTGCTGTGACGACTAAATTTCCCCACTGTGTGTGTGTGTGTGTGTGTGTGTGTGTGTGTGTGTGTATTTATTTATTCATTGTGCTTATTTTTTTTTCTAAAATAGTTATTTTTATCTATCTTAGTTTATGTGTTTGTATTTGTAAATTTGTTTCATATTGTGTGCATCTTTTTGGGGTTTCTATGCTGCTGTGACGACTAAATTTCCCCACTGTGGCGACTAAATTTCCCCACTGTGGCATTAATAAAGTCTAACTCTATTATTATTATTATTATTATATTCTGCTGAAGGAGTATTAAATCTTCAAATTTCTAACGGCAGATCAAAGCCTCCAGCGAACAGACTGATAAAGCAATTCAAGCCACGCTTTGATTTACACATTCACAGCTAAAATACTTGTATTCTTTAAACTCATAATTCAGTTGACTGTCTGTTGGGACTCTACGTGGCTGTTTCTCCATCAGTTAAACTTATTTCACGTCACGTTAACCAACTAAAATCTTCAGAAAGATTCTGTGGCACCGTCCTCTTATCCTCCTTCACTGAAGAATAAGGAACTTCACTCTCCAGTTTGTTAGAAGGGGGTTTAAGAAAAAAAGAATGAAACTTTTTTTCCTCATGTCTCTCTTGCTGTAATTAAATTAGACTAACGGGCAGCGCATGATTGGTCACCTAATCAGATGCCTTATAACGTGACCATTCTGTGCTGCTCTGCTCAAGTTTAGTGTACAACATCAGTCACTAACAGAGGCCAAGATGTTTCCCCTTTACCTTCATTCGAGGTGAGTCTCTTATAATTTGAGACAGAGAGCAAACAGCAGTAGTTTAAAACCATATGCTGAAAAGTTATGAGTCATAGATTACTATTGTAAGTGTTTGTTTCGGATCCTCTCTGGTTGTGTCTCTTTATGATTCAACTGTAGAATTGTACAGAACCCAATTAACTAATTTTGATGTGATATCGGCAGCTGTTCTGTTCTGTGAAGTGTTTTGGCAAACTGTCAGCAAAGACATTTGATTATAGAAGAATTTGGCTGGAAGCATGTGAAGGAAAAAATGAAATATGATCCAAAAAAAAAATTTGTTTACGCATAATGAACAATAAAACAAAGTAAGGCGGCAGAAACAATAAAGCATTGTGGGCTGCTGGCAGCTGTTTGGTGGGAAGTGGAAAAGGTAGGACAAGAAAATGCTGGGTTTTTTTGTATTTATTTTTTATGTTTATGTAAAGTTGTTTCTCTTTGGTTATGTCAAAGTAAAGTGTCCTGGTTGTTATTTAATTTAGACCCAAGCCAGCTATATTTAATAGATTGCTACTGTACTCCTTCTGAACTCAGCGTGCTGCTGCATTGATGGGGCAGAGTCCCTAGAGGGCAGAATGGTCATCTTTAACCCAGGTTAAACAATTTATTTAGCAGGCTACTGATACCAGTGCAAAAAATTATTTAAAAAAAACAACAAATAAAAAACTGTAAAATGAGTGACTTAAATTGAGCGGTTTGTGCAGTATTTCAAACTCTTCCTCTGCAAAAAAAAAAGAAGAAACAGCCAGATGTAATCCATTTTCTAGTTGATTAGGATTGATTTGACCAAAACCATGTCAGCAACGTGACTGTAGTAATTAGGTTTTCAGTCCGTTTATAGTTGATTCTTTGGTAAATGGAAAATGTGTTCGTTTCGTCTGTCCAGTCTTCCACGTGGTGGCCTATTCATCCTCTTCTTTCGAGGCAGCTCAAATGGAAATACTCCCCTATTAAACCCGGTCCGCAGCAGGACGGCTGCACTCAACTGTTCTGAGATCGGTTTCGACAGCGCCCGTCAACTCAAACTGCGGAGGAGAGCGAGAGCGCAAAGCTGATCTCGGATCGGGGATCTCGACCATTCTGCCTTCACCGACTAAACCAATCAGCTGACGGCCGCATGACAGGCGGGCCTCGCGCATGCGCGGCAGCGCGCTTTTTTTTTTGGTATCGGGGAATATGGCAGCGTCCTGAGTCCTGTTGGGGGGTGGGGGGCCGAAATACGGCGTAACTGAGCACCTTTCGCCATCAGAGTGGGGACAAACTGAAGACGCACCGGCCGCACTCAGAAGGAGGGTGGGGGGGAGCTGAGGGACGGCTACGAATAACACCCGTTAGCGTTTTTGCAGGTAAATGCACCCGTTAGCACCTGCCACTGTCTTCTTCTCCGATGTTCGCTGGATTTGAACCTCGCTGCTAACGTCGCCGAGCTAGCTCTCCCATTGAAACCGGACCGGTGGGCTAGTTAGCCGCTAGCTTCGTGGCTAACCCGACAATTTGGCCCCGCCGCCGCCGCCGCCGCCGCAGCAGCAGCAGTTCCCCCCCCCCTCTTTTTTATTTATTATTGTTATTTTCCCTGCATCTGGTAAACAGATAACAAAAGGTAACGCGGGCTGTTGTTGTTGTTGTTCCGGTCAGGTTGGAGGAATAGTGTCGACATCGCAAAAAAAAAAAACCAAAACAAAAAAAAAAACCAACCCCGTGTTTCGGGTGCTTGTTTTGAGCCAGACCGTTAACCGAGTCGGCCTGCTGCGATGAAACGAGACTTTACAGCCAGGTAACGTTTGTCATTTGGGATTTATTTACTCGTCGGATTTTGAGATGCCAGCGGGGATCATCCGTGTAAAAATGAACTCAAGGAAAAAAAAAATCCGTTTGATATTCCCAACGGCTCTTTTTTTTTTTTTTTTTTTTGTTACTTCCGTATTTACATTCGGCAGGAAAAAGTAGGTTCGTGAAATCGTTTACAGAAGATAAAGCGGTGTAAGTTCTTGACCTTGTAGTTCCTGTCTTGGCAGATAGATTGCTTCACATACTTTTAGGGGGGGGGGGGTGTTGCAATATATCTTCAGGACAGGAAAAAAAAAAAGATTTAGTAGCATGGTATTTGTTGTTTGGCTTTGTCATGCCTATAAGGAATATCTGATGTGATCCTGAAGCTCCAGATGTGTGGTTTTTTTTTGTCAGCCAATGCTTTTGCTTTTACCTCGTTTTAACTTTACAGTTCAGATATTGTTATAGCTTCAGAGTGAAGGCCATTTTAACTGGGTCGTATACTGATGTTAAAGGCACATGATAGTTTGACCCTTGTACCCAACACTGATGCTGAAGCAGTTTACCAATGATCTCTACTTTTCTTAAGGAAACAGGTGATCCCACTTGTTTCCCCCCCCCTCTACAGCTGTGAGAATGCAAATTAAAGCCACATAAATAGGAAGAGCAACAAAAAAAAAGAAGAAGCTGTTTACACGGTATAATGGACCAAACTGTGATGCGACACACTGCATAACCTGTAGCTGCAGTCTAGTTAGTCGGTTAAATTAAATTAAATAATTAAATTAGCGGAGCCACTTGATTGAAAGCTAGAGCCAGTGTGCACTTTGGGATTGCACCAACTGTCACAGATATCCACATAACAGCAAATGTTATGGTAACAATGATAAAAAAAACAACAACAACTGTGTTTGTTGATGTTCCTGAAAAGGTTTTGGGATCTCTTTGGAAAAAGTTGGTGTAAATTGTGTTCCATCTGTTTTAACTTTACCGTCCTCGTGTTTATGTTTTTCCCGTTTTGGTCAGATCTGTCAAGGATCGCCCACGAATAATTTGCTATTGATCTGCATACAAGCAAGATGGACAGGGAGGGGCAATCACATGACCCAGTCCTGGAATCTGCCCCTTTTTTTTTTTTTTTTTTTTTTTTTTGACACTCATCACAGCACACTCATGACAGTAATATCATTAAAGCGGCACGACTGTGCTGCAGTAAAGCGCAAACTATGCAATGCTTGATGCCAACATGTCCAGTTTGCCGTCAGTCTTTTCTTTGAGCCGCAGTACTTGTGAAGCATTGTGCATAGGAAAATAATATTAATATAAAACACGCCTGTGGTGTGTGCAGAACTTTGATTCTCTACCAAAGGCCTGCCCGCTGTGGACACCAAACACCTGTCCCCCGAGGTGAACGAATGAGAGAATAATTTGGTCTTATTTTGCTTTGTCCTGCTTCATTTGCACTCTGAAATGGAGCGGAAGGAAAACTGGAGTCAGATTTTTTTTTTTTTTTTTTTTTTTTTTCTTTCCAGGATCCTGGCAGAGTGCTGACACAGGTTCCCCTTGTCACAGTGCAGCCGCCAGCAAATTACTGCACTATGGATAGGAGAGGTGCTTATTCCCTCCTTTTGCTCTTCTATGTTTTGGTGACTGGTTTGTCTTTGAAGCCTTCACCTTTAATATAAAAACCAATCTGTCACCAGCTATCGCACTAAACCATCCCACTAAGCAGCCAGTTTTAAAGTTAAATTACAATGATTTTTTTTAATTTAAATTAGGCACCTGACCAAACACGAAGACTAAGGCCAACCTCTGCTTATTTACAGGGGATCAATAATCCACGCTGCCTTTATGCCAGACTGTATTGACACATGCTCAGCTGGTGCTGATCGTACTGTTTTTTTTTTTTTGTGCCTGGGATATCAGCACGGAGTGGAGATGTCCATTTCCTTTCTGTTTGTGCTGAGCAAGTTCCATCCCGGTGGTTGCCAAGCGAGCCTGCAAAAATGCAACCGTGATAGAGAAAGTGAGGATGTATTTAAAAAAAAAAAAGAAAAGAAAGAAAAGGCACCGTTATGAGAAGGTGAAAATCACGTGCTTGCAGCTGTATTAACGCCATGCTTTATAACTTAGTGACACCAGTGAAGAATCAGTCAGTCATGGAGCGATGGACGGTTTCTGGATAATCACTGTTTACTCACTATTAGGTCTGTAGCTCGGAGACTGTCTGGTGAGAGTCTCTCCCTCTGAGCTGAAAAAAATGTTGAATGAGTGTGTGAAGTGTGCGTCGCGGTTCAGTGGAATATGTGTTTCATAAACTTGATGTAGTAATGACTTGTAAAGGTCAGGGTGCAAGTTTCTTTGTGTCTCGTTATTATAGACCTGAAAATGTAGGACTTTTAAAAATGCCGAAATTCAGATCTTTCAAATATTAATTTTTACTTCACTGTGGAAGGGTTTAATCTTTTATCCTCCTTATCATAACTTTCCTTCTGTGTTGTAGGTCCTGTGGAAAGATGAATGTCGTCAAAGACAACAAAGACCTGGCCTGTTTCTACACCACCAAACACTCCTGGAGGGGAAAGTAAGACCTTTTTTTTCAGGGGTTGTAGTATTGTCTATTTCACATCTTCTTTGTATTAACTTACAAAGCAGAATTAACCAGAACTCTTTTCTTAATCATCATCTAAAGGAGTTTTGGGAAAATCCTGACTCAGCGCTTCCATTGTGTTGACTTCCTTATCTTAAACGGTCTGCAGACCGATGTGAGCAGTCACCGATCGGATGGGTTCAGTGTATTTATTTATTTTTTAGAGCTTCACTGTCTTATGAAATATTCCCCAAAGAAACAGATACTAGCAGTGAACACAGGGCAGAACTAGTCTTCTGCTGTGTGACGTCCTTGTACTGACATTCATTTGTTGTTTGGAGAGTAAAGTATGAAAAGCTGCTTTACCCAAGGGTACAGATATTATTCCTTTTCTATCTTGTCACTGTAATATTTCAACCCAGAATCAAACCAAAGAGTGTTGTACATCTGCCAGCGCACTAGAGGACAGCGTGTCAGTGTGACGGCTTTGCTTTGACTTGCCGTGGTTTAGGAAAAGAAAACCACAGGATTCGGGTTAGGCACCAAAATTACCTGGTTAGTGTTTGGAAAAAGATTTCTGTTAAAGAAACACACATCGCGTTGTCAGAGACTCGAACGCTGCTCTCCTGGGTGAAAGTTTGCTATTTTACTCCGTCCCAGCACCCCAACCCATCTCTGAATGTTTGCCTGTGTACTTTGTCAAATGACTTCCATCACTTGACCTTGGTCACATGACACGGTGTCACGTCATTTTAAGCTTACGCGGGGCCAAATGACCCGCTTTCCTCTAGTGGACTGGCGAGTGTATTACATGCTTTGGCGTGATACTTGGCTGACTGTTTTCATAAAAGGGACCATAAGTGGCGACTCACTTTTGACATCAGTGTTGGTCTATAGATTGAACATTTGTAAACGGTGTATTATAACTTGAATGCGCAATAAAACAACAATCTTATTCTGTTGTCACAAGACATCTGATCTAATACAGTATATTACTCGGTAAACAGGTCTTCGTTCATGTGTACTATCTTCTTTAAAAGAAAAATTACAAAAACTACAAGCTTGGTGTGTGTGTGTGTGTGTGTGTGTGTGTGTGTGTGTGTGTGTGTGTGTGTGTGTGTGTGTGTGTGTGTGTGTGTGTGTGTGTGTGTACATGTGCATGTACCCACTAATTTAGATAATGCTTGTATGTACAGTGTCAAGTGGCGTTATTATTATTATATTGACCTTACATTTAGGCAGTGTAAAAATGATGACAGAAAACAATGAATTGATATTATATTATATGAGAACGGGGCCAACAAACTGCATCTATGATTGTAAACATACATTATATCTGAATGTGCATCATGTGCAGATGACACATTATACTCTATACAAGTTATTATCCCATCCATAAATTACACATTCGGGCCACTTAAAGTCTGCAACTAGAAACTACGTCGGTACTTGGTGGCCCTAGAAGCTAATAGAATCTCCAGTTTGAGCACAGAGCCGGTGGGATCACATTACCAATACTTGTTCTCTAAATGTCTTTGTCCCATTAACGCCGGCCATCGACTCTTGTAACTTAAGCAGGGCTGCGGGGGCATTAGCCATCATCAGGGGTTCATCCTGCTAATGGTCCCTGAAGTGTCCGGCAGAAACGAGCGCTGATGTACGTCAGAGACCTGGGTCGAATGTGGGTCATACACAACTCTGCTTTAGCGGGCAGGGTTTTTTTTTTTAATTTTAATTTTATTTTTTATCAGTTACTTAAATTATTGATATCAACATTTGAAGGTGGTTTTACTGACCCTCTGAAGAGAGAACAAAAGAAAGTCGGGAGAGCGAAAAGAACGACGTGTGTGATTGGGCAGCCGTGAAAAAGAAAGTGAGCGGGGAGCAATAAAAAATGAAACTTAATTCGGCGGTTGTGAAATCTAATCCTGTGGTTTATCAGTGATGTGCAACGACTATCGCTGACACAAGTGTATGAAATCTGGCAGCCAGAGTTTAAGTGAAAAGCGATTTAGTGGATCTGTCACACACAGCTTTGATAGGCCAACAGAGAGAGAGAAAGTCTTACATTAGGATATATCTCACTGTATACCAATCTTACACACAGTTTTCCACTTGTTTCTAGATTACTTAGATGCTGTGCTGGAGGTGGGGAGTCGTGGGCAGTAATTTGACTAAACAAATTCATGTAATTTTGGACTATTTGTTATGCAATGCACTGTCTGCCATTGAAATAATAATCACCAAACATGGGTAAAATAACCTTTATAGTGAAGCTATAGTGACTAAGGTGCTGTGAAAAAACCCACCTGGGTGCTGCACCTCACTGTTTTAATAGAAAGATCAACCCTGCTTGCATATTATGGGCTGCTTTTGTCTTTAGTGGGTGATAGATTACAAGAAGTAGTTATCGTATCCTGTTAGTCTTATCCTGACTTTTACCAGTTAATGTGATCTTTGATTACATTTTTCTTATTCTTATTCTATTCTTGTTATAGTAAGGAAAACACCTCTTCACTGTGAACACAGAACACATCCCCAAAAGCAAACTTTAAATAGGCTCGTATGTGACGAGTGTGTCCTTTATGGCCTAAGGTACCTTTGTCATGTGAATTATATGCATGTTTGACTATTCAGCGTCCTCCCGCTCCTTGTTAACAAGTCCATGTGGTGTGTTTTTATATGCTGGAAGACACATCGTGAGTGAACTGAGCTGCCAACGTCATGGCTGCACATTTCTGTTTCGGAAGTCAGACTTAGAATGAAAAACACCGATCGAAACAGCCGAGGTTTCATATGTCACGAGCCTCAGGAACTAGTCCTGTCAACTGGAGCGCTCCGTGTTGTTGATGAATGGGTGGGCGGTGAGGCGGTTTACTGTTCACATTTTCACAGATCCGCATGTACTGAATGACAGCAAAGGTGGAGAGTTATATTTTAGGATTTTCTTCTCGTGGACAAAAACTTCTAAATATCAACTTTTAATAACCGGGGATGAGTTTTTAGGATTCAATCAATGACAGAAGAGGGACTTTAATCTGTCAATTTATTTAAGCACTAAATCTGTGCGAAGGACATTTCACTCTGAATGCTTATATCAACCTCAGATTTTATTTAAAATGGTCCAGTTTTACATTAATTAAAATGTCTGTATAGACTCAGGCTGCAGCTTCTAGTTGTTCAGTTTGACAGAAGTGTTCATGTGTATCTGTGGCAGACTTTTTCATAAATTGGACTGTGTGGCAGATTGATCAGGAGTTTTCTGCAGGGCTTTGAAGGGAAATTTAAAAAAAATGTGACGATGTGGTGTTGCTTTAGTGTCCCCCTATTTCCTGTCTGGTTTCCTCTTCATATGTCTAAAACAAGTGTTTCAAAGTGTTTGCTGACAGAATCACATTTTCAAAAAGGAATAGATGTCTGAGAGACTTAATTACAGTCAGATCTCACCCTAGACACAGCAGTTGGGATTACAATAGACTTTCACTGGTGTGGCACCGCTTTAGTGTTACAGCAGCATTTTCCGCCTCTCTGTGCTCATGATGTTTAATTCAAGTCTTGTGACTTTAGTTGTAGAGAAAATTAGATCCACTCGTGTGCGTGTCCCTTTCATTCAGTAAACATTTTTAGTTTATAGTATCGCTCTTTCTACTTCTGTCTTTTAAAGCATTAAGATGCAAATAAATCTACTTTAAATCTTCTTTGAATGCTGTCATATTTCACTTTGCTGTCACCTAAACAATAAGAAAATCTAGCTATTTTACATACTGGTGCACAGGATGTGGTCTAACTATGTTTCATGCCCTGTTTAAATTCTGTATTTAGGTTTGCATTAGCTGCCTTGATTGTATGGTCAGTCTGGTTCTCGCACTCAGAATCCTCTGACTCTGAAATCTGGCTTTTGTGTGCGGTCTTGTGTGCAGGATTATGTCGTGCTGTCCTACTGCAGCTTTTTATGAAGTCAAGCAAATCTGGAGCTCAGTCCACTTTGTGAGAAACGAAGCACATTCTGCTTAAAGCGGAGAGGCAGTTGTGAAGAGACTTCAGTCAGATACAGGAAGTTGCCTAATGTGGTACATTATGAAACCGTAAGAGTGGAAAAAAGAGCTTTAAAGACATGCTGTACAGTATTTTACTTAGAGCTGACACATTTTTTTATCAACTGTGCATTTAAAGCTTGTTTTGCAACGTGCTCTTTTCTCCTCCTAAATTTCCTTTATGGTAAAGTTAAAGGACCATTGTGACTATTTTTCAAGGCAAACCAGAGATTTTTTTTTTTTTTTTTCATGACAGTTGACGTGTTTTCTCTTTCATTATGTCAAACGATTTTAAGCGATATAAGCAGTTTACTATCACGAGGTTTCTGCTGATTTTTTTTTATTTATTTTTTTTAATCTTTGTGTGATCGTAAATCTGAACAGCAGCATGAGTTGTAAAATGGTCAGCTGTTTCAATCATGCATAATTTGTAGGAGTCATCCAAAAACACGGGTAAAGTTGTTTCAATTCAACTCAATTGATTGCAACTCATCCCAACATCCTATATACAGCAAAACTCCAGCTCAGCTACACCTCTGTAATGATCACAGATTGTCTTTATGTTGTTATTCAAGTTCAAAGACTCTGCACCTACTAAATCTTTCAAATTAGAGTACTGAATATAAGATGTATGGAAACGTGACAAATTGTCCTTTTTAAGCCTCATAAACACACTCTTGTCAGGTAAATCTGGATACTTCCAGGCTGTGTACAAAGATAGAATAAAAAAAAAAAGAAGTCAGCCCAAAGAAAATGAATAATTAACTAGGTTTGTTCTGACACCCAAGTTCAGCCGGCCACTTAGCACCAAGGTCAAGACGTTGTAGAAGAGGCAGCACCCTCAGACTTATTGTCCCAAAATAACAACAAAATGAAAACAAAGAAGCACAGAGAGATGGTGCGTTTGTAGTGTCATTGTAACGAGGGAATGGACCCCCAACCGACATGACATTTGTATAAATGTGAAGAAGGGAGGAGACTGAGAAGGGAGCTGAGCTAATGGTCCACTCCGGCCTCGCCTCAGGCTGCTGCCTGTCCTGTCGGCCTGCGTTAGTCACGTAATGCATACACAAGTACAAATCCATTATGTGGAAGGAACCTTTCTATTTGACTTCTGTTTGCTCTGTATTTCGGTACCGGATAATGGACCAGGTTCCTAAATGGTAACGTCACCAGACCCCTTGTTATCCAGGGCTAACGATGATCTGCGAAAAGGAAATTTGGCACGTTTGGTTTTCAGACCAAAAGAGGTGTTGGGCGCTGAAAGGACATTGGCGCACACAGATGAACATACATGTATACCAAATACAATACATATTTAACACGTCGACTCTCTTTCATGCTTACACGTAACTTTTTACACAACTAAAAGCGTCAAATGAGCCATTTATCAAATCAAACACACTCGGCCAAACTTTATGAATTGGGCCAAATTGTAACTGTTGCCTAACCACCCTGCAGTCTAACCACACACACACACGTGCACGCACACACACACAACGCACACACGCCTACACATACGCGCACGTACGCCTGTCTGCTCGTACACACTCTGTCACTCAGTGTAACTGGCAAAGCATTGACTGAACACATTTTTTACACTTCCTTCCTATATTGTGAGAAAGCCGCGCTCTCATAACGGTTCTGAATAGTTAGTGTCCGTTGTCGTCAGTGTCAAAGAGTGACTCAATACAAAACCGCTAACGTAAGATAAGTTGTGACCTTTCATGTTGATGTTACTCGGCATAAAAATGTCAAATAAAACTATCAGATTCTGTCGTATTAATGGCTGAGCGACGTTGGTAAATATTCACAAATCACAGCTGTGCTTCTTCAGTCTGGTATTAAAACGTCGACACTGAATGGTGACGGCAAGAATACTGAAATACTAAACCTGAAGGTGGATGACATCATCAGGTAACCGAGAACTGGTGATGTCACACCTCCCTGACTCATCGCTAGCTTACGAGAGGGCAACGATGGGGCTGCAAATGGACCCGCACATCTCGCCTCCTCCTGCCCTCTGTCGGATGTAATTACGCTTTATTTAACATTGCGAGATACACGGCACGTAGAAAAACCTCGAGTGATGTTCAGAGTTGTCATGGTTACCAGTTCTGTGTCTTACATTTTGACAAGACTGGCACGCATTCACCCCCGTTTCCCACATTCACTGCTAATGTTATGGGGCTGCCGGTGTTGGTGTGCTCGGCGATGACGGGAAGGCCAACGTTTCCGACTCACGCCGTCTCTCTGTGTTCCAGGTACAAGCGAGTCTTCTCAGTGGGGACGCATGGCATTACCACTTACAACCCCACCACGCTAGAAGTAACGAATCAGGTCAGTATGCATGCAGTGTGTCGAAGAGGAACCCCGTCGTCTTTCAGGTCCATGCAGTAGCATCAGTGCCTCACAGGTGCTTGTGGGATGTCATGTTCTTGGCTCCATGTGACTATTAAAAATCCACATGAAGGGCATAGCTTGTTTGCTAAGAGTTGAAAGTTTTAATAACTTTTGCTCGGCCTTTAAAGGAAAACATAGGCATTTTTGATCCTGGACCCTATTTTGCATAATTTTGGGTCTAATTGACAATTTCTTTTTAAATTGCTTCATTTATTTAGTAAGAGTGCCTCTTTAGGACAAGAGCGAGACTTTTGTTTTAGGTTAGGGATCCTTTCCATAAAGTTATATTAAGAATCGGAGCCTGTCAGTGGCAAAAACAAGTACTTATAGTGGAGTTACGTTACCAGAGCGCAATTTACCCAACATATTACGTAGAAGGCCCATTTTGTGACTGCCAGCTGAAGCGTTCTCAATCTGTACTGAACAATGCTTGTGTACTAACTTCTAAATGCCAAGTAGGGGGACTTTCAGTAAAGTGTTGCTAAAACTTGTTTTTCACTGGTCACCGGTTGTTTATATCAATGTGTTTATTCCTGTTGTTGTTGTTGTTGTTGTGTCTTCGTTGCCAGTGGCCTTACGGAGACATCTGTGGTATCGGTCCGGTAGGAAAAGGTCAGGGGACAGAGTTCAACCTCACATTCCGCAAAGGCAGCGGTAAGAAGTCCGAAACACTCAAGTTTTCAACGGAGCACCGGACGGAGCTGCTCACAGAAGCACTGGTGAGGAAGAAGCACTCGCAGCTGCACGACGGCTCCGCCATCATTCACTGTGACTGAACAGACCTCGTACACATATTTCTTAAAAAAAAATTTTTTTTAAAAAGATCTCAGACGTGGTGTCTGATGTGGCTTATTCATGCTTTCTAATTGTCTCGTGGTCACAGATTCTGCTGTGCTGTTCAGAAAATTGTTCAGGAATGCGTTCTTTGATTTGTTGTATGTTTTTTTTAGCACAGATGTGAATCAGATAGTTAGTTGCTGTAAAGAAATGAGGTTATGCTGAAGTGTTTCAAAATGGCAGGCACTAGTTTTTCCCCATAGATGTAGTTTTAATTTCGCAATGTTAAAAATAGTATGTTTATAGTTGTAACGCAGGGATGATTCTACAGCTACCTCACTCAGAGAACCGGGGTTACCTCTGTAACCTAAAGTTTCCTTATTTGTTTCTTTTCAACAGAGATTCAGAACAGAGTTTTCAGAGGGAAAGATAACTGGCAGGGTAAGTACTGATATTCACTGAATCAAAAGAGGTAGATGAATATCAAAATAAAAGTTAACAGTTTGAAAATATGATTGCTTGTGCGATGAAGTTGAATAACACTGACCATCTCACAACACGCAGCGCTACAATTGCTACAAGCATCACTGGAGTGACACGCGGAAGCCCGTTAGCTTAGAGGTGACGCCGGGCGGCATCGACCAGATCGACCCTCACACCAACCGGGTGGTGTGTTCCTACGACTACCGAAATGTGGAGGGCTTCGTGGAGGTCTCCGATTACCAGGGAGGCTTCTGCATCCTTTACGGTGGCTTCAGCAGGCTGGTATGTGTTCACGGAGTTTGGTGTGCTTCATCTGTTTTCCTGTGTTTTGTCTTTAAAAAAAAAAAAAAAAAAAAAAAGTTACAATTTTCCTTTCCCTACCTCATCCCCTTCTGTTTCTCAGCATATGTTTGCCTCAGAGCATCGAGATGACATCATCCGCTGCGCCATCGAACACGCCGGCAACTTCATCGGCATCACGCTACGACTGCGGAAGGAATCGCTGACCTTTGAGGATTTCGTGACGGACAGGTTGGGCAAATACAGCTCGGACGAGAGCATCACCTCTCTGGCCGAGTTCGTGGTGCAGAAGATCACCCCGCCGCGACACCCGGTCAGAACACTCTGCCTTCCCGTGTTCTTCTCAGTGCTGTCTGTCTAAATAGATGTGGTTGACACGTTGAATAGTTTCTAGATTTGTTTTTAGGCCTTTTATTTGAATGTTTTCAGTGTAGAGATTGAGAGGAAAAGAGGGCAGAGAGAGAATTAGGTTGTTACGTATCTTTGCAGTTTGGACTGTAATATTGATCATTTCATCGAGCACTGATACTTTTCCTTGTGCCAATGATGGGGTAGTAACACACTATAGTAATAGACTGTTTTCATACCATTTCAGTACTAAAGTAGCTGGCTTTAATGTAGCTCTTTTTTCCTCTTTATTTTACACTTTTTGGATTTAGTCATTTTAATAGTTTTTCCCTATCAACAAAGAATTTGTTTAAAAAAAAAGTTGCCGGTTGTTGGTTTTTACTTTATTTCTAGTTCCAGAAAAGGTCACATCATTGTAACAATTAGAAATTTGTCTAAATTTAGACTTCTAAAAGATATCATGTAGTTTCAAAAAGTCAAATAACCAGACAAATATCCTCGTTATTATTCACTGTAACTCTCCATACTTCTCTAGTAGTTGTATACTACTCTTGTTTGATCACATTAAGATAAGTAGTAACTCAAATTCTGTATTTTGATGAGTTGGATTGTAATGAGTGAGTTGATATTTCATGAGCAACACAGCCAAAAATACAAATACAAAAAACACTATCTTCTATTTTAGTGTTATTTCATTAGTTTGTGGTATTTATCAGTGTTATGACCTTTGTGCGTTGTGGTCTCTTCAGGAGCCCGTTAAACGCATCCTGGCCCTGACAGAAACATGTCTCGTGGAGAGAGACCCGGCTTCGTACAACATCGTCACCATCAAACCCTTCGGAGAGGTGAGTCTTAACTCGCGCACCATAAAGTCATAAAAATTTCAGGCCGGAACACTTTCTCGCTCCATCAAAACCGCGTCCCGTCGACTCGTACTCCTGCGAGGATAAACGTCAATTGAACTGCCTGTCGTTGTTTCGTCATGTACGAACCGCATCACTGCACGTTAACGGCTCGGACGCAAGCGCTGGAGTCTGTGTGATACGAGTTGACCTTCCCCTCCCTCCTTCTCTTGTTGTCACGCTCTCGTCTCATCTTCAGGTGTTCGCTCTCATCTGTGATGTAGACAACCCTCAGGTGTTCACGTTGGAATTCATCAGGGGTCAGATCAGGAAGTACTCCTCAACAGAAAGGTACACAGCCTTCACCTTTGTGCATGTGCTAATATGTTTTCTGTACTTTTCCACCACAAATGGAGTAAGTCGTTTGTGTGGATGTGTTCTTCCGCATCGCCATGACTCTTGATTGACACGCCGTCGGTGCTCCACTAAATCACCGGCGATGCATTTAGCTGAGTCTGTCTGTTCGCTTGTGCGTCTTTAGGGACTCCCTGCTAGCCAGCCTGCTCGACGGAGTCCGCGCATCGGGCAACAGAGACGTGTGCGTCAAGATGGCCCCCACGCAGCGAGGGCAGAGGTGGGGCTTACTGAGCATGCCCGTGGACGAGGAGGTGGAGAGTTTGCATCTCAAATTCCTGGCGGCACCTCCCAGTAAGTCAAAAGCCCTTCATCTCATGAGATTTATGAACATGAATTGGATTTTATATCATGTTTAAAATGGATTAGATGTATATTTGGATTATGATGGGTTTGATAGTGGTTTACACTTAGGCAGCAATTTTTTTTTTTAGCCACACTGAGTTGAGGCAACAGCAATCTGTTGCTCCAACTGTCAGATTTTTGGATATTAATTTTATTTTAATTTTTTTATGGGCATTCATGATCCTCTAAGAAAGAATCGTGCTCACTTCAATATGTCTAATGCCTTTCTTTTTATTTAGTCCTAATGATAAAATATTTGTATCTTAACATGTAAAACTAAAATCTACAGTAATACTGCTAAACATTAAAATGATTGATATGCTAACTGTGACCATATGAGCATGTTAACATTTATCTTCATGCCTTGCTTCATTTTGTACCTCTCATGTATAGACATTTTGTTCAAGTCACAGAGCCGTGCTAAGATTTTTGAAATGATAAATAAACCCAGTTTCCTGCTGTTCGCAAGATGTTTCCTGAATCCTCAAAGATTTTATAACTACGTCGATTTAAAAAAAAAAATAATAATAATTCTATGTCCTCCTGTTATTTTTTGTAGATTGCTTATTTTTTGGAAAATTGGATTCTGAGTTCTCTTGATTCTAATAAAACTGAAATACATGAGGTACAAACCGGAGCTGCGATGTGTCTGCACGGTCTCACAGAGACACTAACGGGGGAATTTGTGGTCTGTCTGTAATGCATTTCGGATAGTTTGATAGCATCAAAAACTCCGTTCCCTCCCACATCTGATAGAGGTGTCTGTGTCACACATCGTTATAACCCTCATTCACACCCACTTCACCCTTGTGATCAACTCTTTTTAGCCTCCACACCGGGGACAGCGCGTGGTTGCATCCTATTTTCTTGAGGTCGATATGTCAGGAAACGACTCCGGAGAATTTCACTTGGACTCAAAGATGAACTTACAAAACATGTTTGTGGCCATAACTCAAGAATTTATACACTAATCACAACAAAACATCACATAAAATGCCTTAATGGGATAAAATAATGAAGTGACATTTTGTATCCAAAAAGTCAATTTCACTGTATAATCATGTTTTGCAAAAGCACTTTTCTGGCCATTAACTAACACAGGAACATAGAGGAGAAACTGTGACCGTATTTAACATTTGGTCGGATGCTGAATTGTGGTGATTGTAAAGATCTGTTGTGCTGTCAGGTTGAAGATTTGTGTGAAGCATTCACATTTAAGAATTGGTAGCTTGTTTGCAGAAACATTTATATTTTAATCAATGCCTATCGTCGTGGCTACAACTTCATGTTCTGTCGGAGTCGACTTTATTGACCAAGCTTATGAAAACATACAAGGAATTCGACTCCTCTTTTAATAAATTTACAAACTAATACAGTAGACACACAGCAGCATAGTCAAAATACATGTATTCCTGCATATCCTTTTAAAAATGTTATTAAAAATACACTTAATACCTATTATTAAATTCTGTGGAAGTCAGACATGGATGTACAACCTAATGCAACACTTTTAATGTCTCCCCAGATAAATTTTTTTTTTTTTAGGTAATGTTCACTGCTATCCTCGTTTGTTTTTTTTTGATGGCCAGCTTTTCATTCAACCCCCCCAGTTTGGTTGTGTGAAACTACCTTAAACACAGCACAACTCAAGATCTAGTTCTGACCGCAGCCCAGCTCTCGTCTTGTTCAAATTGTCAGGTTATATTTTGATATATTTTATTGAATTGTTCCATCCCTCCTTCCTTTGCTTAGATGGAAACTTTGCGGATGCGGTGTTCAGATTCAACGCCAACATATCGTACAGTGGAGTGCTGCATGCAGTAACCCAGGATGTGAGTGTGTTCACTTTCAGCCTGATTTATGTCTATCTGTTTGCCTGAGCAGCATTCACATTCATTTCTCCCGATGTCTCTTTCTTTTTTTTTCCCCCCTTTCTTCAGGGTCTTTTCTCTGAGAACAAAGAGAAGCTCATCAACAACGCCATCCTGGCTCTTTTAACCCAGGAGGCCGAGCTGCCGGCTGTTAACGCTGAGCTGGAGAGCCATTTCCAGGCCATTCGACGCTTGGTGGCCTCCAAGGCTGGCTTCCAAGCTTTCACTCAGCTGCCCAAGTAAGACTGCAGCACATATGTCGCTCCTACTACCTGCTTTTATTTCTTTAATGTGTACTCTTGCTGAGCTGCTTGTAACAGGCATGCTCTGTCATTCCAAGGTCTGGTCAAGGGTCTGGACTCACAGATGCAACGTAAATATGAATCCATACATCTCAGTCTGCCCTTTGTCTGTCTGTATTCTAGGTCCTTCTTGATCTTTTTTTCGCTGTCTATCAGCCTTCTCTTTTATCTCTCCTCTGCTTTCATCTCAGCCTTTAAGACAGGCACTTCAGAAGTTAGGTTATGCCACTTCACTTTGTTCAGTCGAGCTGTCTACCTCAATTTGTCTTGACCTTCCACCATCACCGTCTCGTCCCCTCGTTTGGGCCTTCACCTCTCTTCCATTATCTGCTGTGGCCATTATGTTCTTTACGTTACGTTCTGTGTATCTGTTATAAACAGGAGCCTTGCAGTTTTTCAGGGTCACTGAGATGTATGAGAGGAACTGTATTTACTGTTTATTCCTTGTTCCCCGTGAAGCAAATGAGCCAGAATTGGTTTTCCTGAAAGATTCATTGCAAGCGTTGCTTGGCGTTTCCTCCACACAATCACAATCCACTATAAATAAGCAATAAATCTACTCTTTTATTATTCACAGTTAGACAATCGATAAGCAAAAGAAACAACAAGCCGCTTCTGAAGCAATGAATTCTTTGTGTATCCAACCCCAGACCTCTTTTCTTTTTTTTTTTTTAATAAGAGTATTTGTATGATTTATATTCTGTTGTATGTTCCTTAACTTTTTCAAATGCACGGTCATTTTCAGTTTTTATATCCGCGGACTTCTTTGTGTGTTCCAGGTTCAGGGAAAAGTTGGGAGTAAAGACGGTAAAAGCTTTAAAACGGAACAACAATGGCGTGACACATGCTGCTATAGACATGCTCTGTGCCCTTATGTGTGTAAGTATCATCTGAATATCTACATAATCAACCCAGCAGAAGCTCTATTTTCACTGCCGGCACAGACTCAACTCAACTCGACTCGCTTTTGGTATCGGGTACTTCTCTGTGTATCCCCCCTTGATGCAGTGTTGTTACTATAGCGACGCCGCGGACGCTTCGCTGGATCATTTTGTTGGCGACCGAACAGAGGAACGTCTGCACCTCCTCAGTTGACTATGATGTGGTTTTGCAGGTTGCCATTAATTGAATAGTCCAGTGGATAAAAATAAAAATGCCACTGCTATAGTAGCGTGGCTCCATAACAATGGCGGGTTTGTGCTGGATGTCCCGTGTCCTGGACGCAGCGATGCAGTGATCCTCTGACCAATCACGTCACCTTTAAGTAGCTGCTCCGTTAAGTTTGAACATCAATGAAGGTAGTTTGAGGTTTTACCCACAACTTTTGCCCGATGGAAAACCTCCCAACAAAACAAGTCAAGTTGAGTTGAGCCGGTACCGTCAGTAGAAAAGGGTCAATTTACACGGTAGATACAACTCCATTTATTGACATCTTTCCTGAAGTTTCAGCTGAGATATTTTTTCTTTCATCTTCCTCCAGCCGATGCACGATGATTATGACCTGAGGCAGGAGCAGCTGAACAAGGCCTCTCTGCTGTCCTCCAAAAAGTTCCTGGAAAACCTCCTTGAAAAATTCATCACCAATGTGGTAGATGTCTCTTTCTTGTCAGCAAGCTGATTGCAGCCCGAGTTCAGACATATTAGGAAATGTAGTGCTTATACATTCCAAACAGTGTGTTTATATAGTTTCATAAATCACCTCGTGTCCAATTTTTCTAATCTTCTCTCTCTCTTATTCAAATTTTCTTCCTAGGACCATGGAACGGGCGCTTTAGTTATCAGCTCCTTACTGGATTTCTTGACGTTTGCCCTCTGCGCCCCGTACAGTGAAACCACAGAGGGGCAGCAATTCGACATGCTGCTCGAGATGGTTGCCTCCGATGGACGCACCCTGTTCAAGCTATTCCAGGTGAGAAGCATAAAAGATTCGTCGACATGTTCAGTAGGAATACCACTGATTGATTGAAGACTCCAGCGTTTCCACCTGATTATAAAAGCACTATTACTGATTTATGCAGCGGGTGCATTTGTGATTGAATGTCGTTGTCTGTATTTCTAGCATCCGTCTATGGCGATAGTAAAGGGAGCAGGCCTGGTGATGAAAGCCATTATCGAGGTAAGTTTCTCTGTGGATTGAGTGCTCTGAAGTGTTGTGAATTAATCGTCTTGTACAGCTGGTGATTTATGATGATAATCAACCCAGCTTTGTTTATGCGTAGGAGGGAGACAAGGAGATCGCCACGAAGATGCAGGAGCTGGCCCTGAGTGAGGGAGCTCTGCCGAGGCATCTGCACACGTCTCTGTTCACCATCAGTGCAGACCAGCGGATGCTCACCAACAGGTCCAGACTCAATAAATACTAACACTGTCACATGATGATGTAGTAATTTAAGAGGATTTTTTTTTTTTTGGGCTCCAGCTGTTAAAGGATTTTTTTCTCGTGACAATTTTGCACTTCCCTAATACTCTTATGGAGAAAATGACTTATGTCGGATGGTTGTTTATCAGGCAACTGAGTCGTCACCTGGTGGGACTGTGGACAGCAGAGAACCCCGTCGCCACGAACCTGCTGAAGAGGATACTGGTAAACATCCAAATTAGCAGAGTCCAAAATTGAAACACGTTTGATGCCTGTCCAGTACTCATGCCAGAAGTTATTAATAATAGTGTTACAGGGATTTAAGCCCATGCCTTTCCCCATTTCACTTTATCTTGTTCCTCTCTGCACTTGTAGCCAAACGGCTTGCTGGCCTACCTGGACAGCCCGGACCCTGTCCCCGAGAAAGACATGGACAGAATGCACATCCGGGACAACTTGAAACTCGCTACGGTATCTGGACGAACGCATGACATTTATACATTTTTGCAAGGTAGAATTGAATAAATGGGTTTATTTAAAAAAAATCTCATTTTTGTTATTTCCATCAGGACCAGCTAAATCGAAACAAGGTGCCTGAGTGGCAGCGGATAGCAGGCAAAGCAGCCAAAGAGGTGGAGAAGTTCGCCAAGGAGAAAGCAGATATTGTGCTGATGCACTGGAGAGATAAGATGGGCATCGCCCAGAAGGAGGTGAGCACTTCTCTTCTTTGATAACAACTTCTGGGCTGATTCACCTTTTATCCATCAAACAAGCTGCCGCTGCTTCTGCTTCACTTTGTCTGCTCAGGTGTCTCTATAACAGTTTCGCAGACGCAAACTCATTAACACACTTTTCAGTTGCTGCCGGGTTTTTTTTTTTTTTCCTGCATGGACGGGGGTGTCAAACCTGCAGCTGCCTGACACCGTGTATGTGTCGAGATACAATCACATTTATTTTCCTTTACAGGTGTGTGTGCTTGTGAGTCTGAGTCTATTGTGGTGACGTGCAGAGAGTGTTTTAAATTCAAAGGTCGCCTGTCTTCAATTTGGATGCATGGCGGTTCAGACTGAACATGTGTTGGATGTGTTGGTGGGTCGAGGTTGGTGGTGTCATCTAAACTGTTTCATTAAAGCTCGGGTCATCGCCGCCTGCTCTCTGACGTCGCCGCAACTTAAATCGATTCTACTTTCAATTAAAGCTACAACCTGCAGACCGACTTCACCTGCATGTTCTTTTTCTGTTACTCTGGCAACGCTTTTTTTAACAAGCCAAAACTGCTGATCAGCAAAATATTTTTAATTGGCTCTCTTTCTCTGAATATTCACTCGGCACATGCATCCTTTTATGTATATTTGTTAGTGAGTGATCAGGTCGTAAAGATACAACAATATAACGGATAGTCAGCTGTTAAATCTCAACGATCCGTCTCTCTGTGTATTGATAGTACAGTGACCTTTGACCCTTGTGTTGTGATTCATCTGTGTTTGATGTGAGGAACAATAATCTCTCTGTCTGTCTCCACCCCACCCTCCCTTTGTCTTGTCTGGTTTCTGTGCTGTCAAACAAATGCAGCAGGACAGAAATAACCTGGTAAGTTGGTCTGACCGGGATTCATGTTGTTTTCTTTCCATATTCTTTCTCTTTACTGAAACCATTTTCCAGCTTCATGTGTACTATTGGTTGTGTGTGTTTTTTTTTGTTGTTTTTTTTTTCAGCCAGGCAGTGATTTCTTAGCACCTAAATGAGATTCAAGAGTCTTGAGTGATTTAGTGGTAATGGGCACTGATGTCACACGCAACCTATTCATCTTGTAACTATGGTTACAAAGTAAACAAAAAAGACGATTAATAGAGCCAAGAAAAACGTGTACCATGTCACAACAGTCTGAAAACCGATGCAAAAACATATTTTACAGCAGATAAAAAAAAAGAACACATCAGTTCTGACAGCAAAGGACATGGATAAACTCATCAATAAATAATGACCACATTTGCAGGAGTACAATCACTATAAATAGAAAGACGTTTGCCAGGCAGCCTGTGCTCATCATCTGCAACAGTGTTTTATGCTGGTTTCCACCACTTTTGTTGACGTATTAAATTTGCTTTATGGAACCAAAATGAAAAGGTTTTTGTTGAAGTAGCAACATCCTCTTCGCAAAAAGAGTCAAAAGATTTGAGAACTGTGATCATAAAGGTATATCGCTGCTAAGGACACGTCTCTCCCAGAAAGAATTACATAACGCTGTTTTTGTGGGTTTTTTTCTATGTTGGTACGATGGTGTCATTGTTTTTGGGTGTTTGTCTTATTGTTCTAAAATCTAACTTTCTGCATTTTTTACATCGTTATTCACTGACATTAAGTTCATCCCTGGCATCCTTCTCTGTCTAAATGTTGCTCATCTTGTCGTTATTTTAACTTCACAACTCTGTTAATGTCATGAGCTGGAAAAAGACAAATATTCATGACTGTGAATAATGACTAATGATGACTAATGTTCAAGCAGTCCCTCAGTTTCGACTTTGGCGTTTCATTTCAGAATCCAAACCAAAAGCCCGTCATCCTGAGAAAGAGAAGGCAGCGGATAAAGATTGAAGCCAACTGGGAGCTTTTCTACTACAGGTAGAAGATCCTAATAGTATGAATCCAAAAGTTCAAAAGTGTGATGCAGATTTTTGCCACCCTCACGTACACATGTCCACAGTACAGCTACAGCAAGAATAAAACCATCAACTTCCAATTCACAGATCGGTCTTTTTCATTCTGCTTTTCCTGTCCTGCTTTTTTAGATTCCAGCTGGACCACGCTCGCTCCAACCTCATCTGGAACCTGAAGACGCGGGAGGAGCTGCGGGACGCTCTGGAGGGGGAGATGCGTTCCTTCAGCGTGGACCGGGAGCTCGGCAACGCCACGGTCATCTCCTGGAACCACCAGGAGTTTGAGGTTTGTGCTCAGTTATAGTACACTGCACTCATTGCCAATTATTTTTGACCATAAATCTGCAAACAAACAACAACAAAATCAACAGTCAAATGGCATTTAAACTGTGGAGTGTCAGATAAAAACACAATACAGTGATACTGCGGTGAAATCCGCACAAGAAAACAGGTTTTTATTGTAACACAGATAAATGTATTGGCATTTAAATATGTTGTCGCATGTGGGTTTTTTTTGCAGGTGAAGTATGAGTGCCTTTCAGATGAGATCAAGATTGGGGATTATTACCTGCGTCTGCTGCTGGAGGAGGACGAAAATGAAGATTCGAGTGCCATAAAGAGATCGTAAGACTTCAAATCAACCTACACCGGAAACTATTCAGTACCAAAACCCGAAAGGATGATTCATGTCTCTCTGTCTCCATGTTCTCAGATATGAGTTCTTCAACGAACTCTACCATCGCTTTTTGCTTACACCCAAAGTCACGATGAAGTGCCTGTGCCTGCAGGCGCTCGCAATAGTCTACGGGAAGTGCTTTGAAGAGATCGGTCCCTTCACAGACACAAAATACATTGTGGGCATGCTGGACCGGGTAAGTGCAGCCAATCTGTCCCTGCAAGTGTCTATATAGCTGCAGCAGTGATGCCGTTTTTGTGTCATTTAAGTGATCTTGAAATCTAAAAATCTACTTCTGTTGTTTCAGTGTACAGACAAGCTGGAAAGAGACCGACTCATCCTCTTCCTCAACAAGCTCATTCTCAACAAGGTAACCCGTATAGGAAATACATTACATGTTTAATTTACATTTCTTGTTTATTGTGGTGCGTAATGATGAATTATTTGTTCTGCAGAAAAATGTGAAGGAGGTGATGGACTCTAACGGAGTTCGTATCCTGGTGGACCTGCTCACGTTGGCCCATCTGCATACCAGCAGAGCTACTGTGCCACTGCAGGTATAAACATGGCTTTTGAGAAATTGTGTGAATGTGATTTCTCTGCTGATTGACTCAGTAACAAAACACTAGATGTTGTAATTCTCCGTGGCCCACCTTTGAGAATATTTGAACTAATGTCTCTGTGTTGTTGTCCACAGAGCAACGTGCTGGAGGCGTCACCGGACATGAAGAGGGAGAGCGAGAAAGAGTGGTACTTTGGTAACGCTGACAAGGAGAGAAGAGGACCTTTCAGTTTTGAAGAGGTATGGAATCATTTTAAAATGTTCACTGGTAGGATTTCTCCAATATTTCTCAGTAAAATCAGTTTTGAAATAGAAAGAAACTTATGAAAATGTAACAGAATGGAAATATGATAAATTACTATCTAACAATATATTGTCTGAGCAGGGAATTGTGAATTTTACTTTTTGACTTAATGTCATTATCATGTCTCTGTTATAGCAGTATAATGGATTACACAGCCAGTAAATAAAAATCAATGTCATCTATTTTCATTGTTGTTGGTCTCTTGCAGTTGATGCAGTTTATTTCAATCTATTTTTATTACTGTTGTTTTTTCCAGCAATTACTCCTTCCTGTCTGTTATTGTTATTAATATATTTTTTTTTTATGTTGTCTCCAGATGCAGGAGTTTTGGAACACAGGCGTGCTGACAGCAAAGACGCGCTGCTGGGCACAAGGGATGGACGGCTGGCGCCCCCTACAGGCCATCCCTCAGCTGAAATGGTGCCTCCTGGCCTCAGGACAGGCGGTGATGAATGAGTCCGACCTGGCTACACTAATCCTCAACATGCTCATCACCATGTGCTCCTACTACCCCAGCAGGTGGGAAACACTGAAAATGGATTTGTGGATGTTACTGGGGAAAAAAAAAGATACCACCTGTCTTTTGTTTATAATATATATAATTATTCTGTCGGTATGTTTGTTTGTGTCTTTTCTTTTGGAACCGTAAACTATTAGGCCTTAACTATAACATAGCTCTTTATTTACTTTTAACCCAGGGACCAAGATAACGCCATTATCCGTCCTTTACCGAAGATCAAGAGGATGATCACCGACAATGCCTGTCTCCCACACATTGTTCAGGTAATTAAGTTGTGTCCTATCACAATATCATACTCCAGTGAATTGTTAACTAAAATTAAACGACATGTTGACAGTCTGCCATTGTTGTTGTTTTCTTCGTCCTCTCCAGCTGCTGTTGACCTTTGACCCCATCCTGGTAGAAAAGGTTGCCAACGTCCTGTATCTGGTGATGCAGGACAACCCCAATCTACAGCGCCTCTATTTAACAGGGATCTTCTTCTTCATCATGATGTACACAGGCTCCAACGTGCTTCCTGTGGCCAGGTGAAAACACATCGCAACTTTAAAGAATGGCTTTTTTTTCTTTCTTTTTTTTCCTGACATTTTAAACATTTTATACATTTTTAATTAGTTTAATATTGGCTTTTGGAAAAAAACTGAAAATTTATAAATATATTACTAGACATGTGGCCACAGAGTAATATTTTACACATGGCTTCAGAGTGTTGACACTGATGTCTGTGACATTCATGTTCTTTCTTTAGGTTCCTGAAGCACACTCACCTGAAACAAGCCTTCAAATCAGAGGAGGTAAAGTTCATTTGTTTCATAGCTTTACATTATATGTCACCACAGATTGTATCCTATGAATCCTTCT
Source organism: Brachyistius frenatus (assembly GCF_029030835.1). Lineage (NCBI taxonomy): Eukaryota > Metazoa > Chordata > Actinopteri > Embiotocidae > Brachyistius > Brachyistius frenatus. The sequence continues at coordinate 1,945,975 of NW_027210620.1, read as the reverse complement.
GACGCTGCCATTGTTCTTTTCTGGTGTCTCCACAGTCGAAGGGTCCGGACATAGTGCAGCGCAGTGTTCTAGGATCGGTGCTGCCTGAGGCCATGGTGTGTTACTTGGAGAACTACGAGGCCGAGCGCTTCTCTGAGATATTCCTGGGAGAGTTTGACACACCCGAGGCCATTTGGAGCAGTGAGATGAGGTGGGAGGTGGTCTCTATGATGTCCAATTGTGTCGTACATACATGTAGAAGTACGGCGATCAAAGCCACTGTCTGGATTTTTTTTTGGGAGAATTGTAATAGTTTTCCTTTTGAACTTTTTGTTCCAGGCGGATGATGATTGAGAAGATCGCAGCCCACGTAGCTGACTTCAGCCCGAGGCTACAGAGCAACACCCGGGCCCTCTACCAGTACTGCCCCATCCCTGTGATCAACTTCCCTCAGCTGGACAACGAGCTCTTCTGCAACATCTACTACCTCAGACATCTGTGTGACACCATCCGCTTCCCTAACTGGCTCATACGAGATGCTGTATGTCTGGGTTTTTATTTAAAGCTCTTTTTTCCCTTTTGCTTGAATTTTCTAAGAAAGGATTCTTATTACTGTGATTATTCCTGCAGGTGAAGCTGTTAAAAGATACTCTTGAAGCGTGGAAGAGGGAGGTGGAGAAGAAACCTCCCTCGATGTCTGTGGATGATGCATACGAAGTCCTCAACCTCCCCAAAGGACAGGGGCAGTGAGTGGAAGAAATTCTTGTGATCTTGTTTTTTAAATTCGCAATAGATGGCAGAAAATGAATTTCAATGACTCTATTAACTGACTAAAATTTAATTGGTTCATATTAATTCAAAAGATCCTAAAAGTAGTTCAGTTACCGTCAGTGAATGTGCCCTTTTGTTTTGACAAATTTAACTTCAGGCACGAAGAGAGTAAGATCAGGAAAGCCTACTTCAGACTGGCACAGAAGTACCATCCTGACAAAAACCCAGAGGGCAGGGTACGTATCATCACCATGACCACGATAAAGTGTATGTTTATGCTTAGAATAAATGGGGGTTTGATTTCAGCAACTTGATGTGTCTCTTTCAGGACATGTTCGAGAAAGTAAACAAAGCTTACGAGTTCCTCTGCACGAAGTCTGCACGAATCCTGGACGGCCCCGACCCGGAAAACATCATCCTCATCCTCAAAGCCCAGAGCATTCTGTTCAACAGACATAAGCAAGGTGGGTGTTTCGATAAACTCTTTTGTGTTTATGATTTTTGCCATTCTTTCTTCCTTTGCACAATGTAGCTTGAAAAATGTAGTTCAGGTATACTTTAAGTGAATTTGAATGAAAGCGAATTACCTTATATTAAAGATTGTTGCTTTGTGCCCTTCCGCAGAACTTGAACCGTACAAATACGCCGGGTACCCCATGCTCATCAAAACAATCACCATGGAGACGGAGGACAATCAGCTGTTCTCTAAAACCTCCGCTCTCCTGCCGGCCGCGGTTGAACTGGCCTTCCACACCGTAAACTGCTCGGCTCTGAATGCGGAGGAGCTGCGCCGCGAGAACGGCATCGAGGTATACGAGCCCTGAAATATCAGCCAGTATAATTGAAACATTGCAGCTGTCCGTGCAGATGTGCACTGTGGTTGCATAGGTGATAAATTGTTGTCTGTGTTCTTTCAGGTTTTGTTGGAGGCTCTTTCTCGGTGTGTCGCTGTATTAACTGCATCCAGCAAGCCTGATGATATGGCTGTACAGGTAAAACCTCCATTCACCTGCAGTCACAGCATTCAGAGATTTAAACCTCTGCTGCTTGTACTGATCTCCTTAACATCTTTTCAACACTTACTCATGCTACAGGTGTGCGGGCACATCTGTAAGTGCTACAGTGTCGCAGCCCAGTTTGAGGAATGCAGGGAAAAGATCATCGAAATGCCCAACATCATCCGGGACCTCTGTCACATTTTGTACTACGGAAAGGTGAGGATCTTCCATCTTCTATGTTTACTCTATTATTTTTCTCAGTATGCTGTTGTTTGTTTATAAAGAATGAATAGATTTTAAACGGGATGAGAAAGGAGAAAACACTTCTCAAAGGTCCTCTGTAGTCTATGTCAACCTCAATGTCATTAATTGTGATATTTTGGTATTTGAAAAATAGACAATTGAGACCATCTATCAATCAAGGAGATGTCTTATTAGTAATATTGATAAGGCTTGTGATTAATTAGGAAACATCCTTTTTCATTTTGCTAAACAGAATAGAGAAATTGGAAGCGTCTCTCCTTTTCAACTTCCATTTAGAAACTGCAATTTATGATGAAAACAAAAAGGTCTTTTTTTTTTTTTTTTTTTTTTTTAAACCATAGAGCAGTCTCACATTTCAGAGGCCCATTACTTTTAATAATAACATGTCCCTTAAGGGAGAACATGTATCACCTTATAAGTTAGTCTTATACTTTAACCAAAACGATCAATTACAAAGAGGATTTTCTCCTCCTCAGTGATTGATTTTCTCTCCTTCGCTTCCTCAGGGTCTCCCAAAGACTGCGGCGCTGTCAGTTCAGTGTGTCAGCTCCTTCGCGGTGGATTTCTTCCTGCAGACCCACTTGTACCACGCCGGTGTGCTCTGGCACCTGCTGGTCCACCTCTTCAACTACGACTACACCCTGGAGGAGAGCGGCGTGCAGACCAGCCAGGACACCAACCAGCAGGAGGTGGCTAACGGCTTGGCCAAGCTCAGCCTCGTAGCCCTGAGCCGCCTGGGGGGCTTCGCGCAAACGCCGCACACCCTGGACGGCAACAACCCCGTGTCAGAGACCAACGGCATCGAGGGCACGCCTCCGGAGAACCCCACCATCCGCAAGAGCTTGGCCGCCATGCTGACGCCGTACATCTCCAGGAAGCTGGGGACGGGATGTCCCGCTGAGGTCAGTGGACCAGGTGGAGGGTTGTATCTTAACTCAGTGTCAAAAACACTACACTGTTTGACCTTCCCTGCCGTGCGTTTTAGGTCTTGAAGCTGCTGAATAGTAACTCGGAGAACCCCTACCTGATCTGGAACAACGGAACACGAGCCGAGCTGCTGGAGTTCCTGGAGGTTCAACAGGAGGGAAACATCAAGAGGGTGAGGAAGACTCATCACTGCTTTCACACTTAATCATGGGACTGATCCAAGTCACGTTTACAGATCTGTATATGCTAGGTTTGGACATTTAATTAAATATTATTGACATTTAAGCTATATGACTGATCTAAAAATCAGTTATTCATCTTTTCTCTTTGTACTTTACCAAGTTACATCGCTAACTCTGGTTAACTATGTGCCTATAAGAACATTGCGATTATCTGCTGCTTTAAAATATATCTCTTTACTTTAGCCTTTAACTAGCTATGCCTACAACTGTCTCGCACTTTAAAATGCATTTTGCTTTCTCTCAATTTAAATGTTTAAATTTCAACATGTTTTTGTGTTCCTTTACATCTTTTTATTTAATGTAAAACACTGCATGTAATTGTCTTGCTGTAAAGCACTTTGAGCTGCATTTCTTGTATGAAAGGTGCTATAAAAATAAATGTCTTCTTCTTCTTCTTCTTATTGTTATCATAATATCTCTGGTTTCTTCACAGGGAGAAAACGATGAAAGTTTCGGTGCAGAGTTTTTGTTCAGCGATCACGGCAAAGAGCTGATTGTGGGGGAGATTTTTGTCCGAGTCTACAACGAGCAACCATCTTTTCCACTGGAGGTGAGTAGAAGAATCCCCATTCGATCCTCTTCTGTTATTGTTTGGCCTTTCTCCTCAGACCACCAGGAAGTAGGCAGATCTGTACGGAGTAAATCGTCACGACAGAAAACGAAGGGGCATTCTTTCACACACATTGCTGTTAATGTCAAAAGTGAAGTTATCAAAATATATATTTCCTTTTCAGTATGAACCTATAACAATTTGTTTTTCCATCTCCGTGTTCAGTACCCCAAAGCGTTTGCGGCCAGTCTGCTGGATTACGTGGGCTCCCAGGCTCAGTACCTCCACACTCTGCTGGCCATGAGTCAGAGCAACAAGGTGGAGTCCCAGCAGCACGCCGAGAGGCTTCGCTTCGCTGAGATGGCTTTAGAGGCTCTCCGCAATGTTATTAAGAACAACCCTGGTGAGAAACAACGCTCCGGCTGACCCGGTTTTTAACAACAGGCGGCTGTCCGTCTGATGTAAACAGCAGCAACCTGTCAAACAAATGGTGTTTACTATGTTTTCTTCACGTATCGTGATGTTGGAGCTTCTCTGTCTAATTCCAGGTTCAGAGTCAGAGTGCATCGGCCACTTCAAGCTGCTCTTCTCCTTGTTGCGGGTTCACGGAGCGGGCAGAGTGCAGCAGCTGGTTTTGGAGGTTAGAGATCAACAGCTCTCGGTCTTGATATCTTAATTGCTGTGGCTCCCCGTGTCCATGCATCGTAATCACTGTGTTTTTCTTCTGCAGGTTGTGAATACAGTGACATCAAACCAAGAATGTGTGAGCAACATTGCTGAGTCGCTGGTGTTGTCCAACCTTTTGTTGCTGCTGCATTCACTTCCCTCCAGTAAGAAGTCAAACTGCTTGTGTTTCTTCTTTTTGTTATAGTTATTCTAGTGCCGCATCTTCAGACTAAAATACTTTGTCGCATCCTTTAGGCAGACAAATAGTGCTGGAAACCCTCTATGCACTGACTTCCAACACAAAGATAATCAAAGAGGCTATGGCCAAAGGTCAGTGTAATTCTACTTCTTTTTTTTTCTCCTCCTATTTATCTGAATTTTGGGTGCATGGATGCTAATTTTAATCTGTCTGTCCCACAGGTGCTCTGATCTATTTGCTAGACCTCTTCTGTAATTGCACGCACCCCCAAGTTCGCACACAGACCGCAGAGCTCTTCTCCAAGATGACCTCAGACAAACTGGTTGGGCCAAAGGTCAGCCTGCACAAATAACAAATAATTATCATGCGTCGTCACATATTCTCAACTCACTTACCGTTTTCATCTTTTGCTTTTTTTTTCCCCAGGTGCGTCTGACGTTGATGCGCTTCCTTCCGGGTGTTTTCATGGACGCCATGCGAGACAACGCTGAGGCCGCCGTTCACATATTCGAGGGGACGCACGAAAACCCTGAGCTCATCTGGAATGACACGTCAAGGGAGAAAGTGTCCACCACTGTCCGGGAGATGATGCTTGAGTATGTGACATGAAGTCAATTTAAATTATCTTTTGACCCGACGCTAGAGGAATAATGTAGAGGGTGACAGGTTTGAGATTTTTTTTTCACTATTCTGTCTAATATGACGCTTTAATATCGCGTATTTTACACTTTAAAATCTTTTCCAGGCACTTTAAGCAGCAGAAGGATAATCCTGATGTGAACTGGAAAGTAAGTATGAAAATGTGTTGTTGCTGTAAATCACTATATCACTATTGAATATTGCTCAATGTGAAAATAAACTCTTTGTCTGTGTGCTCAGCTGCCAGAGGACTTCACAGTGGCTTCTGGATCTGGACAGAGCGAGCTGGAAGTGGGTGGAGTCTTCCTGCGCATCTTTATCGCTCAGCCTGGTTGGGTGCTCCGCAAACCTCGAGAGTTCCTGGTGTCGCTGCTGGAAACCATCACAGAGCTGCTGGAGAAGAACAACCCCAATGTGAGCCTCCTTATGGAAAAAAAGTGCTAAATTTACCAAAATAAAATTGTTTGGTTCGGTTTTCTTCCAAATCGTACTGATGTTTCTGGTCTCCTGCAGGGTGAGGCCCTGGAGACGGTTACCACGGCGGCAGTTTGTCTCTTCAGCACGCAGAGCCAGCTGGCCGACCAGGTTCCCCCTCTGGGTCACCTGCCTCGTATCCTGGCAGCACTCAACCACAAGAACAACGCCGTTCCCAAGAGCTCCATCCGCCTCATCCACGTGCTCTCAGACAACGAGGTAAGAAATGCAAGTGCATCATTTACGCATTTGGTGTAAGAACTTCCTCCGATTGCATTTCTTAACTCCGAGCTAATTGCAACACATAAATTAGAGAAAGCCCAGGACTGTAGTTTTACATTTTTATTGAGGATTCAAACTTCATCCTTGCTGCCTTGTTGTGTGTAGCTGTGTGTTCGGTCCATGGCCGCCCTGGAGACAATCGGCCCCCTCATGGCCGGGATGAAGGTTCGGGCGGACATGGCCGGACTGGCCTGTGAAGCTCTCAACCGCATGTTCCAGAAGGAGCAGACAGAACTGGTTGCCCAGGTAACCTGTCACCATCATTGTTTACTTTTCTGCCACCGTGTTTGATGTGAAACTATAACATTTTATTACTACTTTAACAGGCTCTGAGAGTGGAGCTGGTTCCATATCTGCTGAAGTTACTGGAAGGAATCGGCCTGGAGACATTAGACAACCCATCGGCTACCAAGGCCCAGATAGTAAAAGCTCTTAAGTCCATGACTCGCAGTCTGCAGTACGGAGAGCAGGTACGATTAGATTCGCTTAGTTGTTTATTTGATCAAAATGACACTGTTTGTCTAAGTTGAAACCCTTTGCAAATCACTTTCCTTGCAGGTGAATGAAATTCTAGCAAGGTCCTCAGTGTGGAGTGCCTTCAAGGACCAGAAACACGATCTGTTCATCTCAGAATCTACGACTGCCGGCTACCTGACAGGTAAAGTGTTTACGTATATACAGACTGCTACTAAACCATTTTTATAAAATATTTTCTATGAGTGTTTGAAAGGTAAGTCTTCAGCGTCTTTCTCTGAGCTCTTGATGATTCTTAATGCTTTGCTTTACCCTTAAAAAAAAAAAAAAAACACACCTCGTGGCTGCCTTGTTACTTAAACCCGCCGACCCCTTTTTCTGTCCGCGTCCTGTAACTCCCTTCGCTCTGCCCTTCCCTTCCTCTTTGTCCTCCACGTTTCCTCCTCAGGGGTATCCACTCCTTCTCTCCTGGCCGCCAGCAGCCCACTGCGAGGCGGGCTCTAGACTCCCGAGCTGGGCCCTCGCAGCCCTCCTCTCTCTTGCTCTGATGCAGGTAGACTGTAGACCTGGCTCCTACCGCCATTCCTTCCCCATTGAACTCCATCCTTTGTTCCACGTGCCATTTTCCATTCCCTCCTCTTCATCTCAGTGCTGAGAATGACGTCAAACCATCTTTACGCCCAATCACTAACACTGTGTCACATTCTAGTGTTGAAAATTAAGTGAAATGATTGTCAGTATGAAGCCAGTATTCAAAGAAACACTGTGACTTTCCACCAATCAATGAATGTATCAATACCTTGTTTCTGAGTTTCTAAGAAAAAAAACAAGAGTAGAAGGCTGTTCAAAACTTATTACTAGTTTGATAGTGATGTGCTAATATACAAATTAAATAAATCACATATTTTTTATATTTATTTTAGTTAAGTTGTCTTTTTTTTTTTTTTTTAAAAGAAGGCCAAAACGCATCTAAAATCAGTTAAAGTTGAAATAGTTCGCAAGCTACGAGTTGGAGACCTCCGCTTTCCATCGTGTTTGAACCAATTTATGCTCCTCATGCACATGCAAAGCATCCAAACCCCGAGTCCTGCAGCATGTGTACTGATCATCCCCCCCCCATACATACACAAGTGGATGTCTTGGTTTAGTGCATCACCGTAGCTCACCTCCGACTCTCCTCACAAGTCTCACGTGCACCGTCTTCCTGTCGCCTACAGGTCCGGGAGTAGCAGGTTACCTTACAGCAGGAACTGGCACCACGGTGATGCCCAGCGTCCCACCCCCCGTGGACAACGACATTGGAGACCAAGGCTGAAGGACACGCGCATACACACACACACACACACACACACACACACACACACACACACACACACACACACACACACACACACACACAGTCACGCTCAGGCACCCAGACTGCCCTGCAGCTCAGAGAGAGACTGTTCAGCTCCCCCGACGAGGGGACGGAGGGAGGAACGAGTTGGGGGAGAGGGGAGAGCGGGCCCGTCATTGACCGTCACCAAAATCTCTGCGACACCTCCTGCAGTATCACTCTCCCTCCTTTCCTCCCTCCCCTCCCCTCCCTTACAAATGGCACTCAAGTCTTCAAAAGCATTTTAACAGATGACCACATTCGTTTTGTTTCTGTGCTTCTTTTCTTGTTTCTTCCAATGACAGAAAAAAAAAAAAAAAAAAGTTTACTTTTTGTATGAATATATTTTTTACTCTAGATTTTTTTTTTCATTTTTTTTTTTCATAAGACTGATATGGGAAGGATGAGGCTCATTGTTGGTCAATTGTCTCATCATTATCTTATTCCACTTTGTCATATCCTGATTGGCTCTACTAAACCCGACATCTAGTCCAACTGAGGGTATTCGGCCTACGTTTGTGACACATCTCTGCACAGGACCTATCCTCCTCTCACATTAACATGTCTTTTACTAGTCTACACAATGGATTATCTTATGAGAAAGAAAAAAATAAACATAAGAAACACGAAAATTGGCTGATTTTCTCGGCCCCGTTTCTTCAAGAGAAAATGTCACTTTAACCCTCAGACTGATGCGGACCTCTCATTTCTCTTAAAGATGACACAGATCTGCCCTCCTCGTGTCCAGCCTCTTATTCCTCTGATCTTATTCGTTCTTCATTCTTCATTCAGCTCTCTCGCTCTCTCTCTCTCTCTCTTTTTGAAGGCTTCCTTTTACTGCCTCACATTTTGTTTTAAAGTAATTCTCCTCCCCAGAATGCAAAAAGCACTAGAATATTTAAGTGACTAATAACCACCGGAAATGAGCTTCTGCTGACACGACGAATGACGTTGACTCTGATTATGAATCTATGTGAAAGACTAGTGCAATTTGTGAAATGTTCAATGTAATATTACGTATATAAACTTTCTATATTGAATGTACATTAAATAAAAATTAAAAAAAATCAGTCACACTTGTACATAAAATTTTAAGAATAAAAGGGAACCCACAGTGTTGTTCTTTTGTATTTACCTTCGTGTTTGTCAAACTGTCAACAGACTGAGCAGCTTATTCTTCATTTGTCGAGAAGTAGGTCTGTAAATTATTTCATATCTGCTAAACCAGAAAATTACTACATTTATTGTCTGAGAGAAGTAATCACAAAGTGTCGGTTGGTACTTTTAATACCGAACCAAATTATCTTATCATATGATCAGTGTTGAACCTTAAAGACACAGCTTCCACTCCTGTGCGACTGAGCCTATAATAGTAGTTTTTGGTTATTTTAATTCTGCTTATACTTTCATTTGTATTATTATTAATATTATATAGTACATTATCATAAATTTGTTTATGCACTTTAAAATATCTTTGTAGTTCTTAATGTTAAGGTGTTGAAAAGCCTCAGAAAGATCAACTTACACCTTTTCTAAAAAGAAAAAAAAACGATGGCTGTTGAAAAATTAATTTTTTTTTCAACCTCCTGTACCTGGTCGTGCCTCCATGTGGACCTACCATGTGTCAAACTTATCTTGCAGCCTGACAGAAAGTCCGTCCTCACATACTCACTACTTGGGTTTCGATGGTGATATAAGAGTCATACGTTGCTCCCAGCAGAAAGTCTGTACTCGCCTCACATGTCCTACCAACTAAGTATTCTCTTTACACGCTCCCACTTCACCCACTTTCCATTCAAACACGATGCAACACAAAGTGCTTTACACAATAAAAAACTACACGCGCAAAGCTATAAATGACTACATTATATTATTTAACCAGAAACAGAGGAACTCAGAAAAAGCTGGCCATAGATCACACAAATCTGTAACAATGAAACACCCAGAGGCTGATTAAAAGTTAAATAATATACTAAAATGGAGTAAAAGGATATAACAAGTAGTAAAACGGACTGAAATGTGAAAATAAATAGTCTTTTAAATAAATGTATAACATAAATACAATTCAATTAAAGGTCAAACTACAAATTGAATGTTTTGGTTCCTGCAGCGGATCTGTCGAAAGAGTCATCCCGGTCTCCACACGGTCAAATTAGTACGTGACACCGGAAGTTACGCCAATGGCGCGAATAATATCAACAACAAAAGGCCACATACGAATTTCTCCTAATTATAACAATTAAATGATCGTAACATTTCTATAAATTTATTTGACACTTACGTTCGTTCGTGATACTATGATTGCGGATGTTTAACGTCTAAATACAACTTCTGAAAAGACCAGTTTGAATGTCAGTAGCAGGTGAGTAGCTTTCAGTTTAGCTTTTCTTTTTTTATTTTATTTTCTTTTTTAAAGTTACTAGCAGGCTGATGTTGTCTGTACAACGTCTTTACCAGCCCACAGCCTGTATTTGCACCTTTACCAAGACGTCTCGTTAAGAGTATATTCTCAGTAACAAATGTCCCGTCTTCTCTCTCTCTCTCTCTCTCTCGGTATTTCTGCAGCTTCAGGTTCACCATGTCTAAAGGGGACAAGGAAGTCTTCCTTGTGAAGTTTGTGGAAAGTAAAGAACCCAAAACGAAGTATGCCGTCAAAGCTTACGAGGTAAACTCCACTACTTGATTCAGTCTTGTCTGCTAGTGCTGTGCTCGCTGTTTGGTCTTCGTGTTTGTCTCATCTCGTGTCTCTGAAGGCCATTCTGGAGCTGCAGTCTGAAAAGTATGTGAAAACCATCGAAGATGAAGATGTTTTGCAGATGGACCAGAAGGACAAGTCTCTGTTTGTGTTCAGCAGCTTCACCACTCCGGGCTTTCTGCACTGCAAGAAGGTCTTAACTCAATATACAAAAAACAACAACAACAACCTGGATCCTGAATTACTGAGAAATTGTTGACTTATCAGAGATCTTCTCTTTTTCATTCTTTGTTATTTGTCATACAGCTCGGCTGCAGGGTGGTGAGTCCACTGCTGGTGTTGTACTGCCTGCAGCAGCAGCGTTGTGTCCCCAAAGCAGAGAAGCCCGTCTTCAACATGGCCATGGCCGACGTCACTATTTCCTGCACCAGCCTGGACAAAGCCATGCGGGTTCGTTCACTGTATTTCATGCTTTGCAGAATTTTTCTAGTGTCTGCTAATCATTTTCTGATACAATGTGTGTGTGTGTGTGTGTGTGTGTGTGTATATATATATATATATATATATAAATTCAATGGTCAAACAAATGTCACAAGGATTAAAATTAAGCAACACTGTACGCCAAAGTGTCAACTTGCATGTGTGTGTCGCTCTACAGGCAGAGATGATGGATCTGGTGCAGCTCATGGGTGGACGGGTCTACCTCGATCTAAATGTGTCTGTCACACACCTGATTGCAGGAGAGGTCGGCAGCAAGAAATACCTGGTAGCTGCCAGACTGGGTAAACCCATCATGCTGCCCTCCTGGATCAAAGCCTGCTGGGAGAAATCACAGGACAGGTATGTTACTTTTATTAACCTGCTTGTGTCATTTCCACAACAGTCACTAGTGATAACAGTACATGGTTTAACATCCCATTAATCTTAATCTTTTCTGTGTAGTTGTAAAAAAACAAGTCTCTTTCTTCCTTTTTTCAGTCTTTTCAGGTATACAGACCTGCCCCTGGAGGACTATCTGTGCCCTGTGCTGCGGGGCTGCACTGTTTGTGTGACGGGCCTCACCAGCACCGAGCGCAAAGAGGTCCAGAGGCTCTGTGAGCAGCATGGAGCCAACTACACCGGGCAGCTCCAAATGAACGAGTGCACACACCTCATTGTTAGTGAACCAACAGGTAAGACACCAGCCGTTTCAGGACATTTATTAAGATTAAATACTTCTGTAAAAACTCAATAACAGGAAAATGGTTAAAACAACACAAATGTTTCAACACATCTAAAAAAAATTAAATAAAAACAATAACTGGTTCTACCTGTATTCTTGAATATGATGGCATCACTGGTATCAGTGTTGTTCTGAGTACTTGTATTTGGTTGCAGGTCAAAAGTACGAGTGCGCCCGGAAGTGGAATGTCTATTGCGTGTCTCTGCACTGGCTGTTTGACAGCATAGAGAAGGGCTTCTGTCAGGATGAGAGCAGGTACACTGTGGAGCGCACGGCGTCGAAAACCACCCGACCTCACACTTCTACTCCGACTGTCACCGGCAAGACGGCTGGTGAGCCACACACTGGTAGTGAAACCTTTTAAAACAATTTTTTTTTTTTAATACGTATAAACAGTTATGTTTTTCTTTTCTAGACGGTCCATCTCTGTTGGGCTTGAGCCACATTTCTGTCAATGCCAGCATGACAGTAAACGACACGGCCGTTACCAACAGCACCATGAGCCGTCTGGAAACCCCAGACACCATAGACATCTCCCTGTGCCCAGCTGATGATTTATTGGACGGCTGCAAGGTAAACAGACGGCCTCTAATTTTCTTTTCATAACGAATAAGGCGGTTTTCTTTCGTAGATTTGACTATCCTCATTCATGTTGTTGTGACAGCTTGTTGATTCTGTCAAATGTTTATTTGATGATTTATTTCTCTTGTGTTTAACATTGTGCAGCTGTATCTGTGTGGCCTGCCCGGGAAGAAACTGGAGAAGCTGCGGCGTCTCGTGAACGCTGCGGGAGGTCTGCGCTTCAACCAGCCCAGTGAGGAACTCACGCATGCAATCATGGGCGAGCTGGACCAGGACCTCAAGAATTTTCTCTTCAAAGCAACTCACAGGTCTCAATTTCAGAGAATAATACTCCTCATAATTTTCACAGTCCACCTAAGTTAAAATATAAGTTTAAGATGCGGCTTGTTTCAACATAGTTTAGGCTGAATTACACAGAAATGTGTGTAATATGAAGAATAGTACAGATAGAATTTGAAATTTGATATTATGGAGATGGTCATTTAAGAAGCTTCTTATATTTGACAGTTTCACTCAACATGCATCTGTTGAAAATACAAAATATATAGAAGATGTTATACAGAGCTGGAAATGTCTTTATTAAAAAGAAAAAACAGGAGATTTGACTGAAGTTCCGTCTTAAGTTTAACTTCAGGATATATTCTTTGTCCTTAAAGGAGGAATTTTTTGTTCAGTATCATATGTAGTCACAAAGAAGCTTGCAAAACACAATGGAATGACACGAGACTGGAAACTACAGTCGAGATGCAGTAGGAGGAGGTGAAGAGGACCGTTTTCATTTCACCATATATTAGATAAATATCATGTTACTGAGTGCATGCTTCTTCCTAGGCCGCACGTCGTCACGGTGCAGTGGCTGCTGGACAGCTTCTCCAAAGGCAGTCTGCTCCCAGAAGAAGGATACCTCCACCCCGACTGTCTGCCTCCCGCTCCGGCTGCTCTATCTGTGTCGGCCCTTCGCAACAACTCCCGTCCCTCAGCTGGCCCGACTGTTGCCAGCTCCAGCACTCCCAGGCAGAAGAGAGCAGAGGAGGAGCTGCTGTCACAATACATGGATGATGACCCCACAGTGAGTAAGTGTCTGTTGATGAGGCAGCGCCGACAAATAGCACCGGATGAGGAGACAAGACGTTTGAAGTCCGGTGATTATATCTATCATTTTCCTTTTGTCTTCCAGTTGAAGCAGCAGCAAAGAGGACCAGCAGGACGTCCATCAGTACAGCTGCGGAGCCGCAGCCTGATCCGTGGGCACCGAGCCACTCCAGAGGACCAGAACCAGAGTCGACCCTGCAGGAAGCCAGCCAGGCAGGACTGTTTTCTGGGAAATGTTTCCTCCTCGTGGGATTTGGTGCTGAAGCTGAAGCGCAGCTCTCCGAGCTGGTGACCGACCATGGAGGCAGGGTGCTGGTGGGCCGCACACGGGTCGTGGCGGACTACGCCGTGGTCCCACTGTTGGGCTGCTCAGTGGAGGCGACAGTGGACGAGGTGGTCACTGATACCTGGCTGGTAAGATCTCAGACAGGCTTTTTTCTTTTGACCCGTGTAGAGTGGAGGATGATACACGTTATTCATCCATTTTTCAGGCCATGTGTGCGGAGAAGGAGTGTGTTCTGCGGTTGTCCTCCAACCCTTTGTTCACCCCTGTCCCTGTGATGGACGGACATTTCCCGCTCAAAGATTGCATCCTCTCGGTCAGCCAGTTCACCGGAGCAGAGCGGGAGTCTCTGGTGGAGCTGTCCAAGCACCTCGGAGCCGAGTAGGATTACTTTTAATTTACAAGTAGTTTTATTTAGGCTAAACAATAAAAATAAATAAGTGCTTCAGAAGCGTTTGGTGTTGTGGTGTATCATTACGTACAAGCTTTATTCCTTGATAGCTTTATTATCAGCTGTAAATTAAAGATACATTTTATTTGGGTTTCTTTTCGTTGTTTTCTTATTATTTCTATTGTTTTGTTGTGTGCTCTATAATTAGATTATGAATTTTAAAGTGTAGCCTTCATACAAAATAAAATGTAGTAACAATACTCATAGCATTACCAAGATTGTTAAGCATGGACATTGTAAAAGCGTTTGTTTTTGTACGATTATATACAGATTTTTGGAGCTGGATTTGCTCCTGGTTACCGGGATGTTGACACTTCTCTCCCTGTTGCAGCGTCCAGGATTACTTTGTGCGCCTGGCCAACCAGAAGAAAGGCATGCTGGCCAGCTCTCACCTGGTGCTGCAGACCCCCGAGGGCACAAAGTACCAGGCTGCCAAGAAGTGGGGGCTCCCCGCCGTTACCATGCACTGGATACTGGAGTCTGCTCGAACTGGCCGCAGGGCAGACGAGAAGAGATTTCAAGTGGATCTGCCACCCTCACCAGGTCAGACGTCTGTTTCTGGTGATCTATGATTTTAGGTGCACGTCATTTGTTTCTCTTTTGCATTGGACGTGATGTCAGAACAACAATAATCGTGGCGATATAAACGGCATCTTTGTATGTTTTAATGATGATATCGCTGATGTTTTAGGTCAAATAGATTTCTCTGGTTAATTTGAGTGACCTGGCTAAATTTACTGACGTTAAAATTGAGTAAAAATACATTTTAAAGTGCTTAACGATAGCCACAGTGTGAATTTTTTTTCTTTCTCTTCCTCAGAGAGGGACGAAGGGAGTTTCGTCGGCGGTTCCCAGAGACCATCAATGCCTCCGCCGGCTCGCTTATCTCCAGAGCTGCCTCTGCTGGGTCTTCAGAGCGGTAGGGCCGTCACACCGCTGGATTTGGGTCGCTTTCAGAGCAAAGTGTTTCGCTCCGTGTTGGACGAGTTGAAGCCCCGAGAGGAAACCGCCACCCCGAAACAAAACCAGGAAGACGGCAGAAGAAACCCCCTTCAGAAGGAGCCCTCCCTGCAGCTCGACACCCCGTCTCGCTTCCTCAGCAGAGACCAGCTCTTCAGGCCCTCCTTCAACATCAAGGTGGAGACTCGCTGAGCAGCAGCAGAATTAGAACTTACATTGACGTTTGATAGATAATTATCTAAATACTTTTATTTATTTATTTTTTTTTAATTAGGATGCACTGGGGGCTTTGGAAACTCCGGGTGGGAGGTTGAAGCCAGGCGAGAAGGTGGAAACTCCGCTGACTGATTTCGTCAACAGGAACCTGAAGGTGGCTCTGGCCAACAGCAGCCGCAATAATGTCTCCGAGATGCAGCAAGTGTCTGCGAGCCCCCAATTTACAAAGACAACTGAGAAAGTGGTAAACAATAATAGTTAGAATCAATGAAATATATATATATATATATATATATGATTACATAACGCTTTACACAGCACACGGAGTACAGAGTGTGTACTGTATCACTGGAGATATCTTCTATCTTTCTTTTTTTTTTTTTATGCAAGGTGCCGGAGAAAGAAGCTGCTCCTCTGACTGGTGTTGTGATCTGCGTGGGAAAGAAACTGAGCAAAGTGCAGAATGAACTAAACGCCGTCGCCGCCTCGCTCGGAGCTGACTTCAGGTATTCAGCACGTTTACAAACTTCACTTAAGTTTGCTTTTTTTTTTTCCAGGGCATTTTTAAAACAATCCTGATGTGCCCTTTAATGTATTTACATTATTCATTAAAGGTCCCAGGTCATTTTTCCTGTGTTGTACTTGCATTCTTGACATCTATGAGAAGATATTTTTGTAGTTTTAGGTACCAAAAAAAACATCTTGATGTAGTTTTACATCTCATTGAAGCTTTTTCAAAAACAGGCTGTTTCTTGTCATTAAGGTGCTTTGATATCAATGATCCTCTCTTCTGATTGGTTGAATCTTTTCTGAGCGAATGTATTTTTTTTTTTTTTTTTGCACTGAATGACTATAAATAATTGCTCCCCATTACTTGCACTAAAATTACTTGTTTCAAAAGGAATAACTACGACGAACAGTAACGCGAAAGGATCGAAGAACGCCCTGAAAAGTGCGAAACTACCCTTTAATCTTCCCACGAATGTGGATGAAAATAGCACAAAACGTGTCTTTATGGACTTGTTTTTCAGGTGGGCTTGTGACGACTCAGTGACCCACTACGTCTACCAGGGCCGCGTGGGGGACAACAACCGGGAGTACAGAGGGGTGAAGGAGAGAGGGCTGCACGTGGTCTCCCAGCACTGGCTGCACGCGGTACGTTTCCACTAGTTTAACTCCAACCTTTTCTCAGAGGGCGACAGGAAGCATTTCACTGATCATGCACGCACACGAACATTAAAACCAGTCTGTCACAGGACCAATTGATCGACAAAAAAAACCCCGCAGAAAACCTCATCTGGCAAAAATATTTTGTCTCCCTCGCTTGAACAAGCTTTTAAAGAGATTATGTATTATGGAAGATGAATAAAATCCTATTTAGACACACTGTAATTTGGGATTTCATTTTTGTTGTGTAATACCATTCAGTATTCTCTGAGAACATTTCGCCCGGAGGGAAAATAATCATCATCATCAACAGAAACAGAATAGAAAATTAAAAACAGCTTTGATGTGTTAATTTTAAAGACAAATTGCCGTTTCGGTGAATTACTTCGAAAGCTCTTTTAAGCCGAACGTGTCGTCTCGCTCAGTGTGCCGAGGAGCAGAGGCACGTCGCCGAGTCTCTGTATCCTTTCACCTACAACCCCAAGATGAGCCTGAACCTGAGCCAGGTGCCCAACAGCTCCCAGAGGTCTCCGCCTCTGACACGGACTCAGCGCAGAGACATCACGAAGGACGACAAGGTGGGTCTGCAGATGTTGCGTCGCAGCTCTGGCCTCGCAGGATTAGATCCTCCTCTCAGTTTAGACTTGATTTCTCCGGGGAATCGATGCTATTTTGTCGTTTACGATGTCTCGTAAACGAAACAAAAAAAAGTATCTCATTTTAATGCGGGGATATCTCATTTCATTACGTGTGATTATCTCTTTAATTATCTTTCCTCCAGTCGGAGCTGAACTCCGCAGAAGAAGCCGCGTCTCTGCGTCGCGTCAGCGACGGCAGCGTCGACCAAGACGAGACGACCGACGCCGCGGGGAGGAGCGGTGGGCGTGTTTGTCCGGCTGTCGGTTCGAATTCCGCCGAGCTTCAGCGCTGAACTACGGTGGATTCATGTGGGTTATGTCTTCCGTTCCAGGTATTTCGGAGACCCTGGAAATGAGAGAGAACCTGCAGAGGCAGCTGCAGGAGATCATGTCGGCCACCAAGATGACGACGGGGAGGCGGACCTCGGCCCGGCTCACTCGGATGGGATCGGGAGGCGCCGACTCGGGGACCCACACGCCCGATGGCAGCCGGGTTGGACGCAGCGGGAACAGACGAACTCTGGAAGCTCTGAGGTAGCGAGGATGCTACTTTTATGTTTAAACTAGGAAACACAAATCCTCTTTAATGCAAGATATAAGAAACCCGGCAACACTTTTAGGACTGTCGTAGTGCCATAAATAAATCTGTACGGGGGGGGGGGATTTTATTTGTTTTAAATATTTGTTTGTTTTAAACATCATGCAGAGTTACCACTTAAAATCCGAGACAGCTGAGTGAATGTTTGCGATGAGTGCAAAAAAAAACAACAACTCCTGAATGCTCTCATTTCATTAGACATATCTAAGATGTGATGAGTGATTGTTTACAGTCGCGAGCCGTTACCGGGTAAAAATCTGAGTTTTTTTTCTTTCTTTTATATATTTATTACACATGTCTATTGTTCATGACATGGTGATGTCTTGTTTTAGCTTAGTTTTTATATATATATATATATCTTTCACCTTGTTAATTGCTGATGAATTGATGAGTTGCCAACTTAATTTCGTTGTATTTTTTACAATAACAATAAACTGCAAGATGTTTATGTCCTACTGTCCTTATGTCCTTATGTCCTTACTCCAGGGTTTCCAGACACGCAGCTATGGACGTAAACACGGAGCCGTCTCAGAGTGAACAGATAGTTTGGGATGACCCGACTGCCAGGGAGGAGAGGGCCAAGCTGGCTGATAACCTCCAGTGGCCCGGCAGCCCGTCGCAGCACTCGGATCCCCTCGCGCCTCCACCTCCCCCCGCCGCCGCCGACAACAGACCTCACTTCAAAGACTCCATGACCGACTCGGAGCTGATGGAGATGGGTGAGAGATTTTTTTTTTTTTTACATTTACACTCAATTAAAACCAATTGCAGCACATAAACTAGCTCTAATGTGGAGAATAGTTTACACCTGCGAGCTGCCAGCTGTAATTGTAACTGAGTCTACTGAGAAATGTAATGTTTGCTAGTCTGAGACATTTAGACTGAAACGATAACGTAGACATTGGACATAGATGCAGTTTAATAAGGCCGCAAACGGTGAAGATTTTTACCAGATGTCTTACAAAAATTACGCAATTTGTCTAAAATCACAAGGTTTGACACCATTTACATTTGACTAAATGACCAAATAACAAAACAATGAATGGATTTATAATGAGAAATTGCAAGTCTGCAGTTTTGAGAAGCAGTGAAGCACTGTGCTGCTGTGAGTCCGCAACAAAACGCCACCTAAAAACATCCATAGCAGTTTAATTGTACACTATATATATATATAATATATATCTTTACTGCTTTGCCTCCCCGTCAGACAGCCCTTTACGACAAGAAACACGACGTTATATGCATCTATTCTTTGGTCAAAGCCACCACACTCATTTGAACCAAACCGTTAATTCACCCTGCAGAAAAGAGAAACAACGGAGAAACACCCGAGTTTCATTTGAACCAGTGAGTTAGTTTGCGTGATGAAATTTCACTGATTTCACTGCAACCGCTCTTGTTTGTCTCTCAGCCGCCTGTGACGTCATCGACCAGCAGATGGCCCGGAGGTTCGTGACGCCTCCATCGGAGGAGCCAGAAGACGCCACCCTCACTCCCAACGCGCCGAGCATCGCCTTTCCTCTCGCCAACCGCGCAGCAGCGCCGGAGCCGCAGGTCAGGCTTCACGTGTGCGCCAACGACTAAAATGTGCAGCATTAATGCGACTTTAATGCAAAAAAAAAAAAAAAAAACGACATCTCTTCCTGGTGCAGAAAAAAAAAAAAAGTCGTCTGTGTCTCTCAGGAGCAGCGAGAGGAGGAGAAGCAGCCGCCCAGATTTCAGCTGTCCTCCCTCAGCCCTAAGGAGCGCATCGATTACAGTCAACTCATAGAGGAGCTCGGTGAGTCTCCCGCCTCGTTAGGGCTCCGACAGGGTTTCATCGTGCTGCAGCACATCACAGGCCTGAAGTCAGAGGACATGATCCCTGATGGCAAAACGCTGAAGCTCTGCCTCCGGGATCCGGGAACATTTGTTCCTCTGACAAAAATGCTGTGAGCTCCGGCGTCGACGTACGAATCAGAGTTTCACTGCTGAATCGCAATTTAAATGATTTATGTTGTGTATTTCTACCCGAACGCATAATTCACAAACGTTAGAAACGTCAAAACAAATGGGGAAGCTTATTGGCTTTTTACAACGGAGCTCCATTTTGGGGACATTTTCGTGCCATTTATCATCAGGTTTGTAGCTTTAAACCCTGAACAGATGCAGTATATATGATGTATACTTTCTATATCTCTCTCTCTCTCTCTCTCGTTTGGTCCTGTAGGCGGTGTCGTCCTGGACAAGCAGTGTTTCGACCCCAGCTGCTCCCACATCATCGTAGGGACGCCGCTGCGTAACGAGAAGTATCTGGCAGCGATGGCAGCCGGCAAGTGGATCCTGCACCGCCGGTACCTGGAGGCCTGTCGCGCCGTCGGCCTCTTCATTCAGGTCGGGAAGACAGGCGAACATAAAGATCAAGTCCTCGGTGGTTCATTGTGTCTGCAGCGGAGGAAACTGATGGGGTGTTTAATCATTGTATCAACGTTGGAAATATCGAGGTTTCAAATCTTTTAGTTGTAAAAAAAAACGGTGTCTTATCAGTTCGTGTCCTCGTTGTTCCGTCTGACCATTTTAATGGTTTCCATTGGCCACATTAATCATTTTAAAATGGACCGTGTCAGACAGATTTAGTTCTGTATATTTAATCTAAAATAGTTTTGACAATAAACTTTGCAACAATCTGAAGCAGTTTGCGAAAAAATGATCTTATTTATTACAGAGGAAATACAAATTCTTTCTTCTTTTTTTTTTTTTTTTAACGCCGAATGACATTTGACGTCTTCATATGATGTGTGCGATATCCAGGAGGACGAGTACGAGTGGGGCTGCAGCTCCATCCTGGAGGCGCTGCCCTCCATCACGTCCCAACAGAAGAGGCTGGCGTTGGCCGCGATGCGCTGGAGAAAAGCGCTGCACGGGCGCTCCGAACACGAGGTGACTGTACGGGCTCACACGGGGCGACGGCGCCGCCACACGTGCTCGCCCGCTGTCGAGCGCGAGACGTTTATTTCCCCTGAACGGGCGTTTGTGTTTTTCAGGGAGCCTTCGGCGGCTGGACGGTCATGCTGAACATCGACCAGAGCAGAGAATCGGGCTTCAGGCGGTTGCTGCAGTCGGGCGGGGCGAAGGTTCCTCGCTGCTTCTCTTCTACGAGCCGCATCCAACATGATTTAATCCTCACTGACAGATGCGGTTTTCAAACGAGAGAAACTTTTTTTTTCCTTTTCAGAGAGAAATGCGCTTCAACAGCATTTTTCTTCTTTAAAAAAAAAAGAGTCTCGGGTAGAGCGTCTCTCTCTTCAAATGAGCTGCAAATTGAAGAGTTGGCCTCTTAATGCTATTTACCAAACCAAGTTTTATTTAGTTCAGTCGTCAGGTGGCATTTATTTGGAGATCTAATCTTTACAAATATCTCATTTTCCCCGAGAAAAAGTTTAGCCAAAGTGAAAAAAACACCCAAAAATCTTGTAATTTGTTTAAGTTGCGGAAGACATCCTAAACAGCAGGGCCGCTGCTCTTTTTCCATGAATGTTAATTAATGTATTATTAAATAAAAGTGTGTGTCCTTTTTTATGATTATAAAGCACAGTGAGAATCCCCGAAGCAATTATCATTAAATCTGAGGGATTTCAGCTTTGACCATAAAAATCCGTCAAGCAAACAGGCAGGATTCTTTTAAACTAATTTAATTGAAAAGGTTTAAATAACAACATTGTTTGGAAGTAGACAAAACCGGCTAGTTTCCCTTCTTCGTCTTTCTTTTCTTTTTTTAAAACAAAATATTGACTTTTGAAATTAAAAAAATGTTCTACATGCCCGGCAAAACAATAGTCGTCACCTGCATTTGTCCCTGCAGGTCCTGCCCAGTCCCTCCCCGTCCTCGTACAGAGACACCACACACCTGTTCGCGGACTTCAGTCGGCTCAAACCTGGAGACTTCAGAGTGGACGTATCGGAGGCCGCCTCTCAGGGAGTCACGTGCTTGAAGCCGGAGTACATCGCAGACTACCTCATGCAGGTGAGCAGAGATCTTCACACGCATCATCACATTTACTCATATATTCCTACTGTTGTAAAGCAGCTAAAAGACGTGGACTCGGGGGAGGTACTTAGAATTTCTAAGGCAGTTTCACGTATCTCAGAATTTCAAATGATATTTTCTTGAAAGAAATGAATGCTCCGTACTGGATTAAATGTCAAAAATGGGATTTTTATTTATTTATTTTGCTATAACGTTGCCTCTTTTTTTTTTTTTTTTCTTTCCTAAAGGAGCCAATCCCGTCGATCGATCTGTACCAGCTGACTGAGAATCCCTCTGAGGAAGCCTCCGGCACACCGTCACGTAAACGTAAAGTAGCAGCAGAGACGCCCAAGCTTAAAAAGAGCCGTCTGAACTGAAACCCAAAATTCCTAAAAAAAATCTGCGTCATAACTCGCATCTCTGTGGAAAAAGAGTAAATAGGATTTCCTTTTTAATGTCTTGTTTGAAAATAAAAATGAATGTAGCATCGACTTTGTAATTCGGCATTTTTATTTCCATACAATGCACTGCTGCTGCTGCTGAAGTTGTGATGGATGTCACAATGATGGTCTCCTCCGGAGAATGCCTAGTCACGTTTTGTAATTGGATGCAGTGATATTGTTTGGCCTGTAGAGGGCAGTACATCATCATTGAAATCATTCTGCCTGTGATATGAACATGAGACTCCGATGTGCTCTTTTATTTCAAATGTATTTAATAACTTTACTTGGGAATCATATTTACACTTTATTTAAACTAAAAGTATTTCTGCTTCAAATTTCATTTTTGAATTTGAACATGATTGATACATTTTTGTTTGTCTTTTCAAAATAAAACCTGCCTCAACATTTATAAGGACTGTGTTGTTGTTGTTTTTTTGCCAGCGGCTCTTGTGTCTCTCCTCTTATTCACTTGGTAACCAGAAGTCAAAACCTCACTGTTTTTCTTCAAAAATTTCTCTCTTAAACTTTGGTCAAACCCACTTGTGTTTGTTTGTTTGTTTGTTTTGTTGTTTTTGGGGGGGGGGGTTATTTTAATCTGCCCAGCCGATAAACACCAGATTTTGTTTACTCTGTTGAAGGTACATCGATGTGCTGTTTCATACCAGGGTGCCAGCTGAGGCTCATGTTCCCTCCCATATGGCCGGATAAGTGGTTTAACCTCATATTAGATGGACCGGCTTGCGGACTCAGGGTTGAGCTGTTGTTGGAGAGGTGTCGGATTAGAGGAGGAAGAGCCGTCCTGTCCTGACTGAGGATACTGGAGGGAAGCGTGACTCAGACTGCAGGAGCCTCTCGAGGATCTTTAACAAGTGAGTGGCTTTAGGCTCCTTAAAAAGTTTCTCTCCTCTCCACCCACAGTCACGTCAGTTATTCGACAATGGGAGTGATTCACAAGATTTTTGCTGCGTGTTTCACTGAAATGTCCCCGGTGCCCATTCTCACATACTGTGAATAAATTCCACCTCTGATTTTCAGACTGTTATATTTCAAATCTTTAATTGATCAATAAATTGAAAAAAATAAGTAGACAATAGCCATGATGTTTGTTCCTCATACCTACCTGAAATATGACCCAGATGTCATAACAGGTATGGCCTTGAAAAGGACACATTTCAGGACGATATTTAATAGTTTTTCTATTCACGTATCAGCGTATATGAAAATGTATATTTTGTGCCCAACAAAAGATTTTTGGAGCCCAAATCCTGTCTGAAATTTTGTCTGTTCAAGAGCCAAAAATCATAGATTTTAGCATATCATTTAAAAAAAAAAAAAAAGCAATCAAATATTTGCATTTGTAATTATTTGAACAACCGTCACACATAAACGTTGCGTGTCCTGTCACTGTTCTTTCTCTGAACTATCTATCTATGAAAAAAAAAAATCCCGCAGCCTGATGTTCCTGCAGCACAAAGAGCTCTGAAAGGTTTTGCAGGAGTGAAGTGGTGTAATATGATTCTCAGGTCTCACTGCCCAGCTGACTCCGGTTTAGTCGGTTTGCGTGTCCACTGGGTGAGGATGTCTAATTTATTCCCAATCAACAGGTGTCCCGTAGAGGTGGGCTGCTGAAAACCCGCTCTGCCGGCTGGCCCGTGGCCAACAGTTGAGTTTCCTTGACGCTTTGTTTCGCCATTGCGTCACTCGCTGCTCTTCTGGAAGGTAACTTTAAGGTTTTTGCTGATGGGACAGCGAGTGAATTTCAGCACGACTCTCCGACCGGGGAGGAAACTCTGCAGCAGTCCTCATTAGAATTCCCTGTCCGTACACTCGCTACGAAATCCTCCTGTAGTGGGTGGCACCGGCGTCCTGCGCGCCTCTTAATTGCGCACCGAGTATTAACGAGCGATCACGGATCACGGATCACGGCCTCATCGCCACTGGCCGCGGATCACGCTGCCTCGAGGCGGAATAGTTGCCTCGCGTGTCCCGCTGTTTACGGCGTCAGGGGGGGGGGGAGAGAGAGAGAGAGAGAGAGAGAGAGAGAGAGAGAGAGAGAAAAGGTGGGAGCAGAGGTCCAGAGGTCCGGCGGAGGGTGGCGCCCTGCGCATCTACTCCTGGACGCACTGTGTCGCTTTCCAGGGACCCACAACGACGCGATCCGCGCCTGCAGTCCGTTGCCGGGGCTCCACTGGCTTCCGCTCGCGGCTCATGATTCTGACACTTCTCGGCGGGGGGACTGGCAACATGTGCGCCTGGACGGTGTGAAGTGTGACACGGCGGCTCTGGGCTTGCGTTTCTCTCGGATACGCCAAGTACCCGACGCTACGGCGCACCTTGTGTAATAGGTAAGTACATCAGTTTATCTCTCCGCTTCAGATCAGACAGCTCACCCTCCGGGCTGGTTTATTGATTCCTCTGAGAATACCTCTGCTTATTGATCATGTTGAGCATCCGATTCGTTTGAGATCCAGCGTGAGGGTGACGGACGTGAAGGTCTGAGCGTCAAATCACTGTTAGTGCTGCAGAACATGTCACTGCAACATTTCCCAGTTGATACCCTGTCAGCTCCGAGCATCAGTAATGTATTGCATGATGTGGGAACGATATCAAGACCGGAGTGTGTCTTCATCACAGGTTGGATTGGTTAGTTAGTTCTCTGGAAAAAAAATTACAGTTTCAGTGGAAAGGATATAAGGAATCATTTTGTTTTTGGTTGATACTTTTTGTGATGATCTCAGCCCCCAAAGTCTTAAAAAAAAAAAAAAAAAAAAAATCCTTTGAAAAATAAATGAATTTGTCCCATTAAAGAAATATCCCCTCGAGTGTTTCATTAGACATTGGGTGACACCTAACTCCTGGAGAGAATAAAGACCCCTTGCAGTTGGTTGGCTGTGGGCTGATGGAAGTTTTTCGAGGACTTGGGAAGCCATGAATCCTTCAACTTGAAGATCTCTGCCCCGAGTGCCCTTCCAGTGGTTTATTTCTCAGGCAACATGGCAGCAACAAAGCGCATAATAGGAGCAGACTCTCTTAAAAAAAATGTTCCGAGCCCCACGGACAAACAAGCATCCCCAAATAGCCCCGTGTGAGTGTGGAGCTTCAGCTTTGTTTGGAGGACCAGTGGGTTTGTATGGAGCTCAGTTTAAAGTGTGTACTAATTAAACCTGCTGGGCAGTCTCCCCCATTGTGGTAGGAATGTTTGGTTGCCTGTTCTCCACAGAACCCTCCACCCCCAGCTCCTTTGTTCTGGGGGGGGGGGGGGGGGACAATCCTCCGGTGCCATGTGTGCAGTGGTGGGGGGAGGTGAGCGGGGTCAGCGGGGGGGGGGGGGTGTAGCGGGGGGGGGGTATTGACATCTGTAGCTGACAGCTTCCTCGGACCGAGCTGACATGCTGTGATACCTTGAATGGGTATTAGGGAACATATGAGCAAAGCACTTAACACTAATGAGGACATTTATGGTTTGTGCACGTTGCTCGGGGACCGGTTGTACATCCAGAGGAGATATGTGTAATACTGCTGTTCATCAATTATTTAATGCAAATAAGAGGCGACATAAAAATGAATTGTGTCAGGCGGTAGTTCATTTTGAATGCTTGTTTAAAACAGGCCTTCAGTTGGCATTAATAGTTCAAAATCCTGTTTTTTTTTTGTTTTTTTTATCCATCTACTTACTGAGTTTGAGGTTAACTTTAAGCAAAAATAGGTTTATGTGCAGTATCTGAAATATACTACTCAAAGTAGGCACTTAATCGATTAGTTAAGCGTCGGAAGATCCAATGGAAATCGCCTTCATATCTGTTTTAATAATCGATTAGTCATTGAAGGCATTCGTCATGGTAGCAGCTCTGCTTTCAGGAAAATGCTAAGATCAGCACGCCAACACGGTCACAATGACAACGCCAAGGTGCAAACGTTCAGCGGGTTAATTGTTCCCCCATTTGGACCATCTTAGTTTAACATTTGCCAATTAGCAGCAAGTCCAATGAGCAACTGACGTTTTTTTTTAGTTTAACAGGTAAATAGTTCCTAAACTAAAGGATCGGGATGTTTCACTGAAATATGCAAAAGTCAACCTCTCTGCGGTGCAACAGAAATAAGTTCAGAGATCATTGAAATCAGTATGAGCTGTCCTCTGGGGACCATGATTTCTTTTAATTTCTTTTGCATCTTTTCTTTGTTTTATTATATTTTCAACAAAATATATTTCAATTTTGGACTCTTGATTGGACCGACAAAGCAATTAGAACATGTGCTCGCTGCGGATACCACCGAAATCTCAATTTCATCTCGGAGGGTTTTACAATCTGTAACGGACTTGAAAGCCTTTATTTCTGTAAGCTGCAAGCTCCCTAAAACCAGATAAAACCTCACGGGTGAGCGACACGGTGTGCAGATTATCACCGAGACAAAGCAGCGCCACCTCTTTCTGATGTGCAGACTGTAGTACGGTGGAGGCCGAAGTTGTTGTCAGTCATTTCAACACCTTCCTACTGAGTGGGAGGAATTTTCGGAGGTCAGCGGCTGAACAATCTGTTATCAGGAAGGTCACGAAAAGTCTACGTTAACGCTGAAAAACATCCGGAACGTATCGTGTATCCCATCCAGAGCAGCAGACCTCTCTTAAACAAACTTACCAGGGAATTTCCAGGAAAGGGAAAAAAAAAATAGAAATCTGGTTTGTGACTCTCGCAGGCGGAAAGTCCGAGCTGATGGGAAAGTGGTGGTGGTGGGGGGGGGGGGGGGAACGCGGCGGCGACAACGTGAGCGGGTTTTGGTGCTTGTAAGTAAGCGTCCCTCGTGACTGGTAGCGAGTGGTACACCGTTGAGGTGGAATGTAAGCCCCCACCACCACCACCACCACCACCACGGGCCCCTCGTGCCTCACAGTGTGAACTCAGGATGGACTTCGCACCTTCATCCAGCCTGACAAAACCGCAAGCTGTCAAAACAGGAGATTTTTTTTTTTTTTTTTTTTTTTTTTTTTTGACCTCAGGGTCAAAAAAAAAGAAGAGGGGAGGAATGGCGGCTTGTGACCGTGTTTCTTTTCCTGTGTTTTCTAAATGCCATGCAGTATTAATGAAGGCCCCTTCAGCTGCTTTCGAAATGACTTTCATTTAAGCTGAGAGGGGGCTCATGCACAGGAAATACAGGGGAGGGGGAGGGGAGAGGGGGGGAGGGAGGGGGTGTAGTGGTGCTGAAAAGCAAGCTATTCAACCAAGAAGAAAAATAAAAACAAAATCCCCCCCCAGCCACTTTTGATGCTATCAGCTTAAAGAGTGTTCCCATCGAGTCGAGCAGGACTGCCCGACCTCCTTTTTTCTTTCAAGGTGTTGACATTTGAAAGCCATTGTACTGTATACAGTAGGATCAGAACCGGCTCTGTTTGCCCGTTGGGGGGGTGTGGGGGGTGGGGGGGTATCAGAGTAAATAATATACTACGGGGTGCCTCGGGTAAACAAAATACTTGCGTTCTTGGCAAACCCACCTGCGAACAGAGACCACAGGAAAGGCAGATAGAAGAGGAAGCGGGGAGGGGTTGGTAACGAATAACTAACCATCTTGATGATTAAAGGGGGACTATGGGTACAGGGGTGGTGGGGTGGGGAGGGGGGTAGATAAGAGTGCAGGGACCGTCCGAGCATGAGGTGTTTACAAGGGGAATTCCTCACATTCCTCTGCTGCAGCCATGCCACTCCAATCTGCACTTCCACCCACTGATGGTTACTGTCGCTGCCAAGAGGGACCCGAGGGCCCAAAGAAGGACCCAAAGAAAGAAGAAGGGCCCATAGGTTCCATTTCAGTGAAACAAACCAGAGGTGCTGCAGCAAATGTGTTATGTAAGGTGATTTATTTTTATTTTTATTTTGTTTTGGAGTGTTGCTTCAGAGAGTTTTGGGGGTATTTGAAAGAGCTTATACAGCAGACGACAGCAAGTCCCCGGAGAGCTAAAAGCCACATGAATATTATTTTAGCGTTGAATGAAAGACTTGAGAGATTAAACCTGAAATCTTTCGCGTTCCACACAATCCGTCCGCTGCAAAATGACGGAGCTCTTCGGATGGAAAAGCTTCTCGATAGCCGTGTTTGTGGAACATCCCCGTCACAGCAAGAAGCTGGTTGGTCCGTCTGTACAGGCCGGTAAATATCTTTGTGATGGTTGGCCTCACTTTTGGCTAGAAACACGTGACGAGTCACAAACTTCGTTTAAATTCAGGAGTAGGTAACCTTGATTTCTGTAAAGCGGTGTAGTTTTGGTGAGTAATGCTAATGTGGAGGTTTTTTTTCCTAATCGTAACCGCAAGGACTTTCAGGCCAACACGGGGCAACAACACTAACATGCTACCCTCTAATGGACTGGCACGTGTATTACATGCTTTGAGGTGATACTGGGTTGGTCTGTAAGTCCATGTAATCTTTTATAGGCATTCATGGTTCCCAGAGGATGCATCCTCATGATTTTGTCCTAATTTTTAACCAGCAAGTCATTGTTTTCACTCGATATTTACTGGTAGGGTTGGTATTGACTTTTGTACGGGCATCATGGTCCCCAGATGATGAATCCTAATGACTCTGAAAAGGCCCAAATTTGTATCCAACCTGCCAACCACTGATAGTTTTCACTTATTCTATGAAATAGCTCTGTTTTTACTGGTTGAATTGGTATAAACTTCTTATACAGTTATTCATGGTTCCCAGATGATGAATCCACAATGACTTTCTGTGATCTTCCTAACGTTTCCTCTAGCTACACCTTGTGTAGTTGTGGTTTTGAGTTAAATGTCTCCGCAGTTATTGGATGGATTGCTGTGACATTTGGTACAGACATTCACGTTCCCCTGAGGATGAACTGTGACAATTTATAGGTCAAAATTTCAGTTCTTTTAGGACTTAAATTTATGTCCAAATACCTTAAAAAGTTACGATGTTACAATCATCCTCATAGTTTGTATTCATTGCTAATTAGCAAATGTAAGCATGTTAATAAGCTAAGTAATGATGGTAACTTTTCTTTAGTATTCAACTAAGATGTATTTTTTTGACAATAAAACTGAATCAGCAGCTTTTACAAAGGACTGTTTTTTTTGTCATGTACTAAATGCTCTGTGCAAAGGCTGAAAAAAAAATCTCATGTTCTCTTGTACAAGGAAGTCATAAGGATTGGCTTAACTAGTCTTTAGCCCTGCAGTCTATAAAAAAACTTTTTTTTTTCTTTTTTTTTCTCTACCGGCCTTTAAACTTGACAGCCAGTTGCACAACCCCTTTGTCTTCTTGCTTCATGCTATTTGAAGAGCGTTTGTTTGTGTCGTTAACATGTGAGAGCGCCTTTAATCCAACTGTCTTTGTCAGATAAAGAAATTTGTTTTATTTAAAATACGCCCAGGAGGAAGCTCACGTTGAGTAACGCCGGCATGTGAAAAGTGAAACACGGAGAGAGTTGCGTTCTCCTTTTTGGGCGACCTCCAGACGCATGAAGAGGTTTCTTGGTTTTAGGATCAATCAGCACATTTGTTAATGACGTGCAGATGACTGGGTGTAATAGGATTATTAGACGGCCTGGTGGGAGTCGTAGAAGGAGTCCTGGGGGAGACAGGCGTTACCCCTGCACACTCAGCCTGGTCCGGACCCTGGGGGTCATGTGATGGATGAGAGGGAGGGGGGGGGAGGGGAGGGCAGCAATGCCAGCATGTATCAGCCCGATGATTACGGGGTCTGAGGCCGGGCTCACCTATGAGGATTACTCAGAGCCTCCAATGGATGGCAGGTTGTCACCGCAGCTAACGAGGAAGCAAATCATCATCCTCTCATCATCTCAGAAAAGCACCAACAAGAAACGAGAGAGGCTCTAGTCTCTGGTTTCCTTGGTAACTTCTTCTGTCTTGATATTTGTAATATCAGCGCTGAACTTCTCGCGACACCGAAAAAAGCATAAAGAGCCTTTTCATTTGAATACTTGCCAGTCTCACGGTTGCTCCAATTCTGCGTCATCCGTTCTTATCTCGGATTGAAGCGTCTTAATTTCAGCTCGAGTCAAACCTCGTCTACCAGCCAGACTCGTCTGATGGAGGCTGTAGATTAAAGTGGCACCATATGCTCGGGAATGAAGAGTCCCCCTCCCCCCTCCTCCCCCTCCTCCTACCTCGCTACAGCTTATTATTGGGCTGCTATGTCACTGTCAGCAGCTAATTGTTGTGGTGGATTGAGGTGACGAGTAGAAAACGACTCGCCCTACATTGTCTTCTAATGCTTGGTCATCTTTACTGTACCGTTCCCTGCTTTGCAAAGGGAAGTATTTCTTTCTCCAAATAGCACAATCACACACTTTTATAATTACCCGCCAAGACCAGCGTTTGTTTTGCGTGACTTACCTCCGCCCAAGCTTTTTTAATTCCAAGAAAAAGAGGAGCCGCGAGAAAAAAAAAAAAAGGAGCTTCTGAGCACATCCAACCATTGTTTTCTCTCCGTGCCGAATATGGCTCGTTTCATGGCTGCCGGAGAGTCTGATTGATGGGCTGAAGAGCGGCCCGGCTGATGCTCTTCGTCGACAGCGCTCTGCGAGGCGAGAGCCGAGTCCTCGGCCGGGTCACGCGAGGTAAAAGGAAATATAGTCGATGGAAGGAAGAGGAGGAAGAAATGCCCTTTATAACAAAAGCGCAGGAAATGTGGTTTTTACAACTGGCTCTTACCCTGCGTACTGAATACAGCAAAAGGAAGAAAGAGGAGGAAAGAAGAAGAAGAAGAGGCAGTAAAAGGAAGCCTACTCGTTCCAAATCGCATCCTTTTTCTGTCTACTGCAAACAACAAAGTGGGTCAAAGTTCAAGACGCATTTTTATGATGAAGTACTAAGTCCCAATTGTACACACACTACATGCAACAGTACATACTTTTTAAGGGAACCTGCAGTCCGTACTACTTCTTCTTCCATTTGTGGGCGGAGCATCGGCGCCACCAACTGTCTCGGCGTCTCAGTCGACGTGACGTATCATCCGCCCCACAGAGGACTGTGACTCAGAACAGCCAGACTGCAAAATAGTTGGACATCCTGGTACTTTTGTATTGTGACATACTAAATGTTTTTCTGGCATACTAATTAGGATGGCAGTGTGGATACTGGGACGCAGCCAACGTGCAAACCAGAATGCAGACGCAGTATGTTGCTGATGTTTTCCTTTGTGTCACGGGAGCTGACATTTCGTTGTAATCACTGCATTAACCTCCTCTGGGAGAACTCCTCAAATACGAAAGCATCAGGACTTGTCTCCCCCAATTACACATCAGCGTACACGTGTTTCTCTCCAGTTTTCTTCCTCAGTCTTGCTCTCTGGTCTGAGAGATTTGCGTTCCCGGGGCGATGGAAAGCCGCCTGGTAATCTGAGACAACATTAATAGTAAATAAATAAAACGCAGCGAGGCGTGGGCCCCGCAAATCAATTTTGATACACGGAGCTGAAAAATTACCCAGTGGGATTTAACGTGGTTTGTTTGTGGTAGGGATGGTGGTTTGTGGCAGCTACGTCACCATGGAGACAGTAGCATTATCTTGGAGGGATGATGCTGGAGTGACAGGATTGGCAGCAACATCGCAGCAACTAAATCCTACTGGACAGTAACCTGATAGGCTTCTGGCTTCGTAAAAAACCCGGCTCTCGGAAACATAGCATCTCGAACGTGTCCTTTTCACATTCATAACGCCGCATGTTTCTTGCCAAGGACAGCTGATCCACAAGATTTCCCCGTTCACACATTATCTCATGTGTACTGAGAGTGGCACGAGCCAAATGAAACTGCTGCTGATGCTGCTGGACTGACCCCCCCCCCCCCACACACACAAACACACACACACCCTCCCCCCCTCCTCCTTTCTCCCCCCCTCTCCGAAGAGGAGACTGTCGTCCTTTTGGGGAGAAAAGATGACTTGACGTTTTGGGTTTGTCAGAAGCTGCAAATAAATTGGCCACGCCGGTCGCTGCGCCGGCTGTTTGTGCTGTAAACACTGCAGCTCGCCGTGGCACACGATATGTCAAACATGCTGTAGCGGCCGCAATTATTTTCCTGCTCGCTTTTCAGCAGCTCTGAGACGAGAGTTTATGCATCTGGTGCGGTTACAGTAAACTCAGAGCTTTCTTGTTTCTTTTATGGTTGCGCTGTTCGAGGATCATATTGGCGTTTTTGCAAGTGCTGAACTTGCCCGGTTGATTTGGTGACACACGTGATTAGAGGACAATAACAGAAAGTGTGTTGGTAATAATACAAAATGAATTATACATATCCCAGAGTTCCATTTATGATTAAATGTGTATCCACCCCTGAGAGCTATGAATATATATGTAAATATATACATATTACATCTACAGTGCTGCGACACAAACTGCGGGCCCACCTGAGTTATTGTGCTGTTTTAATAAAGAAGGCTTAAATTGAGAATCAACAGTGTAATTAGACACAGTTATACGGCATCATGGCCAGTACGTGCTGGGAGTATTGATGTGTTTGGGCATTTCAATTGGTACAGAGCAAACATAGCTACTAACAATGGAAAGTACAGAAGAGAGGTAGTGCACATAACATACACTGAATGTCTGTTTGTGTTAAAAGCTAGAAATGGTCACAAAAATGGGATTTGACAAATTTTGTATGCGTGACTATTTTAAAGTAAAAATGTATTTTTTTTTTCAGCACAACAATGAAAATCATTTATAAGCTTGTAATACTTTGTGTTGTGCATCATGTCATACTGTGTTATTTTCATCAACAATGCTATGATACTAGTTACCTTATAACGGGGATCCTGGAGTACAGGTCCTCCAAGAGGGGGTTGTGTGAGGCCCATCCAGGCTCACTCCGTCTCTCCTTTTGTGTTAGTTTATTTATAAATTTTTTTTAATTTGATTTAAGTCTCTTGCTTGGACGCCCTACTTGTCGCATTGTTTGAGCCAGTTTGTCACACTGATTAAAACGCTTGAAACCACCGGATGTCTGGGATGGTAGACAAATAGCTCAGTTTGTTTTCACACAATGGTTTGCTATTTTTTTTTTGGTCTTTTTAAAGTGATTTACAGTAATCGACAACAAAGTGAAAAACCACTGGAATGGTCCTTTAAATTTCCACGCACACGCGGCTTTGTCATTTGCCATTTGCGGTACAGAAACTCATCTCCTGCAGAAAATATCACGGCAGCAGCTCTTAAAATAACAAGCGAGATTTGGCTGCCTCCTCTGCACTCCCCTGGGCCCTCGCCCCATTCTTAACTCCTCCACTAATTATACTTCCCGCCATATTGTCCCATGTCCAACATTGCAGAGAGAGAGGGAGAGGCAGCAGAGTGATGGAGTGGGAGACACCTGTGAATTCTCTGCCAGCCAGCTCCGCCTCCCCGAGGGGTCGAGCATTTGACATTTAAAGACGAAAGCTGTAAACAGGCCACTGGAATGCCATTGACATTCATTTTGTCTGGCACATTTTTTTTTGTTTTGTCTGCAACTCTGCTCACTCCGGTGGGTTAAAACCAGCACTGAACACCACAGGATGCGTTTTTTGCCTTTTTAAAAAAATGACAGGAGGTGTTGGCAGCATGCAAATTTTCTGATTGAAAGGTTTTTTTTGGTGATATAAATACAAAAGCTAACATTTGCTGGTGGTCATATGTGAAAATGTGCTGCTTTTCTTTGTTTTACATCATTAAATGTAAATATATCTAGGTGTAAGGTGTTGAACAAAAGTGATTTGAAAACACAACTTTGTGTTCGGGGAAAGTATCTCAGTATTCAGCCCTCACTGTGTGCGTAGGTGCACAGGCTTTGTTTAGCGGTGAGCTCAACATACTTTCAATAAAAGGTAAAGACAATAGTTGTTTGTACTAGCAGGAATTGCAAAAACAGTATTGGACAAAACACAATTAAAGGTGCGTGCACTAAGGATTATTTTTTAATTGCAGGTGAACCCTGTTTGCCTGAGGCCGACATGAACAACGTGAGGCTTTATGAATAAAAGACACATGGGATAATTTGGACATACAATGAGTCTCTTTGTCCCGATCGCCGGGCGACAGTGACATCTGAAAAACTACTTCTGTCTCACCCAAACTGTTGATTGGAGAGTAAAAAAAAAACAGCCTTTATACCAGAGAATCCAGTGACACGGCTGATGTTTGAACCAGTTCTAGAAATTCTCAACTAAAACTCGAACAAATGTGATGCGGCACAAACGAAGCACAAAAAGCTGCAACCATTTTATTTGAAGCGGCACCAGGCGGCCTCATTGAATGTGCCACTGTCTGCAACCTTCTGAAAAACAGCTTCATTTGGTGACTAAAACAATGAAAACTGGAGGTCACAGAAGAACGAGGTGAAGACAGACAAACAGTCCAAAAAACAAAGAAATCCAGCTTTTTGACATTTTATTTGTGAAAAAATAACTGCCAATAATAACAAAAGTAGATTTTAAGAATTATGAAATACATTAAGAGATACTATGACAACAGGAGCTATTGATAAAGGATCAGTCCACCAAGTTTTACTAACATATGACTACTTTTAATGCATTATTTATGGCCGCTGGACTTTTATATGGTAAAAGATCACGTCATATAATAATAGTGAATTAATATATACCATTTATTTGGCACATTTGAGTGGAAGGTTATAACGCAAAATAAAAATAATTCAAAAACAGATAATTAAAACTACAGAACAGGAAAGTAAAAAAATAACAATGAAATGATATAAAAAAAAAAAGAAATTAAAATAAAACATGCTTTGGAAAGATTCTTTTTAAAAGATTGAAGTAACTTCTGTTTAAATTAAGTTGCTTTCATGCTTTCACCTGATTTTGAAGAGTTGTTGGACATCACGCTCTACCACCATCATCACATGTCTTATGGTGCTCATTCTTCCTGCTACTTTAAAAATCCCCACTGAGATTCAATGCAGCTGTTGTGCAGAGACCTACTGAGATTCTTCATGTTGTTTTGTTCTTTAATTTGTCGCTCATAATTAATTCAGCCTCCGATGGGTGGAGGCCAAGATTTATGATAATCCCACGTACGTCTCTGATGAAACACTGCAATCATTCTCGCTACGTTGTTCATTCTTTCAGCTGTTTGATGTAAGAACTGAGGGGTGTGGATCCTCTCCTGTTTATCACTTCATCACAGACTCTCCGAAGCTCCCCAAACAAATCACACACCAGCTCTGCTCTTCTTCGGAGCTCCATCTCTAACCTGCCGTGGCGTTGAACCACCGCTTCATCCATAATGGTAAACACTGCTGACTCACTGTGTGTGTGTGTGTGTGTGTGTGTGTGTGTGTGTGTGTGTGTGTGTGTGTGTGTGTGTGTGTGTGTGTGTGTGTGTGTGTGTGTGTGTGTGTGTGTGTGTGTGGCGGGGGAGGGAGGGGTGGCAGATCTCATCCAAACCATGCTGAGTCCGGCTTGTTCCTCTACTGTTTACCTATTCATGAATTCAGCCATGAATGATGGCACGGGCCAACCAAAGCTCCTCATCCTCTGGTAATTAAACGTCTGTTGGTGAGACATTTTTCTCCTGGTAAGCATTATAAAAACTCACACACACACACACGCGCACACACGCACACACACACACACACACACACACACACACACACACACTGGGGAGCTGCCGGTGGGTGTCCCGGGCTAGGATTTTGTAATTAGCGTGCTGAGTGGTTGCACTGATTGCTTCATTATTCGTCTGATAGGCGTGTTGAGAGATATTTGATGGATGTTGCATGTTTGAGAGTAATCCATGAGCTTCTTACGCTCTGTGTGCATGAAGCTTTTAAAATGTTGCGGCCACTTCTCACCCATAAACAACAAGGCTACTCACTGAAGTTATGTTCCTTTAAAGAGCTTACACACTGAGCTTCATCCTCTTGCATCAGACCCAATGCAACACCAAACCCTCAATTCGAATAACCATCAGTGTGTTACTTACCATCAACACGCTGAAGCTCGTCGGCAGTGTTGTGAAACAGAGGTTCATCAGCAGGACTCAGGACTTCAAAACGGTTTCAGAATAGAAGGCTTGTTTTGTTCTCCGTGGTTCAGCCTGACGATGTGAGCAGCGATTATCAGGCCAGTTTCATAAGGATTATTTCTGCACACCAAGATATTAAGTGGCGGGGAGTAATTATGGCTTTCACACATTGCCAACTTGCGCGTTTGAAACTGAGGGTCGGTAGATGTTTCTGAAGGGCATTTTGATTGTTAACGTCCGGATTAGTGCTTTGAATTCAGTGCTGAAATGATTGGTTGATTGATTGTTTCACACCAAGACACTCGAGTGAACTAAACGCCAAGTAAAGGTGGTGAACATGGAAAACATTATTCCTGCATTTTAGCACATTGGTCAAGATTTTACAATCCTGTAGCTCTCCATTTTATTCCCTTTGGCGGTACTTTTGGCAATAAGCAGTAATTGTAGCATTGTTTTTGGACTTTTCTTCTCTTTCAAGTAGCAATCAACCATGGCGTCACCCAGTGGTTTGTGAACTGCTGTTTTGAAGCCTCCGGTCTTGCATTTTGGCCATCGCCATCTTGTTTTTTGGAGCCAGAAGTGACTATACTTTGACGAGCTGGGAAGGAGGATATAATGCTCGCCCACCTTTACCGGCAACCTGCACACCAGGCCTGTCAACCCAACCAGTCACGCCCCCAAACATACCTCTCTTTGAGACCTAGTATCTAATTAATGGTGGAATTATTTTCAGAATAATCACCAAGAACATCGATCAGAAGGAGTGAATTTAGCTCATGACATCATAAAGAGTTGTGGAAAAAAAAAATGTATTGACTTTGCATTTCATGAGAGGAGTGGAAGTTTTTTGAATGACAATGGATTTTTTTTTGGAGCCAGCCCCCAGTGGCCCTCAGTGGTATTGCATTTTCAGGCACTTCCATGTCGGCTTCTCATTTCAAACCTGGACACTACGTCCATTTTTATATACAGTCTTGGTTCACCTAACAGAGAATATAAAGGCTTTCATATGCTTAATCAACATTGTGTTGCCTCATTTGGTGATTTTTTTTTTTTAGTTACTTGAAGTGAATGAAAATCTTTCTATTTTATAATCTATCTTAAAGTGTAGCATCGCAGACCGGTTTAAACACAATTTTAAGACGTCACCTCTGGTCTTGAAAAATGGGTGGTCATTTTTCACTTTAACTTAGTAAAGAATAACTCAACAAATAGACTATTTTATAAATAACAAAAAGAGACTGCAAAGATACATCTGAACAAAAGGTTGAGTCTCACTAAAAATCTTTCATTTGTGTGTGTGTAAGTTTGGAAATGTTGATTTTATTCATTAGATTTTATTGCCATTTGAAAAAAAAAATCTTCAACCCTTTCCTTTTCCAAAAAGTCATAGAACCAAACAATCCTGTACACTGTCGATCACCTTAATGTAATACAGTAATAAAATGATTTCAAGTGATCGACATTGTGCAGGATTTTTATTTCTTTTTAGTTTTTTTTCGCTCGTCCGCCTGATACTTTGTCATCCCAGTCGTTAGAGAGATGACATTGTTCGGGATACTGGCACATTAATTTGTGCTCTGCTGCTTTCCTGATGACAGTAACTTGCAACACGGGGTGCCGTCTGCTCCGTGATATTAATCCAAAAAATGTGTCACAACTCTGTCCCTTTCGACACCTCCTCCACTGTAACCGGACTCCCACTGGACCGGGCTCAGTCGGATCTCACTTTAAAATGTCAACCCTGTCAGGTCCCCGTGCTGTCATATCCTCTGTCATCTCCAGGTAAACATTGGTCCCAGAGCCGCGGGGAATGCAGGCTCAAGTCATTACAGCTGCTCCGGCTACGCTCTCCATCAAAATGTCCAGCCTCAAAACAAACACCGCTGAAGAGGAAGGGTCACCACCGTCTCCATCACTCTGAAGCCGGATCACCTCCAGAGTGTGCCGATCACAAACTCAGGCACACACACACACATACACACTATCTAGACTCTGTGTAATTGGCTTATTAGGCCTTTAGTCTCTTTGGAGAATTGAGCAACTGTGCTGCTCATCCGTAAGTAAATTCTCCGGTTTCAGGCCAATTGTCCTTGTTGTGTTTTTGTAGAGTGCATCTGTCTTTGTCCGTCAACCCGAATCACATGGAGAAGGCCTAATTGGTGTGTGTGTGTGTGTGTGTGTGTGTGTCTGTGTATCTGCCATACAGCGAGCCAGACACACTCGGTACTATAGCAGCTCTCAGAGTTAATCCGTCTCACTGATGGTGGGGGTTGATGCGGAGGAGGAGGAGGAGGAGGAAGAGGAGGAGGAGGAGGAGGAGAGAGAGGAGAACAATACAACATCTTTCCCTCCGTTTCTCTTGCTCTTTGGGCTCGGGACACGTGGTCGTTGCCCGGCGGGAAATCTCGGGACCTTGGATGTTCTGTACGGATGTTGCTCCTCTCGTTCCCTCGTCCCAGCTGTCTCTCAGCGGTCTCTGCTGCGCCGCTCAAGGAAACGAGGTACCTTACACCCCCCCTACGCCTTCAAAAAACATCCTTTCCTACCGCCTTTTTCGTTCCTGCTATTGTCAGCAGACAAGAGGCTGCGTCAAGGGGTAAAATTAGAGATGTGTGTGTGCGTGTGTGTGTGTGTGTGTGTTTCGACTAAGGAAGGTCCTGGAGTTTCTGAGGTTTGTGCTTTAGTGCTTATGTTAGAGGCTGTGTTTGTAGCCCGTGAACTGAGGCAGGAAATGTAGAGAGACAGTGCAAACAATGTGTATTTCCTCCTTTGCAATGCAAATTCTCAGGTACATCGGCTTACTGAGTCTACCTCATGGACATTCCTGAATGTGCCAAAGGGCCTTGTTTCCTGTCTCGCTCCGGAAGCAGCTCATGCGAGGTTCGTAGATACTCTCAGTAAAATTGTCGGCTAGTGCGTCCACAGGAAAGCGTGAATTCCACTGCCTATTGTCAGATTTTTGCTCACTTACATCTTTAAATTCCAAAGGAAGGTATTGTTCTGGAGCACGAGGACTTCCTAAGTTAGTTATTTCCTGTCATGGTTATGTAATTTCCCTTACTTGTATTCAAGTATCAACTGTGACAAACACTTGTTCTGTTATAGTTGTTTACTTTTTTAGGGTCATGTCCCTTAAAAGTTCAGCATCAGCCTCTCATCACATGACGTGATGTACATCTGTATGTTTATGAGTTGCAAACAGTTAAAGAGTTTTGTTCTCCTCTGATTTAAAACATTTAATTGCTTTGGAAAGTGACTTCATATAAAAGTTGACGTAGTTCTGATAAAATGAGGCCAATGCAGAAGTGCCATAAACTGCAATACCACCAAGGGCCACTGGGGGTTGGTTTCAAAAAGCTTTCAGCTCCACAGACTCCCATTCAACTTCTCTCATGAAATACAAAGTCTTTCCATTTTTTTTTTCCAAAAGTTCTTATGTTATTGTTAGTTAAAGTACCTCTTGCTTATTTTTTTTTTTGGTGGACAATCTGAAAATAATACTGCCGTTAATTAGAAAATAAGCCTCAAAAAGCAGTGTTTTGGGGGGCGTTGCTGTTTGTTATGCGGTCAGGTTACGGCTATCGGTGGGCGGGACGTAACGTCATTGGGTTTCCATCAGATCGAGTCAGATCCACCACTTGCTCCTCCCCAGCTCGTCTGATAAGAAGGAGTGACTTTCGCAACATTGCACCATTATGACTTGTGGAAGAAGTTGAATAGTTAATGCTCCCTTCTGTGACTTTATCACTCCTTGGCCTTTGTCACATGACCTTCTTCTTCACCCCTGGTCAGACGTGCGTGTACTTTTCACGCTTCAGTGATGCAAAACGTGACGCTGACACGGTATCCTCTAGTGAACTGATGGGTATATTACACGCTTATATGATACTGGACTGTTTTTTAAGCTTTTATCTGGATCTCGGTAGTTCACAGTAAAAGGAAGTAAAATGTGTTTCCGCTCTTATTTCCAGTCCAGTTAGTCATGACCTCTCTACACAGTGACCCCATGCAGATTGCCTACCTGAAGGTTGAGGTCCATTGTTTCATTGCTTTTCAGTTGATGAAATTTTGCAGCATCAATAGTAACAGTGAAATCAATCACTTGCGTCCTTTCAGACTTCAAACTGACACTGCTTAGAATTTGTTTTCTGTCCCTCATTCCCCCCTTACATGAAATAAGCCCAGTGTCCCGCCCTGTTAACATTTTATGTCGATTTGAAAGGGATTAAGCTTGTTTATGGTATTATTCCCTCTGTGATGGTGGCAACCCTGGGCTTCTTGTTTTGCATTATGTAAAACGAAAAAAAGAGCAGGACATGGCCCAGAAGGCACAACCCTTTGTTTGTCATCTTTCACTACATTTTTAATCTCTCACCCTCAAAGAAAATAAGACTGCTTTCATGTTCATGATACTTTGTTAGATGGCATGAATCATTTAGACATTGAGTGCAAACTGTGCCCTTCTTTCTTATGAGAATTCGCTTTTGAATTCGTCTTTTTAGCCGAGTTGGTCTGGATGTAGAGGCAGCTCAGGTCAGTCGAAGTACGGGTCATCGTTTTTTCTGAGGCCAGTTGAGGAGTCTTAAGTCTCCTAGCTTCAGAAACAGCTTCACATGAGGGGACTTCTGGTGGGAAGCACAGGACAAATGATCCTTCTCAGTTTTAATGTTGCAGCAGTTGTGCTGCAGTGCACTAAAAGTGCTTCTAGTGACACTGGGCCAAAAGTTTGTCTCAAAGTTTGCGCCTGTGTTCTCGCTCGCCGTGATAAAGTGTCGCTGACTTTCCTTAACGATTCACCTGCTCGGTGTAAGAGGGTGAAGTGCGTTCAGGGAGGCCTTGTGGTGCCTGCTGGGAAGGTGGAGGATGGATAGTAGCTGACAGCACCCTTGGCGTTGCAGTGCTGCTGCCGTGTCATGCTGTTTTTTCACTGTGGTGTTTGGCTTGTCTGTTTGTCTCAATTTAAAATCTCAAGAGAAGTGTCTGCTTTTATTGAATGGCTGGAGCTAAAAATACCTTCTGCCTGACCAATCAGAGGAGAGAACAGATGGAATAGCAATATGTGATTTCCCGGAGGTCGCTAACGATCGACTTGACGGATAAAAGAGGGATCTAAAATAGGAAAACGAAGCTTATTATTCTTCCATCAAAATCAGGATCTGAAGCTGTACTTGGCAAATTCACAATTTAGCAACAGACTCATTTTGAAGATTCCCTTTTTTAATGATAAAGTCCTCATTCGGAGATCGGTCTCTGTGTTTTTTTCCTCTGTGATAGTGGAGATGGTGAGATGCAGAACATTTTCCATTTTCCTTTTCTTTCCTCTCCTGTGCTGAAATTATGTTCAAAGTTCAAAGTGAGGCAAAGGTGCAGGCTGCTATTTAGGAACAGTGTCTCTTTTCTCTTTCAGCCTCGTTCAGTGATTTTTTTTTTTGCTGGGCGTGTATTCACTCAGAAATTTTCACCGGTTACGCATGAATAGATTCGTATTAATGCCGCACTCAAATGTCAGTCCCAAAATTGAACGAATGTAATGATTCAGCCTTTTGAAAGAGATGGAAAGAAATATAGCTTGACTCGTGCTGAGCTCTCTGATTAAGTGCTGCTTCTCCAGCTGAGTCATTCTGCCTTTGCCGATGGACTCTCTCTAACCATGTCAGTTTACCCTGAAGGGCAGTCCGGCCACCGGCGGGTCTGCCTCCACCTCGCTTGAAGGACAGTGAGGTGTGACAGGTGTTCGACCTGCTGCAGATGGGCTGTCAGACGGAGGAAAACCACGTCACTGCCGTTACAGGAAATGTGATGTAGTACTAACCTCCACACTCAGACATACAACCCAGTATACGCACACGGACAGATTTGTGCTGCCAATCAAAAGTTTTTCTGCACTTTCTTTTGCCAAAGAATTACAAACTGAAGAGAGAAAAATAAGATACAGTCAAAATCTCTGCCTAAAACACAGAAAACTAGAGGACTACGGCTGCTGGTGTCAGTGATCGCTGATGATTTATTACTGGGAACAGCTGCCTACTGCTGCTGAAAATTATTCTGAGAGCAGTGAGACTTAACCGAACAGTCAAGTCGGGAGTCATAAAACCAAAACAATGAGCTGAAAGGCGCTAAATCGCTCCACAGATCTCGGGATTTATCGGGGCTTAAAATATCAAAGTGTAATATCTTACTGACCTGAAGTCACAGACTGATTAACATCCATCAGCACTTGTTTGGTATCTTCTCCTGTTACACCACAATAATGCAACACAGTCTCTTATATCAACTACCAAAGTGTTAGTGTATGTTCCCTTAACACTTGCTCACAGACCCACACCCGTTGTATTAATAAAACATAAAGGTTGAGATTTCCTGTAGATGTTAAATTATTCCTCATCTTCTTCTTTTTTTTTCTTTTTTTATCCCATTTTCCAGCTTCCAGACTTGCTTTTTAAATGTTTTCTGTGCTGCAAGGGACTTAGAGCATGAAGACCAAGTTTGAAGTAAAGATGAGAGAAGGGGAATAGAGGAAGATACTTATTCGGATGAAAGCATGACATGACATTAAAGAAGTGGGGAGCAAAGAGAGAGATGGAAGATGCAGCTCTGGGGTTTTCTACCACATCTAGGCCCTGTTAGAACTGCTGTCAATTCTTATTAGTATTTAAACATGGTCATATAGCAGGGGAATTACAAGTTGATAGATCCGAAATGAAGTAGATGATCACAGAAGTCCATATATTATGAAGCACAAGATTGACAAGCAAGAAGAGATAAGAGCATTTGTTTTGCAACCCTTTTCCCTTTGGCTTCCTTCCACCCCATCAACTCCGGACTTTATGGACATTATGGACACAGTTGTATAAAGGATTTTCACATAGTAATAACTT
The DNA here is from genome assembly GCF_029030835.1 of Brachyistius frenatus. Taxonomy (NCBI): domain Eukaryota; kingdom Metazoa; phylum Chordata; class Actinopteri; family Embiotocidae; genus Brachyistius; species Brachyistius frenatus. The sequence goes on along the minus strand of NW_027210620.1, from coordinate 1,902,906 downwards.
CTTTCCAGTGTGACATGTTTTCTGGTTTTGCCTGCTGTATATTGGCGGCCCCAGTGTTACACACTACCTATACGAAGTCAAGATGCTCTGTGTATGAAATTAAGATTAATAACCTGATGGTTGGGGGTCCGGGAAAACAGCTGCATGTTCTGCCAGATTAATTTTCTAATCAGGGGGTTCGCTTTACGCAAGATGGAATAAATTGTTGAGAGCTGTGTGAAATTGATGTGTTGAGAGAGGTCTGTTCCAAGGCGCACCATAGGTGTCCATTTGGAGAGTATAAATGATCAGTGATACCACTGCAAGTTGGGTACACCACATCCCCCTTCAGCTATTAGTCTTTGGAGAGTTTAAAGTTTCACACTAGGCTTTTAAATCACACTTATAAACCTAGACATTTTTCCCAGTTGTCTTTAGGTGGTGGTAATTCAGCTGATAAATATGATTCTTGGGAGGACATTAATTTTAATAATGGAAATATGCAATGGAAACCATAACAGGAGAGTTTTCCATCTTTGTAAATCTGCTTCTACCTCTGCTATAAGTGCCTTGTTTTTTATAATGTTTGTAATTGTGGGGTGGATTGACACTCTGAAGTATTTGATGATCTGAGCCACAGGGATATTGGATGTGGAGGTCATATGTGAGTGGCAGTAAAACAGATTTATCTATATGATTTAATTTAACTAATTTAACTTTATATCCTGAGATGTGGGTGAAATTATTGAATATATTTACAGGGTGGGGATGAGACTGAGGGACATCCTGGATAAAAAGCAGTACATCATCAGCATACAGAGAAATCAAATACAATTTTAATGAAATAAGATTCATCACAGGACATCACATAAATTAGGGGTCTCCAATCAGTAGCTACTGGTTGAGTATCAATTTGTTATTGTTCACATAAAAGAAGCTAATTCAGCTGATTTGGTGGAGCTCAGCTATGTGAATAAATGTTACAGTGTCCGGGAGCACTTTCATTTTGTCAAAATAGCTCAAGACACCAATTTGTTTTCAAGGTGATGAGTATTAAGTGTTGCAATGTGGCGTCATCTGCCTTCTTGAACTGTAGCTGCAGTGTTGCGGTGATGCTGTTTATGTCTTCAGGGTTTGGTAGAGTTTCTTCTGTAGCTCCCCATTGACTCTTTGAATGTTTACATTTTTCTTTGGAATTCTGTCTGAATCAAAAGCTTTCAAGGTAGATCCCAGATAAAGAAATGGATAAAGTGGTCTTGTTAACAACAACAATCTTGGTCTTGGTCCTGTGATGGAGATCATTTTACAGAGCGGTAACATCCTCTCCTCCTGACATTTCCCAGATTCAGTGACTTAAACAAAGTGTAAAGTTATCACCAAACAGACGCTCAACAAACTGGTCGACTTAGCCTGTGGGAAGCTAAATCAAAGCAGCAGTCAAAGTCACATTAGTCAAAACTAAATCAATTCTGAAAATAGTGTCTCTCGATAACGCTTAGAAGATTAGAGATCGGAGAGTCTACAGAGCCGCGTCTATCCAGCGATGATAAAATCTTTGATCAATCAGGTCAAATACTTCATCAAAGCTCACCCTGCCTATTTTCCTGGTATAAATTTAGATCTTTGACAGCCATTACGTGGAGGATCATGTGCTCGTTATGTGTTGCTGTGGCCTCATCGAGCGATACCGGTCCAATAATCGATGTGGCGAAGCAGGAGAGACTTTACATATCAATCTGTCTGCTGGCCCCGACATGTCTGGCCGCACCGCGAGATGTAATGGTCCACAGAGATCTGGCTGCGAGACAGATGCCAAAGAAGAGTCTTTGATCAAATGTTTTTCCCCAGGTGTTTTTAGATCTGAAAGAGAAAAAAGGGCAAAGATTGGTGTATTAGCTTGGTAAGGCAACTCGGCTCTGTACGCAGCTAATTATTCACTTATTCTCAAGCCTGCTGATCAGAAGCCTTGTTGTAAAAGATAGTTTTTTTTTTACATTATTCATCCTGCCTTTTGACCCGCTCTGTCTCCGGTCTTGTTCTCTTTTTGTCGAACAAACCAATAAGCAGCACTTTTGTCGACACAGCATCTAGTTTCACTTCATTGGTTCAGAATCACAAAGGAAACTACGTAGATAAATCAAATAACTCCTGTAAAACAGACTGAACCAAAGCTAGAAAGAACTCAAAACGATTTATTTTGGTGCCTTTTTATGTAATTTTTCATGAATATCAATTACGTCATAATCTCTAGTGTGATCAAATATTTATATTCAAGGGGGTGTGGTTGGATGGAAAACGATGGATAATTATTTTTATTTCCAGTGGGACCGTGCTGCAAATTTCCTCAAGCGTCTCAACCTGAGTGTCTGGATTGTGCTCAGACTGATGCATCAAACACTGGATCACTCCAGGAAAGTGTCATTACGCATTCAGTACGGGTGGTGAAATTAACTGTCATCGCGAAGAACCCTTTCACCTATTTTGCAGCGATGTTATTTTCTGACTCGGTTATCGGTTTGTGACAAGCGTAGCGGGACGTGACACGATGTATTGTCACGTTGCTCTTCATCATCTGCGAGCCAGCAGTCACTCAGTCAGGGGTCACGTAAGGACGAGAAGAAGAAAGCGAGACAGGGAGAGAGTGATGAAGAGGAGGATATTTACGACTCAGACAGTGGCGAAGCTGAGCTGCATCCCAATGTCTGGTCCTTTACTGCCTGGCTCAATAACTCTCAAGGGAGCTGGAAGAAGTCTGTGCAGAGATTTGCAGGTATCGCAGGTCTCGAGGTCTTCAGGTGTGTGAGTGTCCGGGCAACGCAAATAAAAAAAATTTAAAAAACGGCAAATATCACCCAGTCTGGAGGTGTTATTGGAGATCAGACTGGATGCTGTGTTAGCTGTCATCTAATAGTTTATCTGGGAATGATGTTCAGTAATGGACTTTTTTTTTTGCTCTGGTATCTTTTACGATGATGAGGCTTTTTCGGACTGCAGGAGCTATCTCACAGTCCTAAGAACGGTGGGAGAGAGTTCCCCTTTTTCAGTGTGTCTGCACAGAGGGAACGTCGAACCTTTTAAGTTCCTATAACTCTGTTTTGTGGTACTTTTACTTTTACAGCGATGAATGAAGCTGTTTAGAGCGGAAGAGATAAGAGTTTCTATTGGAGGCACAAAATACTGGGAAATGGACAGAAAACAAAGTCCAGGCCTTATTAAGCCTGAACACATCCGAGGAAAAAACACCTCGACTTTGATTCAACAAGGAGAAATATCAAAAATCGCTCCGTTTATGTCATGCTATAGTATGTCATTTCAGAGTTCCTACCGGCGTTGCCAATGCAAACTGCAAAAGGCCTCAAAACCTATTTGGTTCCGGGCGAACTCTTTTGGGAATATAATTCCTTTCAAGAAAGTCTTTAGAGCTGTTGTAGAAAACGCCTACTGTTGAACTTTTGTGCTCAATAATCAGCTCTTGCTCTTAGACTCTAGTGACAGTTCTCCACCATTGTTTTCCATTATTATAATGTGAAGTCATAACGTCACAGAAGCACACGGTCCTCACTGATGAAGTGTCTCCTGTCTATCAGCTCCGACTCCAACACTAACCAGATCCGTCCACTGACAGCTCCTCTGCCTCAATCACTCCGACTGCTTGATTGTCAGTGTGCGGTGTCCTCTTTCCGGTGATATAACAAGTCTGTCACAGGTCCTTCCCCTGGGCTCTGTTACCTCTCTCACTCGTTGTACCAAACCCGACCTCAGGTGTGTGTTACCCAGCGCGTCTGTCTGTCAGACAGTCTGGCCTTTCCTTGGTTTTAATGACTTCCCAGTGTTATGCAGGGCTGCCTGAGGACTCTGACACCTTCTGTTATGGTGTAAAAAAAAAAGTGTACAACATGCTCGTACTTCACTCCACTTGAGACTTGGACTCAGGTTGGATTTATGAGGACATGATTTGAACTTGAGACTTAACTTTGACTGACTTTACTGCTTTGAAACATCTTACTTAAACCTAAACTCCTTAAAGCCTTAAAAAAAACAGGCTGAACTTGATTCAAAATTATGGTGAGTGTGATTTGACATATTTGAGACTTGGCTTCCTAGAGACGTGACTCAAGACTTGAGATTTGAGACTTCACAGAAGCAGCAGATTTGACAAGCTACCAAATAATAATATAAACATTATTTTAGAGTTTGACGCAGGGTGGACTTGAAACTTCACAGGTGTGAGATTTGAGGTATTCAAGAAGCTCCCTGAAGATTTAACTTCACTTGCTTGAGAATATGGTAAACAAAGGAGGACTTGAGATTTGACTTGGAACTGATTTACTGAAGACTCAGCTTGTGTTTGACTGTTGTGAGGCTTTGACTTGTGTTGGACTTGGGCCAACGAAATGAGGACTTAAGACTTGAGTTGAATTTGACTGCTGTGAGACTTGACTACTCGAAAAGTTAACACTTGAGACACTTGTGTCAGACTGTAGCTAACAAAATGAGGATTTTAGATTTGCTTTGGACGATTGTGGGACTCGATTTATATGAGATTTGACTTCATATTAAGTCAGGCCAAATATGCCTCGACTACTCTGAAATGGGATTTCTTGAAGACTCAAGGCAGCGTAAGGGTTTGAGACTTGACTTTGACTGCATCATTGTGGGACTTGTCTCACTTAAGACTTCTTTTAGGACTAAACTTTAGACTTAAACTTGAGTTGGGCCTAACTCACAAAACAGAAGACTTGCAACGTGACTACATCCTGACTGATGTGAGACTCGACTTACTTGAGACTTCAAAGATCCTGACTTGCACTTTGCGTATGACTCGGACAGGTGCTGACGGACATGAGCGTTCACTTTAGACTTGTTCTGACAGAGCTGGGACTTGACTTGGCCCCACCCCATGAGATTTTAAAGCTGCTCCGAACTGCACAGGAAGCCAGTGCTGTAAAACGTTCTGCTTGTAAATGGACTCTATGGCAGCTGTAGAAATCGGCAGGAATTCTAGTTGGCTCCCATTTATCTCTCTGTCTGTGTCTCACATGTGTTCACACACCCACAGATCGGGCTTTTGGCCATGATTCCTCTGATGAATTGCTTTAGTCATTGGTCCTGGCTGTGATTGTGTGTGTGTGTGTGTGTGTGTGTGTGTGTGCGTGCTGAGTAATGAAGAGGCCGGTGATGTTGCTCTCCTCCTCCTCAGTTGCCCCCTGAGCACAGGTGCTCTGCTCTCTCTGAGTGGGAGTTCTCCGCTGAACGAGTTTCAAATTCATTCATCCTGCAAGAGCTCCAGCAACTCTTTTCATTGTTGATGTGAAGTGAATATGAAGCGGAGACTCTGTGTATTGTCATGCATGGCAATGAGGCATCAAAGTTAAGATAAAAAAAAAAAAATTTTTTTTTAAAAAGCCATCCCACTAACATCTGCAATAACATAGCAACCAACACACAAAGTAAGTTTCTGCTGAAATGCTTCGACGTGCTCCCGTGTACATTAATGACTATTGACAAGCGCATCATCTTTAATGCTACACTGTTCTGGTTGTTCAGTACTGACATGTACAATATGTTAAACTGGGGAGCATGGCCAAGACGTGGATACGAGTGGACAGCTTGCTCACTGAGCACATAAAATCAATCCATATGAGCGTGATGCTGGAATCTGAGACGTACGAGTGTGATGCTGCAGGCGTCTCTCATGTTAGACTTATTCTTTTCATTACTATCAGTTTGTAGCTCCTCTGTGTGTATAATAGGAAGGTCAGGTGTCCATTAGTCACTACGATAAAGACGTTGGCACATTCAGGATTTTCACTCCTGTTTAATAATCAGTTGACACAGAAGCAGTTTAGAAGAAATTTCAAAGTTGCTTTTTCTATAGGTCGCCCCTGCATAACCCCTGTATTACCTGTATAACAATATGTACACCTTTGTCTATCTTAAACATTGTTGGTGCACTATTTGCGGTTACATTTCTGCACAGAAAGGCCGAAGACGAGGGCCAAAATTATCGCCACTCGTCCGACATCAACCTCACTTCGTTTCGAAGGAGTTCCAGACAAACATTTTGTATGCCTGTCATCGTCTTTGCGTGCTTCTACTGTTTGCCTCAGGGCATCTAATCTCTGTTTGTTTAAAGATACAATATTTAAGATAACATGGTAATTTTTCCAGGTGCATACATGCAGTGTAACAGTGTTTTCACTGATATTTAACCATTGGACTGGTTGGGACAGAGAGAGAGAGAGAGAGAGAGAGAGTGATGTGTCACTACTTTACAGTCAGAGTGAACTGCATGCTGGGAGCCTAATGTTCTTTTAATGGCTGGTGTGTTCCTGGAGGGAACGTGTTGATTGATAACCTGCACAACCTCTGCCAGCCTTGGTGACGCAGCACCAGCAACTCATCCTGCCGGGTTTACCATCGCTGACAGCTCTCACCCAGCACAGTGACTCGGCAATATGGCTGCCTTCAGGGGTGGAACGATTAGAAACGTACCCAGGGACCTGCTTCGCTGCTTGCATTTAATTTAGACTCGTTGTTGCATCCGATCAATACTTGTAATCATTCAGTTGTTTTGTGTATCCTGGCCGGACTATGAAGTTATCAAAGCCCTGCAGGTCAGCCACAGACCGTCTCGTTTGATTTTGCACCGTCCCACTGATGAAAAATGGTTTTACAACAGAATTATTCCTCATCAGTAATCAGCTTTCCTGTTGCACAATACAGCACAATGTTAAGCGACTGATGCCAAGCAGGTGGTTGTTTTGCACCAACATGGCGTCAACACTCCCCCAGATGTAAATCCTCACTCCTGAGTCAGTATCCAACCACGTCGTTAATGCAAACGCAGGAAACACATGGACTGAGCACGACTGCAGCCGATCAGAGACTGTTCGCTGATTTCCATCAAAGGGTAAAACAACATCAAAGGAAAATTAAAAAAAATGGACTCCCTCTGTGTGGGTAACATCCCCTGGGTCGCTGTGGAAGGGCGGCGCTGAGGGAAGTCGGTTTTGCAGCTAGACTCTCCGAGATAACGCCGAGCCAAGCAAAAGGGACTTTGATGCAATTAATTCAGCACTGATGTAACCAGGTTTTTACACGGCAGAGCACAGGGTGATCCGACTGTAAGTCTGCTGTACATGCTGAAAGATAAAAAGAACCAGATTTCTAGATCGCTGTGCTGCATGTACCTGTCCAAATTACCTCCAAACCACAGCTTTCGCACTTTACCTTTCTTCATTCTGTGTCTCCGTCTCATTCAGGTTAATAACAGAGAGAGAGAAAGCAAAGCGTGAGAGTGTAGCATAAAAAACTGGAAGGAGAGAAGCATCCGTTGTGATTGGAGCTCCAGTTATCAGTTGACTGTGAGAGCACAACACTGTGGTTCACACCGTCCTCATCGACTCCCACACCTCCCTTCCCTCGTCCTTCTCTCTTGTTATGGAAAAGCTCTCAGGCTGCAGCCGCTGTGGGCAAGCAGCCAGCCTGCTATCACAGCCCCTATACATAACCGCAGAATGGAGGGAAGTCCGAAATTAAAAGCATTGTTATCCCCGCGGCTGCCGGGCCACAGAACAAATGGAATGACAGGCTTATTTAATTTGAGCCCGTCTCGGGTGACCTTGGCTTTGGCCTCTAGTCCTCCACCCCTCCCCCTCCCCCGACCCCCCCCCCCAAGTGCTGCTGGATTTCTCGCGTACCTGTGGTGAGCGAGAATTTACAAATCCAAATCTCCTCTTTGTTTTTTTCCCCGTTCCGTTTGAGCCCCAAAATGTCCTTGTGGATGAATTTGAGTATAATGTACCATTAGGGTTGCTATGGTGACGGCTGCCGTCTGTGTGCATGTCAGTTGCCATGCAACTTTTTTTTTTTTTTTTTTTTTTTTCCTCTCCAGTTAAATGCTAGGCGGCTGCATGCAAAGTATTGAGCAGCCGCACTGCACTCCTTGTCACTGTTAATACTATTGTTGACTGAGAGAGGATGCAGGCGTCCATCTGTCTTTTGTGATACACATGGAGGTGCCTTCTTTACCCTCGCCAGTGAGAAGTTTCATAACTGCATGAACACATGTTGATCATGAAGTTCTTCACCTCCAGGTTTTGCGATAGACTGTATAAAAAAAGTGGACGTAGCTTCCAGGTCTGAAAAGTGAGGCCAATGCAGAAGTGGCTTAAACTGCAATACCATCGAGGGCCACTAGGGGTCGTGTCCTCAGGTTCCCAATCAGATGGAGTCAAATTCACCGCGTGCACCTCCCCAGCTTGTCCAAATATGGTCACTCCTGGCTCCAAATTAGCATGATGGCGACAGCAAAAATGCCGAACTTGAGGCTGCAGAACGGCCGTTTACAAACCAATGGGTGATGTCATAGTTGATCGCACCATGGGTTTTACCAGGCACTCTCACCAAAAGTGTGTTTTAAGTGTTGTTTTAAGCCCAAGTGAGACAACGAAATACAAACCTGAATGTGCAGCTGGTGTAGAAAAATCAGTGTTGATGTTTTGTCACAGTCGTCCAGTATTGTGTTACGAAGACTGAAGTTAGCATGCTCGCGTCTCGTAATACCACTTTGTACCACAAGATGGTACGGTGAGTCGCTGCTGCGTTCAGTCTACCCTCAGTTCAACATGAGAGGAAGAACTGACTGCAGGTTTCTGCGTTGGTGAGCGAGTGGGAAAGCATCGCGGCAACAAAACTGTCAGCAGCTGCCAGGGAACCTCTCAGCCTGTCGGAGGTTTTGGCAGGGCTGCGACTCTGAATGTCAACCTGCGCACAACATCTGAGAGCTCTGAATTCAGCTTCTCAGCAGGTGGCCTGAAGAGTTTCAACAAAACCCTCCTTTTGCCTGTGATAACAAGTGTGCATGAAACACTATGTCTTCTCCCCACCGTCCTCCCAACCACAGCCTTCACCCTTCAGCGCCCTGCAAATTAAAGAGTGTGTCGTTGAGCGCTGCTCTGGTCTGGTCGCGCTGATGAGGCGTAATAACCGTAGAGAGCCTCAGCTGCTCTCTTTGCGCCTCGCCGTTGAGCTCATCAGGCAAAGAACATGATGCTCAAAGAAATTAAAGCACAGGGACAGAGTGAAGCTGCAGCGGCGAGGAGACGCTCCCGCTGGAGCATCAAGACGTTGCTATGGTGTTTATCTCAGGATGGGTTTGGGACGGTCGCATCTGCTGTCATGCCACTTATTCTGATTTGAAGCTGGGAAAATCTTATTTTCTGCTGCTAATACTGTATTCTTGCAGCCTCATTTTTTTTCTGCAATTACCACATTATAACTGAGGCACACCATTTTAGCGAAAGCTGTGTTTTAAGAGCGGCAAAATGGTGAACGTCTCTGTTTTAGATTTCTAAACACTTGGAGGAACAGCGAAATTGTGTGCATGTGTCATCTAAAAGTGTGTTGTGACAGCCTGTTTAGTTGTTTATTTCATTACAGTTTTGTTTCATTTTATTCTCAATTTCTTCTTTGTAGGAGAGTTTGAACAAGAAGAGGAATTTGAGCACGGCTGTTTTTCCAATTTCATCTGGCATTATTTGATGCTTTTGATTGTTCCTTGTTAAGAGGCAAACAATACCAGAAGTCTAATAAGATTTTCGGTGAAGTTTTGCGTTGTGCACGAGTGGCAGCCTTCAGTGACGCCACCCATTGCCACCTCTCTTTGACGTTTAATATCTAATTAATGATGGAATTACTTTCAGAAGGACCACCACAACACAACACTGATCAGAAGGAATGCATTTAGCCAATGACTCATAACGACGTAACGACTTATAAAAATTAATTATTGGGTTTGTATTTCATGAGAGAGTTTGATGCTCTTTAAATAGGAATCTGTTGGAGCCAGACGTTTTTTTTGTTGCCAGCCCCTTGTGGCCCTCAGTGGTATTGCACTTGAAGACACTTTTATTTTGGCTTTATTTTTCAGACCCGCAGACTACATCCACTTTTATTTACAGGCTCTGGTTCTGCACTTATACCAATTAATTTCTACAGCTGCCTCAGTACTCTTCATGCCCCTTTAACAAAAGAAAAATATTACAATTTGTTGAATATTTTTCTATTAGCAACCCATTTCGTCTGGGCTTAATAATACATCCAGGCAAAACCAATTCTGTAGCTGAGTGGAGGCTGTTCAAACATCTCATCACATTTAGTATCACTTGCAGTTAAATTAAGCTTTAAAAAATCAGGAAATAGTCTCTGCTTGAATTCAGATTTACGTCTCCACATACTTCACAAGCATCAAAAGGTTGCCACAATGACAGCAATACAAAGTGGATGACTCAGATGTAGTGTGTTGCCTCCTCTCAGTCCCCAGAGCGGGGCGGCATTTATGAGAAATAAAGCCTTATGAAAGGATCAGTACCATGTGCTCTTGTTGTGTGTCTCTCATCTCCCACGTCTCCCACGGTTACACAGGTTGCCAGCAACCAGAGCTCTCATCCTGGGGGGCGCAAATCCTATTTCACATGGCACATTCACCACACATAATTCATGCAGGCAGGGTGAAGGGTGCTGTGTGTGTGTGTGTGTGTGTGTGTGTGTGTGTGTGTGTGTGTGTGTGTGTGTGTGTGTGTGTGTGTGTGTGTGTGTGTGTGTGTGTGTGTGTGTGTGTGTGTGTGTGTTTATCTGTATATCTGCTCATACACTGCTTTAGAACTATTTGTCTGTATTATAGATTAGTGTGGGTGAGTGGTGCAGACAACTGTGTTTGCCAGGGGCATCTCACAAAGGGAGGCAAACATGCACACACACATGCACACCTTCATACAGGGGTGAAAAGACGTGTGTGTGTGTGTGTGTGTGTGTGTGTGTGTGTGTGTGTGTGTGTGTGTGTGTGCGTGCGTGTGGCCTTTCATTTAGCAAAAGACCATCAGTGAGTCATTCCCCTGAAGAGCCCCCTTGGGTACTTGTCTCGCTGACACACACGCAGCCGCTGTCTCAGAACAAGGCTCACTGGTCAATGTTTAATGCTCTGTAATTGGTTTTACTGACCAGCGCAGCCTGCAGGATGCCAATGCTGATTTGAAGCCGAACAGCTGTGGCTGACCACCACTGCAGTCCCACCTGGTCTCTCATTGTGACGTGTTAGTTGGGTGTAATTCGCGCTGTCTGCTGTGTGGCCGTCATTACAACGATGAAACGGCCGAGGTCAAGCTGGACAATCTCGTCCGGGATCCCTTTATCCTTTTCTGTGTCTGTTCTTGTAAAACCTCCTCAGATATAATGACAGTCCATCACACTGATGGCAGTTAAACGTGACTTGAATCTGATTTTGACACCTTTCCTCTTCATCTTTTTTGCTCCCTGTCATTCTCTCCTAGAGAACCATGAGCACTGTGGAGGAGGAGCCGGACCACATGATACCATGAAGACAAGCCTGCAGGTCCTGCGCTGCCAGCTGCTGAGTGAGTAGACCCGAGGAGAGGAGGCAGGGGCATTTAATGGGCTGTCCTGGGTGAGAATGCGGAGGATCAGCATGCCAGCGGACGTTTCATATGCAAAGAGAAAATAGAAAGTGTATGCTTCTTCTTGTTACCTGAGAAGAAACTCCACTTTTTTTTTTTTTTTGGGTGTTTGAAAATGTTTTAGAATATATGCCTCACTGCAGTATACATATTCAAATACCCAGATTGTTCTTAAATCTATTTAATTTACTTGTTTGTATTTTTACAGTGCCAAATTTATACAAATGTTATGTTGTATTAGATCCGAGGCACCAGTCAGCCACAACTGAGATTGGGAGTTGGTTTTCAGGCAGCTGTGATTGTTCCCAGGAGCTTTTAGACAAAGTCAAGAGTTTCCCAGTCCCAGATTGTATACATCATGTAGATTTTCTCAAGTTTCAGATCTGTGGTAAAATTACAAATGTACCTGTGGTCACAAAAACATGCGTGCGACGTAACTTGAAATACTTACTCATGAAGGTTATGGCTTCCCCCTGCTCCGTGCACTTTACTGTGCCATGCTTTGTTCACATACGCAACAGTAATGGTCTCAAAACTTTTTCATTACCCCTAAAAAAAAAGTGAAAAAATATTCCTTTATTGCTTAAGACCTTATAAAATACCTTCAGGGAACCCCAGTTTGTTGACATCAGATACTGTACATAAATCCATACGTACAGTGCTGCATCCTCTTATTTCTTGTCACAGTTCAAGTCTGTGCTGCTTTACATTCACAGCGTCGGATCAAAGCTTTGGGAGTTGATGTGCGAAGGTCTGGCAGGCTACCAGCACAGATTGTCACATGAATATGGAACATGGGGGTCAGACTGAGACCCAGCGAGCTCCAGGACATTTAGTTAAACAGCCTGATGATATCTGGTATTCACCTCCAAGCTCCACTTTGGGGCAGCGGTGCCAAAGGCTGTCTCTGACAAATCTGCCCCAATCCCTCAGAAGTGATAAACTTGGACCGGACTGCTGTGAGCCAAGTGCTTTAAGCTGTAGCAGAGGTGGAGTGAGGTCACAATGCAGCGGTTTCATCCAGAGAGGGAAAGTCTGAGTCGAAGCTGCGGACCAGCTTTGTACAGAGTTTCTATTACAATCACATTTCAGAGAATATTTTTTGGTTTTGTCTTTGAAACCACAATGTTCACTTTAGCGGGTTTCCTCGGGCACATTACACTTCCATTAGGGTTTCCTTTTTATAGTTTGCAGAGCTGAGACACCCACCTAAGATCTCTTTGTCTGTGCAACACGGAGACATTTCACATTTCTCTCTCTGGGCGAGCCATCTGCAGAAGACAGATGCGCCTTTACGTCTTCAGGCTTCAGGCGAGAGAAGAGAGGCTGCGGATGGAGAAGAATTAAGTCGGATTAATCCTGTATCACAATAGATGTCAGAGCAGGAAGTTTTTCTCTTTTCCCCAGGTCACTCTCATTTGTTGTTCTGTCCTTTTTGCTTTCTGTCCTCCACCATGTCAATGCTTTGTACTGTGAGCATGTTGTCCTGACAATACATCTGGAACAGTAGAGAAGAGTTAGAATTTGTCTCTAGCAAATTAAGTTTTGTCTTGCAGCTTAAAAAAACATCTGACGGGTTTAGATGTCTTTAGATGGTGCAAATTGCATGTTGAAATGAGCTTGAGAAGAAATAGATAATAATTTGAAAGACCAGTTGCTGTCAAGTGTAAATGTGTACACAATGCTTGAGTAATCTTCCCAGTCTGTTGTTGCCTTGTCTTGTGTGTTTAAACTGTGTTGTTAGAATAGTTTGTGGTCTTTTTAAAGCCGCCGTCACCAGTGGAAATGCTGAAATTCTCAGTAAATATCGGCAGTGTCTGTGACTGTAATGGAGTTGGAGTATAACTGCGGTTCAGTGCTCTCCCTAGACTCCACACAACTTCCTGTTTAATGTCTCCCCTTCCTGTCAGATCCTTTGCTGCTGTCACAGTCGCTGTAGCTAAATCATTACCCTAGTAAACAGCAAAAGGACGCTTTGTTGCTCTTGTTTTCGCATTCTCCGTCCGCCCGATTCTCAGATAAACACGTTGCTGTTCAAAGCCGCTGAAACCTGACAAACAATTTGCGGAGCATTCAAACAGGAAGCTATTATCCCGTAACGAAAGCTTTGCCTCTTATCTCTGGGCTCCCATCTGTAGGGCTCCTCCCCGCTCCGCCTCTCCACCACTCCACCCATCCAGGCCTCCTCCAGGACGGTCCCAGCGGTCTACAGGATGTGCCCTATCTGTCTGTTTCCCCTCTCGGGACAGACACTGCCCAGAACGGCAGACGAACACACCCAGGAGCAAACCAAAGGAATTTTTCTGTTTGTGCCACTGTTAAGATGATGCTGTATTTAGACACCCGGGCACAAATATATCCCTCATTGTCCCTCCAGCCTTCTACCAAAGTCACCTGGGACTCTGAAAAAAAAAAAAGATCACAAGTATTTAGTAGTACCACCAAAAAAAACAAAAAAAAAAACAGTGCAGCGTTATCACTCACAACATTAAATTATCTTTTGTCTACTGGATCAAACACCCTGGACAGGTTGCCAGTCTATCACAGGGCCAATACAGAAAGAAAACAGACAACCATTCACACCTACAGGCAATTTAGAATGATCAATTAACCTGATATGCATGTTTTTGGATGGTGGGAGGAAGCCAGAGTACCCACGCAGGCACAGGAAGAACATGCAAACTCCACACAGAAAGGCCCACACCTCAGTCAAGGTTTGAACCAATCGCCAGCCGAGACTCAAACCCTGAACCTTCTTGCTGTGAGGCGACAGTACTCACCACTCCACCACCACACTGCCCATATATTCATATTAATAAGTGTATTGTTATCAACTTTATTAGTAGTTTTATTGGTGATTTTGATAAAGATACAAGTACTTGTAGTACTTTGGTGGTACTAATAGTTTGCACTTGGAACTTATGTTAGCAGTCGTAGTGGCACCACGGTCGTCCTGTAGTGGTAATTGTTATAGAAGAGCAGTGGGTTCCACTGGATCAGTCGGTGCCAATAGCTCGTTGTCCAGGCGTGATAATCCAATCATACCAGCAGTTAGTCAGACAGCGCTCCGGTCGGCCTGCTGATAAAAGGTTTTGTCCACCTGAAGCTGATGGATCTGATCTGTTTCTGCAACTCTGCTCTGACAGCACGTCAGGGCTTTAATTTAAAGGGCTCGGACTACCTTCAACAAAACTCCGCTTTTAAGTCTTATGATTACTTTGATTCAGGTCTGTCAGCTTTTATTCCTCAAAAGTGAGATATGGATTCATTTTGCATTAAGGGAGCGGAGCCGCAGTGTGTGTGCCGGTCTGATGTGATACAGACTCATTGGTATTCTGATGAGGGCCGGAGATATAAAGCCTTTTCCATTTGCCCCAGAGGATTTGGGGGGGGGGAATCCTATAGAGGTTTGTCGGCTACCGTGGAGTGGTTGTGATTAGCATAAACGAGGCTAAATGTGAATCATGCCACAGGAAGGCTGGCCGGGCGGTGAGCAGGACATCTTTAATTATCGGCTGTGGTTCGGTGCCTTAGGGACTTCTAAACCAGCAGTTATGCATGTTTATCTCATTAGATCATGACACATTATGGACAGACAGTAAATCTCCTTACATTTACATCTCAGGCATTTAGTGAATACTTTTATTCAGAGAAACTTACAGCGGGAGCACAAACGGAACGTCTGCGTATTGCTCAATGGCATTTTGACATAGTTTTTAATGTACAGAGATTGTTTGAGTATGATAATAATTTAAACACCATCGTTTTTATTTGTCAGATAAATCAACAAATAATCTTTGCAGGTTCTGGAAAACTGAGAGCAGAAACAGACAAAAGTTATGAATCATTTTACTAAGAAATGTTTTTGATGTTATCAGCCCGTATAGCAACCTGAGACTAGTTTGAGAGAGCTCAAAATTTTAGATTTTGTTTTTGGCATACTAGAGGTGAGGTTTTAAATGATTAATTGCATTAAAATGTTTTGGGTGAGATCAGTAGAAGTAACTCGTGCCTGTTTGTGATATCAGATTAGAACAAGAGGAGTTAGTCCCTAAAAATAAAGTTCTTAAGTCGTACAAATCCTCCTACATGTAGAAAAACTTTTATTATATTCATGCCTTTGCCTAAATAGTTCACATAATGCTTATTAAGCCTGTAAATCTCTATGACTTGACAATGTGCATCAAACCACAAACCAACTACAATTAAATGTTACATCATTTTCATTTCTGTACTGCTTATTTTACTGTGCACAAATAACATTCAGGTGTGAATAAATCTGAATTATATCAATAGCATGCAGAGCAAAAATAGAAAGAGAACCTTGTCGTACTGTCAGGTATTTGATCTTAATTCAGGTTTTGTCATTCATAGACGTGACCTTGGCCAGATTTGTATTTGTCCCCTGCACATACTCCTCTGTTTATTCCCGTCATGCTGCTGAGCAGCGAGATGACAGAGCAGAAGCACAGCCTGACGAACGAGCCTTATTGACGGACAATTTTGCAGCTCCTATTTTTGGCTTCCTGTAGAGACTCGAGTTCGAATAGTGCCATCGCCAGCTGCCCATTGATGATGCGGCACAACCGGTCTGGCTGCAGAAGTCGCCTCATAGGCAGAATGTCGCTGCGCTCGTTGGAGCCACATCGCTCTCCATCGCACGTAGCGTGAGGTGACCCCTGGAAGAAAAGATAAATATCCCAGTCTCCACAGTAAGTAGCCCCCCCAACCCCACCCCCAGGATTGATCATGCAGCCAGGCTAGTGCCTAAGCACTGATAGCCTGCATACCGCACACTAAGTGCTCAAGTATGATTGATTAGGCTGGAAGATTCATGATGCGGTGCGCCTGAACAATATTGTTCCACGGGATTGGAGTCTTAGCTCACGGGTGGATCCAGAACCTTAATGCAGGATTTCATCAGCAGGAGTAAATGTTATGTTGTTTTCCATCCCAGCAGTGTTACTGTAGAGCCGGTGATGCCGGCTCGGGCCCCTGACATTGAGTGTAATTGTGAATGATTGGTGGGACAAAGCCTGCTTTGGATCAACGCACAGGATCCTGCTTTGCAACATGATTTATTGATGTCCCTGATGGCATCAGTGGAGGACTTCAACGAATGTCACCGGCTTCCCATGCATTCAAAAGAGCCCTAATTCAGCAGGTTTCTTGCATAAATTGCCCCTCCGTCCATCCATCCTGTGTTTGGATGATGGAGAACAGTTAGACGTCTTTAGTCAGATATATGGGGACCTTATCTTATTGTAATTTTGCCTGGGTATTGTTGGTCTCTGGTATCAGCATGTGCTATTATTAGATGATCAGCTGGGTGGTTTAGATAGTGAGGGCAACAGGTTGGCGTGAGTGATAACAGTGTTAGATGTATTTCGCCCTCCCTCCCAATAAAATCTGTAGAAGGACAAAGACTTTCAGATCAATGACACCATTGAATCTTTTTTTTTTTTTTTTTTTTGTCCCTTTCACATAAAGATTAAAACTGTCCTCCTCACTGCTAGCATCATACTGAGAACGGTCTGACTCAGGGGTGTTGTAAAAGGGGGAAAAGTGGGACCACCAGTGGAGGGGAGTGCTGGGGGGGTTATAATTTTGGACTAATAGTTTGTGTTAGTGTTACGATTGAATAAAAATTGGCTGAATAATTCAAGAAAACAAAAGTGTAGGCTCTCTGACACTCTTCTCCCCCCTCTGTCAAAAGGCCGAAATGGTTTAGTCCACCTGGGATTCAGATGTAAAAGCAACTAACCAAGCTGCGTGAATGCTGATCCTGTCAAAGACTAAGGTTCGCTGTGATATGAGCGATGTCTTTCCCCAAGAGAAGGAAACTGGGCTACCAAAAAAGAACAAAAGAAAGAAATCAAACTGAGGAAAACCAGTTGCTAATTTTTATCAAAAGAAAGGTGAGCGCTACCTGCAGACTGTCCGTCAGGAGCAGACATTTCCCGTTGGCCTGAGGGTTGTTATGAAAGGATTCTTGTGTACAAATATTGGCTAAAGTATGTATTAAAAAAACGTCACATTAAAACGTGTTAAAGACATGGATCGAGAAGGGGGCCCCCAGAGACTGCTCACGTACAGGGCCCATAATTTTGCGCTACACCCCTGGTCGGACTCTTTTTGTGTTTTTTGTGAGAAGATATCACTTCAGGCTAAAAACAGCCAACGTGTACGATGGTGGAAGAAAAAAAAAAAAAATCATGCTGAGTAGACGATAGCTGCTGAACAAGACAAATGTTTCACAATGTGCCTCCTATGTGCTCCTTTCCCCTTATTTTCACTTGAATGTCCTTTTCGGCCCTCGGTGTACTGTGTCTAGTCCAACCTTTTTGCCTTTATCTGTGTCTTAGCCTGATGAAACACCCACACATCTCCCTTTGTTACACTCTGCGCTGTACCGCTGCCCTCATCTGTGTACGTTTTCCTACCCTATCCGACCTCGCCATTCTTCCCCCTCGCCCATCCAATTTTAACATGTTCTTCCCGGTGCTTCAACTCAGTAATGGGTGTTCATAATGCTCAGGTTACCTCTGGGGTCTTTTCATTCATCTCTCTTGTTAATTCACTCCCTGCTTCTCCGCCGCACATCTTTGTCGAGGCCGAGCCGGGGCTCTCTGTACGCGTTCACCCCCGCTTTCCCTCTCACTTCATCCGCCAGACGCACAACTGCTGTGACAAATTACACCCGTTTGTATATGTCAAAAAAACAGAGACATATGTGTAAGCACTGCGCGCACACACAGAAATTCAGCAATATAATGCAGAGTGTAGAGGTCACAATTGATGGATTTCCTGTTTGCAAACAAGATGCAGGTGCAAAAGGGGAAAGAAAACAGGATAACTCCTCCATATATTTCGCATTTGGAGACTTTTCTGTGTCGTCCGGGTTGATAAATGTTGAGCTTTATTGTCGGACCTGCACTTTTAGCATGTTTTAGAGAAAATTAATGGACATACTTCTTTTTCACCGTCTGCCATGTGTTGTTTTCCCATTAAATCTGCCCATTTAGGCTAACCTGAGACACTCCATTACACTGATGGTGCTGATGACAGCTTCTTTCAACCATGCCATGTCATTACCTGTGAAGTTTTTTTGTTTTTTTGTTACTTTCCCACTTTAATTAGCAGGCTGACTCTGTAGAAATAAAGCAGCTTTATTTCCAGATACATTTGTATGTGACCCTCGTTGTCGCCCTTCCGAAGCTTTCTTTTCCTATACCATGGAAAACTTTTTAATAGAATAGTCGGTTATGGCGTTTTTTAAGGAGCATTATACACTCAATAGCCTCATTCGCTACCTTGATGCAGCGCCCTCATTCAGAATATTATATTCATATTGTCAGTATTATATCGCTATTAGATTCCGTGTATACAGGCTTCACCCATTATTCAGGGTTTGATAAATATGATTTATCAACCAAGAGATTTTTTTGCGCACACAAGATAAAACATAATATCTCTAACATCTATTAAATTTCCTGGTTCTGTCAGAAACTTTCTTCCAGCTTCCATTTCATTGAAAGAGCCAGGGCTTCGAATATATGCCTATATTTAATTCTGTACTCTTCTCTAACCGTTAAGTTTCCCTCTCGCGATAATGAACATTTTCCACCTGCTATTTTCATTAGGTTAAGGGACTAAAACAACAACAACATGTCGATCTCCTCATAAACTGTCAGTCATCCATCTTCTATAATTTTCATATGTGTGTGCAACTCACTGATAAGTTGTTTGGAAACCTGCGTATTGTCTTAATGTGATCCTCCATAATGAGATGGATGAGAGGTCTCACTCACAAACTCTAAACTAATTAACCCGAGACGGACCCAATACAGCGTATGCTACAGAACCTAAAGGCCAGTGTTATCCTCACTTTGTATTCAGCACTAATGAATATTTGGGCAGTCACTTATCTGTTTTCGCTGTACTTAAAAGTCATCCCCTCCCTTTAACATTTTAGATGTGATCTTTAATAAAATATAATTGAAATAAACTTCAAAGTCCCAAATGAATATTAATCTCCGTGTTGCTTACAGATCAGAGTGAAACTACACGTTTTATAACTTTCTGATCACCTGAACAAGTGAGGAAGACGTGGTGTCTGAGCGTTTAGTTTTAATATAACTTTTATTAGTAAGAGGAGTCTGGTTGGTATGATTTATTCCCTCGCAGCAGAGTGTCTGGTTGCCAGGTTTGCACAGTGATTAAAAGCATGACTCAATCCAGATCACATCACGACCGCATCCTCCCTCTTGATTATCCTCTATCAACTCTTTCATCTTTTTTTATTTTTTGCATTAAAAAACTTAAGTTTTATTGACATCTTTCTGTCCTAGAAGTTTTTTTTTATTCCTGCACTGTCGTCAGTATAGAATAATTTGTAAAATGGAACGTCTTGAGAGCGTGTCAAAGGGCCTCATCCTCTAAATTTGTTCTCCACGATTCACATCACTCAGGATCAAGAGAAGCCGAGACACTCTTCCGTCGATGGGCCGGGTGTTTCCTCTGTTTCATTCCCCTGCCTAAAGCATCATTTCAGGGAAGAATGAGCAGTCATAAATCAGCAATGGCCACGTGTGTTGTCTCCCCAGATATGGGTCTGGAGTGGGCACTGCGGATTAGAGATGTGACAGACTTGGTTAATGGAAGATGGGGGGCCTGGACCCTCTATCCTGGAAGTCTGTGATTGAGTATGGAGGAACATGATTAATGATTCAGAGGCTGAGTTCTAATAGTCAGCTTTGGGGTCCTGTTGTGGTGTCTTTTAAATCCATCTGTCAACAACAATGAAAGATGGAGAATTTTCATTTGGCAAAGAAATAAGCTATTACTGATATTAACTGTTGCTTTGGCTGTTGGTTTTAGTTATTTTTTTCTGATATAATATATATCATTTTATCTTTCTACATGTCAGTCAGATTTCTTTTCACACTTCTTTTCTCTTTTCCTTTTTAGCCCTTCTTGGAGATGGAAATTTGGTTTCCATAGTTACCTAGGGAGCACTGTAGTTAAACTATGGCCGTAACATCTCGGTCACATTGGTGGCTTGAGACTCTGTCATATACTCTTGTTTTTTGGGGATGTGGATGTCAAAATATTGGATTCTTAATTCGAAAGGTCAATAATGCAAAGACCTTATTGAAGCTCACCTCTGCTTTTCTTTGTCTGGTTCGAGTCAGCATGCTTTTCATTTTGCCCATCACCTGGAGGTTTTATCTTTGTCACAAGCAAGATGCCTGTCCATGTTTGTGTTTTAACAGCATACCTGCTGTACATTGTGGCATTTATGAATCTTATATTTAGAAATAATTTCCAGTCTTTAACATTCTTTTAGTGAGTAGTATTTAGAGGACAGGGCTGAAAATATTATTTTAAAAAAAAATTCTATTGTTGACTAATCTGAACTGATCCTGCTAAAGGCTGATACAGCTTATTCTTCTCTACCACTGTTGTCTAAAAACGAACAGAACATATCAAAGAGCCTCAGTGCTGCACTGAGCGACAAAGGCTGCTCTCTTATTGCCTACTAAACTTCAAATAAACCAACAAACTTTAGTTTAAATCACTCGAACACACAACGTCCTGCAGCCATAAACAAATATGTGTGACTTCTGACCTGAAAATATACCTAAATTAATGCACTTTTCCTTCAGTGCCCAGATGTTTAAATAAATTGCCTTTTAGAAAACTGAAACCAAACATGATTTACATCTTCAGTGGGAACGAATGGCCTTGGAGCCGAGGGCCTTAAAAAGACAGGAGGTGTTGTGAGACAAGCAGGTTAGCGATGCTGGTTTTGGTCCGTTTATGGTATTTGTTGACAATAAGATAAATATTAAATAAAGCTAGCTTCCTCCTTCTAGTTAATAAGCAAGTGTTCTTTAGGCACAACATCTAACATCTTCATTTCAGCATCCTGTGATAAAAACACACCGCAGCCTCCTTCAGACAGGAGTTTAGATGATGTTAGCTTGGCGTTGATGCATGTTCTGCTCTCAGCCGAATGCGTAGAAACCGCCCAGTGGGAGCTCTGCTAATGTGACACATTAGCTGTGTTTACAAGTGTCAATAAGGGATGTTGAGGTGGGAGCAAAGGGGAAATTAATAAGCCCTTCCACGTTCCTCCCTCTATGATTTTCTTGCTGTCTGGATAACCTAATAGGACCGATATTCCCCACAGGCACCTGCTAATGGCTTGTCACTACACAGCCTCCTTATGGGATTGAGCTTGAGAAAGCGAATGTGTCGGGCTCTCTGTGATGGTTTTAGCATGTTAAGTAGGGCCATTTTGACACTAAGACTTGTCATGAATCTATCTAGTCATTGTAAAAACGTCTCTGCAGATTGTTTTGTTGAGCACGGAAAAATATTTGAATCTTCAAAGGTATTCTGACTGAGAATAAAAGTGCTTTTTGGAGTCTGTTGACATGATTTCAGTATAACAAAGGATGTCTTGAGACTTAAAATGAGGAAATGTATTGAGACTGTATTAGTAAGAATAATATTCTCTAGATCTGGACAATAGAGTTAGATAATTGCTTGCTATTTTATTTCCTCAGTAGAGAGCTCTCAAAGCATTTCCACAGCATTTCTGCACAATAACAACTGCTGCTCCATTGTTTGATCTCTGGGTCCACAGACAGACACACGCTCTCCGTCCCAGCTGCCACCTTATACAGCACACGCACAGTTACACACAGTGTCGCCTAGTGAATAATGCAGGTAATAAAGCAATCTAGTTCAACTAGGTGAGTGACGCAGCGGTTCAGTAGATTAAAGGCTGAGAAGCATAATGAATGCAAGACAAAGGCTGCACGTCTCTACTGAACACATGAGCAGTCGGCTTCAGCTGCTCGCCATCACTCTTGACTAGCTTTGCGAAGCAGGATGCCTCCGAGAAGTGATGCATAGGCAGACAGACATGGTGAAGACGCACATTTACAGGAAATGATCCAGTATTTCAGGAAGCTAAAAGAGTATTCGGTATTATTATGATGCTATTAATCTGCTTTCTCTTGATTTTTCTGCAGGTGTCCTCGCATTCCTAGCACTGCAGGTAGGACTGGTGTCATCAGCACAGGAGCTGTACCTCGGCCAGACGTCCCAGGACTCTGTTTCCATGGCAGCCACCCACAGCAACCCCCCATCTCCCCCAAAACCTCTACCCCTGGATTGGCATCAAGAAGGCTCCAGTAGCGGGGAATGGTCATCCTCAGGCACTCAAGCCACAAATATAATTTTTCCTGATGTTGCCCTTCCCCCTCTGGCCTTGCTTCAAACCACTGAAGCTTCCAGCCTGGCTCATGAGGATCCTCCCATCCCAGACACAAATACTGTCACCCCAAACACTGTGAGCACTGACAGCCTTGTGAATCAGTCCCAGAAACCCAGCTCTGATGATGTAAACCAAGGCCTCATGCACAAATTTGTCAGGGTACCTCAAGTCCATAACCCAGTTACTGTCAGTACTAACCAGGCCAGCAGCAACAGCAGCAGCCCTAAATTTTCCAGCACAGCGATCCCAAATATAGATGTGGAACCTGCTCCAAACCCCTTGGCTCTTACGTCCAACTCTGGATCCGACAGAGGCGATACACTCGATCCACTTCACACAGAGCCTCAGAAGCTGAGTGTAGAGGAGCCCAGTGACCCCAGGCAGCAGTCTGCTCCAGATCTGCAGCCCTCATCCTTGACTGCCCTCTCCTCTTCCTCAGTGGACAGTGAAGCTGCACGAGGCCTGAAACTCAGGGAGCATGCTAAAGGATCCCCAGAGCTGGCGGCGCACCACACCATCACCCAGCGGGAGGTGCATGGCGTGAACGAGCCCCCCACAGATGAGCTGGTGGTAGAGCCAAAGGAAGCGTCTGTTCCCCCGGCCCAGAGCTCGACGGAGAATCTACCTTCCACTGCTTCCACCGCGGCCCTGTCCGCTGAACCGAGTCTCAAGCCACCAAATCCAACAGACATCCCAGTCAACCACACCGCTACCAGCGAGACCACCACTGAGGAGGGTCGTGGTCTGGTTCTTCAAGGTAACGGCACAGGCAGTCCCCTGGGGAACGTAACTGCATATGGAGGTCTGTTCTCCAACAGCAGCTCTGTGGAGGATGCGCCTGCTCAGGGGAACAGCTCCGAGCCCAGCGGGAACTTCCTGAACAGGCAGGTGCCGGCGACCACCCACGACCCCTGGACACCCGGCAACAGCTCGGGCCCCACCGTCGAATCCCCGCCGTCCCGCATGACCATCTGCCTGAGCAGGATGGACATTGTGTGGATCGTGCTGGCTATCAGTGTGCCTGTGTCCTCATGTTGTAAGTACAATCAGAACATTAATGCATATAAAAAGACAAAAATTCTGTTAAAACATTTGTTTTCATTGAAAGAAATAGTTCTGCATTTCAAAATGTTTTCCTATTTGTTTTAATGCAGCGAGTTTAGATGAGAAAATGAACACTGCTCTCACATTTGTATAGTAAATATTAAGCTACTGACAGCTGATTCCTGAAAACCTGTTAATGCCATTTTTTACCGCGACACTTGACAGCTCAGCTCAAAACTACTACACGACACACAACCAATTTCTAACTGTACTTAAAGGTGGCTTTCGTCTTTTCCCGCCAACCACCGTTCATTCGAACTGTGGCATGTTGTCCTGAAACATGACAGCCTCCACCTGAGCAGTGTGGGTGCCTTCAGAGGCTATTGGAAGCAGCAGCTATTCCAGTTTCTGTACTAACCCATTGTCCTCTCCTGCCTCTGCCTGCCATAGCTGTGCTGTTGACTGTGTGCTGTATGAGGAGGAAGAAGAAGTCGTCAAGTCAGGAGAACAACCTCAGTTACTGGAACAACGCCATCACCATGGACTACTTCAGCAGGCACGCTGTTGAGCTGCCCAGAGAGATACACACTCTGGAGAGTGAGGTACAAACTACTGACACACTGTGACTACGAATTTATTACTGTTCAGCGCCGCACACGCTAAAGTGGTGGGACATTTACTTGATGTTTCACTATCAGTCAGCAGAATGCTTTTAATGAGTATGGAAACAACAAGAGGATCCGTGTCCAAACTCGCCTGTCAGCAAGCCTCGAGGCCTGCTGGAGCGCCCTCGAGCATGACACTGTATTACTGCGAGTCATAGGGATGCTATTTGGGACAAGTAAAAAGAAAATTTCCCTGCAGGATGTCTACTAAAGTACTGATTCTTAGACAGTTTTTTAACATTGAATTTTCTCTTAATTTCAATTTCTGAGAATAGCAGCAACTAAATGTTGGAAAATCAGGTAATAAAGCATTATTAGGTGGGTATAATGTAAAAGTAGTTATTTGATATGAATACAGTCCTGAGGGTGTTTAAATATAACATTACATAAAGCACCGCAAACACTGCTTAATGGGTGGCTCATATTTAGTGGAAGAACAGCAATATTTATCAGTACCTTCAGCTGACATTGATTGATTGGTTAATTTAAATGTCCTCCATCAAATGACACCCGCTCCATATGGGCTCACAAGGCACCAACAATGTAAAGATCCACATATTTTTAAGAAAACAGAATATCAAAAGGTGGAGTTTTATCATCATAAAACATTGTAGTATGAGGGATATGTGGTCTTCGCCACCATGCAACTTCGGTATTTCTTGTCGAAACAAAACGTTTCCTCAACATGTTACCTTTGAGGAAACACAAACAAACCCTGAGTTCTTAAACTGAACCTTTCCAAGATTTTCAGATTTCTAGCATTTCTGTGACACGAGAACACAAAAACACCCTCAACACCACAAACAAGCACATAAAGCACATGTTCTTCTGTAAGGTCTTTTTATACGCTGTTTTGTCTACCAGTGGTAAGTTACCAGATCAGCACATTTTCATACTGTACATATTGTGCGATTTATGTATTGTAAACCTCATATTTGTCATATCTTGGTCCATCGTTTCTCTGTGTTTGTGATACCTTATACAATGTATTATGATGGTTGTTGATGTGACGTTTTGCTCCAAACACATTGATATTTTCACCCTAAAGTTTGGCCTCATAAAGAAACTCTTTCATGCTCATGTTGCTTTGAAAACTCCCATAAATCTTTTGAACCAACAAACTCTGCTGACTGGAAGTGTTTCTAACTATGAAGTTCAGAGTTTAATCCTTAAATATACAATTTCCCCTTTATACTTTCATTAAGTAGCTTTAGGATCATTAAAATTGTTTTGTTCCAGCCCGTCTGATATGATCATGTTGAGTAATATTGTGCATTAGCTTGAATTAGCTTCCAGCCTTTAACTAAAGCTATACAACGCTTGTATGTTAAAATATGACATTTTAATAGCTATAGCATTCCATTAACTTAATACTCTTTACACATAATTCATCCTGATAGATGGGTTATTTGAAAACACTTAAATCTAGTTTGTAAAGTATTTTTTTAAATAACCGATCAACTAATGAAAGTAAGTTTTAAGAGGTCGAATTTTTTCCATGAGCTGTTTACTTTTTTTTGTCTATCGCCCGCACGTTTTGGTAAATCTTTTCATGAAAATTACTCTTGATTATAATGAGGAAAATATCCATATTGAATTTAAGTTACTGATTGCCATACTTCTCCTACATAGAGAAATCTAGCCGTGCAACTTCTTAGTTTTCTGGTGCATTACACCGCCATCTGTTGGAAATGTCAGTATATAACAGTGGTATAGATTTTAGTGGGCACTTATTTCATTTTTATATATCACTGCTTTCTCTGTTTGCATTTTTTTTGTGTATTGTCTTCTTTCTCTCCAGTGACCATTTCATTGTGTGTCTCCTCTCTTTTACTTCCGTGCCGTTGCTCAATTTGCATTCCTTTGCCGCTGGTGGGTATCAGCAGAGGAAGGCTGAGGTTGGATCATGTGTAGGATGCCCTTGGTGACACCCAGGTGTTGTTTTCCCACCTGCTTTGCCTGTCTGCGTAGAGCAGAATCCTTTTACTGTAGCCTCCCTAGTGCTCTAGGTAAATGACAGCGCTCCGGGAGAAATTATCCTAAACTTAAATGAGGGTGTTACTTTGATTTGATTGGATCTCGCTGATGAAAAAATTACCTCACTCCTGCTGTAAAGCAAATCATTTTGTTTTTCACACCTCCCTCCTTTCAGCACCACCTCATTACTGCTGACTCACCATCAACAACCACTTCTACATCACCACCCCCCCTTTTACATTAAGTCCCTCTGCTGCTTTCTTCTGACTCATCTCTTCCCTTTTTGTTTCTCCACTCATGAAGCTTTTACATCTTGCCCTCCACCTCCCTTTGTATCGCTGCTCATCTGGCTTCATCACATATCTTTGTTCACCATCTCCTTTAAAAGCTCTGGGATGCAGCAAACCCTGTATTTTATTCTGTGCGCTCCCACGCTAAACCGTCTGCTCATAGAGTGGCTTAGATACAGTAGACTGCAGCGTGAGCCCTGAAGCGTGAATCATGAATTACAGCAATTGTTTAACACTTAAGCATCTGCACTAATTTCTTTCTGTGTGCTTGTGTGTGCTTTTGCAGGAGCATGACACCTGTCTACCCCCTAATGGAGACTACAGCGGCAGCAGCGTGGTCTTGGTTAACCCTTTCTGCCAGGAGACCCTCTTCATCAACAGAGACAAAGCTTCTGCCATATAGAAACAGAAAAAAGAGAGGCACTGTTGGATGGTCGTCCTCTTCTGTTGTTGTCTATTTTATATATGTGGTAAATATTCAGAGACTTTGACTTTATACTGTATATTACAAACACAAAGAGCAACCTGAGAGAGGAGTGATGTAAACAAAACAGACCATATTTACTATGAGGATGCACCTGCATATTTTTCTGATGTACATTTTCTACAAAAGGCTTAATTGTGATAAAAGGTTTTTATTGTCTTTATAAAATACAGAGTATATGTGGTTTTGTTTCATGGCAGTGGCTTCATGGTGAGCACACTGTGGATGTTGCCACATGAAAATCTGCTTTAGAGAGAGAAAAATGTGCTATGAAAGCTGTACTTTACTGATTTTATTATTTGTTTTCAAATCAATCCCAAAATACTTAGCCTGTTGAACTTGAATATAGCACCTACATATTTAGGGGGAGAAACAGATGTGTGGAAAAATACTGTTATTTAAAATCAGGACCTGTATTTATCAAACCTCTAAGAAATATACATGAGTATGCTCTGAAAAGCCAATTAAGGAGTAAAAGGTTAACTAAAAAAGTAATTAACTGGAAGCAAAGACAGACATTTAAGGACCTTACCTCAACTCTTAAATGATCATTTGATGAATCACCTGTATGCTCACAGAAGAAACAACCAATCAGAGACTCAGTTCATTCTTTGACAGAAATCTTATTTTACTCAGTGATGTTATTCTGTCAAAATGTATGCTATAATTTTTTTTTTTTTGGGGAAATGTTTATTAAGTTTTAAAACAATTAAACTGTAAAATGAAGAGCAATCCAATATACTCAAAACATGATGCATTTTCAAATATCTTCTAGATACCAGAATTGTGCAAAATTAAACATAAAATATAAACATTATTGGATAAAGTGTTCAAATCTTGTACTTTAGTAAAAGTACCTTTATAGTAAAGTTAAAATATTTCATTACCAGTTAAAATCCTCCATGAAAAATCCCACTTAAGGAAAAGTTTTCACAGCAAAACATAGTTAAGCTATTAAAGTCCTGGTTTGATCCCTCTGGCTTATAAATTACATATGACATCATTAGATTATTAATATTGAAGCATTAGATTGTCAGAAGCATGTTACTGTTGGTAGTTAAATTGAGCCACTTTCTAACCAGTTTTATATCCAGGGACAGAAAATAAATGTGAGAAGTCGTCAGATTATTACTGGGAGAGGAAAGAAGAAAAAGCAAAGTTCTGATCTTTGATTTTTATTTTTTTTGGAGAGATATCAGGTCATTTAAACATATAAATCCCTATATGTTGGAGCTGTAAACAACTAATAGATATCTATAATGTGACCCTGACTACATTTTGATTTTTGTAAGTCATCAGAAGATGCTGAAAACCGCAGATTAATCTTTAACGATGTGTTGTGTGTTTTACTTTAAAAGCTTGTTATATCATCCATCGTGTCAAATCTTCATCTTAAAAGTAACTAAAGCTGTTAAATATATATAGTGGAGTAGAAAGTACAATATTTCTCTCTTAAATGTAGTAAAGTTGAAGTATAGAATAGTATCAAATGGAAATACTCAAGTAAAGTACATGTACCTTTAAATTGTAATAAAGTTTTAGTACTTAAGTAAATGTACTTAGTTACGTTCCACCACTGGTTATAAATAAGGATTAAATTAATGGAAATTGGATGAAATCGAAAAAATTATGAAATGTAACCAAACTGGAGAGGAAAAGAAAAACTGCTGCAGGTAGATAAGGTACATTTGACAAATCCTACATGTACTAAAGTAAGTTTAGTTCCTCTTTGACAAGTGCAATAAAAGAAAAATGCCGAAAGAAGAAAAACTGTAGTGTAACATCCTGTTAAATATATATATCACCCCTGGATCTCGCTGAAATTATTCATGCTGCATTTTTAGGTCAAACAATATTTGAAAAAGACTTTAAGTGTGATGTGAATTTGATTAGGAGCATAAGTGAGTGAATATTATCTTTCAGCAGTTTGATAAATACCGGCCGACATTTTATTGGTCAATTGGAGCAGTTTATCTGGAGTCCGAATGTCCAACAAGTTGTGAGCGACACTCATCTCTCAATCAAAAGGAGCTGACTTAAAATGGCTTCCCCCCCCTCATGTGTCACCAGCTTCTCTGAAGAGGGACCACATAGATGTCTTAATTCCTTCTTTTGGCCCTTTATATATCAGTATGTGTGCGTGAATGTCCCTTTTGCGCATGTAGGTACACTGTGAAAGTGTGCACTGAGGTTTGTGTGTGTGAGCAGATGAGTGGAGATGCCCCCCTTCCACCCCAAACCAAATATCACGATTCCTTTAAGTCTAAGAAAACTTTGTTTCAGTTTCAGCTCAGTTTGATCTGATTCTCTGTGTGCGTCTGTTTCTGTGTGTCTGTCTGTTTGTCACTTGTCTGTATCGTGGAGTGGCTACTGGTTAGTGTGAGAAAGAATTTCCCACTGCTGTCGGAAACAATTAGACCGACCTTGCTAAGTGTCTCCCTCCATCAACAACGTGTTTGTCCGTCAATGCAAACTGTGTTTGTTGAAGTGTTGGATGATTGTGAATAAGTTGCTGGACCACATCATCATATGTGTTTGAGGCTGTCAGAAATCCTGACCAATAAAAACACTGAGACAAATAATGAATATTTACTGTGAGCACATACAGAGGCGGTTTAACTCAAGTGCGTCTGAATATTTTGTTTCATTAATGAACCTGTGGTCCTTCTGTCATCTGTTTTTACTTTGAATTGCTGCCGTTTTATTCAATAATCAATGCTGCCTGCCTCTATCGTCGCTAAAGATTTTCTGCATTATGAGATGTTGTTCTGAAGTCACTGAGTCAGAAGGTGATGCTGAATAACACAGTTAAACATATTGATGTTTCCTGCATCGGATGCTCACAGCTGGGCTTGTTGTTTTGCACGCTCAAAAAGTGGATATTTTACAAAACGTTCAGTGGCACGGTGGAGCAGTGTTCAACATTATGTATTTTTTGTACTGTAGTATACACTGTACTTTTTACTGCTGAGCAATAAAATAAAAAAAAAAAAAGACTTGGATTACTCTCTTTGGCTGATTAATTCTGTTGAAAACTGGATTTAGTCAGCAGACATTTTCTCACATGTCGAGCATTAGAGCTACTTTACAGCATGCGCGAGTCAGATATCATACCTACTGGTTTAGCAGAGCAGTGTAACCGGTACTGCCGACCACAGCACATCTATTGATGAAGCGAGTTGGAATGTTTCTCTTTGTGCACCAGGGCTGCGTCGGTCAAGTGACCTCTGGCTCTGGGAATCTGACGTCAGTTCAATAATCTGTTTACAAGCCTGCTTTGCTGCAGCGGAAAGGCTTAATTTGATGTGAGCATTATTTACAGATTTGTAGGCCTGTTCAAATCTGATAAAACATGATCATTAAAAAGTTTTCTTTGCTTTTTTTTTCGTATATCTTTCTAAATGTTTATAAATAAAATGAGTGGGCACATGTTTGGCTAGTTTAGTCCAAATATACTTTAATGAGGGTGTACTGCAGGAATGTGAGGTTTCAGCTATTAAAATTCTGATGGAAGTTTTATTCAGTCAGATTAAGAAGTTTAAATTGCCCAACTCGTGTTTTAAACACATTATTGGGAGTTTCTGATTTACCCTCCTTTCAAAACAACACACGTGTTTTTTTCCTGTAGCTGAACTGTAATGTTACTTTAAGTATTTTGCCAGGAAACAATGATTAAAGGGAGAAACGACAAGAAAAGTTACCTGTAACCCAAATTTACAATATTAAACATGAAAGCAACTGTTGAAGTCAAAAGGACAAGTTATAAAGTTATAAAATTACATACAACATTCATGAATTAGTATCTCATAATTTTAAGTATTTGTGGATGTGCAAGCTGGTAACGGTTTTAATTGCTTGTTTTATAGACTGTTGAGTTGAATAGTTGTATTTTTTTTAACTCTTTGCTAAAGGCAATAAAGCATGTTTTGTATCTATAAATTTACATTTATGTATATGATAAGATGTTTCATAAAGAACTCAGTGGTGCACTGTAATTAAGTACATTCACTCAAGTAATGTACGTAATTACAAATTCAATGTACTTGTACTTTACTGAGTATTTTATGCAGATTCATACTTCTACTTCTTTTTTAAAACACACTTGAATTTGCTGGAACATGCATTGTTGAGCTTGAGACTTTAGAGATATGTGGTCCTTACAGAACAGAAACGATATAAACATATGATAGTCTTAAGGAATATGATACTTTACTGAAGTGTAGATTAAACTAACCAATAAAGTAGTTAAAATGAGCGCAACTGTAAATAACTACGGCACTAAAATGCACATTAATTCAACAGTAACATTAAACCAAAAACATATCACAGTAAAACACTGACAGGGAGCATTTACTGCACAGTGTGTACTTTTACTTTTAAAAAGCTACTTTATGTACATTTTGCTGATGATACTTGCATACTTTTACTTAAGAAAGGTTTTAAATCCGGGACCTTAACTTGTAGTGGAGTGTTTTCACAGTGGGGTATTAGAGACCTACTTTTACTGTAGCACAGGACCTGAATATTTCTGTCACCACCGCAGAATCTACACTTTACACAAAGGTGGAAGGAATACTCACATCCTTTACTCAAGTGAAAATAGCATACAACAATGAAAATATAGCCCAGTCAACTACTAAGCAGAATTTGCGTCTTCAAAATCTTACTTAAGTTAAAGTACATTAGTAGTAGGCCTACTTACAGTATCAAAAATAAAAGTATTCATTGTTAGGCAAAATGGCTCGGATTAAAGTGTTATATTTATCGTATATAAATTAATGGAATATTACTTCATCGATGCAATTTCAACCCATGATACTATTGAAGCATCAAATTTGAGTATATTAATATTAATTAACTGATCATATAGTTTAGGCGGCCTGTAAATGTTGATCTGAAAAGTAACTAAAGCTTTCAAATAAAGTAGCATTAAAATATAAATACTACAGTAAAGTACAAGTAGCCTACCTCTAAATTATACTTAATCGCTTGAGTAAATGTAAAAACGACATTTTGCTTTAACTTTTTTTTTTTTTTAATTTTGCAATGAGTTTGAAAGAATTATTTAAAAAAGACAAGGTAACGTGACTCTATAGTTCCCACGTCATGTGACATCCGGTTCAGAGTCGAAGTGTTTCCGGGTGACGGTACAGATTTGTCAAATAGCCCGTGCATGGCATGGTTGACAGGATAGCTAGCGATTCAGACAGGGGCACCCGGGTGGACATTTTTTTTTTTTAAATCAGCTCGTAACAGAAGTTACGCTGTCAGAGTAAAGAAGCAACTCCGTCTCTCGTTGTCGTTTCCCCCCCCCCACCCCCGCCGGTTGTCCTCGCCCTCCGAAAGTGAGCGGAATTTCACGTTTGTCATTGCTTCGGGGTTAAAAAAAAAAAAAAAAAAAAAAACGGCAGTTAACGTTGCTCTTTTGAAAATGGCGGATCTACCACCGGAGAAGAGCCTGGACGACTTCTTCGCCAAGCGGGATAAAAAGAAGAAGAAAGAGAAGGGGAAAGGGAAGGAGGCCGCCGCCGCCGCCGCCGCTGCCGCCGCCGCCGCCGGCGCCGGCGGGCCCACGTCGGCCGCGGTGAAAAAGACGAAGAGGGAAAAGGACAAATCGACTAAAAACGAGAACCAGGACGCCCAGGTCATGAAGGTAAAACCACCGCGGAACTTTCTGCCTCGTTTTGGCGTCTTTTTTTCTCCCCCCCCCTCTCTCTCCCCTCCAGGAACCGGCATGTCTTTTTAAAATAAATAAATAAAACAGCCGGTTGCGTTTAATAACGGATGGGTGGACACGGAGGGGTGAGGACAGGAGGGGGGGACAGGGAGGGGGAGGGAAACGCCGGTTGGCCGCCAGCATATGGTTTCCACTGACACATTTTTTTTTTTTTTTTTGCCACGACACGCGTTTTTTTTTTTTGGTGTGGGGGGAGGAGAAGGGGGAGAAGGGGGGGTTTGCTTCTCTTACAACGTTAAACTCACGAAGACGATGCGTTCAAAGCCTCCGTTTGATCTATAATACGAGACGTAAACACTCGAGATACGCGTGTGTTTTCTGTCAAAACCACACCAAAAAAAAAAAAACCCTCGTCTTCCCCTTCGCTGGTGTATAATCGTGGCTCTGCAGCAAGGCCGGGCCGCCATTTGTCACGAGTTTTTACAGGATTAACAGCTTCTTCTTCTTTTTTTTTTTAAAGGCTTGCGAGGTGATATTATTAT
The DNA here is from genome assembly GCF_029030835.1 of Brachyistius frenatus. Classification (NCBI taxonomy): domain Eukaryota; kingdom Metazoa; phylum Chordata; class Actinopteri; family Embiotocidae; genus Brachyistius; species Brachyistius frenatus. The sequence goes on along the minus strand of NW_027210620.1, from coordinate 1,869,481 downwards.
ATGATATCTGTCGGGTAGATTAAATAATGTGTCACTTTTGAGTCTTCCTGATTTTTTTTTTTTTTTTAAATGTTGGGGCCTGTGAAACCATTTCTGAGATTGGCCACAGTAAGGAAGGCTTTTTTTTCTTCTTCTTCTTCTTCTTCCTCCCATAAGAGCTTCACTTTACCAAAACAAAAAAACAAATCCCACTGATGACGCTTGATGGTTGTGAAATTTACCTTGTGTTGTACATCAAGTAATCTGTCCTTTCGCCAAGGAGGACGAGGAATGGAAAGAGTTTGAGCAGAAAGAAGTGGACTACAGCGGGCTTCGCCTCCAAGCTCTACAGATAAGGTGAGAGGAAAAACATCTTTGGTGGTTTCATTTGCATCTCCGGGGGGGGGATATAATTTGAACCTTGGCTTGTGCTTCTGCAGCATTTGCAAGGGATGAAACTCTCTGGCACTCACGCCTTGTATTTTTGTGTAGGTGCCATTGTCCTACACCTGAGGGGGGTGGGGGGGGGCAGTGGGTGAAAGTAACCCAAGTAAATATACTCAAGTACTGTGTTTTAAGTACAATTTTGAGGTACTTTTACCAAACCTGAATATTTTCATTTGTGGCGACTTTTTTTTAAATTTTCACTCCACTAAATTTCAGAGGGAAATATTGAACCTTTTTATTCCACAAAATTCATCTGACAAATTTGATTTACATTGAGATGAAGATTTTGACACGGTGGGTAATGTAGCAAGATTTTAAAATACAACACATTGATTATTTAGATTAAATCAGTGATTTTCAGCTTGTTCGTCTTCTGGCGTCTTACAAACAGCAGCGTGTAATCAGGGTCACATTTCAGATGTCCATAAATTGTTAACAACCACTAAATAGGGATTTTTTTTTTTTTTTTTCCCCTCTAAATTTCTCAAATGGTTTCATTTCACTAAATGATCCAATAGCTCATCCCCCCCCCCCCCAAAAAAAAATCAAATTTTCTTATTTCCTCTCCCAGTAATCATCTGACGACCCCTCAGATTTGATCCAGATACATTTAAGCAACACTGAATGATGTGTTGTATGATTGCTGACACAGTTAATGTAAATGCTCAGAAGGAGACAAACAAGAAGATTTGTTCCATCGATACCTTAAATTGAGGAGAAAACAACACTCTTTTGGGAAATTTGGTTGATTTCTGATTGTACGACTGCCTTGATGTAAAATCAGAAGGGAAATTTAAGGGAAAATGTGAGAAATTTACTCGCAAAACACAGAAGCTCCTGACTTTCCTACCACTTAACTGAATAACCCTGAAGGTCAGCTATAATGAATATAAAGGTTTTCTGTCTGTCTGGGGGAACCAGTGCAGCTCGGCATATGTTCACCTGCCAATCTGGTTGTTTGCAGTGATGAGAAGGAGGAAGAGGAGTATGAGAAGGAGGAGGTGGGGGAGGATGGAGAGATCATTCTGGTTAGTGGAGACAAAGTGTCCGGACCCTGGAACAAGTCTGGTGCTGCTCCTCCTCCTGCTGCTGCACCCGAGGGTGAGTGAACCAACTTCAGCACTCTTGGTTTTGTTATCTAAACTTCTTTTTTTTATCACTAGAGTCGGGAAATAAAAGGACAGCGAGTGTGCTTGAGCTAAATATGTTGGAATTTGTGTCAAATTAAAAACAATTGGGTTAATTATAGCACTGATTCTAAACAATACTCTTTATGGTTCACCTCAGTCATTTAAACTGAGTTTTTATATGTTACGCACCTACTTAATAGGGGTGTTTTAGACTTGTGTGGATGCATGAAGAGCACTTTAAGGTTGATTTACAATATTTGAATGTATTTTATTATAAAACAATCAGCCGAAATCAGTTTTAACAAATTACAAATGCTTTTCTTGTCTAATTGATATTCTTTTGCTACAGAGGAAGTAGAGGTACCTGAGGCGAAGCCTTCCGGTGTATATCGTCCTCCAGGAGCCCGACTGTCCACCACCAAACGAGTCCACACCCAGGGTCCTCCTGAGATCTATAGTGACGCACAGTTCCCCTCTCTACTGGCCACCGCCAAGCATGTTGAGACGCGCAAGTAAGTCAAGCTCAAGAGAGAATGGCTTCCTTCATCTGATATGTTTGACTGATGTGACGTATGTTTGTGTTTCAGGGACAGAGAAATGGAGAAGACCTTTGAGGTGGTGAAACACAGGAACCGTGGCAGAGAGGAGACCGGTGGCGCTTCCATGCAGCAATTGCAGCTCGACAACCAGTACGCCATCCTGGGGGACAAGTAGAGCCGCTTCCCTCCGTCCCCTGGCCCCTCAGCACGGTCCTGCCCAGCCCCTTGAAGGAAGCTGAACTCCAGCAGTGTGGACTGCAGTCCTGACCGAGCTCACGCTGCCACCATCACCACACTGGTTGCTCACACAAACACACAGCCCAATAGATCCCCAAACACAACAGTACCACTGCAGCACATACGGTGACACTCCCTTTAAATAGATCACTAACACACTCAACATACATTTGCTTGGCAGAACTGAAGGGACTGCATCTGAAGGGGCTGACAAAAAAAAAAAAGAGGGAATAAATGAAACGGAATTAGCAAAATACACCCAAACGTACGACACTGCAGCTGCAACAAAAGGCGACGTAGTCGTCCTTTGTGGATTGTACTCGGAGCAGCACTTGTGTGGTGCAACTTCTCTTTGGACTTCAACTTGCTTCGATAAAGCCACAGAAGATCGAAGATGACTTTAGGCAAGATGATTTTACAAACTTCTGTGAAAATATATTTTTTTGCAAGATCGTTATAACCCAATCGCACATGGTTATTTTGAGGTGGGTTTTTGAGTTGCGTTTGGGGCTTCAGGAGCGGGGATACTACCTCCTCAGAATAGCTGGTGGTGACAATGTGGACTGAACATCTTTGGTTTTTTTTTTTTTTTTTTTCCCCCGCTGTGGTGGTGAAGGGGCAAACATCAACCCCTCCTCCCCCTCCCCCCCCCCCCACATACAAGATGGCCATCAGGCTCTTTTATGTAGAAACTTTGAAGCTTTGTTTTTTTCATTCATGATGATGATGATGATGATGATGACACTCTTGCCAAGATCTATGGACAAGAAGCGATAGGTTGTGGTCCTCACTTAGAATTTCTATAAAAAGTGGCCTTACTGATAGAGAGAGAAACCGCATTGTCATCTGAAGAGAACTCTGCTTGTTGTGTCCCGGGCTGTTGCCTGCCTCTTGATCTCACCACTTTGTGGAGAAAAAAAAAAAAAGAAAACAACAACAACAACAAAAAAACATGCAAAAGAAACAAAACTTTTCTGTTCAAGAATGTAGTGCTGTTGTAGTTTGCCTGATGATTACAACTACTAACTGTCTTTCATATCCACTGTTTCATTACGCTGCCCTTTCTTTTCCTCTTTAAACATCAGAAAAGGAGTAATTGAAATGTGTTTCTTGACACCAGGTAGCCACAAATATCAGTGTCAAGAAAATGATGGGAAACTACTTTAAATGCATCTTTTTTGAGGTTGTTTGGCCTGAGTTCGCAACTTTTATAATTTGCTGTAAAGTGGTACGTTTCAACGACTTTTCTCAGTTTTTTTTTTTTTTTTTGTAATCAAGGCTTTTCCTCACTGGTAATCTTACCGTCTCAGCTCTCATTGAAGCTGTGTAGAACAGGCAGCTTGTGCATAACTTAATTTACAGCAGCTACTCATCTGTATGCACACTGCCATCAAACCAACAGAGTCCTATCCACTGACAAAACAGTGGTATGCCCAGTTAAAAATCAAATGGGTTTTTACTACAAGCATAGTGATGTTTAGACAGGTGACGAAGAACTGGATTTATGTTTGATGTTTGTCCTTTCCATAAAATAAGTCGCAGAGCATCGACCCTCGCTGGGACATTTGTGATGAAAAGAGAAGAGCCTAACCCAAAAAATAAAGTGGTCCTTGTGAATTTAGTCTTGTCTGAATCTTTAAAGTTGGAAATTTGGATTTATACAAAGTCTTTTTTTTTTTTTTTTTTTTTTTTTTTTACCCCCCGAGAAAAGCTATTGTCCATTTGTAAACTGAAGGCTTCTGTCAACCTGCTGTCCCTCCTGCAAATAACTTAATTCCTGTGGTTGTCTCATTTAGTCAAGAGTAGGTGTTTTTGACACATGGTGGATAAATTATCAGAAGTTCTTTAAGCGCTTAAAAGAAAGAGAAAAACATTTCAAATGACCTTTAACCAAGTATATTAACAAATAAACTAAGCTTTTCTCACATAACAGACTTTTAATGATTATTTAAAGACCGAAACACCACCAGAACAATAGTCTTCTGTTTCTGTCAGGATTCACGTGTTTGCGTCTGATGTGTCTCTTCTTTCATTTTGGCTTCCCCTGCAAAGATGAGAAGTTCACAGATCAAAATCAAATACTTGCAATTAATTGCCGCTTTCTCTCTCTCTGCCTCTTCTCTCGCTTTCTCTCTTTAATGTAGTTTTCAATTTTATTACAGATTAAATGCTATTTTAGTTTTTGTGGTAGCTGTTGTAATAGATTCTTACCTCGACCTCGCCTCCATAAGTTGGTGTAGTTCCAAAACCATGGTCATTTTCAAGATTGTTCCACCAACCGAAGTAGCTGGCATCGTCCTTTATTTGATATACATTAGATTATATTAATTACAGCACTTTATACTCCAAACCCTTCAATGTCTAAATAAGGTTAAACCATATGTATATATATATATATATATAGATTTAGCTTAAAACCTCATCCGTAGTTACGTCTTACTTGAGAAATAATATACACAATATGCATCTGTCTGCATTTACTCTCGCCGACCACACGGTGTCGCTGTCGTGAGTAATAAGTAACGAGAGCTCCTTCCGGTTGTAGAACTGCTTTCAAAGAGCGGGCTAACGCGCTTCACAGCTGCAAACGCATAAGTCTGCATAAAATGTTTTCAATGTAAGCCAGCTAAGCAACTTTATTTATGCAGCACTTCCCAAAACAAGTTATAAACTGTTTTATCAAGAAGCGTCAACACAAAATGTAACAATTAAACACCAAAGCCAAAGAAAAGAAATTTGAGTTTTAAGATTGAATACTGCCCTTTGGTTAAATTAGGTACAACCTGAATATATCAATATGCACTGATGCAAGCCACCTTAAAATCTTTATTTATCTTTTTAATGTTTGAAAAATTGGTGCCAATACTTTAAAAATGTAAACATGAAGGACCAGGCTTGTGTCTGAAGTTATTAAAAATATATTTTTCCTGATGTTTCTTGTCACCTACCGCCTGCTGTATATTTGCTGTAGGCAGCGCATCTCCGTAAAGCCCCTGAAATTGAAATAGATAACACTTCAAATTGAAACGTATACAACCCTGAACTTGAGTGTAACATTAGACGTTTGGACTATTTCATTTCATCAGTTTGTTTACCCCGTTGCTTGGCGGTCACTGACATCAGATATCAAACAAAACAGAAAAATAATCAATCAGGCTGCAGCTGACTCTTTGAAAAAAAAATGTTTTTTTTTTTTTTTTTTAAAAGGTACATTGAAGTCAAACTTGTGTCAAAATCTGGATTTAACCTGTCTGTTAGTTAAACATTAGTCCTACAATGTCAAAAATACAACACGGTAAATAAAATTGGATGGATTAATATAGAATTTATTTGGCTATAACTTGCAGCGCTAAGTAACACAAATAAAGTTACAGAGATCGTTGCAAATTAAGTACCAAAGTGAATTGTTTTCCTCAGCAGTTTAATTCAATTCAATTCAATTCAACTTTATTTTTATAGCGCCAAGTCACAACATAGGTTATTTCATGGCACTTAACACATTAACGTCCTTACAGCAAGACGTTACAATATTATACAGAGAAACCCAACAATTCAACAATTCCCACATAAACTAGGAGGGGAAAAAAAAACTCCTCTTTAAGGGAGAAAAACCTCCAACAGAGGGAAGGAAAAACTCCCTCTTAACAGGAAGAAACCTCCGACAGAACCAGGCTCAGAGGTTAGATATACATCGAAGTTAAACCCGGAAAGCTTTTAGATAGTAATAATTATGGTGTTAATTATTATTCATCAATTAAAAGTTGTTTCCTCTATAGTACATCGAGGAAGATCTTTATATGACACTTGTCTTACCGAAGCTACAACCATGAATCCGAGCAAACAGAGTAGTTTAAGGCCTCCCATCCTGTAATCAGTCTCCTGTCTGCTCATACACTTGTTTTATAGTGACCATCTTAGTAGGTGGTGTCTCTTACACCGTCACTCTATAACTCCAACACTTGTTTAATACCAAAGTCCAACTTAATACCTATTTGTTAGCAAATGTGAAATGTGTTTACCCCACACTGTTGACTTTTGAATGTTAACTGTCTCCCAATTTCAAGCTTTACTCTTACAGTTATTTTACCCACTAGAAGTAAAAGACATTACATTAATAGCAAAAACTATTTAACTGTAATCTGTAACAACAATTGTAATTAAGGTTTTTTTCCAATTCAAAGCTATTCTGAGGCAACAAATTCTTTACAGAGTCAAGAAAACGATGACAGGAACCCACTTTGAATGCTCATTTGTTGAGGTTGATTGCGCATATTAATATCAATACTGTCTAAATTAATTTTTTTATATTTTAACCCGTCAGACTTTTTTTTAACCTATTGGTTGAAGCACGTTTGTCAAACCCCTCTCTCTTTCCCAGTCTTTTTGTGTCTGTATCAGCGTTCGTTCAATCCAATGAAGGCAACATGGGGTATATCCTTTTCATAAAAAATGTCGGGAAACACACTGATTCTGTATCGAAACTGTACGAACAGTTTTGAGTAGAAATAGATATCTTTAATGCAGTGCTGCAATTAATGATTTTTTGTTGTTGTTGATTAATCTATGATTGTTATGTCTATCAAATGTTAGAAAATAGATAAAAACGTCCATTGTAATAAGGATGAGATGAAGCCTCCAAATTCATCAAGCCAAAACATTTTGTTTACTAATACTTCAGCATTAATATGATGAATTTATTGCTGATTTTGTTTTTTTTTATTTATTTTGCTGAAAATAGTAGTAAATATATATTGCCAGTCTCGTCCTTTCCGTTGTTGTGGGATTTTGTTTTGTCAGAGTTGGAGCCATTTTATTCAAATGAAATAACGAAATGAAAATGAAATGAAATGAAGGAAATGAAAGAGGAACTGAAAGGAACATTTCACACAGTAGCTTTTAAAGAAATGTTTATTTTAAAGCAGTGGCAGCAGAGTGACTAAGTCGTGAGGTGGTTCCTGATTCGGATGGCTTTACATCTCAGTCGTGACTTTTGTTGAACCCTTTGCTCTGCCACCGTTCAATTTTGTGCATTTCACTGGAAAAGATAACATGAAAAATATTTGAGTTAAAAAGAAAAAAATAATTATTTAAATGCTGCACCCTTTTCCGGAACGCACATTAGTATATGCACACTAAACAATATTATTTAGGTTAGTAAGTACACAAAATGTTGTTGTTTTTCTCATTAGCTGCCATTTGACTTGCAACATCAAGTGAAGACTTCAGTTTCTTACCTCGGTGTCCTCTTTCTCAGGTGGCGGTGGGGGGAACCCCATATCATTATCAACTGCCTCGATGGTACCGTTCCACTGATGGAAAAAAAAAAAAAAATCAGCGACACTATAAATTGATGCAAGTCTGTTAATGTTGTAAATGTATCTTTAATTTATCTCCCACCTTTCCAGAAAACTTCATTATATGTCAGTCATTCCTTTACTTAATGAAAGTTAAATTGACATACCGTTACAGTCGCAGGATTTTCTCTGCTTGGTTTGATTACCTACAATAGGAGGACATTGCACTTTAATAGGAATGAATAAAGACATTTACCGAATGCAATTTTTGGAATTGTGTGTTTGTTTAATCCTGCTAGGTCGTCAACTTTGGCCTTCAAACAGAGCAGCAAAATAATCAAACTAACCTCTGCCATAGAACAAGCAGCAGTATGACATTGAAAATGAATACTAACTTCTCACACGCTAGGATGTGTCAGACAGAAACTGAAAAAAATAAAAAATAAACCTGCACTCAGATCACTCTCTATATTTACATAATGAATAAACTGCCCCGGTGCTCTTTGTCTGTATGAGTTTGACTATGTTTTGGTTCTTTCACAGTCCTATGTTTAAAGAGGAAAATGTAAAGATATAACATTGTTCAACAGATGTTTAACACTTGTATAAATGTGAAGAGCAGGTTTATTCCAGACTTTAGTGTCAAAATCAATACTTTTGTTTCACACCTGTTGTTATTATTAATAAAAAACACTCATTCTTCCTAGAGATCCTGTAGATAGCTCAATATACATGCATAACAAATCGTGTTCCAGTAACACATTTCTTTGTCTCTCTGCAGGAGCTCCCACCTAATCTTGTATTGGGAGATTAAATTTAATCTAAAACAATCAAACTCTCCACCATCGTAAAGAACAACCAACACTCAAAATAGTGAAGTTAGTCCCAAAAAGTATACAAACCTCTGAGGAGTTGGTTGTCCCGTTAAAGCCCCCTTCATTTTCCGTTGGGTTTGTGTGTCCTGGTGGCCACTGAAAATTCGAAATATAAATGATTTAATTTAGTCCAAAGTCATCACAGGGTTTACTGGAAAGGTCATTGATTAGTATTTTAATAAAGTAAACTATTTTTTTTACATTGTTATCCAAATCTAGAACAGTAACTTTTTGTGCCAGACAAATTCCAAACAACATCATCAGTATGAGCACTTTCATCTTGAAAATGAATTGGCCTTCTGTCTGCCCATAAACCTGCTTATTTGTAAAATGGTCAGGGGGTGGAGTTTGAATTCTGGGCTTCCCTTGTAGTTTAAAGTCCAACTCACTTGCAAACTTTTTTTTCCCCCAACCTTTTTTGTTGATTTCATGGATTGTATTCTAAAAGTTTTCTAATCTTCACATTTGTCCGCTAGGGCTGTCGCAATCAGGACATTTTAGTTGACATTTATTTGTAATTCAAATATATATAAGCCTAGTCATAGTTTAATAATGTGGCTTATGAAGAAGAATAGCCATTTATTTTCATTTAATATTGAAATACATGAATACAAATCCTGTGTGCTGTTTGGACAATTGGGGGAAAACAATGGCATAGGGCAGATATGACATAAGTTAACTACACAAAGCCTTTTACTGAAATATACAGAGAAATGACTGACAATGATAGATGCCAATAATCAAAATAAACAGTGTACTATAGTGGTGCTAACTCCTCCACTCAAGTTCTTTTAAATCTCAGCAGAAGAAATGGGTGCAATGAGATGACGTCATTAAATGAGCGCCAGTCAAATCTCGGCTAACCCTACATAGGCAGACAGAAGAGATATTTCTCAGACAAAGTCCATTTTGCATTGATGAGTTTGTTGTTTACATTCCAGTTTGGCCACTCAAATATTTTTTTTTAAGAGGAAAACTTGATTCAAGGACACAAGGAGTGTTTGGACAGTAAAGACACTGACTGACATTGGATTTTAAACACGTGTAGCTTTTATTTATTCACCCTGGAAAAATTCCACAGTTGGTCAGCTGGTAAAGTGCGGGTGCGTGCGGTGGCGGTCGTTGCCGTGGCGATGTCCTAAAACCACAGCAGGTGAATAGGAAAAAGAACATGTCATATGTATGACTTACATTTTGGACGACGTGCTGTAGTATGAATGTTTTACATTTTGGACAACATGCTATAGTATGACTTTTTTTTAAATCATATCTTAAACGACATGTTATAGTATCCCTTTTTTTCACATTTTGGACAACATTTTATAGGACAACTTTTCTTTCACATTTTGGACTTTTTTCACTTTTTGGATGACATGTAAAAGTTAGCCTTTCTTTTCATATTTCGGACGACATGCTATAGTATGACTTTTTTTTTATCATATTTTAGACGACATGCTATAGTATGACTTTTTTTTAATATTTTGGACGACATGCTATAGTATGACTTTTTGTAATATTTTGGACGACATGCTATAGTATGACTTTTTTTATAATATTTTGGACGACATGCTATAGTATGACTTTTTGTAATATTTTGGACGACATGCTATAGTATGACTTTTTTTTATCATATTTTAGACGACATGCTATAGTATGACTTTTTTGTAATATTTTGGACGACATGCTATAGTATGACTTTTTTGTAATATTTTGGACGACATGCTATAGTATGACTTTTTTATCATATTTTAGACGACATGCTATAGTATGACTTTTTGTCATATTTTAGACGACATGTTATAGTATGACTTTTTGTAATATTTTAGACGACATGCTATAGTATGACTTTTTGTAATATTTTGGACGACATGTTATAGTATGACTTTTTTATAATATTTTAGACGACATGCTATAGTATGACTTTTTGTAATATTTTAGACGACATGTTATAGTATGACTTTTTGTAATATTTTAGACGACATGTTATAGTATGACTTTTTGTAATATTTTGGACGACATGCTATAGTATGACTTTTTTATAATATTTTAGACGACATGTTATAGTATGACTTTTTTTTATAATATTTTGGACGACATGCTATAGTATGACTTTTTTATAATATTTTAGATGACATGCTATAATATGACTTTTTTATAATATTTTAGACGACATGCTATAGTATGACTTTTTATAATATTTTAAACGACATGCAATAATATGACTTTTTTTTATAATATTTTAGACGACATGCTATAGTATGACTTTTTGTTTTCATATTTTAGACGACATGCTATAATATGACTTTTTTTTCATATTTTGGACGACATGCTATAGTATGACTTTTTGTTTTCATATTTTAGACGACATGCTATAGTATGACTTTTTGTTTTCATATTTTAGACGACATGCTATAGTATGACTTTTTGTTTTCATATTTTAGACGACATGCTATAATATGACTTTTTTTTTCATATTTCGGACGACATGCTATAGTATGACTTTTTGTTTTCATATTTTAGACGACATGCTATAATATGACTTTTTGTTTTCATATTTTAGACGACATGCTATAGTATGACTTTTTGTTTTCATATTTTAGACGACATGCTATAGTATGACTTTTTGTTTTCATATTTTAGACGACATGCTATAGTATGACTTTTTGTTTTCATATTTTAGACGACATGCTATAATATGACTTTTTTTTATAATATTTTAGACGACATGCTATAGTATGACTTTTTGTTTTCATATTTTAGACGACATGCTATAGTATGACTTTTTTTTTTAATTTTAAGGATATATTTAAGAAAAAAGGAAAACCTGATTAAAGCACACAATAGTATTTGTACAGTAAGGACACTGACTGACTTTGGATTTTAAACACTTACACTTGATTTGTTCACCTGGAAACAGTCCGCCGTTGGTCAGGTGGCAAAGTGCGGAACGCGTCACTGCACCGCTCAGTGCGCGTGTGCGGGGTCGTTGCCGTGGCGATGGCTCACAACCTGAGCAGGTGAACAGCGGGAAAGAGAAGGAGGACTTGGGCTGAAATGGCTTATCCTCCCCGGATAACCTCACGTCCGACTGGACTCGGGTTCTATATTCGTACCGTCTCGCACACGTTGTGATTTCTGGGCGGTTGAGTCGAGTTTCTGCTCTTTTGCCGTCGTGTTGCAGGAAGGCGGTATGAAGGGTGAGAGCAGGGAGGTCGGGGTGTTCGTCCGGATCAGACCAACCGACAACTTCGCCCAGGACTTCATTGAATGTCTTCCCGACGGACAGGTAGCTTAAACAAAACAAAAAAAACAAAACAAAAAATCTCCGTTTTAATTTTCACTACCATTAGGATTTATTTTTTTATTTTTTATTAAATAACGACATCGAACTCGTAAAAGCGAAGAAAGCTAATCAGTGTTTAAAACCTGGACACGGCGGTTGTTTTATTTGCTCGGCGGTTTAAATCAAATCTTAAAAAGTTAATTTGCAGCAAAGGGGAAAACTGCTTAATTTAGATTTTTCTACTTTTAAGTACACGCAAGTACGGTGCGTTTAAATAAATAAATAAAAATGCTGAACAAGCTGTTGCTGCGTGGCGTCATTTAATTTGCGCGTTACGTCATTTACAAAATAGACCCGACGCCAAAAGAACAAGTATGATATTGAACATTGAAAATTAAAACCGTCAAATTAAAACTTTTATCACACACTAGGAAGTCTCAAACAAAAACTCTCTGTATTTACTTGCTTAATAAACCGGTCCTCCTTATCTGTGTGAATTTGGACTTATTTGTTTTGGTTCTTTCACAGTCCTATGTTTAAAGAAGAAAATCTGGAGATATTTTATATTTCAGCAGATGTTAAACACTTCCATAAATGTGAAAAGCAGGCCTAAAATATTAGATCTGGATTACACCAAATAAGTGGCTATTGTAGGCAATATACTGGCACACACACTTAAGTTGCAAAAAAAAAAAGTATAATTGGGTAGATTAAACCAGAGTACATAAAAAAAATTCAAACTCTGTTTGTTTGTGTACTCTCATAAATTGTTTTTGCGCGTTGTCCATCAGACAGTGAACATCTATCGAAGACGAGACCCAAAGAATCTCCCAGAATCCAAGAGAAATCAGCTGAGCTGGTCGTTTCGGCTCGATGGGGTCCTGCATAACGCTTCCCAGGAGGAGGCGTACACCCGAGTGTGCCAACGGGTGGTGCTGGCAGCACTGGATGGCTTTAATGGTATATGTTGATGGAAAGGATAATTTAATCAAACAAATTGGTGAAGAGGCTTATGTTAAAAGTGCATTTTGTGTACCTGCCAGGCACAGTGATGTGTTTTGGGCAGACAGGTGCGGGGAAAACCTACACTATGACGGGGTCTACAGAGTCATACAAGCAGAGAGGCATCATTCCTCGGGCCCTTCAGGAGGTACGTCAGACTGTCAGATAATTCTTACCTCCAAAAAAGGGACGGCTCCGAAACCCATGTACCTGAATGATTTTTGTATTTAACATGGTGTTCAGGTGTTTCAGGAGGTGGAGAAGAGGACCGAGCACATCTTCTCAGTGCACCTATCCTACCTGGAGATCTACAACGAGACCCTGATGGACCTGCTGTCATCGCTGCAGGGCTCACAACACCTGTCTCCGCAAGGCATGGTGGTGATGGAGGACGCGGGCAGCGGGGTGTTCGTCAGAGGGTTGTCTCTGCACCCCGTTCACAGCGAGGAGGAAGCTCTCTACCTGCTGTTTGAGGCGAGTAGATTTATGTAAAAATCTGTCTACCTAATAGAAATAGTTTAAAATAGCCTAAATATCTAAATTTAGTCATTAATAAAAGTTTACGTGACCGAAAGCTTTTTACTTTTTTTGTTTTGTTTTTTTTGTCTTCACTCAGGGCGAGATGAATCGCATCATAAGAGCTAATGCCTTGAACAAGACGTCCTCGAGGTCGCACTGTATCCTAACTGTGCATATTGAGGTATTAAACCAGTTTTCTTAATGGTTTACTGTATCTGCTACTGTCGCCCCGGTTCCCAAACGCCAAGATAGAATTTCTTGTTTAGTCGGAGAAACTGTTTTTCTCAACCACAGTCTCGCTCCCGGACTTTGTCTGATGCCAAGTATGTCACCTCAAAGCTGAACCTGGTGGATTTAGCTGGGTCTGAGAGGCTGAGAAAAACTGGGGTGAGTTTGAAACTCTGACTTTACCATCTGAAAAACATACTATCGTGTGATCTTCTCGTCAAAATGTAAAAAAAAAAAAAAGGACTATAATCGTGTCACTTATCCTTTTCTCACTTCATGCCACCTTCCTGTCCTTCCAGTCGGAGGGTCAGACGTTGAAGGAAGCCATGTTCATCAACAAGTCCCTGTCGTTCCTGGAGCAGGCCATCATGGCTTTAGCCGACCGCCGCAGAGACCACATTCCCTTCAGGCGGTCTAAACTCACACATGCCCTCAAAGACTCCCTGGGTGAGACTGCCAGGCCTTTGGTTTCTAGCAGTGCTTACAACCTGATATTTGGTATTCCGAGTGACCTTTTGCTGTGTGGTAATACTGACGAATAAATAATGTGTTGGTCTCTTTCGGTAGGAGGGAACTGCAACGCTGTGTTTGTGGCCAACATCTACGGTGAGGCTGCGCAGATGGAAGAAACAGTAAGAAGCTAAATTAATAATATAAACAAAGAAACTATCCCCGTACATGGTGTCACTTGAGCTCTGGACGATGATCAATATTCTTTGCAGCTCTCTACTCTGCGTTTCGCCAGCAGAATGAAGTGTGTCCCAATCGAACCTGCTGTCAATCAGCGCATGGATCCAGCAGTGAGTCAGCAAGATATTGAACATTACAAAATCACCTTTGAAAGTTGTAAATGGGGAAAATATGGGTGCTGTGGTCTGTGCATTAGTCATCAGATCACAATTATCTTGATTAGGCTCAGATCAAGAAACTTCAGAAGGAAGTACAGAGGCTGGAAGACGAACTGTTCATCTACAACACAGTGGTGAGTAGCACCGACAGCACATGTTTAATTACACATTATTAGTTTATTGCCGTGGTTCCCTGTTAAAACGTGTTTTATTGCTGTCCGGCACAGAAGTTGCACTTGAATGGATTTAACGTGTCGCTCATCATCTTCCATTATTCATTAGTAATTGTATGCAAATTCTAAACTTTCTACAAAAGTGACTGTCCAAAACAGTTCCACTGTTTATGTTTGCACATGAGAATCAAAGACATATTTTGCCAGATTCACATTAGAATTTAAATACCCGTTATTTACCTTTCGCCAGGTGAAGCGACCGAGCAGCACGTATGAGCAGCTGTCTGAAGCCCAGTTAGCTGAGATCCAAAGCCAGGTTCAGAGGTACCTTGAGGGAAACCTGGAGGAAATCAGGGTGAGAACATAACAACGAATATGGCGAATTAATGGTTTCGCTTGACACTTCAAACTTTGACTTCGCTTGTGCTCTGAAGGCTTCAGATCTCCCTCCGCTTGCATATAATTTCAGATCATAAGTGTCAAGCAGATTCAAGCAGTGTTTGCCCAGTTCAAGCTCGCTCTGCAGTGAGTATCCCCGACTTTTTGAAATCTGAAACTTCAAAATACTTTAAAATCTGAAACTTCAAAATACGGTGTATAGTTAAGACATATTTTCGGAAGGCTTATTTTTTTGTTAACGTAAGTGATCATGTACGTTTATGTATTCGAGCAGGGAACAGGAGCTGAAGATGAAGGCTCAGTTGTGCCAAACCTCCAACTTGGTGAACAAAGATCAAATTGTTAACGCAGCCGGTGTTAAGGTCAGTCAACATCTTATTCACAGTTAAGGGCACCTCATAGAAAACACAAGTTGTTTTTTTTTTAATTCTGTTTGGCTGTTGTACCTGTAACAGCCAGTTCACTGAGACTAAACTTTGATTGGATGCTCCATTGTGAACTCTTCAGGAGTGGTACGCCACAGGTCGCCCTCAGGATGTGGAGGCTCGCAGCCCTGGGGTGTCACAGAAACAGACCGAACGCCCAAATGCAACCAAAGCCAAAACGAAGAAGTCCAAAGACAAACAGAGGTAAGTGAGCATTTAGACTGAAGCCTGTCAAAAGAAGTGCTGCAAATTGGCATCAAAAGTGCTACTCTCTGTTGTGTCTGATTCTGCCCACAAAGACACGATAAACGTAGTTTTAGAGTCAGTGGGTCCAACTCCGAGGATAACATGAACTCGGACGTCCGTTGTGACTTAACGTCATAGAATCACGGGGAAAAAGAGATGCCTCTTACATCTCATCACATTTTTGTCACTCTTCAGTTTTATCAACACTCCAGGATGTAAAAAAAAAAAAAATAATAATCATAATGGACTAAACAACCACATTAAACCAAACTTTACAGTTGAAAGATTGAGTAGAAGTTGAGATACGATCCCAGTTATTGGCTTCATCAGATCAACGTATAATAGAGCCAACATTTTCCTGACTTTAGGCGATTGCACTTTGTTAAACACACCAGTGAAGTTTCACTAATGGCACACTCAATGTGATTATACGCCCAAAGCAAGACGCAGCGAGAAGGGACTCCTGTTTCAAATAAGCGTTTGGAGAGTGCCTGCAAATCAAAGTTGAATACCGCCCAGACTCCTGAGAAGGAAAAGGAGTCTCAAGAACCAGACGCCGACTACCAGGACGCGCCGGAATCACAGCTGCCCGGCAACGAGCCCTTTCGCTCCGAGTACGTGCAGATGAATGTAGTGCAGTCTTTTTGCGTGTATGCTCAGTTCAACATCTCTTTTTATACACTTACTGCTCCAAAGTTCGCCACCTGTGTCCAGGTCTCCTCCGCCCAAAGCGGAAGCATTTGAGGACTTCAAGGTGGGAAAAGGCAGCAAGCTCAACCTGATCTTTAAGGAGAACAAGGCTGTTATGCTGGAACGCCACGGCCTTCTTCGACAGCTCACCGAGGAGGTCAACGCCGTCAAGAGACAGATCGACTGCACCACAGCTACCTTACTGCAGCGGGAGGAGACGAGAGTAGGCCAAGGTACTTTCCATGTAACATGTTTGTTTGTACCAGCATTAGTACTTGGCGCTGTGTGATCTTGACTTTAATAACGCATTGCGTCCTCTGTTGAAACCTTACATCAACGAGAGAGAGAGACGGTTCTAAAGCTAAAGACCAATAGGGGTGCACTGCAGTATCTGCAAATTTAAAGCCCCAAGACTTGATCTTTTTGAGCTATCAAATGAATCACATTTGCATTCATCAGCACGTGACACTAGCTCAGGTGTCAATTCCTGACCTGTGTGTGGAATTCATGGTCAAAACATTTAGTTACTAAATCTTTAAATTGAAATTGAGCTTATATCCTGTACTTAGGCCGAGAGTGAACTTCCAAACACTAAATGTTTTGATATAAAAACATATATTAAAGCAGAAATATGGATGGCTTGGACCCTCGAAACTTTGCACGAAAGTAAAATAGCTTCAAAAGTGTGATTTTGAGGAGGTAAATGGATATTTGCTTTGTGTCAATTTGGATCAAGGTCACCACATGGTTATGGATGGAGACCCAGTGCTGCAGGAGTCAAATGCCTCTCTATTGCTGCAGCTCAGGGAGCTTAAAGCACAGTACCGGCAGAGATACGAAGCGCTGCGTGACATCAAGCCAGAGGTCAACTACTGTCAACACCTTGTGGATCAGTGCAGGACGCGCCTGCTTTCTGGTCAGTTGTCATGATATCTCTCGTAGCTGCTGCCTTTCTCCACAGCAAAAACATTTTGAGTTTAAAAAAAAACACAGTCATGGTTTCTCACAATTATCTGTTCTGTGTGTGTCCCAGAATTTGAGACGTGGTATAAGCAGTCTTTCCCGTTACCTGAGGAGGAGCCAGACATAACTATGTACAAGAACTCCGCACAAGTGAGTTTGCCTCACACTTGTTGGGTAAACACCAAACAATAGCCTGGTGCGAATCAGCCCCATTGTCACTATGTGATTTTTTTTTTTTTTTTTACTCCGTGAATGCCGGAAGAAGCAAAACATTGCTTCTGCATTATTTTCCATAAAGCAGACGGCAATAACCTTCACAATCTAAAAAAAATACCCCCACCTCCCTGGAAGGAAGCATATTTGTGACTTTTACCGGTAACGTTTGTCGTAAATAATTCATGAGATTCTCTGATGTTTTCAGGAAGACGACAGTCCACAGTCTGTGGAGGAGCTGCAGTTTGAGCTTCTTACCGACAGCTCCAGCTCCGAGTCCTTCTATAACGCCCGCAACAGGACGCTGAAACAGGTGCGTTTCCTTTTGTCACACATCTTGTGAACTGCTGTTGAAGATTTTTCACTTGTAATCTGGTCATGTGACCTCACCATCCACTTGCTTATCGATTGCCAGGAAAACCAGAGTTAAGTGGGCATATAGTAATAATCACATTTGATATGCGTCTGCAGAGGACCAGCAGAGTGACGCCTTCTACCACAGAGCAAAAAGAACACACCCGCATGGGCCGGACCAAGAAGACTCCCTTCAATTCTCCCTGTTAACCAAGTAAAGTGAATTTAATGTCCAGACTAAAGTTCACGAACTTCACGATTAAGTGCTAAATGTGACGAGCAATTTGCCTTTTCAGTGTCCAACAATGTGCCTCATTCACTCCTTCACCTAGTGTGTTTTCGAAATGCATTGTTGTTCATAAGGTTTGTACATTAATCAAGCAAAAAAAAAAAGACACTACACAGTGAATCCGCTTCTTAAATGAAAAGTAAAATTTATTATTCCTGAACCACAAAATAGACTTCTTTGGTTGTACAAATTCACTAGTTACAGTCTTGTATGAGCTATAACCCTTGACCCTAGGACTTCTGACCCTTTCCGTCCAACCTATTTGCAAGTAAAAGCCCCCAAAGATAACGCAAGACAAAAGAATAAACACAGAAACTTGAAACACTGCATTATTAATGTAGTGAAACCCATCTGAAAAAAAGATTTACCTACTGAAAGTAAAAAAAAAAAAAGAAAAGAAGATAAATCAACCATTGCAAATGTTATCAAACTGAATTTCAGTCAGTGAGAGCAACATGGAAAGCTATAATTAGAAGACCCTACATTAAATTAACACAAATGCTACGATGCTGTGATTCTGCAGAAACACCTGTCAGATACATAAGCTGACCGTGTGTCGTGCGGTGAGCTGAATGAGATCTATGTCTTGAGAGGGATTCCTAATTGGTTCTGCCTCTCGCGGCTCTCCCATTAACAAACCAATATACATGCAGAGAGCATCCCAGCACCAAGCCCGTCCAAACCTCGGTGCATCAGCAGTCCAGACACTTTGTTTAGTCTAGGTCGAGACTGGCTCAGTTTCAAAGCCAAAATCTGATGTCCTTTCAGTATTTGTACATTATTCACACAATAATAAATGATTTTCAGTGGCATCAGATTTAAATTAACCATAGACAGAAAAATAAAACACCTGCTACCTTCACATCACTGTGGCATAGAAATGAATGATTCACATTGATTAAAAAAAAATAATAATAAAAAATACCCTAAACAGGACAGGGTAAGTACCGTGAATTAAATGTTCCCAAACATTAATATTCTCAACTGTTGAGTGCCTCTAAAACTGCCTGCTCGTTGCCGCGGCCTCCAGTGTAGTCAAACTCTCTACAGGGGAATGTAACACAGTTAATAATCTTTTAAAGTCTGCTGAGACAAGAGAAACCAGCATTTAGTGTGATATTTTTTACTGCGTTATGAAACCAAGGGGCAACAACTAGGCTGTGTGCAAAGCAATCTAATTTGTAGATATGCTTGCCTGAAAACTCCCCCATGATGTATATAAAAAAAAATTAAAAAAAAGTGTATATAAAGTAGATCAAATAAAATACAGCGATATGCAAATAATCACTTGAAAGCTTTGACATTCTGACTCAAATTAATGTGAAGGATAAATTACGCCTCAGTCGTCCTCTTGAGCCCGAAAGGACTGGGTGGGTTAAAACTGTAAAATAGAAGGCCTTCAATTTGAGTAAAACAGTAAAAACAATAAATTAGTAAAGATATACGTTCTTAAAAGATAATCAGTGGCAGTGCAAACATGATATGTACTAAAAAAAAAAAAAAAAATTATAATTTTTTTTAAAAGCTTTCCATAATTTGTGACTATGAAGGTAGCAGGATGTTCCCTCTTCAATATATATATACACTCCTGTCCGCTTAAGCCTCAAGAAAACATAAGACGTTTTACAGTCTAATCACTGAAAGCCTAAAAATATCATTCAAGAAGTTAGTATAGCTATAACCCATTTCTTTTCTCTTCCAGTATGTTTTTTTTGTTGTTTTTTTTCTTTTTTTTTTTCCCCTTCAACAGCAAAATCACTGAAGGCGCAGAAAATAAAATATAAAAAAAAAAAAAAAACTTTTGATCACCTCATGTTAAAATAGATCAGATTCTACTAAGCAAACCGAAGGTCGAACAAAAATAGAAGAATGGTCTGTAAGTAGCGATCCTAGCTAACCTCACTAGCTCTCTCTCTCTCTCTCTCTCTCTCTCTCTCACTTTTGAGGGACTGTTGAGCAACTTGCCGATTCGCCCGCTGGCTGTAAAGGCAAGACTGGCACGCAGGATATAAGTGAGTGTCTATGTGTGGCAACTATCAGCTTCGTCGTCTCTGCAGTGGTTATATATATATATATATATTTGCGTTATATATATATATATATATATGTATATATATATATATATATATATATACACACACACACACACACGGGAGAGTTAGATCTCGCTGTACTGACACTGTGTGTAGTGTTTCGGTGAATCTGCACCTCCTGTGGATGCACCCATAAGTTTACCAGTGTTCCTCAGTCTGGGTAAATGCGCGCGCGCGCGTGTGTGTGTGGCGTGCGTGTTCTCTGTCGCGGTCGGTGACGTGTTACGTGGGCACGGCGGTTTCCAGGCTGCGGCGGCCCTGCCTCAGTTTGCGTTTGTTGCTGTACAGGGCCATCTCCTCCAGGGCAGAGGTGTTAGGCAGCGGGGTGGTCACCTCGACGTCGGGGCTCGCGGCGGGCCCTAGAAAACACAAGCAGACAAGACCGTAGGTCACAACGAATGCCTCGATTTACTTGTTTGTTTGGTTGTTGTTGTTGTTGTTGTTTTTTTTTTTTTACTTGAGAACGTCAGCTGCAGAGAGAGAGAGAGAGAGAGAGAGAGAGAGAAAAAAATAGAGGCAGCAGGACGGAGAATTCCTGTGCAGCATTTGATGAGAGAGTCGACGGATCCCTTAAAGCTGCGAGAGGCGCACCGCATTCACAGCAGCAGCTGGAAAACAGAAAACTGAAGCTCCCCGGGAACGGCACGTTTAAACCTGCAACCTCTGGGAGGTCTGTGCTGAAACTCAAAACTGGAGTTGATGCCAGTAAAGTTTACCAAGTCAAATTTTTTTTTTTTTTTTAAATCTCAAGTGTGTTTACACGCTTTTTTTTTTTTTTACATGTCTGAGTTATGAGCAGCTTCTCCAGGAAGGTGGATTATTATTGATGTAAATTAGAAACGCATGCTTTTTCAAGACTTTTGACATGTACGACCGGAGGACGGAGACTTGCGAGCTGACCGGGTAAATGGAAGCAATAACTACTGAAATGTAAGCAGCATGCTGCATCACTGCAACAGTTCGAATCAGCAAGCCGCGCTTCCAAAATAAAGTCGGGGAGATTTATTTATTTTTTTAATGAGAACGCAGACTTACAGAGAAAAGGTTACTACGGCGCATGTAAACACATCCCGCATAATTAAGGAAGCTACTTCCGTGATGTGCAGTGTGCTTATTATAATTGGACGTGATTAACAATTTCCTGCAGCAAAATCAATCATTACAAAAAAAAAAAAAAAAAAAAACCCTCTTGAAATCCCGGAGGAACCGAGCGATAGTTCGTTTGGACGTCAGATTTCTCTTCCACTTTAGTGTCGCAATCAGTAGCTGCTTCGTGGCAGACGGCAAAGCACACCCACGTGGAAAACACCCGTCCTTTACCCCCGAATCCACAGCTACGCCACACGACTAGCAGGTTAGTGGAAATCCACACGCAGTCCAGACACAAACATCCCCTCACACACACGTTTAGCCCCCGACACACACACACACACACACACACCTACACACACACACACCGAGCAACACACACATGCACACAGGATCCTACCAATAGGAGCCCTTTATCCCAGGTAGTCTCCTGAATCAAAGGGGATAAAAGAGGTTGAGGAAATATGCGCACTTTTCTCTCAGTAGTTTTTTGAATACAATTTGAAATCGCACAAAAACAAAACAAAAACAAACGGCAGCAGCAGCAGCAGTACGTACCCGGGTTGCTGGAGCCGTCGTCGATGTACTGTATGTCGTCGGCTGCGTCGGGGGACTGGAAAAAGACAAGAGGAAGTGAGAAACGGAGCAGCGAGGGGCGTTTATTTGAAGCCTTCACCACGAGAGCAGCCGAGCTCACTGCAGGTTGAGCAGACAGACCTGAAGCTCCCAATCGGTCCGAGCCACCAAAGCCAGAGCACTTCTACTCAACTACGACTATTTAGTCACATTTCAATTGGAGCACTTAAATAATGTTCGGATTTTCAGATGTTTTTCAACTCTTGCCCGTTCGACCACCGACGAGACTTTTTTTTTTTTTTTTTGGGTTGCTGAAGTCATTCCACGATACCGGCGCTGGAGGCTTTCCTTTCATATCGCTACTCCACCTTTTAAGAGATGGGGGTCGCAGCCACAGCCCCCCCCCCCTCCCCCCTTGTGCGTTGTCTTTTTAGTGCTTAATATCACATCAGTTTCTCCTGACACCGTCATAAGAAAAGGAAACGTTGTCCTCAAGGCAGTAGCTGCCACTGCTGCTAGTTCAGAGGATGCTAATATATTATTATTATTATTATTATTATTATTACATTTTTACAGAGTGCCGGCTGTGGATTTTGCCCCCTATGTCTTACACTGGAGATGCACTAGGAAGGGATCGGTTTACAGACCGTTGGAACACAAGGAACGATAACAGCTGCCATTAACTTGTTCAATGCGCATATAAAAATGGTAAAAAAAAAAATAAATAAATAAAAAGGGAACTTATCCTCAAAACACTATTTATGTGCAGGAAATCTCAAAAGAGACTTTATAAACACACTTACAGAAAGCGGAGACAGTTAAATTACAACCGCCAAAGGGAGGATTCAAAACAAACCGAGGTCACTGGGCGACAACTTAGAAACCACAAGACACCCGACACTTAGGAGCGCAGACTGACAGGCACAGACGACAGATGCTTGACCCCCCCCCTCCCCCAATAAAAAAAAATAAAAAAATGAACAAGCGCTCCAACACGCACGCGCGCGCACACACACACACGCACGCACGCACAGCTGTTACTCTACAGGAGGAGACCCCTCGGCCTACGAGCCTCATCGACAGCCAGAGCGGGAGGACGTGTTATTCTTCTGCCTGATAACGTGACCCATGCGTGGAGCAAGACAGCTGATGGAAGTGAACGTGAGAGTGGATGAGATGCAGAGTTTGTAGCCCCCTCCTCCTCCTCCTCCTCCCCCCCATCGGTTAGTGGGATGTAAAAGCCCCGTCTGCATCTCTGCATCAGCCGGTGAGTGAGTGTTATTGTTCGTGAATGGATTAGTCAGCCGAGAGGCAGACGGGCGCGAGTGGTTACCACTAAAGACAGCTCCGTGTGAGTCACGGGTGGGAGGCAGGAGGAAGGAGCTTTGATTCGTCGTGTCATCGTTTAGCGCGGGGGAAGAAAAGAGTCTCTTGTTTTATTGCGCAAGTGAGAGTTAGTGAGCCACGCCACCGACAGTGCAGAAAAAAAAAAAAAAGGAAGTGCTGATCAATCACCGAGCCACGACGCAGTCAACACTGATGCCCTCTTGATTAACAGGTAAACTAAAGGGGAGGGAAGGGGGGGGGGAGCAGGGGAAGCCGGGGCGGGGGGGGAGGCTGGGTGCCCCCGGAGCTCAGCATGCAGCCAATACCTGGATGTCGTATACGGGTTTGGAAGAAGGAATGGCAGCAAACTGTCGGTAGTCAAACTTCTTTGATGACAGGGACTAGAAGGATAGCAAACAGGAATGAGCAGAGGTCGAAGGAGAAAGGGGGGGGGAAAAAACAGGGACAGAGAAAACGGAGGAGGAGGAAGTATAGAAAAGGAGGAGAAAAAGGGCGGAAAAGGGAAATGTGAACAGGAAAATTAAGAGGATGAGGAAAATGGGGACTGGGAAGGAAGAATGGGAGCAGAGAGGCTGATGGGTGATTTATACAGCCGGCTGAGGCTTATGACGGGAGAACAAACGTGTGCTCTCTGCTCTTGATTGGTTGCAGTGACAATGAGTTAGATGGTGGATTCATGTCGATGTGTTTTGAAGCAAATGTACCTTCCCCCCCCCCTTTTTTTTTTTTTTTCCAGCTTGCAAACAAACAGCCCTGTTATTTGCCTGTCTTCAGCGAAACCTCCCCGAATGAAGTGTGTTACAGCTTTTGTTCAGATATTCGGTGATTCGAGCACTCAAGAGTCCGCAGAAGAGCACACGGACGTCTTGTTCACGCTGAAACGAGGATCAGTGAAGAACAAACTCAAACAAAATAAGGGTAAAAACTAAATAAAAAGGTTGCGTGCTCACCAGCCTGCCCGGTGAGGTCACTCCTCGAGGACTGAGCTCTGTCAAACACACACACACACACAAAATTTTTTTTTTTTTTTTTTTTTTTAAAAGTGTTCAATGAAGCAGAAAAAGTAGGAATGAATCGCGTTTACGTTTCGGGTTCGTACGGATGAAACGAACAGCGGACGTTCGGGTCGGAACAGCACTCGCTTTACCTTCCATAGGAGTGGGGGAGGGCGTCGGGGCGGGCGAGGGCGACTCCGTCAGCTGGTCTAACGTCCCGCGTTTCTTCCCGTCCCGAGACTTGGCGATGACCATCTGAGCCTTGAGCGCGTCCTGCTCCAGAGACTTCATCCTACGGGAGGGGGGGCAGGGGGGGGGGACAACCGCGATCAGAAACAACGAAGGACGTCCACGTCATTAAAGAAATGTAAAAAAAAAAAAAAAAAAAAAAAGAGACACACAAGACTGACGGAGGCACACACCACTTCAGGTGGGTGTCGACCGATCACTACTAATGTTGGGTGCTCCTTGTCCTGGTTTGCTGTGATAAACGACCATTTAATTTTCATTGTACAATAAATTAAAAAGACAAAAAGAAAAAAGGGAGGCATTCCAGGAAAAGGACTACCTACTGCTAGTAGGTTCACCCTCAACTCAGACTGCTTGCAAACTTACTGCGGGCCACGTGTTAGTACGAAGGACAGTGTAAACGACAACAGCAAGGCACAACTGAAAATAAACAGTGCTGCAGAGGGGGGAGGAGGAGGGGGTGGGTGGTGGGGGGACGAGACGGAGATAAGAGAGACGGGAACCAGAAGAAAGCTGGAGATGGAAACGGCAAAGACGTGCAGAAGCGAGACGGCACCAGAAAGGCCGCGGAAGCACTTGTCAGAGTCGCTGCGAGTGCTTGCTTGGACCTTTCCGAATTCTGGCCTCTAGCAAAATACCCCAACACCAAAAGCACCCAAGCCACAACCCAACCCCACCCCACCCACCCCCCCACGATGCCGTGCGTCTGGCCCCCGTTGGCCGGGGCCCGAGGAGCAGACCTGAGCTGGGAGGCTGCAGACGAGGAGGAGGCAGTGGGGGGTTGGGGGGCCGCGGCCGAGCCCTGAGATGCCCTCACTCGGGCCTGGTAGAGCCGCTTAGCCAGGTCCTGCTCATACTGCCTAACATCCTCCTCCAGGCCATAGGGCCTGAGGCCCCCCCCACCCCCCCCCCCCCCAGACAGGGTGAAAGAGAAGAGGAGGAGGAGGAAGAGGAGGGATGAAAAGTATACCAGGATGAAGGAGGAGGAAGAGGAGGAGAGGCCCACAGACAGAAAGAGAGAAGAAAACCAAAGAATGGAAGGTAAAACACCGACACACTGAGGAAGAGTAGATAAGACACCATTTTTAGACATGACAGTAATGAGAGAAAGAGACCACACACACACACACACACACACACACACACACACACACACACACACACACACACACACACACACACACACACACACACACACACACACTCACACCGTCTAATGTGAACTCAGATTTCTGGGCCAAAAACTGAAGCCTCGACAAACTTTATTGGGAAAATGTGGGTCTGAAGTGTGACTGACTCGCTCTTAAAGAAACTGATGCTTTAGTTTTAACTTCAGTTCAACAGAAATAGATGTTAAAAGGTTTATATATATATATAAAAGGTGATTTCCGTAAGAGTAAATAATGAATAAATCGCTTGTTACATCATCAACAACAACAAAATAATCTCTTATTAGATTGCTGGTCTGAATAATGAAGCAATTTAAGTTGCTTCAGCGGTTGTTACTCATAATATGATGATGTGTTGCTCTACGGAGCAACTTTAAAAACAAACAGGAATATTAGCATTAGTTGAGAGTCTTGAGACGTCATCACTGCCTTCATAAATGTAGAAGATGAGCAAACCAAAGCCATAATGAAGTTGACTATAATACTGTAATAACACCAAGAAAAGACACGTTTTATCTCCTGATTCCTGCCATTATAAAATAATGTGGTTGTTTTTTTTTTCTTCTTTTTAAACAGGAAAACTTTTAGATTTCTATCTTCCTTCTAAGTGTGTGATATTGTGGTGTTTACCGTGCTGCCCTCCACATGGCCCTCTTCTCCGCCTCCAGGGCTCGTTTCTCCGCCGGCGACAGGTCCTTGTCGGCGGCCACCGCCAGCTCGGGGCTCTGCATGCGAAGTCTCTCCTGATGCCGGCGCTCCGCTTTGGCCGTGCGGATGGGAGCCGCCGACTCGCCGGGATAAACCGGGATCAGCCTGACGAGGAAAACGGCAGCGGTGAGAAACGATGAGACCGAGGTGTTTAAAAAGAAAAAAGAAAAAAAGATGTCATCCTGTGCGCCGTGATTACCCGCTCATCGAGTTGGGCCTCTGCTCCAGCCTGAAGCTGTCCTCCAGCGAATTCCTCTGAGAGTCTCCCTTGCCGTCGACCGAGGACGGCCTACACACAAAAAGACAAGACAACTATTAGTGGCCTATTTGAACTTTTTTTTTTTTTAAATTTAAAAAAAAAAATAAAAAAATCCACAACTTCCTACCCCGAGCTGCCGCAGTAACTCGGAGGTGTGACGTTGTAGCTGGGTGGTGTGACGTTGTAGCTGGGTGGTGTGACGTTGTAGCTGGGTGGTGTGACGTTGTAGCTGGGTGGTGTGGAGCAGTGCTGAGACGGGGCGGACGCCGGCTCCACCTTGTACTCCACTCCGTCCAGCAACACCTTGCCCGTGGCCTTCATCTGCGCCACCTGCTTAGCCAGGTCCTCTTCCTCGTCCTCCTCGTCCTCGTCCAGCAGATACTCCCGCGCCCGCTGCTCAAACTTCCTCTCTGTCGGACAGATGATCAGACACGGATGTTGTTGTTGTTGTTGTTGTTGTTCTAGTTCTAATTTTGAGTTATCGGTAAAGGACGGTTTAGGCGGAGACGCGGGAAGCGCACCTTCTTCCTCTCTCATTTTCTTGAGGTCATCCTCTCCGACGAGGGAGACCCGAGGTTTGGGTTTGTCCGGCGTCTGCTGCTTCACGTCGATCTCGAAATACTTCTGCCTGTCCCTGAAGGAGCGCTGCTCCGGGCTGTTCTTACCACCAGGGGAAGGACTCTGCAGGGTTTACGGGGAACATCAAGGACGGGTTATAAAATGACAAGACGTTGGGACAAAAAAGGTCCAAATAAAAGGTCGACAAAAAAAAAAGTCGCATTGTTTGCGAAGCCGTTTGCAAGGAATCGGGAGGACATCACTGGAGACGAAGGAGGACAAAAGTATCACAGACCAAAGAAGAAAGAACTAAATTATCCATGAAATCAGAACCCGGCACCACGAAGCCGATCGCATACGAATTAAGTTGCGTTTCGATTATCGACGGGACAGAAGTTGTCTCCCAGTCTGCGGGAGCAGAGAGACGACGACACCACCACCACCACCACCACCAGTAGCAGCAGCACCACTACCACCACCATCACCACCAGCAGCAGCAGCACCACCAGCACCACCACCCGTCAAGCCAGGAGGCGGCGGGTACCTGCAGGTCCCCCGACAGCCTGGCGAGGCGAGGCACGGCGGCCAGGCTCATGTACTCCCGGCGGTCAGACGAGAGGGAGAGCCGGGGGGAGACCCTCGGGGTCAGACCCTCGCCGCCTCCCTCCCAACCGTCTACGTCATCAAACACCTCGTTGTTCAGCTCGGCCTGAAAAAAAGGCCAAAACACGTCATCGCCAGACCGTCAGTAACGGCGCGCTTCGAGCGGGACGACTCGGATTCAATCGCCGCTTCGACCTGAAAGCAAAACCTCCCTCCTTTTCAAACACCTTCAAAGGATTTCAGGCTGCGCAGGCTTTTCCTCTTCACGAATGAAACATTTAATACTTTCCTTCGAGCTGGATTTAAATCCCACATTTGTCTGAGTGACTTCCTCTGACGGTTACGCAGGCGTTTCTTGAATGTTCCAACAAATGATTCGCTCCGACTCCCTCGTCAGGAATGGATTTCCTCCGTGGCCTGAAACTCCTGCAGGTTAAACCAGGCTTCTTCTAAACTTTAAGGGAAAACTAACCTTCGAAATAACGGCGTAGACGAACTTGATGTTTGCAAACAGTATGGCTACAGACCCACGATGCAACAGCGCAACTCTTCAATCGCAGAGAATAGAGAAACTGGATGATATGAGCACGTAGCTTTCTGATCCCTTCGATATAATACAGCCACGCTTTTAGAAATAAAATATCGAGAAGTAATTACTGTCACGTATTCAGGTCGACGCTTTGTAACGAGCAGCTGTTTATGTTTTTGGTTCGACGTGTTTACTGACCTCTGGAGAAGGTTTCGGGCTGAAATTGTTCCTCACGTACAGGTCCTGTTGGCAGAGCAGGGGAAAAAGAAAAAAGAAAAAGAAGAAGAGTGTGAGCGACGTAAAAGAGACTCCGAACAGAGATGCAGAGCAGGCAGACCGATGAGGAGATAATATAGACGACACAAAGGGGGGGTTGAATATTAGTACGCGAGCCACAGATGGACGGATGAACCGAAAGTCAACACCAGCATGACCACAGATGATGGCAGCGGGGCACCAAAAAAAAAACAACAACAACGATGAACGCATTCCACACGTCACAGGACCCCCCCCTCCCCTCCCTCCGTCCCCCTTCCCTCCCCTTCCTCCCTGACGAGGCGCAGGCTTCTGATTGGACAGCCTGCTCCCGTCAGGAGGGGAGGGGGAGGGTGGGAGTGCGGGGCAGGGCAGGGCAGGACGAGACCAACCAGTCAGCACAGCATGCTTGTGTTGTTGTTGTTGTTGTTGTTGTTGTTGTTGACCCGGTCAGAGTCCGGGCAGCTCGGCCTACCTGCGGCGGCTCCAGCACTGCCAGCGAGCGAGGCACGGCGGCAAACGCCTTGTATGCCTGCTTGACATTCATGGGGAGCTCGTCGGGCGAGGTGGGGGAGGGGGCGCGAGGCTGCAGGGGATTGGGAGGGGGTGGGGATCCGTATGAAAAGAGGAGGCGAGAGAGGGAAGAGGAGGAGGAGGAGGAGGAGGAGGAGGAGGAGGAGGGAGGATGGGAGGGGACAGACAGACAAGAGACATGGAGGAGAGGGAAGACGATGAAATAAAAAACCAGCAGTTGAAGAAGACTGTGGAGGGAGAACAGGTGAAGAGCATGGCGGCTGGTTTGGAGTGAGAGAGGAGGGAGTATGCCAGAGAGAGACGGACAGTAGGACAGTAGGGCCTGGGGGAGGGTTGTTTTGTCTTTTTTTTTTTTTTTTTTTGGAAACAATCAAGAAGAAATCACAGCTTCTTCATTATTTACCGATCCGCTTTTGAAACTGCCGAAAGAAATCAATCATTATTATTATAATATTTTTTTTTTTTTTTTTTTTCAGTTCGGGAGCTCCGGAGTCGAGATGGACGCTCCGTTTTCAGGTGTAGTTCAAACGCCGATAAACGCTGCAGCGTTCAGATACTAAAAAAAAAAAAAAAAAAAAAAGTCTCCCCCATCTTTGGTTGGTTGCCTTTTTTTTATATATATATATTTAAAAAAATAAAATAAAAAATAAAAAAGCATCGGTATGCCGTGATTATCTGCGACTGCTGTTAAGACGCCGCCGCGTTCGCCGTTGAGGCGGCGCAGTCACGGCGGGCGGCACGGAGCGGAGAGAGGCGGGCGGAGGCCGGCCCTACGTGGTGGTGAGGGGTCTTACAGAGGTCTGGGAGTTGAAGGGGGAGGGGCCATGCTGGAAGGGGTTGGGACTGTGGCCGTCTGGCGAGGCGGGCGAGGGGCTCGGCCGCACGCGCCCAACTGGCTGGATGGCACCCGGTCGAGTCTGAGGAGGAAGGGGGAAGAGAGGGGGGGTAAAAAAAAAAAGAAGAAATTAAATGTTTTTATAACCTGTTAAGAGATGTCCAACTTTAGGGTGAATGACAACTTTAAAAAAAAAAATGAATGAATGAGTGAAATGCACCCGAGTGGAAATCGTTTTTATATAATTACATATAACTGCTCTTATAGAGTTCCTTTGAATCCGAAGATAAAGTCGAGACTAAAGACGACATTCAGACGGCTTCTGACTTTTTGTTTTTCTTAATTAGCTTTCGGAAATCAGGAAAGAAATTTCACCGGCGGCTCAAAGTTAACAGTTCATAAAATATGAAATTAAAAAAAAAAAAATGGCTTCATCTACGGTTGCACCGGCGCACTGAGCACGACTCTTATAATAAATCAGGTTTCCGGGCGTTTCCGAGCCTCGCGGACACTCACTGATGACGACGTGTTGTCCTTGGCAGTCGGAGTGGAGGCGTAATGAATGTTTGCCTGCAAAGAAAATCAAAATCAAAGTATGACAATGAAATACAAAAACAAAAACAAAAAAAAACGGCATGGATCAGCACCCGTCTACTTGTGTGCACTAAAATGTAACCGTTGGGGCTTCGTCAGGTTGATGGTTCACAGGAAAAGGTCAAAAGCTGTCAGCAGTAGCTAAAGAGCTACGAGTGACTCGTGGAAAAA
The DNA here is from genome assembly GCF_029030835.1 of Brachyistius frenatus. Taxonomy (NCBI): domain Eukaryota; kingdom Metazoa; phylum Chordata; class Actinopteri; family Embiotocidae; genus Brachyistius; species Brachyistius frenatus. The sequence goes on along the minus strand of NW_027210620.1, from coordinate 1,838,784 downwards.
GGACAAGTATTAAAAAAAATTAAAATAAAAAAAAAAAAAGACGGCATGAGAGCAGGTGACGGAGGCCGCAGGAGCGCCGGGTGTTTTTCGGGGCGCTCACCGGTTGGATGGTCGGGGAGTACGGTGCGTCCCTGATCGGGCTGTCCGTCCTGGTGAAATCAGTTGAAGGAGCCTAGAAACACAAAAGACCCCCCCCCCAAAAAAACCCACGTCAACAGCTGCTTTCACTCGAGAAGTAAACTCAAAACAAAGAAACAAAACGAGCTCTCCGCTGGTAAACGTGCACTCCTCCGGGCGTCCCAGCGGGTCGTGTCGCTGCGTGACCTCTTGACCCCTTCCCTCCTTCCCTCCTCAGCTGTCGGGTCAGACGTTCCAGTCGATCCTGACCGTGTACTGACGAGGTTCCCTGAATGCCTCGCGAAGGTGCCTCACACACACACACACACACACAATTGTGCTCACGGCAACAACAAAAAAACAAAAAAAACATGCCCCAGTTCAGCCGGTTATCAAACTGGGATTTAACACAGAACGAGGCCGCAGAAGAACAATTATTCTCCCATGAATAGAAAACTTTCTTTTTTTCGGTTCACGTTAATCCTAGTCTGCAAATATGAGGATTTGATTCCCGCTGGGACCGTTTAACGAGCTGGAAGAGAATTATTTGGCCTCAAAAATATTACTTTTGTAAAAAAAAAAAAAAAAAAAAAATGTGTGTAAACGTTATTGTGAAAGATGCTTCTCTGGATCTCATAAACACAACAGTTGAAAAAAACAAAACAAAAAAAAACTGGTGACCAAACGACAAACTGCACGGTAACACAGCATGCTGCCTCCACACCACACGCAGGCGTCTTGCCTTGCTGAACAACCACGGCTGCAGCTGGCCCTGTTTGCCGTAGCCGACCGGAGGCCCCGACAGCACCCGCTCCCCGGGGGGAAGACCTTTTCCTCTCCGGTTGGCCACCAAGAACGGGTTCTCTTTGAAGCAGATAGACTGCGAGTCCACCAGACACTCCTCCTCCACTTCCTCCACTTCCTTCCTCCACTTCTTCTTCTTCTTCTTCTTCTTCTTGTTGTTCGGGCGCAACGGTTGAATCCGAGGTGCCGTTAGAGGAGAACTGGGATCCGCGAAGGTAATCGAGGTCCGTGCTCAGATTCAGGGACTCGGGGTCCGCGTGGCTCGGCTGTTTTGTGGGCTGACTCAACCCGAGGCCCGGGGGCTCTAAAGGGGCCCCGTACTGGGCCTGCAGGGGGGCCTCCATGGAAGTATCGGAGGTAGAGAACTGAACGGGAGCAGAGGGGAAGAGGGAGGGGGACACACAGTTGAAGTGACGGACAGGAAGTCACTCGAAAGGAAATTATCACGGCGGAGAAACCAGAACTGGGATTCGAGGACAATCCCAGTTATTCTACCTTCCTGCTAACAGACGTCGAGGGTTTTTTTTTCTCACCAAAGTAACAGCTGAGATTTGAGGAAACTGACGTCGCTAGCGCAAATTTTAAAAAGGCAAAAAGAATAACAAAACAACTTTATTATCGTCTTTTGCCACAATTTCCAAACGGCTTTATTTGGAGGTAAAAACCTACGTCACCAAACGCCAACGAACAAAAGTGATGCAGGAAGTCGGCCTGTAAAACACGCAAGACTGTTTTATTATCAAATAATCTTCCAGTTACTTTCTCGATCATTTTTCACATTTGAGAACGAAGTCATTTTTTGCGTGAAATATTAATCAATCGTTAAAATACTCATTTAATGTCCTCTCGATCCCCAAATCAATTTATTGCCTTAATTTTTTTTTTTCAGCGCGATTTCTTACAACAGGAAAGATTTGTTGGCCAAAATGTAAATTTAAAAAAAAAAATAATAATAAAAAAAAAAAGATTTAGTCCAGTCTCGGTTGAAGTGTTTAATGACTTCAACCAGGAAATCAAAACTAATTTAGGAAATATATCCCGTAAAATACGACCTAAAAATAAGATAAGAGGCTGAATTCCAGTGTTTCACTTTGTGCTTCTGTAAATAGAAACTCGCCTCCCGCTGCTGAAATGAGTCACTCGCGTCACTAAATCTTCCCCGAAGCCGTTCAGATAAGTTCCTCGGCACACATCGCTCAAAAACCCGACCCCCCCCCCCCCCCCCCCGCAGCGCCGCGGCTTTAAATAACCGCACTATCAGAGCCGCGAGACGTTCAGGCCCCGGCGCACCTTCGAGCCGCCGGCGTCGCCGCCGGATTTAAAAAATTTTAAAAAACGCAGCTTTTCAAACCCGACATTCAATCCGTGACAGAAGAGAGAAACCGGACACCGCGTGCAACCCGAGACGCGTCGTGTTTAAAAAAAAAAAAAAAAAAAAAAAAAAAAATTTAAACATAGACCTAAAAACCTAAAAATACTTTTACAAATTTTTTTTTTTTTTTTTTTAATCTCCAAGTGAACCCAGATAACGACGCGACCTTGACGCGGTCTGGCGATCATTAAAAATAGCCGCGCTAAGAATACAGCATTAGAGCATTGTGGCCCTCCGACTGTAAAGATGAGGGTCAGTGAGAAGGAATGCGAGCGAGCGGCCTGTCGGACTCTGATGGGGGGACAGCTGGACTGAGCTGGCTGAGAGACACCGAGGACGCTCGGGATGCCGACAAGCTTGAAGGAGAGAAAAAAAAAATAAAAAAAAAAGGAGCCGGGAACGCACCGAAACATCGAGCCAAACGGTTTCCCGAAGTAATAATTAAATGATAAACCGCAGATTTACATTTAAGGAATATTAAAGCAGCTTTATATATCGAAAGGACACCGATACTTAAACTGTCTATTCTGGAGAAAAAAAACAAAAAAAAAAACTTGAAAAGCTCTTAAACGAAAGTCAGATTTAAAATAAAGCTCTTTTCAGACCTGTTCATGTCTTTAAAAAAAAAAATTAAATAAGGATTTCGGTCACTTTTACTGAGCAGTAAAACCCACTTATTGTTCTTCAAAGTGACTTTTTCACACTTTTTAAACTCCACTCAGCACAAAGCGACTCGTGCGGTCGAGCGTTCAACCACCAAACAACAAAATAAAAAGCCGTCTGCCTCCACAATGTGCTTCATTCATTAAAAGTTGACCGGCTCCCAACATGTGTCTCCGGTCTTCGACGAGAACCGCTATCTAACACAGTTGTTGTGTCCACGTGTTGCGTCCGTCTCGCCAACAGCTGCGCGATATGTCGAGGAGTTTTGTTTTTTTTGGTTTTGTTTTGTCTCTTTTTTTTTCTTTTTTTTTTAAACGTGGAGCTGCTCTCTATGAAAACCGAAAACCGGGCGGGCGGGCGGGAAGAACTCGTCCAACGGATCCTCGAAGGACGAGACGCGGAGACGAAAGAAGAGAGAAGACGAGGAGGGAGGAGAAAGCGGTTGACGTCTTCGTACTCACTGTGGGATGTCGACGGGACGGCGCTCAAACTTACTCCTCCGAGGACTTTTTCGGGAAACTGAAACACTCGTCTGTTCCTCTCGGACGACACCCAACCCTCCTCCTCCTCCTCCTCCTCCTCCTCTTCCTCCTCCCCACCCACAGAGACCCCCGTCCACTTTCGGAGCCAGATGCAGGTTTAAAATATCACCGAGGAGAAGCCGGTTGATAGTGGTCAGCTGTCCCTCCTCCCTCCCTCCCTCCCTCCCTCCCTCCCTCCCCCTCCAACACCCATCTCACCAGCTCTTCCTCACACTCGTGCTTCTTTTTTTTTTATCACCCCGGGGACAGCGCTTGTCCTTCTTTGGCTGCGACTTCCTTTTCCTTTCCGCCGTTATCTTTACTGCAGTCGTCCTTTTTTTTAATTTTATTTTTTTATGTCTTCGTCTTTCTTCCGCACTTGTCCCTCGGAGAGTTCACATCTTCAAGCCGTCTTCGACCTTCATGCTTTTCCCTTCGGTCGCGTCCGCTCTTGTTAACCGTGACGTCGCGGTGATTCGATACGTCGGGCGGCCCTCGGGGTTGTGCACACGGGAGGGAGTGAGGGGGTTAAACGCTCCTACTGGGGAGGGGAGGGGAGAGGGAGGGGAGGGAGCAACTGGTCGAGGTCAGTTTCCGGGGCGACACAAAACACGACAAATTCCACGAAGAGGTCCTATTTTGAGATTTCGAGGTCACGCACACAGGAGATGGCAGCAAACTTCAAAGTCGGGGAAAATAAATCAAATAAAAGTACCGACGTAAAGCCTGAGTTTCTTCTGGCCGCAGCCGGACGACACCTCGGACGTCAAAGCGAGACTCACCCTGTTGACCTTCTGCAGGCTGGTGGTCGGCAGAGCGGCCAGCGTCTTGTAGTCGAGTTTCAGAGGTCCGGTGCCGATGTTCTGATGGGGGGGGGAAAAAAAAATTAAAAAAAAGAGACACGGAGGTGAGAGGAGGTCTGTGCTGAAGTTTGTTTCACAACGGGCCACTATGGATTCAAGATGATGTCGTTTTACTGGGGAACGTTAAGACCGGAGGACCGAGTGGAGGATGCCACACGTCCACTTCCTGTTAGGTTGAGTTGTGCTACGGGAACTCTGGAACCCCGGAAATATTGTTTTTTTTTTAGGTTTGCGTCTATTTTTTTTTTGGAGCCAGACGTGACCCTCTGCGGTGGATCTGACTCGATTTGATTGGGGACACGAGGACACTAAGCCCCGCCCACCTACAGCGGAAACCCGACTGCACCACAGGCCTGTCAATCAAACAGACGCGCCCCTAAACGTACCTCCTTTTGAGGGCTCATATCTTATTAGTGATGGAATTATTTTCAGACGGACCGCCAGAAAACCAATAAGAGACTTTAGCTGACAGAAGCAAAATGACTGGAAGGGAAAAAAAAATTAGTGTTTGTATTTCATGAGAGAATTTAAATGGGAGTCTATGGAGCCAGAGGCTTTTTGGAGCTGACCCCTAGAGGCCCTCAGTGGTATTACAGTTTAAGGCGCTTCGGCATCGGCTTCACTTTTCAGAACCGGAAGCAACGTCCACTTTTACATACAGTCTATGAATAAAGGCGCGGGGGAGGGGAGAGGGCGGGGGGGTCGTCTACTGACTTCTACATGCAAGTGGTCTTTTTTTTTTATATATCGACTACAAAAAGTATATTTCGTGTGTCGTTTGTTTGAGTGCATCACTTTTATCTACAGACACCGTTTCCAGGGGAATTTATTTTCTATACAAGTAAAAAAATACCAAAAAAAAAAACATTTTTAGGGAGTTTCAGTTCCAGTAAAACTAAACCAGTTGGAACGAGACTAGTAAACATGGTCAAATGCTGTGTCGGCAGATCTGTGGTGTTTGTTTGTGGTCGAACTGCAGTTCTGCACAGACAGGAAGTTGGTGTCGAGGCCCCGCCGATGAGGAGTGTCTCACCTCCGTCTCCTCTTCTAGCAGGCGAGTTGCCTCCTCACGCTCCAAACGCATGCGCTCCTTCACCAAGAGAGGAAGAGCAGGAGGAGGAGTAGAGGGGAGGGGGGGGGAGGGGAGGTGGAGGGAGGTGGGGGACACCACACACAGCCACACAGTGATGCGATGAGGGGTGAGAAGAGGAAGGGAAGTGTTACGGGGGGGAGGGGGGGGGGGGACAGTGGAGGACGGAGGAGGTATGGAGATGATCGGATGATTTTTTTTTTTTTTTTGTATCACACCAAACACACCGAAGGTAAAAAAGGAGAGATGAGAGAGAGAGAGAGAAAACAGAAGGGAAAGAAAGGATAGAATCCGCACACATTAAAAAAAAAAAGGAAAAAAAAAGAAAGTACTCTATTCATTCGCTATAGGAGCAGAAAAAAAGCATGCAAAGGTTGGTACACTGCAGGAACAGTTCTGTCAAACACAATACGCACGACAGGGTGCAGAGGAGAAGCTTCATTCACCCGCCGACAGACCAACCCGAGACTCTAAAGCTCCGCCCTGCCAGCGGCGGGTGGGGGCGGCGGCGGCGGGAGGGGGGCACACTCAGGTTTGGACTTTTTGTTTTGTTTGAACTTTCTCGCCTCGCTGAATTCCCACCGATCCGCCGACCTGACGGCTCCAACTTCACCTCCCAACAGATTTTCAGTCGCACTCACCACTTTCTCCATCTCTTCTCGCTCCCACTGCGACGTCTCCCTCGCCATCTCCGACTCCTGGGAGAAGAGCCAGATTTGAACGACTTTCAACGGCGCCAATAAACCTCGACCGGTCATCCCCGCGGGCTTCGCCGGAGGAGCGCTGCAAAAATTCCCAAACGGACGCGCGTGCCATGGACGTGGTTTAGTAGCTCATCGATCCGAGCGCGTGCGGACGGAGGAACAACAGAAGCGTTCGATAAACCGAAACCGACAGCGCGCTGACATTCCTTCGGCGCGGGCAGCCTCCCAACAGCTAATCTGGACAGAATAAACAACCGCGCTGGCGCATTCTGGCCGCACCGGTGGAAAAGACGGGAGCGTGCGGCGGCGTGCGCGGGATCAAACTCGTAACTCCCGGCGGCAAACTGCTGCGGAAGCACGGGGCGGCGGCGGCGGCGGCAGAAACGCTGAACACAACGTTTGATTCACGGTAGCAAGACTCGCTCTGAATGACGCCGAATTACACCGCCGGTTCCCCGAACCCCAAAAGACTCGGCTCTGCACTTGTGTGGGAACGTGCGCGTCTTCGCGAGCGTGACCCGGACCCGACCGCGGTTCCTCCTTCAGACTAAAGGAGAGGGCCGAGGAGCTGTCAATCATCGGAGCGCGTGCGGACCTTTTCGCCGTGTTTACACACATATATATATATATATATATATATATATATATAAAAAATAAAAAATCTGTTCGCCTTTAACTAAAATCAAATAATTCCTCATTTCTTAATGTAACTTTTGATTATTATATTTGTCTATTTAACTCTTTTCAACTTGCTTTTTAAAATCCGATTTTGTTTTTACGGGGTTTTATATGTAAAACACTGAAGTAACCTGGTTGCTGAAATGTACTTTGCAAATAAACTCGCCTCGGAGAGCCACAACAGTTCAGGAAGTTACACAAACAATCAACATCTCACCGTAACCGCGCGGGTGATGTTGACGTGTGTAATTTAGGCATAAATTAGTGCATAAATCGGTGTGTATTGCGAGTCGTACCTTCTGCATTATTTCCATCTCCTCGGGGCTCAGGTCTCGGTCGATGGAAGAGATGCTCTCCATGCTGTTCTTGCGAACAATGCCGGTTGCGAACGGGTTGGCGATGATTCCCGGAGACGCCTGGAAACGAACCCAAACAGAGGTCTTTTTTTAAAAAAATATATATATTTTTTTAAACGGAGCGGGACTCTCGACCTCTTCGCAGCCAAATTTACTGATCGAAGTCAAAGCACGAGTCAAGGAAACACTCGGCCCACGTCGGACCCCCCCCCCCCCCCCCCCCCCCCGGTCTCTCACCTCCACGGCGGCCACTTTTCGCGGGTCGAAGCCGTCGCACACCAGCATGACCAGCGAGTCCCCGACGGCCCGCAGCACTCGCACCGCCTCGGTGTGCGTCATCCCCAACAAACTGTGGTTGTTCACCTCCAGGATACGCATGCCGACCTGGAGTCGCGCGTCCCTGGCCGCCGCTCCGCTCGAACTCACCTGCAGACATCAAACCACCCGCGACACTCAACGCGCCGCTACTTCAAAATGAAGTCGTGCAAAGATGCCGCGTTTTCCGGCAGTTTGAAAAGGACCTTGGAGATGAAGATGCCCTCGTCCGTGGCGTCGAAGGGGTTCCCGGCGTGACCCTTGGCGCCTCCGCGGATGCTGATGCCGAGCTTCTCCCCCGGCTGCTTCTGGATTATAATCTCCTGCATGCCGGGAGGCGACGGGTCCCTCCGCACCAACATGCGGATCTCCTGCTTGTTGGCCAGCAGGGCGCGCACGGCTTCCTGGTGCGTGGCGTGCCGCAGGTCGATGGCGTTCACCTCTAATATCCGGTCCCCGACGCGCAGTCCGCTCTGACAAGCCAGACCGTGAGGGATCACCTGAAGACACGAGGGACGGACGGTGAGACGCACTTTGGTGGTTGGGGGGGGGGGGAGACCCTACGACTCTTCTCAAAGCTTCTACCTTCGAGATGAACACCCCCGGTTCGTTGACGCCGAAAGGGTGACTGGCGTGGTCGCTGCCTCCGACGATGCTCAGGCCGAGAGGGCCGCCCGACTTCAACAGGGTCACTTCCTGTTACGATTAGAGGCGGAGAATTTGTTGCGGGACGACATTTTGAGAACATTTCGGGCGTAAATCTGACGAAAATCAATGAAACTGTCCTGTCTACAACTTTTAGAGTCTAAAGCAGGAGGTTTTCTACTTCACACCCACACGGTATCCGTCTTTATAGCATCACCTGTGCTATAAGGACCACTGATAACGACACAGCTACGCGTTACCGGGCTACAAACTATAACGAGACCGAGCTTTCATACCATGCACCACCGTCTCTGGAGCTGGACAGCATAGCGGGTGGGGCGTGGGGCCGGGGGGGGGGCGGGTGGGGCCCACATAAACAAGCATTAACACGAGCACGGTCTACTAAAGAAAACCAAACTGTTCCACGTGTTGAAGTCCGTCTCCGGACGGCAGGTCTCACCTCGATGGGGTACTCGTCCTCCATCCGGCTCAGGTGGTTCCCGTGAAGCGAGAGGCCGTCCTCCTCCTGGTCCGGAGAGTCGGAGGGCTCTGGGGGCGGAGGGGAGTGGGCTCGTGCCCGGGACTGACCCGGCGAGCCCCCCGGTGCGTTCGGGTCTCGCTCCACCAGGAGGGCGATGGTGGGGGAGGTGCCGGTAAGGAGCGCTACTGCCTGGTCATGCCTGGCCTCTGTCATGTCTACACCATTGATCTGGATCGACAGTAAAACCAACCACGGAGGGTGTGAGCCCACCAGGACGCTGCCAACGACGCCACGCCGGCACGGCGGACAATCGAAGACAAACACATGCTGCCGACCGCATCGCATCACTCAGAACTACAAGAGGAATTTTAACTAGCGTCTAAAAAAAAAAAAAAAAAAAAAAAAATTCTACTTTTTCATTCAGACAGTCTGTGAATGCACCAAAGTCAGTATTGTTATTCGAAGAGGAATCCGACACCCATACAGAGCAACGGGGGGGCGAGCGGTGGTAACAGCGGGCTGCTGCAGGCGGTTTAAGCCGGGAGAAGTTCCCCCGAAGGGAAGAAAGCTGCGAGCAAGCGACTAAGTTTTCCATCAAACTCCCTTTAAGTGAGGTTATAATCTTTTAATGTAATCAGTTCGCCACTCTTTTCTTTTTTTCTTTTTTTTTTTCCCCCCTCCCACCCAGTCTTGCCTTTGTTTACTTAAAACGCAAGTGGAGGAGTGTAGTTTCTCCAAAAAGTTTGATCTTAAGTCACCGAAGGCAACACGTCTGCGTCACTATTTCATGGTTAGTTCTGGTTTCGGCATTGAGCAAAGGTTCAGGCATGCTCAATCTGAACCACTGTACTCTGGTCCGAAGTGACAAGCAGAGGTCAGGGCTGACCCGACAGTACCAGCTCTTACCGCGGGCTGATAACGCGCCGCCGCTGCTGCGAGAACATGTAACTACCGCGCAACAGCAGCGTCGACAGGCTCCGCCCACTCCGCCCCAACACCGTACCCTCCACCACGCAGGAAACGAGATGCACTTAATGCATTACTGAGCATGCAGAAAGGAGAAAAGGTGAGCGAGGAAAGAAACGGCCTGCAAACACAGACGGGGGGGAAGAAGAAGAAGAAGAAGAAGAAGAAGAAAAAGAAAAAGAAGAAGAAGAACTGCGAGAGGATCACACAGGAAAAGTTTGTTGTGCGATTCATGAAGAGCAAGATTTGCAATAACGAGGCAGATTTACATTCGGCCGACCGGAAGAGGATCCCCGAGACTGTCAATTGAGCGTCAGCTCGTTTTTTTTTTTTTTTACGGAAACGCAGGAGGTCGCTAAAGTGTGCGTGGGTGAAAACTGGACAGAAACATGCGACATAAAGAGTCGCCAATATGCAGAAAGAAACAGGAGACGAAAGTAAAGCATGCAGGAGCCCCGGAGCAGTGACGAGTCGCTGCTGGCACGAGGACCAGGTTCGTATTTTGCCTCGGGACCTCGTGGATGTGACGCGACAGGGAAGTCTGACGAGGTCATTTTAATTTCCCGCGTGTTCTCTCGGCAGCACGAGGCCGAAACACGAGTCAGCCTGATCGCTCTCTCGGACACGGAAAGACTCAACTCGAGCGATGAAAGCAGAGTCGCGGCTCAACTGACACGATTATACAATAATGAAAAAAAGAAAAAAAAATGGATATATTAAAAACGTGCAACAAAAACAACATGAATGAAAACTGAGGGGGGGGAAGAAAAAAACAAAAAAAAGGAATGAATTCTGACCGATATTTCATGAAATATTGTAAATATAGAATTAAGATTTCTTCTTTTTTTCTGGGTCAATATTTCCCCCGTTTGTAGTGAAAACCTTTTTTCTTGGATCACATTTAATTCTACGACGTCCAGGTGGGGAGGGGGGGGGGGGGGGTTACTCACGGAGATCACGCGGTCGCCTACATGCAGCGTGCTGTCTCTGTGCGCCGCTCCACCCTCTGCGATGCGGGAGATGTAGATTCCCTAAAAAAAAAAAAAAAAAAAAAAAAAAAAAAAAAAAAAAAAGGAGACGTATTTACAGCTTTAAAATGATCATTTTTGCATTCAAGTTTGTTTTATGTGCTAAAACTGAATTTTAAAAAGAGATGCTGCCGATGCTCCGTAACTAAACGATGCTTTTATCATTACGTCATCATCTCCCCTGCCCGGGTACCGAATTAGACGTGGTTGGTGGTGAGAAGTCTGGTGCAACAGGCTGCAACAGGCTGCGATGAATCAGCGTGCTAACTGTGAGCAGTCAGGATGTGATACCCAACAGTGAGCACCTGACAAGAATTATCCCCACCCACCCCAGCAGGAGTTATAGCTTCTTCTGAGATATTAGCAGCCCCGCTATGCCACAAAGCTGCAATCAGGACTCTACGCGTCAAACAAACAAACAAACCTACAAGCGATTAACGGCACGGCAGTCGATCACGAAGACGCATTAGGACTCTGCAGTGCATGCAGCTCAATAAAAAGCACGACCCCGGAGACATATTGTCCCCCTTTTTGTTTTGTTTTTTTTGCAATAGAAATTCTGTGATTCTGAGTAGAAGCCAGCTGAGCTTCTACTCAGAATCAACATACACAGAATGTGTAAACACACGCAGGCGCAAAGTCTGCACCGCCTCCTCAGATCACCAAATAACAACCAAGGCGAGTCACTGCGTCGCTTTTAAAAAAAAAATTAAAAAAGAAGCTTTTTTTTTTTTTTTTTTTTTTTGAAGAGAGGCGAGACTTACAGTCCGACCCGCCTCAGTCATAAGTTTACGAGTCCTCTCCTCTCTGCGGGCGCCTCGAGCTGCACGGGTTGCATCTGCGGCAACGCGCTGGCCCAAATACACACCTCGCCCTGTCCAATTACAGCGGACCTATCGAGTGTCAAAACTGGCTATTCATATCTCCGTCTCCCTGGCGACGACTGTACGCGCCGCGGTCAGAATAGAGCGCGTTAAAAAGACGGGACCGCCGTGACCGTTACACCGTGAGCGCGGTGTGACTTCACTTCCTGACTCACGGGACCATGCCTGCTTTAAAGGCTCCTTTAAATCACCTGTTCGAAAGACAACTTACAGACTCACGATCTGAATCCATCACAGGCTTCATGTGTCAGATTTGCACTTTGCTCGGGAGCTTTAAATAGTGTGAGTGAGCAAACGGTCACAAATTCATTAGCATTTTATCACCCGTGTGCCAAAGGAGAATAAAAACAGCCTCAACACCTGCAGACCTTCAGTGTACGAGCATAGATGAGAGGGGGGGGGGAAAAAATCGTCACATTTGCGATCATATTATTTGTTATATTGTGTTACCGCAAAACTGACGGGACTGTTTTTTTTTTTTGTTTTGTTTTTTTCTGAGGATAAAGACTTGCTGACCCGGCATCTTTCTGCTTCCACTGTCACCATGCCAACCAAAAATACTAATTGACAAAGAGGGGTGGTGGGTGTTTTTTTTTTTTTTTTAGCATCTCACCGTGTCTCCCGTGCGGTAGGCCGTGGAGCCTTTGCCCCCTGCGATGCTGAAGCCGAGCCCCTTGTCGTTGCGGATCAGGCAGGTGGAGCAGCGCTGCCGCGGCCCGCTGGCACTGGCCTCCAGGTTGAAGGCCAGGCCGCCGCTGCTCCGCCTCTCCCGGGGGAAGTAGTCGTCCTCGGGCCTCAGCGGCGTGGTGGTGATGGCGTTCTCCGGCTCCACCATGCGCTCCCGGAGCACCGTCATGGAAACCGAGGCGCCGGAGCTACGCAGGGCTTCCACCGCCGTGTGATGCTCCGCTTCGTTGAGGTCGACTCCGTTTACCTGAGACAAACCAAACTGACTTTAGAAAAAGTCTGGAATTGATTACACGCAAACAAAAAACATCGTTTTACATTAAACATATATATATATATATTTTTTTTTTTTTACCTCTAAGAGTTTGTCTCCCACTTTCACCCCCGCTCTGGCTGCAGGACCTTCTTCAGACACTCTGGAGATGAAGATCCCCTGAAGACACAAACATACAAAAAAAAATATATATATAAACTTCTATAATCTGTGACCTGTTTTCTTTAACCGGTACAAACATCTACGCCGTACCTCGTCATCTCCCTTGTAAGGCGTCGACCCTTTTCCTCCGGCGATGCTGATACCCAGGCCGCCTGTTTGTCGCATGATGGTCAGGTTATGCTGCAAGTTGAGGAGGGTGGAGTCAGCGATACTGGCAGTGAAACCCCACGAAACACCACCCATCTCGGGACACATAATGAGGAAGTCGAGCCCACAGTGGTGTTATTAAATTCTTAAATTTAACGTTTAAAGTTGTATTTTTTCACATATTTGGGCTTCATGTTTGAATTTGTGGGTGACCTCCCTCTTTTAGCCAGAAGAGGGCGTCAATCAGTGCCGCATCCTGGGATTGTGCCAACAGATGGATGGATGGAGAGACACTGACTTGTCCGTAGCCTAATGTCAGTTTTAAGTGGAAGGTGTTTTGTTTTTTTTGTAAGTTTTATTTTTTATATATTTGCCTGAAGTTCATTTAAAACTTAAAACAAAAGTTGGAGCAGAATCATCGACCAGAAGCCACTGAACTGACATTAGACGGACACACTGTCTGAAGCCCTCTTCAACTAGACTCATAGAGCCCCTTAATGGAAACAATACAATGTGTAGTGTGTGTGTGTGTGTGTGTGTGTGTGTGTGTGTGTGTGTGTGTGTGTGTGTGTGTGTGTGTGTGTGTGTGTGTGTGTGTGTGTGTGTGTGCAGGAGAATGGATTTGTGAGGTTAACACTAAATAACGACTTGTACCAGACTGTGTATGTTCTGTGTACTTGCAAGCCATGCAACGATGGAGAGGAATGGAGACATAATGAGATACAGGTGGAAAGTGGAGGGGGGGTGGGGGGGTGGTGCAGACAAGAGGAGTGTGCTGGAAGTTGAGAATCCAGCAGTCGTTGTAATGTAATGAGATGGTATCGTTCATTAAAGGTGTAGACGAGGGGCCGATCGAAGGAGTTCTGGGACCGCTCAGCACGGCGACGAGCTCGAAGGAGGAGGAGGAGGAGGAGGAGGAGGAAGCTGTAACCGTCGCCAGAAGGTATTCCAAGTTGCGTCGCTTGATCGACATCAACGCCCGAGTTACACACGTTTCTGGTGACCGCAAACTCGAGAACTCGGCAACGGAGATCCTCCAAGTGCTTCAGAGAGTCGATAGCTGGACGAGGCGGTCCGAGTGACACTTCCGTTTGAAGAGGGGGCCGAACGTCACCGTTTTCCAAGACTGGGAAAGGCGCATCAGGTCAGGAGTTTTTTTTTTTTTTTTTCCCCTTCGGCGTTCCCAGGATCGTGCACCGTGAATTCGTCCTCCGGGGTCGGACTGTCGACAGCGAGTTCTGCTGTGACGTTCTGAGGCGTCGGAGGGCGAGCGGCCAGAGCTTGTTGGGTTCTTATATACTTCCCAGATTTGGCTCCATGTGTTCCCAAAACGTTTGAGGTCCGTGGTGAAATCGCCAGTGCACATACACCGACGGTCGCATACACGCGTGTAACTCGGGTGTTGAAGTTGATCCCGTGACGTAACTTTATATACTTACTCGTGAAGGTTATAGTCCCCCCCCCCCCTCCACCCCCACCCCACCCCACCGCTCGGTGCACGTCACCGCGCTGTGCTCCGTTTCCACGCAACGGGAACCATCTCCGAACCTTTTGATCGCCCTTTAAATAATTGCCTGATGGAAGCGAAAACCAAATGTTCGTGCAAGTTTTCTTCACCTCGACGAAACAGTATGAGTGTATTCAGATAGAATATTCAGACATTAAATCATGCAAAGAGAGTAGATGGAGAGGGTGGGGGGGGGGGAAATTCCACAAAAGATGAATTAAAAAAAAAAAATACCATCCAGTCACTATCAACCAGCCAAGTGTTATTTATACTGGCTTAAACTATTAAACTTTGACTGAGTGGTAAACTTAATCCACCCCGGAGATCTTCTTCTGGTCAACGGCCGAGTTAAATACCATCTCTGTATACCTGTACACTGAAGAAGAAGAAGAAGAAGAAGGAAAAAAAACGAAAAAAAAAAAAAAAAAAAACTGGTGGAAGTGGGTAGAGCAGACTCGCCTCATCGCAGTGCGACCAGCCCATTCACTCCAGGGCAACGCAGCGTGGACAAGGGATGAAGAGGAGCGAAGCAGCAGAAGCAGAGGAAAGGCAGGAGAGGTGCCACGTGCCAGAACCTGACGCTGGACTGAGATTTACTCTACTGCTGTATGTCTAAAGTCAAAGTTGTAGCTATATGGAGCATAACCAACATTTTTTTTTTTTTTTTTTTTTTTTTAATGGCAGGATGAAAAACAGGCACAAATGCATTTTATGGTTCAGCGTGAGGAGGATAACACAACTGTGGACATCCAGGGGACTAATAATTACTCAGAGAGGCCTGGGCCTCCTATAAATTAAGTATATTTGTCCGGTTGCCCTAAAAGCATCTTGTTTTAGGAGCTGCAAAGCTGCTGTAAAGGAAATTCATAAAAGGACAGAAGTTTAACCTTCTCTCATAAATGCCAAGTGTTTATTCACTGGATGTACAAACAAAGATTAAACATCATGTAACAGGCTTCTCTCGAGGACATACGAGAGCAAACGTGCAGGGTGCCTCAGCCTAAATAAAAACCTAAAGGTGATCGAGCAGTTAATATATTTTTAATGGATCGAAATATAGAAATGCGATGCATTAATCTTTATTTAATAACATTACAACATTTGGGCTAGAAGTGACAGCCTAAGAAGTTTGCGACATCTTATAAAAATGATCCCAATCGGATAAAATTCATCTATTTAAATAAATCTGCTTCTTCAAACATAAATATTTAGTGGAATGTTTTTATTCCCTAATATCGATATCGGCCCCAAAGATTCAGCATCTGTTGGGCTCTATTATTTATAACCACATGAGAATAAAAAATAAAATAAAGAGTAAACTAGCAATAAGAACGGCACTGGTTTATATTAGCAGTATTAACTGTAGCTGTATTAGTCCAAAGGATGAACCACAGAATGCTGACAATGCAATTATCCGTCAACAAATTGATGACAGTCTCATTACATGTTTACTTCTATAGTGTTTAAGTATCTGCAGTCGTAAATAAAAAATAAAAAAGTTCCGTGTCCAGGTTCTGCCACACCGGCCCCCTTGTAAATAAGTGGTGGTTAGGGGTTCACTAGTGATTGGCTTGGATTTCTGTGGGTATTTTTTTTTTTGTCCACTTCTGAGTACAGGTGGATGAATGAGTGGGTGAGTGAGGGACAAGAGAGACAGACTGGACGGGAAAGAGTAGGTACAGACCTCTTCCTCCTCAATTCGAGCAGGTTCAATCAGCAGATTATTGACTTGATCAAATGACACCCCCTGTTAGGACAGGAACCAGCAAGAAGCATGCGGATTAGTCAGGCCAAAATAAAAATATGCACACAAACACACCCACCCACGCACGCACACACGCACACGCACACACATACACTCAAAAGAATATATAAAAAAAAAGAAAAGAAAACACTTTCCTCAAACTTTCCATAAATTTCACCAAACACACTCAACGATCCACTTTCTGCTTGCAGGTTGTGGGACTTTCAAAGTCCACTGGGACGGAGCACCTTGAAGCAGAAGTGGTTCCACATTCGCTCCCCAGCCACCACAAGCAAATACAGGCAGAGGTGGAAAGACAAGACCAAGGAGCTGAGCTACAGTGACACAGTGTAGAGAGAGCGGACAAGAGAAGGCAAAAAGCTCCCGAAACCAGAACAAGCCCAGCCTCCACACCACAAAACGCCGGTTTCCTCCAGTAGCAAGACTTGATTTAGACAGCAGGCCTACTTATGTAAGGATGGGAAGAAACTACAGGACAGCCTCCAAAAAATATAAACAAATCTACAGGAGGAAAAGTAATTTACAGAAAGTAAAAAAAAAAAAAAAAAAAACAAAGAGAGAAACTATTATAAGAAATGAATTTGTCTGAACCCCAATGGGGACAGTACGTCTACAATAACTTAAACATCCCATTAAAAAGTAAAAACACGGCCATGTGACAGAAACCAGGCTCGTTGGATCTCGCATTCCAGCTCTGCCCGTACATGTTCTGGTTGGACTGAGTTCAGCCACACAAACAGACCCACATCCATCAACATACACAAAACAGATTCGGTGAGACGATCATTGTGTTAAAAAAAAAATTAAATAAACTTCTCCAATTAACATTGATAAATCATCAGATCTCAAAAAGTGCCCCCCCCCCCTCCAAATACTCGTGATCAATGAGGAGGTTCATTTTCATAAGCAGAATTCACTCGCTTCATTCATACTTAAAAAGCAGACAATGTTATAAAAGCAGAGTGTGGAAATGTCATTATTCAATGAAATCATAATGGTGAGAAGTTTAGTGCTGAACTGGGCCAGTGTTGTGCAGGAATGGTTGAATTATTAAAAGAATAAATTTTTGCTTTTTCGCATGGAGACAAAGGATCGAGAAGAAATCTTGCATGAAAATAGGAGTGTAAAATGTCCTCAAGTTGATCAATCTCTAATGTGAGAATCCTCTAATGTGAGAATCTTTTTGCCGTCACCGCGACTTTTAGCGGGTGACATCTCGTCCTCGTGTGGGACGGAGCTACGGAGAAAGGCGGAGACGGCCAGGTGGGACGACTAGGCGAGTTTGTGGTTAAACCATCAACTCCCGAAAAAGATGCATCACCCTTGATTTATAGCACAAGGGTAGGTGTCCTCATTTCCACAATGACCCTGCATGCAGCGCCACATCCATCTTCAGTTCTGGCAGCCCGCTTCTTCCAAACTGAATGCAAACTTACGAGGAGGGGGGTGCGGGGTAAGGGCACTCTATGCATACAGTATTAAAGGAGCAGTGTGTAGGATTTAGTGGCATCTAGTGGTGAGGCTGCGGACTGCAACCGACTGAACAACGCTCGCCTCAACCCCCCCGCCCCCCGCCCCGAGTACAGCGTACTACAGTGTACATGTAGTAACATGGCGGAGGAGGAGCTTTTCCCTTGCTGTGTTCCAAATGACATGCTTCCCTTAGTACACTAACAAATAGTGCTCTTACACGAGTAGTACTTCAATCGACACAATCAACCGGCCAAAATATCTGCAGCTTTAATTATTTGACCCAGAAATGAACATGTTTTTTTGTGCCCTCTCAATACAACACGCTGATTCTTCTGTCCAGCAGCAGCAGTGAAAAAGAATCACTTTCTGTGTAGTGTTCAGGAACAGCTGCAGCGTCATAAGACGCCTTATTTTGAAAATTCTTCACGTCGGTGGCCCCGCCCCCTTCCTCTACGTCGCCAAGATGGCGACCCTTTAGGATGGAAAGTGTCTGGCGCTCCACAATTCTTTTTTATTTATTTATTTTTTACCTTTTTGAGTGCGTCACTCTGGTACTTGTAGTGCACCGCATGTTTCTGTACTTGACAGCGTGAACGCACTGATGCACTCAAAATGGTACAGAAGTACGCCATTTGGAACAAAGCTCTCATGTACATAGGAAAACTCATTCTGAGGTAGCAAAAACACATCAATTCTTTTACATTAAACATAATGGAAATATGATTAGGAATATTTTATTCCATTGCTGCCAGTAGATGCGGCTGAATCCTACACACTGACCCTTTAAGTGTTTACAGAGTGGCAATGAGCAAGGCAAATATATATATTCTAATAACCTAATTAGAAAACTGATTTAGTGTGTAATGTACCTATGATTCACCTTTTTCGCATTCTGTAAGTCCTTCCGTCACACTTGTAAACATACATATGTATATGCAGGTGAGGATGTATGATGATGTGTGATTTTTTTTTTTTTTCTTTCTTCCACCTAAAACAATTCCTACTCAGCCACGACGCCAGCGTCAGGATCTCTCCTTTACCTTCACTTGACTGGAGTTGACCTGAAGCCGGCTGTCGTCCAGCTCGTCCATCCTGTGGTGGTGCTGAGGGGTGCCGACGGTCTGCTCTTCTTCCTCCTCCTCCTCGTCCTCGTCCTGCTCGTCCTCGGCGGCCTGCGTCGGGGAGCCGAGGCCGTCGGGACTGAAGCCCTGCAGCAGCGCGGCCACGGCCTCGGGCTTGGGCAGCTTGGTGATTTTGAAGTGCTTCTTGTAGTGCGGCGTGTCCTTCCGGATCAGACGCTGCTTCTCGGCGGGGAAGGCCGGCCTCTCGTCCTCCTCGTCGCTCCGCTCGCCGTCTTCGCCGTCCTCTAAGTCGTCCTCGTCGCCGCCGCGGATGATGGGCTCCTCCGCAAAGTGCACGGTGGGCTGGAGAGAGGAAGGGAGGAGATTTTACAGGAGGCTTTTCACTCGTTTCCTATTTCGCGGCTAAGATGTTTTTCGGCATTCACCTCGATGTACTCCACCTCCATCTCATCCAGGTCGTCCTCGTCCTGGGGGGAGTGGCCGTCCACGAGGTCCTCCCTCTGCGAGGCCGCGGTGACGTGGTGTCTGTCCTCGTGGGAGGTGGCCGACAGGGTGCTGTTGGACACCTGGGAGTCGTGGCTCTGGTTGGAGAGGTCGCTGAGTCGTTTCTCCTGAAAACAACGGCATCATTTTCAGTATATCAGCATCTCACACAGCAGCAGACAACAAGGCAAAATATGAGTTTCATTCGGTGCTCTGTGAGGTCTGTAAAGTTGGTCTCAACAGCATGAAAAAAGGGCGTACTGTTAATTTCAGTGAAAAGTTGGCAATGAATTTGATTGACAGATTACTCATTACACAGTACGATGTTGGTACCTGTGGGTCGAGGTGCTCCTCTTCTCCATCAAGTCTGGATGTGTAGGCTTCGTTCCTCCTCTCCTCGATCACCTTCTTCATCACCTTCAGCTCACTGGGGTGCGGTGTGGCTCTGCGATGAAGGCCCTGAGAAAAACAAAATAAATCAAAATCATTCACTCCGCAACAAACGTGCAAAAGGGTCGACCCGCTATAAAGGCTTTAGTGAAGGTCGTAACCTTCTTGAAGCAGGTGAAACCATTTTTGTGACAGTAAATGTGACATTTTCAAAATGAGAACAGACGTTTGGTATAAATCGAAAGGTGAAAAGGTGAAAATCCTCTAAACTGCGGTATATAATGGGGACAGAAGATGGCAGTGCATCGTTTCGTGTTTTCTCACTCTGCGCTCTGCAGCAGCTTCGTCATCCTCTTCCTCAGCCTTGGTCTCTTCCTGGAACTGAATGACCGACACTCGGTTCAGGTTGCTGTCCGTCCAACTGTCGTCCACGCTGTTCTGCAGCAGGTTCTCTGTGGAGAGCGGAGGAGAGGGATGAAGAGCGAAAGAAGTCAGAGGCAGCGGATCACTATTTAATAAACAGATTAATAAACTCTCAACAACACGTCTGTGGTCTTAAGACTTCCCACCAGTTAACACAATGGGTAAATTAGACACACAAAACAATACAAATCTTAATTAGGAAAAAAATATATAATATACACAGGGCTAGACGAGGTAATAACCAGTTATGCAATCAAAATAACACCACAATTTAAAGGATATTCCTTTGAAGAATGGCCTAATTTCCTTTCGCGTGTTCTATGTTTATGTAATGAAAACAAACGATAAAGCCTTATTTGGCATTTACATAAATCTACTCACCGAGGCTCGGGGAGGGCTGCTGCGGCAGTAAATAGCAGGTCAACACTTTCTCGCCCGTTCGCTCGTCGTCCTCCGTCTGGAACTTGAGCATCGGCTGCGACTGGTTCTCTGCGAGCCACATGGCCTTCAGGTTGAGGTTCGTCAGGGCAAACGGCAAGTTCTGTAATCTGGACAAAAGTGGAGACACGATGAGCCGCAAACTTTGATTTTGAGCAACTGAGGATAAGATGTAATCCACACGATAAGTCCATGATGTTAAACTGGTCATCACGAGGAATAATTTGATGTATTTAATGAGCATTTATGCGCCAGAACTTTTAGAAATATCCGTCTTAAAACCTTTCACAAATAACTCCTTGACCATGATATCTTTGCTGGAAGTTTGTCCGACGCATCATTTCCATAACTTAGCTCACCAGCTTTATAAACATATCTGCATTAAGTTAAGTCGCAAGCTCCTGATCACTTCGCAGATCTGAGCTTGCAGAGATCTTGAGCTCTTGATCACACTAAAAAGGCCAAACTGGAAGTGTGGTCTGTTTAGAAGACACTGCTCCATTTTGGCAACGGCGTTCTATTTAAGGTGTTAAACCTTAGCTGCCGTGTATTATTAACGTGTCGCGTCAGGTTACCTGTTTCCAGCCACATCCAGCACGTGCAGCTCCGTGGCATCTGCAAGCTCAGCAGGCAGTTTGCCCAGGCGGTTGTCTCTCAGCGAGAGAACATTGAGGCTGGCACAGCCGCCCAGCTCTTTGGGCACGTTGCCCAGTCGGTTGCGGTCTACATTCAGGTTGGTCAGCTTCTTCAGCTTGCCCAGCGAGCGAGGAAGTGACTATGAGGGAGGGAGACAGAGGACGTTAATAATCAGAGAAATAAATAATGAAAGTTGATTGCTGTTTAATGGGACTTCGGTGTTAGTAAATCCCAAGTGGGTCTGAGGTGGGCGGTTTATGTCTCCCTACCTGTAAAAGGTTCTCCGTCAGGACGAGCTCCGTGAGGTTTTCACACTCCCCTATTGAATCGGTCAGGTGGGTCAGTCGGTTCTGGTCCACCTTCAGGATGGACAGCTGTTTCAGACAACCTGCGGACAAACCACAACACTGCTTAACAAACTGCAGCAGTATGACACCAACATTTACAACTTAGGCACCAAAGACATCATCATCATCTTTACTACCAATGACAAACATTGGCACTATTTTTTTCTGAAGTTCTAATTATGTCCGTTTTTGTACATGTCTGATATGTATACGTGTCAAATGTCTGCAATGTTTTTCATTCATAGTTCAGTGAGTTGATGCAACAAATCACAAGCGGTTGTTACTGCCTGTGCAACTCATCACTGGCATCATTTCTCCATTAGAGGGCAGTGCTGTTGTTTTTTAACACATGTCTTCTACACACAATGGGCATGCCCATGTATTTACTCAATCAAAGATGTATTATGATTATCCTGCAAACTTTTACTAAGTAGCAAAAAAAAAAAAAATACACTTGTGGTGTGAAACACTAGCTTTAAAAAAAAAATAAAAAATAAATCATGAGCATGAACCAACTCATCCATCTTTTACTGCGGTTTAAAAATAGTGTAACATACAAAACATAGTTAATGTCATCTATTTTGTCATCTCTATTTTTAATGTAACGTCTCTAAAATCTTGTTATCTCAGTTGTTGTTTTTTTTTTTAACGTTTCTCTCTTTCCTCAGGCGTTTCTCACCGATACTGTCCGGGACGACCTCCAGCAGGTTCTGTGTGAGCAGCAGGTCTGTGAGAGCGATGAGGCCGTTCAGCTCCGAGGGAAGCTCCTCCAGACGATTCTCCGACACATCCAGACACACCAGCCGCCGAAGGTTTCCCAGCTCCTACACACACACACACACACACACACACACACACACACACACACACACACACACACACACACACACACACACACACACACACACACACACACACACACACACACACACACACACACACACACAAAGTAAATTATGAGCCATCGAGGCACAATACAACCATCATCTTTACAACAAAAGCACAGGAAAGACAACTGATAAGGGAAGAGTTTTGTTTTTTTGTTTTTTTTGCGTAGGTTCATTGAAGTTTTACAAACATTTCTAAAGAGGAAAAAAAAGCTGACTTTTTGCAATGCGGCATGTTTTTAAAATCATCTGCAATAAAAAAAAAAAAAAAAAAAAGAAAGTTGTGCTCACTGGTGGTAATGAGGACAGCTGGTTCCGGTCCAGCCACAGCTCCCTCAAGTTGGGGAGAGCACCGAGGGTGTCCGGCTGAAGAAGGGATAAAGTAGAGCACATGAAAAAAAAGAGAGAGCGAGAGAGGAAGGCTATATTTGTAAATGTTTAGGCAACATGTTCAAGTGTTACTGGTATCATGCAGCATTTGAACGCTTTCAGAGGGGTGGAGGCTCCAGGAAACCGTGTTTGCTAAACAACGTCCGATCTCCAGATGAAATGGATAGTCACAGATGATTGCATCAAAGATTTTAATGTCAGAAGGTGATGTAACATCGCTGGTTAAGTAGGCTTGACGCACGGCTTAGCTTTGACTTAATATGACTCCAGCAGGAATGTAATTTTCAGTTTGACTAGAATTTGACAAAAACTACTTTCCTATTATCACATCTGCCGTGAACAAATGAAAAGCTCGAGCTCTTCCCCGCCAGCTCTGTTTTTGGTGCCATTCCTTCAGCTCCAAAATCAATTTGAGTAAACATGTCGAGCTCGAGTTTCTAAAAAGTGAGCGCAGAAGTGAAATTAAGCCAAATATCAGTGGAGTGCTGACTCATGACACACATGCAGGCAAGTTTTCATCATGATGTGGACTGTTTGTTCAGCCGCCGCCCTTGGCAGGTCATGAGGCATTGTTTACTCTGTCTTGAGACAGGTGGGCGTTCCCAGGCTAAAAGCGGCGCTCACGCTGGGGTACGGCGTGGGCGGGGCTTCGCCTCTGACAGAACGGCCTCTGCTGTGTTTGCCGAGGTAAACATGTGGTTTGGATCATAATTGCCGGGGAGGGAATGTGAGAAGGATATTTGTGATACGTGTCACTCTGAACGCCCGTGTGACACGAGAAAGGGGGTGTCGTTTGGGCACAATGAACTATCTGCTGCATACTGCATGAGTAAAGGGGACCTAACGTCGACTTACCAAAACTTCCAGTTCATTGCTGCCGAGGTCCAGCTGTTCCAGTTTCACCAGGAAAGAGAGCGACCTGCGCACAACAAAGCACAAGAGGGTTAGCTCACTCAAATATGCGCCCCGAGAGAACAAAGAGCAGAACTCTGCATATGTTAACAACATACCATTCATTCACATGGGCTGACACATGTAAAAAATATTCTTAAACCAGTGCTGTGACAGCTCGTGGTTTGTGTTACGTTCTTCCACAGGCGAGAAAGGTTCTACTCAAAGAGTGTGCGCGCGCTTTCTAATAAGCATTATCCTGATCCAAGTCGGAAGGGAAAAGATACGCTGGGACAACTGTTCGTCAAAAGACGCCAATTATTCTCAGTGAAGATGGAGGAGGACGCGCGTCCTCACCGAGCAGGTGGGACACTTACGTGGGCAGAGACTTCAACAGGTTCTCCCTGAGCTCCAACGTCACCAGGTTGGCCAGACTGTAACAGGAAGAGGGGAAAGAGAGGTAGGAGGTAGGGAGGGGGGTTGGCAAGAGAGGAAGGGGGAGGAGGAGAGGGGAGAGGAGAGGCAGGTTGGTTAGTCAGATGGCAGGTCTGTTCGTCTGGGCTGCCTGGCACGGTGATGGACTTCTCCATCTGTCTGAGCGCAGCAGTGGCCCGGAGCCCAGAGACCAGCTGCCAGTGAGCCCGATGGACAACAGAATTATACTCCTCGAAAACCTGCTCGGTCTCGTAATGCATCAAGGAGATGACCGAGTCGGGGGGGGGCCTTCAGTCGAGCAACGTGGACCATTAACAATTTTAACAGAAATTATAATCTTGACTCATAGTAGTGTTCATAATCAGGCCTGAAACTAACTCTGTTGTATCATTTGTTTATCTTCTTTTTTTTTTTAATTGATCCACTAGTCTATAAAACAATGAAAAAAATGGTTATAACAGTTGCGATAGTTACAGTCCCAAAGATATTTAATCTACAATTAAAGAAAAAGCAAATTCTCACACTTCAAAAGCTGAAACTGGAGAATATATATATATTTTTTTATTAATCAAAGTGAACCCTATAGATACATTGATGATTTGTTTCAGCTCATGATAAAATATTTAGAAATATTAGGGAGCAGAGTTGCAAAATGAATTGATTCCCATTTTTTTAATCAGAGATTAAAACAGCTATTGGGGAAAAAAAAAAAAGACAAAAATATCATCCTTTCACATTTCATACTCGTAGCGCTGTGAATGTGTACATACTTTCCGATGTCGCTGGGTAACGTCTGTAACGACACGTCGTTGAGCGCCAAGTGAGCCAGCGCTCGCAGTTGAGTGAAACCATCCGGCAATCTGAAGCAGAAAGGCAGGGGTGGTGGGGAGGGGTGAACAGAGTCTCTGAGCCTTTTACTGTACAGTTCATGGGATCGTTCATCTCACGCACTATTGGCCCTCTACATACTCCCATCTGTTAAAAGCATTCACCGGAAGCTCCTGCTAGCTCTTCCATTGCTTTTCTATGGGAGGGAGTTAGAAGCTGAAAAACACAACGTGCTGATTGGGGGTGTAGCAAGTAGTGAGAAGGTCTTAATCAGAACTGCGCAGCAGTGACTTTGCATAGGGATTTAATGGAAATTAACAGGTATTCTGGTTAGGTCAGCGTGACTCTTGCATGTTTATACAGAGCCATCTTTACTCAGGGAGCAACACACTCACAGAAACAATGAGCTGCTCTTCAGGCATTTGTTCCTGTACTGTGCATAATCTTGTTTTTAGCAATGCAAATTTTAGCATAGAATTTATACACTCACACACACGTGAACAGTTATAGGCTTTAAAAGTATAATTCTCTGCACATGTAGTAAAGAAATCAGAGCAAACAAAAAGACACTTGTCATGCTTTGTCTCATTTGTCAAAGCAGCGCAACCACTCACTCCCGTTAATGTACGTGGGAAAGCATAATGTTTCTATTTTTTTCACCGCGTTGATGAATGGTAATGGGCTGTTACAGTCCACTCACCTGGACAGGGGGTTTCCGCTGAAGTCTGCAATCTCCAAGGCCCGGCAGAATTTAATGCTCTCAGGGATTTCAGGAATGTCTGCAGGAGAAAAGAGGAGAATGGAGAGGCAGGAGTCAGCACCGTGGACACACTGATTTATAGTGTGTGCGTGTGCGTGTGTGTGTGTGTGCGTGTGTGTGTGTGTAAATCATTTTAAATTCCTTGGAATAACAACCAGATGTGCTGAGAGCAGAGAAGTCAGAAAGAAGAAGAGGAAAAATGACATGGAAAGTTGATGGGAGGTTGCGGAGGGCACGGACTAAGTGTCGTATTACATCTTCATTTTCTGACATCAACTAGAACTGTGTCATCGTGCATTTAGATTTAGCTGCATTTTTACATCTAAAGGCAAAGTTAAGCCCACTTGACCGCTGCATCCGTGTCTAAAAGCACTTCATTTCCCACGAATGATAACATGCATACATTATGATGAATACACTTAAAAAAATAAAAAAATAAAAAAAAAAGGGGGGCAGCTGGATTGTGTAAAGGCCTCTGTAGCTGTATCGCCACGTTTTTAATTTCAACAGATCAAATTTGATGTCGGAAATCTGTGTGACAACAGCGTTTTGTACCGCAAAGCAGAAGAAAATGTGTTTTTTATCATAAAAGCAGCTGTGTGAATTAAGTGTTAAATGGAAATAATTCTTCGTGCGTGCACTCAGCACTCTCAGGGAACATCAGACTCGGGCTGAAATGACCACTTTC
The DNA here is from genome assembly GCF_029030835.1 of Brachyistius frenatus. Lineage (NCBI taxonomy): Eukaryota > Metazoa > Chordata > Actinopteri > Embiotocidae > Brachyistius > Brachyistius frenatus. Next base: position 1,812,604 of record NW_027210620.1, on the reverse strand, counting down.
CAAAAGCAGTAATCACTCTTTGCGCGGCAGGTAGATGACTGCACCTTACTTACGATATTAGGAAGTGAGAAGCTAGTTTTACTTTTGCCTGAGTAGTCTGATGCACATGTATAAAAAAAAATTATTATTATTTTTTTTTTTTTTTTAAAAGGCGCAGGAGGAAATCTGACATACTGGCCTGTTTAGGAAGAAATAACTTTCACCATTGGATGCTGCAGGAGCAACGTTAAAGAAATCCCTACTGAGCCAAACAGCCTATCACACTTATCTGGCGCAGCGTTGTCCTGCAGCAGGAGTCGGGAAGCAGAGAGGCAGACAGATGGGAGAGGCCCTTACAGGCCACTGCACGGTGCTCCCACAGCGCTTGATGCAGTGTGGAGCGGAGCAGATGTCTCGCCTCGACCACAGAGGCCCTCGCTGCCGCCGAGTATCGCTCGTGTTTGTGTGCAGCATTGCAAGGACGCAGAAAGGGCAGAGTGTTTGTGCGTGTTGCAGCAGGAAATAATTCAGCAGGTCTAGATCGGTGACATTTAATGTGGGGGGGACGAATCAGCAATTCATTTTTGTGGCTTTAAGAGGCTGAATTTCATTTCTTTCCTTTGGACGTATTTCAAGGGCACGGAGATTCGTGGATGTATGTTATGCCGGTGGGAATAATGCTGCGAAGAGGGGCCGGCTAATACTTACCCAGTGTTGTGTCTCCAACTGATTTGGCTTTGCTCCTATTGCTTAACACCACATGGCAAAAATTAGCTTTGCAGACATAACTCACTTGTTGTTTGTGATTTTTGGGGTGGCTTAGACAGGAGTGGAAAATTACTTTCAGGCGTGTTAATCAATTGTGGTTTGACGGTTGGTCTCTTATGAACAGAGAAAGCTTGAGATACAGACAGAGAACTGGTGTTCGTGTACCGTTTCTGGAGATGTCCAGTTCCACCAGCTGCATGAAGTTAGCCACCTCAGGAGGGAGTCTCTGGATCTCATTGTCACTCAGGCCGAGCTTCCGTAGGTTCAGTAGTCTGAAGAAAGGCTGTGGAGACACATGACACCACGTTTAATCAAAAACATGAAAACACTTCCTCAGGCACTCAGTTCTTCCAATTTCACCTCAGCAGCATCCGATCCTGCTGAGATGCAATCAAACCTATTCAGTTTCCTACCAGACAAACGCAGCTGATTCTCACATTTGCTGGAACCTGAGTGTCTGATATTTATCAATTACCAAAAGCTGCCAAGTATTTTTGTCCATTGATTATTTCATCAATTCAGCTTTATTAATTAGCATTTTTAGACCAAAACTGCACATACAGCAGCGTGATCTCAAATAGGTAAGAATGGATTAACCGTCAAGTGCAACCTCAGAATTACACAGATTATTTCAAGATATTCGAGCTCAATTTCCACGACAGATTGTTTACCTTTCCAATAATTCTAAAATAAAAATAAAAAATGGCTATCAAAAGTTCCCAAAAATCCAACAATGTTTTTGAAAGTCTTGTTTTGTCTGACCAAAGATATTCAGTTTAAAGGGACGGAAAAAAAAAAAAAGAAAGAGACAAAAGCAGTAAAATGTCATATGATTGGTGTTTTGCGTGGAAAATGTCTCCGCAAAGACAAATAAATCACTCTAACAATCCACTAGCAGATTAAGTAATAAATTATTTTGGTCACGCACAAAGCGCATCAGTTCTCTAAATGTTGTGGACATCCCTCTCTGCCCCGACTACAACTGGAAAGTGAACACACAAAACATCCTCTGTATTCAGTAAAGGGCCCGTTACCAGAAGTGGTTTTAAAAACATTCCATCCTCATATACCCCCCACCACCACCACCACCTCGCCCCCCCACACACCTCCCTCCCCCACACCCCAAAATAAAATTCCTTGTCACCATGGTAACGCCAGCCAAAACAAAAGTAGCTTTGGTTAGGAGCGGCGGAGGAGAGTGCTGCTTCTGTGGCCGTGCCAAGTGCTTTCACAAGAGCCTGGTTGTTGGACAGGACAACATTCAGAAACATTCCTCCGCCAGCCTTGCACTGTGAGTGTGTCTGTGTGTCGTCTGCCGCTCAGATGGACAAGACAAGACAAGACAAGACAAGACAAGACAAGACAAGACAAGACAAGACAAGACAAGACAAGACAAGACAAGACAAGACAAGACAAGACAAGACAAGACAAGACAAGACAAGACAAGCTGGCGAGGAAGAGGAAGAGGAGAGATGACGAAGAGAGATGATGAAGTAACCGGCCCAAACTATGCAGTGATTAACCCCCTCAATCAGTCCCTGACTGCAGCCCACAGAGGACCCACTGTCTGTCTCCCCAGACGCTGCAAGGGAAGAGGACCCTTAAGGAATTTGCCGACTTGTGCTTTTTTGGATTAGGAATTTGTATAAAGTCATGATTCAGGGATGCTCTGTGAACATAGGGTGCACAGATGTCTGCAAGCTTGGATGGAGCCTAAACGTTAATTCAAATTAAACCTGCGGCTATCAGCAAGGTCTTCAGCTTAAAAAACAAAAACAAAAAAAACTTGTGTGTCAGTTACCAGAGATTAATATACTAAACCTAAAAAAAAAAAATCCAGACAATCTCTGAACTCCTCTGCCTTTCCCACCGGGATTACGGTTTTAAAAACATAGAGCTGCTACACGGAGTGTCACCACACTGTTGAATAGACATGTAGTACGTCAGATAACACAAAACCCTCTTTGATGCGAGTTGTCAGGACAAAAGTGTGAAAACACACGTGTGCGCACACTCAATGCAACATGCTGGGAGACAGCTCTACAATTACGCTGCCAAAAGAGAAGAATACTGCAGCTCAGCTCCACTCTGGTCCTCGATGACAGACACTTCCTGCTCTTAACTAGTTATGTCTATTGTGTTTGGATGTGGGATTAAAAATGCTCCAACGGCAAGGTATTTTTTTTTTTTTTTTTTTTGCCCCAAGAGTTAGTTCGGGTTTTTACTGGCAGAGCAAGACCACTGTTGTCTGTCGGTACTTTCCGAATATTTAAAATGTACTGGCAGTTTACTGGAAGTTTGGATCGGAGTCCTCTCTCTGACGCCAAGAGAAATGCGGAGAGGAGATAAATACAGGGATGGATGGAGCCAGAAAGAGAGACAAAGAGCTTGTCGGCTCACTGAGTAGCAGGTGAGAGGAATCAGATGGCAGGGAAAAAAAAAAAAGGGAAACGGGAGATGAGGGCGACCATGTGACCGGGGCCGGGAACCGGCCTCCAGGAGGGGAGGCAACCTTGATGGCAGAACAGGTGACACTCTGAGATGAAGAAAAAAAAAAAAAAATAAAATAAAAACTCTGAGTGGGTGGGTCGGTGCGGGGAAGGTGTTTGAAAAAACACCTGAACACCTACGGAGCAGATGCAAGAACTTGAAAACCATATGTTTTTATCCCTACCGATACTAAAAGCACCAACGCTGCTGGACAATCAGCTGTTCTTCCATCCAAAGCGTCCGCATCAGTGTATTCCTCTCCACCCTCGATATCGTCCTGAGCTCCATCCGTGATGAGTAGGAAAACTAGGCCGTAACGAAATCACGGCTGTGAACAAGTAATTATGAACACTCACAAAGATGAACATTCACTCCTGAGTGGCCTCTCGCAGACAGGCTTTGTCTGTGTTTTTTTTCTGGGACGCAACTGCGATGTCGTACCCGGTCCTCGAAGCAGCTTCACTCCAAGCACAACGCCGAGGTTTGATTTAGAGCATGTTTGTCTTTTTTTTTTTTAATCTTTCTGAGAATCTGTAAAGAAGCCTTGTCCAATCAGATACTCATGTCCAAGTAACGTGTGACAAATCTGTTCTTTGATGCATCTAATTTTAGGAGAGTTATTAAACTGCGAGGTCCATCAATGAAAGACTGGATCTGATGTCCCTGCCGTTTCCCACCGACTGGTGTCTTTTCAAATCAAACAGGGGAGACGCAGCAGCGTTATGCGGGTCAGCGGGTCAATTGAAATAACAAGTGGGAGCAGAGGGATTTACTGTACCACCGCCGTCTCTTCATTGTATTCGTGAGCCCACGGCCGCCCGCTCGGTCACTCAGGCGGCCTTTACGGGACTGGGACTGTTTAACCGTTTGTAGGGCTGAGGCGAGGTACTTTCCTTCGCAACCCACGGATGATCTCGCAAGAGTTGTTTGGATGAAGAAGGGAGTGAAGCTGCGAACAGGGGGATGAATTACTGTAGAGAGGAGTGAGTGGGGAGGTGGGTAAATGATCAGGTGTCAGCAGAGGGCAGTGCGGGGTCTCCGAGCACCAACAGTCACACCAGTCAACACGCCCACTTGCAGAATACTCTTCATTAGTTTTGCTTGTGCTGAAAGAAGGCGGATAACCAATGAGAAGCGAACATTTAAAGAAAGCAACTGTCAATGCCTGTTAAATGCAGTAGGGACATCTTTATATCGTTGAATGCCCCTTTCTATTCACAGACTGGTCTGGCAGCTAAAACATCCAAATGCACGTCATTGATTTAATGAAAAAGTCGGTGTCCATGTTCCCTTTTAAACTGCTTTGAATTCCAGAGGAGGAAAAAAAAAAAAAACGTAGATAAATTAGATTAACAGTGATTTGTGCAGCTATGAGGACAGGCACAGCTGCACAGAGTCAGTTGTCCTACAAGTTCCCAAAGGGGAGGACTTCCACTATGTGGCCAACTCAAGCTAGTGTGAAATGGGCTCAGTTGGTGTGGGTACATATTTGAGAAAATGCCTCATTAGTATACAGTGAGAAAAGCCTGGTCAGCCATGAGCAACCTGTGACACAGAGCAATCTGTGTGTGTGTGTGTGTGTGTGTGTGTGTGTGTGTGTGTGTGTGTGTGTGTGTGTGTGTGTGTGTGTGTGTGTGTGTGTGTGTGTGACAAGGGTAGGCAGCAGACATGTTGCACCTAACTGCATGTGCGATGCTTTGATCCGTCTTATCTGCATCGCCCCGCTGTTTTGCTTACATTCCTCCCGGATGAGCGGCGTTAATGCGCCTGGAGGGATGTGTTTGCACTTGCGCGCGTGCGTGCGCGCGTGCGTGCGTGCGTGTACACGCTTGTGCATCGCAGTCGTTCTTAAGTCGCAGGAGAGGAGATGCTGCGCCGTAGGTCTTTAAGTTGGGAGAGCAGTCTCTTCGGTTTACTTTGGTCACAGCTGCCAACAACTCCGGCTACAGTAGTGGAGCTCAGCGTGAGCACGTCTGAGGGGGGGTGGATGGATGGATGGGGAGTATGTTAACGTGCATACTTGTGTGTTCGTGTGCATCAGCGGCGGCGGGTGTTTATTCAAGAGTGTTTATGAGTATGTTTATGTGCGACTGTAAATTCACTGAGAGGAATGTTAATGTTTGTGGACCTCACATCACTCCGGAGAAACCAATTAAAAATGCAACTGCGGATATACGCGAGAGCCAAAGTGTGTGTGTGTGTGTGTGTGTGTGTGTGTGTGTGTGTGTGTGTGTGTGTGTGTGTGTGTGTGTGTGTGTGTGTGTGTGTGTGTGTGTGTTTGTGAGTAAACTGTATGTTCTCTGTACCAGGCCTGATGTTCACAGAGGCTGTAGTGTTTCAGTCAAGTGATTCCATTTAGCGTATAGCAATCATGCCATCTGACTACACAGGGAGCGGACTCCCCCCTCTCGACCTACAAACACACACACACACACACACACACACACACACACACACACACACACACACACACACACACACACACACACACACACACACACACACACACACACACACACACACAATGCAGGAAATCATGGAGAAGCTCCAGCCGCTCTGAATCATAAACCTGTGGGGAGGCTCTTTGTTTTAGAACACATTTAAAAATACTAGGCAAGGCAAGTTTATTTGTGGAGCACATTTCAACAACAAGGCCATTCAAAGTGCTTCACGTAAAACCATTAAAAGCGTCAAAACATAAGGCAAAAGAAAAAGGACATTTAAAAACAATTACTAAAGCTCATGTCGGCCAGAAGAGATTATTTCTGCAGGCACAAAAGGTATAAAGTCTTGACTTTTAGTAAAACAAAATCAAAAAGGGCTGAACCAACTTGTCCAGGTCTCAGCTTGCCCACAGAGGCATTTTAATCAATTGATCCACAAGTAAAGAAATCCGAGTTTGGCAGAAAGAGGAAGTCAAATTACATACAGTCATTCAATTTCTCTCTTTATGGCAACAGACAAATGAAATTCCTATTCACACATTCCTGAGCCTCTTAATCTTGTGCCAAATCTGCCCTGTGTCCCCACTATTTCCAAATATCCATTCCCTCACAATGCACACCGACTACAGACACACACACACACACACACACACACACACACACACACACACACACACACACACACACACACACACACACACACACACACACACACACACTGCTTGCACACTACTGGGGGTGAGGGGCTCAAAGAGAGGGGAGGGGCAGGGAGCACATGCTTTTGTGTAGGCCTGGACTCTTTCAGTGTCCAGGGAATAAAAAGCGGAGAGGATTTGGTTGACCGAGTAACTTGGTCGGTCTCTCCAAAGGCTCATTACTGCACACTCTATAGACAGCAGCAGTCATTGTTGTGGTATAAACTCGGTGCGAGCGAGTGACTGCTCGGCACTCGGACATTCTGGTTCGAGAATCAAAAGTCTTCTTCCTCCTGGAACTAAAAGCCAACGTCTTCGGTGTGAAGTTATGTGACGGCACAAGCGCCAGGCACAGGCAACAGCCATTTCAGGGCCAATGCTAATGGGCCAACATGGACCGATGCTACTCTGATGCCTGGCCAAAGCGTCCCCCATCCCCCTGCAGAGCACCGCTTGAAGCCCAAAGTTCACAAAAAACTTCCACCCATGAATGACACCCCAACTGCTCCTCTTCCCCTCCTCCTCCTCCTCCTCCTCGCTGTTCCACCTCTCTGGGTTCCCTCCATTTTCCTTGGCAGAAGGACAAAGGCCAAGCAGCCAGTCCCACACAGGGCTGTCAGTCACAGTCCAGCTCAAGCTACCCACTACCCCCCCCCACCCCCACCGACCACACACTCCCCCTTCCCGCAGCCCGGGCCGGGGGATTCCTCCATTGTCCGAAAGGGCAGCACAGAAGAAGAGGGAGAGGGCTAGAAAATGGAAGGACGAAGACTTGAAAGAGGAAAGTGGCAAAAGGATAACAAAAGGCAGGAATGACTAAGAGGGATAGAGGAGGCTTGCGGGGAGAACAGCACGGAGGAGAAAAGGAAGATTGTGTGCGGAGAAGAAGAGGAGGGAGCTGGGAGAAAGGGAGTGACGGTGGATTATTAATGAAGAATGGAGGGTAAACAATGGATTCCCACAGCGCTGTGGACACTGCACCACTAATGGGGACAGAGACTTAAGCCACTGACCAAAAAAATTATCGCAATGGACAACAGGCTCTCTCTGACGAATGAATAATGGCATTTATTATGTGGTTCAGTCTGGTTCACTGTGGTCCGTATGTAGCGTTGAGCGTGATACTCCCCGTCGGCCTCGAGCAGAAAAACCTGCACGCATCAGCCAACAATAAAAAAAAAAAAACATCCACCGACTCACAACAGCAAACCTACATTCCTCTTCCTCTGCTCTCACCCACCGTACGTTGCTCACAGCTGAGGTGTGTGTGTGTGTGTGTGTGTGTGTGTGTGTGTGTGTGTGTGTGTGTGTGTGTGTGTGTGTGTGTGTGTGTGTGTGTGTGTGTGTGTGTGTGTCTCTCACACACACACACACACACACACACACACACACACACACACACACACACACACACACACACACACACCACCTCTACCCTACTGAAGTTCCATTTGTGGTGTGTCATGTGTGTTTCATTTAGGACAGCACAGCTAATTCTATTAAATTCACAAGTGTGTGTGTGTGTGTGTGTGTGTGTGTGTGTGTGTGTGTGTGTGTGTGTGTGTGTGTGTGTGTGTGTGTGTGTGTGTGTGTGTGTGTGCGTGTGTGTGTGTGTGTGCGTGCGCGCATAGGTCTTCGTATTGCCAATTAATAGTATTTTGCGTCATATCTAAACGGCCTACATTTGCGCTCGAGTGTTTGTGTTTCACTTAAGTGGCACTTTCAGCCATAACTACCCTGATCCGGCTCCGGTCCCCCCTCAGGGGCTGAAAAGGCCACACAGAAAGAAAGGCGTGGTGAAGTCGGTGTAACTGACAGCCAGACTAACTCCCATCTGCAGTGCTTACACCTGTACGGGTGGCTTTGATCTGTGCGGGGAGTAAACACAGCCGCAAGCCATGCCAAGAAACGTCCAAGCCGACGACGACATATTAGCAGTTCTGAGCTGCCGTAGATGAGACCTGGTCTGAAAATAAGACGGTGGGCCTTTGATACTATGCTATCTCAGAGAGGGGTGGGTAAAAAAAAAAATTAAAAAAAGCTTCAAGTGTTATCCTCTACAACCCTGAATTGATTCTCATATTAAAAACAAATGAATTTTTGTCATAACATTAGTCAATAATTGAGTGAAAAAGAGAATCAGATGCTTCCAATTAAATATTGTTGCCTCAAACTGACTCAAACTCAAAATAAAAAGTTTTCTGTTTTGACAAAAAACAGTTAGTTTAACTGTAGCTTGTGTTTCATTCGCGGCTCAGTGTGCAAAGGATGCAGGTTTACAGTTTCAAGTCAACACACTAAGACTTAGAACTGAAGGGCGATGCTGCCAAAGTTGCACCTTTAACAAATAGTGATAAAAAGGTGGTGTAAATACTGTGCTGCCATGTTTTCTTTAGTGAGGATGAGTCAGGTCAGAGTCGGCGAGGAATGGATGGGTAGTTGTAGCTGAAAGGTCTTGCGGGGGTTGTGCTTGTACACAGTTTACGTATGCGAGTGTATACGAAGGAACTTGTGTATCTGCGCTGCGTCACGCCACCCTTTTGTCTGGATAAACAGGGGAAGCCTGCGGTTGAAAAAACAAGAACTGCTCAGGCGAGGGGGAACCTTCTCCTGAAACAATGGTCATGTGGCCCACCGGGACGACCTCAAACTAAACTGCCTTTAGATTCCTATTAGGCAGCTGTATCTACCATCTCAATGTACATTGTAAAATAAATAGACAGCCTTGTGTCAACTTGTGTCTATTGATGTAGACTCCAGAGGACTGAAGGAGGAAGATTGAGAGGGAGCAGGTGGACATGACATTGTATGGCTGAGAGGCTCCTCTTAACAAATACACACTCACAAGAGTACTTCATGTTGACACATGCTGATGTACGTCATAAAGTCCATATGTTCTTCTCACTGTATTCCTATTAAATCTGTACAAAAACAGGAAATAACTAAAAGTATTTTTTTTAATGAATTCTTCAAAAACCATTAAACAAAACAAACAGCTGTATAACAATGAGCAACGATGTGGCATGTGGCAGTCTTGGTCGTGCTCTCTCTGCCTGGCGATTGCTCGGTGCAGTAAAGCGATTTCCAGTCCGCAATTTAAAAATAGAGTTAGTAATCCCTGCAGTGTTGCCATATTGGTGGGCTAATCACTGCTTTGGTTACTAAAACGGTCTCCGTGATAGAAAAGCTTGCAGCAGCAGTTCTGGGAAAGCGTGTACACGACTTGGTTAACACAAGTGCACAGAAAGAGAGTTAGCACAGAGTCCCAGACCAGATTTGCAATCCAAACTAAATTCAAAGCAGCAGCCGGACAGATTGAAAGCGGTAACCCTGGGTAATTTTTCAGAGCTCTTACGCCGGCGCACAGATTGCTTCCATTTCATAAAGCTCATCTTTCGCTTGACTAAAACAGTCAGAACACTAATGCAGCATAATCAATAACCTTACTGACAACATCCCACTTCCATATAGAGGCAGCAGGAAACAATTTAACAACTTCAAACTATTAAGTGTGAGATGGAATAAGCCAACAGCTCCTATAACGATGAACCAACTCTAAAGGCCTCTGTCCAGAGAGGGCGTGGCACAACCAGCACCAGCGCTGCCGGGAAATGTAAATGATGACCGGTCCTGCAAGTGTCTGGAAGGTTCACGGAGCAAACCATGACCACAAAGTGAACCCGGAGGAGGGGGCCCCTAACTTTTGTTGGCAACACACATTGGCTGACATATTAATGGACAAACAAGTGCACAGTGCATCTATTCAGACTGTACTGTTCAGTCGAATAAATGGTCTGAGATTCTTCAGTTATGCTCTCACACAGCAGGACTGAATGAGCACACAGGGAGATCAAAAACTGTAGAGGAGGAGGAAGAGGGCGCCCCACCACCACCACCATCATCCAGGACTTCGTCACATGCTCTCTCTTTCCCTTTCTGTATTCCCACAAACATGACACAAAACCAGAAGCGCTATTGTTTATAGTCCACAGAGGACGTTTGGCTCTTTCCTGGATGGGCTGGATCCGGTATGTGCAGCCTGCCAGCTCTCACTTTGTCCCCACAGTGGAGCCGTGCTGCAGGGGGAACCAACCTTGGCAACCGGGACCTCTGGCCCTGCATTGCCCAGGCGTGGTATATATACACAACTAATTTGCTGGCTAGTTAGTATACTGTCAACACATACCAAATTCAAAACCATTAGCAACAGGATGAGAAACACTTTGGCTCTTTATCTTCTTCATTCAGCCTAAACAGAAAGAGGAGCGGTGAAACGGGCGCTCTGTGGAAGATATGCATAGATATACAGTATACACTGTTTAGAAATGAAAAGAAGACTTAACTCACACTTTCAGGTCACGTAACTACCAAACCCTCTGAATGAACGCACGCAGCTACTTAGCATCATTTGCTACAAAAATTGAAGTATTACACCTTTAAAAACTGCGTGCTTTGAATACAAGACCAGCTTCAGTACAATTGACTCATTGTATGTGCCCAGGTTGTGGCCTCTCTCCCAGTATCATGTGGCTCAGTGTCTATCGTTTTCCAGTAACGGTCTGGTCATTCTCTCTCTTGCAGCGGGCTTCACACAGGTCTTCTTCTCTCTCTCTCTGTACATTTCTGTCTCAAGTAATGTTCCCTGACTATTTGAAACTGACATAAACTCCTTAGTGTCTCTTATACAACATTAACATTTGGCTGACCAGCGCCGTGTAAACTGCCAGCCGGTCGAGCACGTTTCTGTCTTCGGATTGAGGTTTTCAGACAGCCGTGATTTACTCCTGCCAAGTTCTGAAACACTTGTCTAACAATCATTATCACAATCATTATTGACAGAACATTTATCACAGCAGACCTCAAAGACGGTCTCTGCTGACAAACTGAATGGTGACTCTGATAACAAGCACTGATAATGAGTTGTATTTATAATAGCTAATGTCTTACTAAACTAAAAATCAGAGCCCAGTGAACTAAATGTCATTCACCAGTATCACCGGAAACCCTGATGGCGTGAAACCCAGTGCTCAAGCTTATTCATCCACATAAATGTATGACCTGGCCATAGCATGGGACTAGAGCAAACGTAACCCTATCAGGTGGCATGAACGGACAGACTTGTCTTGCATAAACATGAGCTGAAAAATATGTCAGTTTTGCCTGGGTCCAGCAAATCTGGATTACACAATGGCTCCCACGGCTTTATTATTTATTTTCTCAACAAAGGAGTACTTAATACGTTTAAAAAGGTCAAAGAGATGGTAAAATGTCCTACTTCCAAGTAAGCACGTGGCAGTAGAGCTCTACTGTCTCTAGTGTGTCTTTAACGCACAATATCATACACTTAAAATTCAAAAGGCATACAGATTTGTTGCGCTATTAGTATACATGCTCAGACGAGCACAAAACACCTCCAACACCAAGTTCCGTTCACAAGATCAGCAGAAAGTCTCCTCTATGTAGTTCACTCTTGTAGCATCCCACCCTCAGTGGAAAAATAACTGCTCCACTTTAGGTGTCGCTGTAAAGCGTCTGTGCCTCGCTGCTGTAGCTTCTTTTCTTTTCTTTTTTTTCCAAAGCCCAAGGACGAAGTGTGGCTCTGAGACGAGCAGGTCTAGTCTCGCTCTCTCTCTGCTTCTCTTTTGACAGCGTTGGCTCAGGCAGAGGCCAAGGTTGCTCTGTCGCAAGCAGATATAAAACAGCAGCGGCCTCTTGTGTGGGCACAGCCAGAGGAGGTCCGCGGTGGCAGGGAAGCCCCGGCCCACCTGGTGTCTCTCCCTGACAACACTGGGTACACGTGCCCCCCACGTCAGGCGAACCACTGGCCTCGGGAGATCCATCGCCTTGGAGACCAGTGTTTGTTCGGAGAAGGAGCCGCGGGGGGGGGAGGGGGAGGGGGAGGCCTCCCCGGTGACGCTCCACTGATGACGAAATGAAAACCGAGCCTCGCTTGATTCAGACCCATTATCAGGTCCAGAGATAACAAACGGCCTGTGAACATCTGCACTGCATCGACACAAGCAGGAGAAATATTACAGTGATGTAATGTGGCTTCATGACGGCTATCATTTTCTTTCCCCACTATAAACCTACAGGGCCAGAGACGGCACTCGACATTTTAGCACGATGCTTATCTTCAATGCAAGACACAAGACAAGGTTGTCGTTATTTAGGATTACAAGCCAAACCCCATTAATATGTCATGGAGACAGCGTAATTACAGAGTTGTCTGCACTCCCTTCCCACGTGACTCCAGAGGGGATCAACGCCAGGAACGACCAAAACACTCGCCCTAAACACACAAGGCGAGCACATGCCAATTGCCAGAGACCGTCTGAAACACGCTGTTCCTTTTCTAATAAAGTATGGAGTCCAGCCAACACAGCACAGGTACCAATCTGAACTTGACCTCACCTGACAAGCATTCATATCTGTGCTCAAAAGAGACATTGGACTGCCGAGCTGCAGCCAGTGTCACACATAGTCGTTCTTTCCTGACAAACCTGCGTCGGTAAGCCACAATTCCCCAGCAGAAACTTTTGCCAGGTACGAAGAACCTTTCAAAAAGGAACTCATTTCCACTATCCCCGTTTCCACCAGAGGAACCAGGGTCTAAATAAAGTTCCAGGGTGAGTGCTTTACACCCACAACAAAGCGTCCCTGTATTTACTTAAGGTTAAGGTCCTCTGTGGCTTGGTGTGCTTGCAGGTACAAACATTGTGATAGATCAAGTAAGCCTATTATTTTTCCTCTCAACATTTTACGACAACAATCTCAAGAAACTGGAAGTGCAAAAAAGTTTCATTTGAATTTGTGCTGAACATGAAGCTGTAGAATGAATCCTATGACACACAGATCTGGGGCTCGTTTGGTATATATAAAGAAAAAGACATCAAGTCAAAATTAGAGACGGCGACCTCCAATGAGAGGGTCTAGCTTTACGTTTTGTTAAAGTTGTCATCATTTTGTATTACTGCATGCAAAAGTCACTTTAGACCTCAGTGGAAACGGAAATTACAAAGGGCTGAAGGAAATGTAGTTCCTTGGAAAGTTCATGGATCGAAAAATTCAGGGGACACAACAATACAAACTCTGCACCTCCTCCCACTATACCTTCTTGGTAGCAGACAAATGCAAAATTATATAATAATGAAAGTGTTTTGGTTAGTCAGTACATGAATAAATTGTCAGTTGTAGAGGAAATACAAAAAGCCATTAATTAGAAGTGGTGAGAACAGCTAGGTGTCAACCTGCAGGTAAGGCGCTGAGATAAAGAAAAAAAATGTGGTGTTGCAGCCAAGTCCTTGAAAAACATCCTCTCTGTGGGAGACAATTTATGTAATAGGCAGCACAGTTTCTAAATTTCTGTGCTCCAGCATATAAACTGAACATCAATCTATCTGCGATAAGCTGATACCAACCCATACAATATATGAGCCGAGCCAAATTATCGGTTGGATACTCGAACTAAAAGCGCAGTCAGCCTACGTCTTAAAAATCCATGTGGTATTGCCTGCATCTGCAAAATGAGCTGAAAGTAATTTTTTTCAGCTGAGCTCCTTCACTGTATTCCCATTTGTGGTTTGGGCCCCTCAAGAACATGGGCCAGCTTAATTAAAATACTATTAGAAAGAGAGGAGGAGGCTCTTAGTTAACAAGAGGAGACTAAAATTAAGCCTGATTAGCTTGAGAATTCAACTGGGGCGAGTTGTGCGTATGAGGCGGACTTCAGCGTGAAGGAAAGCATCTGTGTGTGGGCTTTTCCAACAGGAATGTGAAATGAGTAAGTTCAAGTGTGTGTTTGTGTGTGAGAAAGGTTCAGTGTCCAGAGGGCAGGGCAAGCTCCTGGAGATTCCAGACATGCCTGCATTTCCTTGGCTGTCACGTGCTGCAGTGCAAACACAGCTACGCTGAGTTAATGACACAAAGCGACTCACTTTTTCTGAATGGCTCGGACTGAAGTAAAACCATCATTGAGGGAAAGTCGAGGCAAGGTTGCTCAAAGTGTCCTCTGTTATAGTGCGTATATCAAAACTGGAGTAAAATGATTGAATCTTTTTTTAACGAAGGACAGCAAAGTTCAGAGACTTGAACTCTTAAGTTCAAAAGATTCATATTGTGGGTAATGCTGGAGGAGCCTTAAAATAGTTGTGTCAAGTTTGACTAAATTCTCACAAAGAAGTGACGGTAGAAATAAATATAAGAATAAAGCAGAGAAAAATCAACACAAAGACTTGTATTGTGAAAAGCTCCAGTTGCTGGAGTTAAAATAACTGACCTTTCACTGTAAACAATGCTCTGTCTGTCAACACTTGCTGAATCAGACATCAGATTTAGCTGTTTCCGTTGTGACCAGATCAACTCACTTGAAAGCAAAGACATCATCACAAGAGAAAGCAAAGGGAAAGTTAAGTGCTAAAGAGCCAACACATTAAATGAAGAAAAAAACAAAGAAAAAAAAACACGTGCAACCCATAATGGACACCAACTGCTGCCATCTCCTTTTTCTACAGACCCGTTATTGCTTCGTTTGTTATTCGACGCCGGCATGAGCATGACATGTGTGCGTGCGTACGGCTTTGTTGTCTCCAGAGAAACCCCCGCTGTGCTTTCTACTGACCTTCGCGCATCCATTCTTCACCCGTCATACACACAAACATTCACCCATCAGCACCTCTCTATTAAGAGGCCTGGAAACTGGTCCTGTGGCACAACCCACACATTCTGTCCTGTGTTATGTATTGTGTTTGCTCAAAAAACCAATTAACCGCCCAGTTCAGCCCAACCCTTTTTTTTTTTTTTTTTTCTTGAAGGTAGCAGGAATATATTTGCCTGGAGAATTGTTCCATCTGTCAATTCACAAGCAGCGGCATTTTTTTTTTTTTTTTCTGTACTTTTAGGCGGCTGTGTTTCTCGGGGGCGGGGGGAATAATTTCAGATCCCAACACAGCCATCAGTATGTAACTGTAGTAGAACAGGTTTACTGTTGAGATCACCATTATTTATCTCTTCTCAATATTTGGAGTTAATAACTTTATTTCATTTTTTTTTTTTTATACAAAAAATTGCAGTCAAATTATAGAATATTGTTACTCAGGTTTTACATTGTATAACATTGTTCTTCGCCTCAAATCAGTGTATAAAAAAACAAAACAATGCTGTGTCAAAAATCATATCACCAGTGAGGCAACAAAAAAGTACATACAGCTGACATTCAAAAAGGGGAAGGAAATGACAAAACAATGAAATACCTTATGTCAAAAAAAAAAAAAACACAGTTGACCCTTTCACCCTGGAAATGGATTTCAATCTTAACATCAATAAAATGTCCGTACTGATAGAAAAAAGGCAACATGAATGGTCTTTTACAGAGATTCCTCAGTGCAGGCATGAAAACATGTTGGCGTGGATGTTGGTAAATATGGAGAAAAATATGATATAAAACTGTAACTTGTAATTAAACAAGGCGTATCAGTCGATTTGCGATTTAGACAGTCGGCACACTGACTGTACAACAAATTAATAAAATGCGAATCAAAATAGGCACAAGAGCTCAAAATCGCACTTTGAGCAGCAGCAAAAATACATTTTAATGCAGTAACAACATGGCCATTTCCTATGATATCAACACAAACATCTTTCAATAGCACTAAGCGATACTGTCTGATGGCTGGCCGAATCAATGGCGTAATCAATAAGGAAGTGAAGTTGAGCACACAACAATTTAGATAAGTTGTAAATGATTATTTAGTCAATGACCATCAGTAAATTATAAACGCCGAGTTACACAATGGGACCTTGTTACTATATAGTACACATACTTGTATTTTAGCAGTGAGCAGGAAAATATTGTAGATGCACGTAGATCCGCAGAAAAAGTAAGGCTGCATGTTAATAGCTTAATTTGAAATCAGCCTGAGACTAATCTTTTTGTGTGCTTTCAGATCTTTGTTTCAGCTCTGACACTTACAAAAGTGCTCTGTGAAACATCCCTGCTGTTAAGAAATGCTCTACATAGTAGTTTAGAGACGATCATCAATCAAAAACTCGCAGTTGGGAAAAATATTCCCCGAATGGGACCAATAGCAGAAGACAGGCGGGGAGACAGCGAGTCAACTGAAGAGCAGTGTAAGTGGTGTAGACACCATCATAGCAGTAAACACTGCCGCACCCACACGTGTATTACCGCGCTCTTTTATCTTGACTCTTGACATCTTGAGCTTAGCACACCTTGGGTTGATGCCACAAACTTGCAGGATTAAAGAGAAACGAGGTGCTCTAGATCAGTTATCAGAAACGCTGTCAGACACTGTGAGCATCTGAGTGTGTATGTGTGAGGGAGCCGGGAACACAACTGCTGCGCTAGGAGAGGAACTGGAGTAAACAACAATAAGCAGGGTTTTTTTTTTCTAAAAATGGCCTGTTATCCAGCCCTGGACTTAAAAGTTCCCCAAATGCTCTCCAAAACAAGGTCCAGAGTGAAGGTTGTCTCACCAAAACAGGGCATTCCACGGCTCACTTGATTATTCCCACTTCCTGCTCGCAGAGACGCTCCCAACAGAAAAGGAATCAACATGAAAAACACAGGCGTCAACAAAATCAGACTGGCCAGAACATAGACGCTGACGGAGTGTATAAGTTGCCCCACAGAAAAAAAAAAAATAACAAACCAGGGCTCTGTGTGCCTCCTGAAGCAGCTCTGCCACCAGGACCAGCCCAGACCGAAAGTGATTATGAACTGACCACCTGTTTCAAAACACTGTTTAAAAGGTGACATGCTCTGTTGTGGTAGCTGTCGTTTAACTCCAAATTTCCATTACTACTTGCCTTTAGAAGCAGCACAAGTGAAGAGGTTAAAACACAGCTTCTTTTTTTTCCCCCCTCTGAATCTAGCAGCCATCTTCCGCTGTAAACACTAAATTAGACGGGGATACGAGAGCTGAAAGTTGAGGGACAGCGGCCCATTGAACAATAAAAAAAAAAAAAATTTTTTTTAAATGGTGTCAAAATGTATGGGCAGAAGATGTGAGGGCTGTGAGGTTTCAGGCTGATAGATGGAGGCCTCCAATGATTGTGTGTGGCCAGCAGATAAAGGGCAGCATTTGTTTGTGGTTGGATTTTAATGCCATCCTGGGTGACCTATTCCCCCCACAGGGACATCAGCACCCGGACAGATTAGCCTCAAAAGGGCCATTTGTGTGACTGAGAGTGCAGCGCCTGAGCTCCTGTAACATCAAAAGGCTCAGCGACCAAAGAAATGTCACTGCTGAATTTAACCACTCCAAAAACGTCACATGTTCAATCTCCGGCAGCGAACTCTTCTCAAGTCTGCCGCCTAAACGCGACCTGTTGAAAACCTGCAAATGCCACCGACAGTTTACCCAAGCAGAATAAACATCTGGCACAGGAATGACCTCAAACTGCACAAGCTGGATGGGAAATATTTGACCGGCATGATAAGTGACTGTGTTGACAAAGACTGTTTTACAAGTAGAACGCAACATAAATTCAAGGCATGCAAAATTTTTTAAAAAAAAAACCTCTTTCCTGAGGTGCTTTAAAATGTTGTCAAGCTAAAAAAAAAAAAAAAAAAAAAAAAATGTCAGTTAATCAACTATATGATATTTTTGCGTTCCACCTTTTTATTTTTAGAGGGTTTGAAGAGGTTTTTTTCATCTTATTGTACATTAAAATGACATTCTGGGGTTTCAGACAGTTGGTTGGATAAATTTAAGAAACTAGGACTTAGAATAACAACTTTTAATTATTTTCTGAAGGTTTATGGAACCAATGAGTCAACAACTGCCCGTAAACTAAATTTGCTTCTTAATGCCTACAGGGGAATCTAATAAAAAGGTTATTAGCCTTTTGTTTTACATTTTAGGTAATGTGTGCCTGTAACAAGGATTTAAGAGCGCCTACTACCCGCTCCTGGACACAAGCAGACCTGCGGCCTTCAGTTCGGACGTTTCTAAACGCTGGCTGCTCAAAGGATCAAATCAACGCATAAATACAGCGGGACAAAAAATAAAGAAAATAAAGAAAAGAGAAAATGGCGTCACTTTGCACATGTTGTCTGTGTGTACTTAATGCCTGCAGACAACAGATCTCCCTTCCTATCACAGCGCTCCAGCAGCCAAAGACTCAGCCCTCTTGCAAACAGCTGCCAACGCCACCATAGCCATCAATTATTCACTGAGCTTTGCCTCTGTGTTTACCTTTGAGGCTCGAGACCGAGGCCCGAGCGCATGAGAGAGTGGCGAGACACAGCGTCCAAAGAGTCCAAATCCCACTGGAGGCTGAGGATCGTTGGGTGAACACCGTGCAACTGTGCTGAAAGTCAACAGAACCACATCGGGCGGGAACCAACATGATATAATAAGGGCATTATAAGTTGTTTAAGTGTTTCTACTCGATCTCAAGTAGACTTACAACCTGCGATCATTTTCATTATCAGTTAATATGCCTTCTTTTATTAGTGTTTGCTAATATATTCTAAGAAATGTACAAATCTAGAGTTGTCCTGTCGCCATTAGAATTACTTGTTTCTTCCACAGTCCAACAGGACAAAATTTCAAAGGTATTCAGTTTACAACGATATGAAAAAGAGAGAAGTAGCAAATCTCTACAATTTCAGTTTGACTGCTTGGCATTTTATTTTGAGAAATGATCTGAAAAAAATTACCAGAACTTCTGATTTACTTTAGTAGAGCTGCATCACACGGGGATTCTGGGAGCGCTTACGTTAAAGACTGGACCGGTGGCATAAACAGATGCAGGACAGCATTATGACAGTACTGTTGTGTACATAAAAAAACATTTAAAAAAAAATAAAAATAAATACCAGAAGTGTCTGTCTTCATGCTTGCCTTATGGCAGCAACGCGATTTGTACTGTAGGTTTGCTATTATCTATTCAAAACTCGCTGCCACTTCTCAGAAAGACTACAACAAGAGGACGACTGTATCTGTGTGCATGATAGTCAGAAAGAGACGGATCCATCTCCGACTACGCGGAAGTCTCCAGACTGGCTATTAGGTCCGTGTCCACTTCGCTGACTGTTCCTCTTCCCTCCTGACGGCGCATTGTCAGCACAGACTCCAGTGTTCATGGATGGACGGATGGAACCAACAACAAAGTCCCGCAGGGCTGAGGATCAGAGGAGCTCAGCTCAGCTCCCAGATCACTTCCTCCTGTTGAGGTGCCAGAGGCCACCCCCTCCCCCCTTCTCCTGTTAATCCATCTCCAGAATAAAATACAACCCCTCCCCTCCCCCATCACCACTATACTCTCTCTCTCTCTCTCTCTCTCACACACACACCTCCCATCGCCCCTCTGTCCCACCAGATTGGGGGGAGGAGGGGGGCAGGCAGGATGTGAGACCAGCTGGTCATCAGCTCAGACAAAGAAACCTGCTGAATGTGCTCTTGCATCAAAAAGAAACAGACCATTCACACTGCTGTTTCTTCATGGACTCCCCAGCTCTGGATATCTTTCCCTTTTCATTTTCATTTCTTAAGAGGGGTGATTCCTAAAGTTGACTTTTCTTTTCTCACAGATGCAGCCCCTCTACAATCAGAGCTTGGGTGGGATCAAGTACACACCGAGGACATTTATAGTCTGACACTGACTTGAGACGTAAAGAAAACAGACATTCACTCACGCCACAGCTCATATTTTACATTCATCGACACGTTGCGAACAATAGCGCCGCTGGCTTCAACCTGAGTCGTTACCAGAGCAGGAAGAACCACAGGAACGATGTGGTTTCACCGCAGAGAGGCCACTGGCAGGTGCAATTTATCTTCGGCCCTAGCCTAGTTCAGCTAGTCGCTGGGGAGAGACAAACCAGGGCTCTCCTGTATAGTTAGCAGGGAAATCAGGGAGGGGGGGGAAAGAGACTGCAGAACTCAGCGTGAAGTGTGCATGTCCTAGATTATGACACCAAACTTTTTAGGCACAAGCCAGGGTGCATTTCTGGCATACCTACATTAGAGTAATACAGGCGGCTGTATCAGACACTTCTCAGACATTTTTCCATAAGATGACAACAAAGACAAAAGCTCTCGACAATGCAAGCTAGAGTAAACAATAGTAGACCAACTCTCATTCAGCCAGAGCTATAAGTGAAGGGGCCAATTTGGGTTGCACATGACCCACGGCTGAACACACTCAGGGGACTCGAGAAGAAAAAGCACTCACGATTTTTATCAGTGCATTTATATGTTCAAAATGAGGCCAAAAAGCAGATCCCAGAGGAAGTGTACACCGAGGCGCACTGGCCCGCAGGCCCGGGGTCAGAGCTGCGGTGTTGAGGGGCGTTTTCATGGCCGGGTGAAGCCCTAATCTGCCCTTTGGCCACAGATCTGTTAGCACACACACATAGAAGGCATTGGTGGTGGCAGTTGAGGATTAAAAAGATTGCATAGTCAACCTTCCTAGTATTTCTCATGCACGTATACTTCCTCTTTATTGAAGGAAACAAATTATCTACACGTCATAAACCTAAGATTGTAACCTTAAGACATGTAAGACGTGTCAACTCGTGTTTTAACTAATAGCGATGACGGACGACTAAATAACATTTGACATATTTCTGGTTTTGGCCAGTCTTGAGGGATGAAATCAGTAATGCAACATTCAAATTCAACTGTAACTAACAATACCGGGAGCTACAAGCATAAAACCTGTTTCGCAAAGCCTGATGGTGACACACCCATCAGGGATTTGTTCTCTAGTTCAACAATGAAAAACGCAGGACAAAACCCAGGAGATATATTGGGTAGTGAACATGTTTTTCTGAGCTGTTGTTTGGGTTGCTGCCAGCTGCACCTGTAGCCCACCTGCTGCTTTTTTTTAAAAAATGGACCCCCTCGTGTTTTTCAGCAGGTGTAACTGACCGACAGAAAATCTTTAAAATGATCATCTGAGTCATGATATGCGTGCGGACTTAATGTAAGCCTGGTCCGGTGCAGAGCACACAGGAAACACGAAGAGCTATGACATTGGATATGAGGAGAGGAGAGGAGGGGATGGGGGGTGGGGAGGGGTAATCAAACTGGTGAATGGACCTCTTTGTAACCTGTCATGGGACTTGAGAATGGCTAAAAAGATAATTCCCTCTTCCTCAACATGATCTTGGAGGCAGGGCTAGTTTGTCTAAGCAGCAGAAAGAAGTTCAGATCACTTTCCTGCTGAAAACACAGGACAGGAAGTGTAGGGAAAGATAATGACAGACGGACTGTCGCATGCTTTTCAATAGTTTACAGAAAAAAAAAAAGGACAGAAAATAAAAACTATGTGTCTAAGACTTTAAAGTCTGCCAACTGACATCAGCTGAGAAAAAGAAAAAAAAAAAGAGCGACGATTGATGCTTTGGTGTTTTAATTGTCAAAATGGCTCCTTTATAGTTAAACTACACTGAAACGTACAACATTAAACCACCAAGAAGCAAAACAAAGGGCCGATTAAGGACTGTCTGAGATTAGTTTTTGTGCAGTGAGAAAACAGAGCGGCGATGCAGCATTAACAGCTAAGGATGTACGGGCATGCAGGGAATTCCAGACCAGCTGCATACTTAAAAAGGTTCTCTAAAACCAGTCCACACAGATAAGTCATAGCTTCCACCGTTACCGTTTCATGTCGTGTAATCACCGCCCGGATAGGACCGTGGCCTACGTCAGACCAAAACGCTCATTTAAAACGTTTCTCGATTTAACAAACCTCATATGTTTCTCGACGCGAGCCGACGGAGGCGTCATTACCGCCCGAGAGTATAATCTGAGATTGGTGACCGGCGCGGTGGGGGCGGGCCGCGGCGAACGCAAGAAACTGTCTAAATCCCCATCTGTTCGCCATGTTAAACCCCTACCAGCAAGGTCAAGACCAAACCCCCTCCCCGGCACCGCACCAATTACCGCTGCAACTCCTGATTTCTTTAGTACTCATCATCCATTATAAAAAGACAGTTACAAGCTCGATGCTTCTGAAACAAATAAATGATTGAACGGATTATGTAATTGTGTATTATTCTAACGCGTTACTGCACGCACAACCGCATACTCACCAGCCCTACGTGACTGGTCTGTTTGCAGGTGAATGTGCACACACCATTCCCCCCCCCCCCTCCCCCCGAATGAAGTGACAGTTTGTTAAGGTGTCGACCGATTATCTGATTATTCTCTATCTGTGGCATATGTTGGACACGGTGGCAAAGCCAATAAGCATGGCACAGTTATCCAGACTGTTTGTCATACAAGGCTGGCTCGTACACACACACACACACACACACACACACACACACACACACACACACACACACACACACACACACACACACACACACACACACACACAGAGAGAGAGGATGAACTGATGGGCAAAAAGTGAACTGAGATGTTAGACTGACATCTAAAAATAGCCAAAGACTGACAAGCAGGTCCGCAGACTCATCCCTGACTGGAATACGTAGTGACAGGGAGGCATTCGGGCCCGTACTTATGCGGGCTCATAATGGTAATGCTATTCATCATACAGTCAGTGCCCTTGTTCCCAAGCCCGTATGGGCCTGACCTCTCGCACCGCTCGCTCGCCGAGGCCCCGCTGACTGGGAGGACCGGAGAGGGCCCGTATGCTTTGTGTCTGCACGCTACGCATTCACCGCGACCACACGAGACATTCTGTCACCGCGCATTTATGTCTCCCGGGTTGAAGCCGAGCGCCACACAGAGAGGCGGCGTCGGTTAGCTGTCTGCGCCGGACCATTAGGGCGTATCTGTCTCTCTGCGTTTCAGAGGCAGGGAACCAGGTACGCTGTGGATGTTTGACAGGTAGGAAGTCCTGGTGAAGCCTCATCAGGCAAAGAAGACTTTAGTTTTTGTTCAGGAAAAGACTCCCTCACGTTAACTACGTTGGCGATGGGGTGAAATATTCAGCAACTACTGAAACTTAAAAGATACGTGTAAGCTCGGTCTCGTGGGAGGTTTTTGTGCTTTGAGTGGGAGCTTTACTTATAAAAAAAAAAAAAAACACACAAAAAAAACCCAGGCAAAAACAGTCAGAATTGATTACTGCAATAAATGTGAATGTACTGCCAAGAGACGAACCAAAACAGCTTCATTGTTTATGATTCCCAGAAGGCAACAGGGGGTCCTGTGCCAACACTTCAGCCTCTGGTGACCTTGAATTGTTAACAATCTTCATTAGTGAATGTGCCACTTGTCCCTTTCACCACTAATCCATGAAATGCGAGAGACTGACGATGTCTACGGCTGACCGGTCTATTCACACGAACACCCCCCTCCCCCCACCGGGCCCCCCATCCCAAGCCCTAGATCACAATCACAGCCACTGCCTTGTCCTATAATGAACAATGCAACGAACTAAATAAAACAAGGAGCAAGTCGAGCAGGCGTTTCGTTCCACGGGTCTAGAAATCTACAGGGAAAACAGGCCGACAACAATCCTGCTCTCCTTAAAATAAACTGGGCTGTGCAAACTAAGACAACTTTTGTCATATTTCAAATAGTGGGAGTTGTGGGTGGGGACAGCTTTGCAGGCCATTCCCCGCATGCCTGCCCCCACACTGCAACCAAATCCAAGTAGCCACTGATGCCACTACTACGGGCAGCACGGTGTGTGCCAGCTGTTTATGTCTGGGTTAGTCCATCTTGACATGCAGCATATTCACCCTGCAGCCAGAAAACAAAACAAAACCAAAAAAAACATACCATCCTCCTCGTGCATCTTTCCCCACAGTTTCTTTCTTTCTGCTCAAATCATTAACGCAGAAGATGAACAGTACTACCCAGTTGCAGCATCAAGAGTCAAATTTAAAGCTTATTTGGGCACTTGTTACATATGTGCAAAAAAATAAATAAAAATAGAGCTTTGTAATATGTGGTGTTGTTGATCAACCTCATTTCCAAGGAAGGAAGGAGGCACCTTGGTTGAGGAGGAAGTAGCTGGGCCGGTGATACCACGCAGGCTGTTTTACAACTCGTGTCAACTGGCAAGTGACCTTTGCTTTCAAACAGGTGAACAAAACCCTGCTCTAAACAAACGTTTGGTGCTTCAGGGTGGCTTTAGCGTAGATAAGATCAGAATAGGATCCACAGAAGTCCCTGCTTCATACGCTTCAGTGTGTGTGTGTGTGTGAGAGAGAGAGAGGTGGGTGGAGAGGGGGCATGAAATGTTCTCGGCATGTACCTTTGGTAGCTCTTTGAGTTGGTTGGCATCGAGGAGAAGCTCTTCGAGGCTGCGGCTGTAGCGGAATATTTCATCAGGGACTGTCTGCAAGTTGCAATGCCGCTTGTCCACGGACTCGACGTGGCGGTTGCAGCGCCACAAGGGGATACACTTCAGCATGTCCGGCCGCCGTGTAGAGGGGGGGACGGGGTGGGGGGGGGACGGGGATTTTGGTTGCCGGTGCTAATGAAATCTCCGCATCGGAGGGCGAAGCAGGGGGAGGGTGGTGGTGGTGGTGGTGGAGGAGGAGGGTGGAGGTCGCTGGGAGAGAGAGAGAGACACACAGAGAGAGAGAGAGGATGTTCAGCGGGAGTAGGGTTCGCTCAATGTCAAAACACTTGCCGTGTTCCCAAAACCACGATCCGGAACAGGAGGCCGAAAAATCCACTTAGAGACCCGAAAATAATCCCTCCGATCCGTCGGCGGTATTCCCCAGTTTCAGTCCAGCTCTCCGATCGCGAACGATCGTCGAGGTTCGCGGCGTCATCCAGCCCCGGAATTACAACGCACATACACACAAGAAAAAAAAAAAAACCCCAAAAAAACACCACCACCACCAACCACCACCACCACCACACTTGGCTCAAGTGTTTCCTCACTTCTTCCACTTACTTCTTCACGCAGTCGGAGCGACGTTAGCTCGCTCGGCTACCGCCACCATCCTCCGCCGTGTTGTGCAGAAACGCCGCTTCGCTTCGAAGCGTCGCCGTCATGAGTGACGACCGCAAAAAAAAAAAATCAAAAAAAATAAATAAATAAAAATAAATACAACCGCTTGACTTCGGGGTTTTTACGGGTATACGAGGCTACCTACCGCGACGACGGCTAACGCGCTTTTTCCAACACGGAGCGAGTCAGCGGAGATTAACAACCCGCGTAGGGATGTGCTCGGACGGGGAGGGAGGGAGGGAGGGAAGGAGGGAGGTGCGGGGAGGGAGGGGGGGAGACGGGAGCGAGCTAATTCCAGTTAGCCGGCAGCGGCTAAGGAGATGACTGAACGCCTTTGTGCCGAGCTGCCCGTTCGCCAACGCCGATCAAATTAAATCTACCGCGGGTGGAGGAGGGTGGAAACACCGGCCACTCGTGTGTAGTAGTAACGTCCCCCCCCCCAAAAAAAACGCGTCCAAAACCGAGTGAAATGCCAAGTAAGCGAGAGCTGAACGCTTCAGCGGCACCCGCGCTTTACCTCCCCCTCTGTTGAGCCGAGGCAGGCCGGTTTGGCGTGTGGGGGGCTGGGCCTGGTTTGAACTGGAGCACCGCCGCTTTCCCAGAGGCCACGACTTTTACTGTATGACGCCATCTAGCGGCGGTTTGCTTCAACGTCCAGAAACCTTTGCTTACAGCCGTCACTGATGAATTTGTTCAATATGTAATAAATATCATGCCGAATCATATTTCTAAGGCTTTATTAGTTAACTGATTAAGTAACATACGTTTAATTAAATTAAAATATAATTTAATAATTTTTTATTTTATTTTATTTGTATACACTGTGCATTTTTAATTTTTTTTTTATAGTTATACCTCTGCTACCTCTATTGTCATTTTTATTGCTTTTGCCACATCTCCCATGCTGTTGTAACAAAAAAAATGTCCCCTTGCAAGATCAAGTATATCTATGTATGTAATTTTCTTAAGCATGCTTCAAATAACGTTGACCCTATATTTCTAGTGCACCAGTAATACCACTTTTTGTTGGCAACACATTAGCATTCATATTATACCAATAAGTATATTGTGTTTTCCCGATCAAGTGTTGTTGAGCACTAAAGTGAATTAATTCAGATTTGGCTGATTTCTATTGTTGCTTTGCTGTTTCACAGATGATGCAATTTACAAAGATTAACCGGAAAGGGAAACTTTGATAACGGTGCTACTGCAGAGTTGAAAGAAGACTCATCCGGTGTTTGCTGCCAAACCAAGACTTTAAAGATAATATGTGAACTTCAAGACAAGGATTATTACACTGTAATGTGTTTTATCAGGTGTTTACACACTGTACAAAGACGTGCTTTAAGTTTTTAATTTTCTACACATAGGCTACTTTGTGTACAAATACTTCATTAGGCTTCTTCATTCAAAACCCTTCATAAAAAAATTTGCATCACAAATGTTCGTGGACAAACAATACCTTTTAATTATAGAAAGAATAAAGTGTTTACATGTCCCAGAAATTTAATGAAAGTAAATAAACAGAGTTGGAGCGGGAAAAACTAAATGTCGTACAAGATTGGATTACAAAAATTTGAAACTTGCACCAAAAGGGAGTCTTCACAGGTCACAAAGCAAAACAAATCAGACACAGGAATATTTTTGAATGAATCCCCCAAATGGAGCTTGTAACATTGATATCAACAGCACTTTAAAAAAAAAAAAAAAATTTTAAAATAATGATAATAATAATTACAGGTTTCAGAGGCCCGCATCTTTAGCTGCAGTGACTGTGGCTGAAGTGAGTTCGAGCAACAGGTATGGGGATGGGTGCTGGTGAACCATTTCAGACATTTTACGCAGAGAGGTCACTGCTGTTGAAACGGTCTTGGTCATAAACTTCTGCCACAACTTTGCGACCCCCGAACCAGCGGTCATTCAGAGCCTGAATAGCTTTGTTCATCTCTGCGGCCATGGAAAACTCTACAAAGATTTTGACGATGATATCTGCATCCTCCTCTTCTCCTTGCTTTTCCTGGTATATGATGACTCTGTTGACGGAGCCAAACTTCCCGCACTCCTCCGTCACCTCACCCTCCAGGTCGTCGTCAATGTCCTCCGGACCAACCATGTTTCGAAGCACCATCACCGTGGACTGGACAGAACCGAGACAAGGATCCAATGAGTGCAAATGATTTTCATGGTAAAATGAGTAAATAAGTCGTCCATTGATACAACCACATATGTCACCTCTGATTTCCGGAGCAGTTTCTGCATCACCATATGCCTGGCACTGCTGCCCGAGATGCTCATGTGCTCTTGGTCACTCAACATCTCCTGCCCGGTGCCATCCTGCAGCATCTCTTCTTTCTCCTCTTTCTTCTCTTGTTGGTTGGAGCCACCGACTTGATTCGACAGGACTGGCGGTGATGCGAGCACGGGGTTCACAAGACCAACCTGGGGAAGCACTGGTATGGGAGGACGCACTGGAGTCACACCTTTTCAGGGAAGGTAGACATGAAGTCAGTTACACTGACTGCACAAAGATACACATATTCGCTTGAAGGTCAAAACTGAAAAAGAACAAGGCCGTTGCCATTTGTGCAGTTGGTGTATCATTGTCATTGAGGGTAAAATATAATCACGATGCAGTTGTTTAAATGGTCGCAAGTTGATACTAACTAAAGAGTCATTATGTGCTGCGACTGAAAACAAAATATTAACAGGACCAAGTCCTCAGGGAAACTGCACTAAACTAATCCCAAAAATACTATAATAATGATTTATGTAAACGGAGTTCCTCATTCATTGAAATTTGTACCACAAAATCCATCGTCTGAATTCAGGGATGTCAGGTTGGAAATATTTAACAATTTAACACCTTCCAATTTAATCCACTTAATCCATCCTTAAAGGAGCCTTAAATCCACCTAACAGGGGGGTCCATTAAGATAAACTCTTACAGCTTAATACCTCCACATAGAGGGTTCAATTTTCACCCAGTCCTGATTTTCATTAAAAATGTATTTGATACTTTGGTAAAAATTTGTCAGAAAGACAATTCTTAGGCCAACAACTCCAAATCATTAAAGTCAGTGCTGCAACTGTTGTGAGGTTTAGCAAACTATGCACTTAAACTCTGGCATATCTGGTCATCAAAGGTAATAGATCTATATCATTTCTTCGGTCAACGTTTATGATGTACAACTTTCCCCGGGGAAAACAAACATAAATTATATTTGCAAAAGTGTTATTCATAAGAAAACGCAAGAAAACTTACCATTAAAAGCAACAAAACTGTTTTAACGAAAGAGGTCAATATATGTCACGCTGACCATTTTAGAATGGCACCACAAAGTACTATTAAAGGTTTATCTAAATCCTGCTTTAAAAAAAAAAAAAAAAAAAAACCTGAGCACCCTCTCTCGTGTTTTGGAGCATACCTGTGATGACCCCCGGTGCCTGGGCAGCCATAACAGCCTGAGGTATTCCCATTTGCTGACTGAGAAGTTGGGGCGCAGCTAAGGCCCCCAAGACTGATGCGCCGGCTACAGCCTCCTTAAGAGAGGGGGGCCGAAGACATTAGGTAAGGGAAACACACAGAACACAGCACAAGGCAGCACAGTCAACGATCACACAGCATGGCAAAGAGTGAGCTCAACCACGCCTCGCTTCAGTGAGTATCAAGGCTACAAGATGTCAGTAAAGATAACAGAATCGTTGACCCTTCCTAGAAAGTCATATTTATATAGCAGGGATGATAAGAAACTTTTTAATCATGAAGAATTCTACAATAAAAAATAAAATTAAAAAAAAACCTGAACATTCATTGTGACTGTTCACACTGAAATATAGCTGTCTATTTGTCTGCGCTAAGAAAGAAGGGTCTTAGCTTCCCAATCAGTGAATGGGAGGAGCTTTAATTATGTTACTATGTATAGAATAGAAAAGGAAATTAAATCTTTCAATATGTGCATAGGCTGTTAAGTGTTTTGAAAATATTACACCGGATAAAAAAGATGACCAAAATGTCTCATATTTCAGGGCTACTAATCTGACACTGTGTCAGGTCAACTACTGTTTTATATGACTTCTACAAAAGTGGCCTTCTCCCAGTCACATGAGTAAGAAGTCTATGTTATCTGTGCTGGTGTCATAGCTAGCTAGATCTGGGTTATATTTACCTGGAAGGCCATTAAATCCCTTTGGAAGGGATTCATACTTGCCTGGGCCGTTATCTTAGCGGTGGCTGCCGCTGCAGCCACGGCTGCAGCAGGCGGCAGACCACCTGGGGTCGTGGGGGTCAGTAAGGGCATGGGCGGAGTCACTGCTTTGCCCACCCGTAGGTACTGACCCCCCAGGTCAAAGAGGTTCATAGAAGACACAGCGTCCAGGGCTGACTGAGGCTTTTCATACTCTGCAAGGGAATAAAAAAAGTAGTTAGTAGCAGAGCAAAGGCAACACAAGAGCACGAGCGAATGAGAGCCCTCAAGCTCACCGATGAAGCCAAAGCCTCTGTGTCGCCCTGTGGTGGGGTCTCTGGCTAACGTGCAAGACTTGATCCTTCCAAAGGCCTCAAACACACTCTTGATGTCATCATCTGACAGGTCAGGGTGGACTGACGCCACGTAGATCCGGTTAAAGGCGCGCGCCTCCTCAGCCAGTTGGTCAATGATGGGTTGCGCCTGACCGATGTTACTTGGCCGCCCAACCTATAGTACAGATCACACCAGCAAGGCTACTGAGTAAGGGGTGTTTTGCACCATCTGTGAACGCACTACCGCAAAGCTCTCTGTCCCTGAAGCACTAACTTTCGGCAGCCACCAAGTTCAGTCAAAGCCGCCCAACTTCGACAGTCAAGCTGTCCTCTGATCAGTGCATGTCCCTACTACCTTCTTTACCTGATAGACCTGACAGAGTGAGTCTGAAATTTGAAAAAGCCCTATCGTCTATCATCGGCATCCTGGCCAACAGGTACAAAGTACCAAGCTATCGAGGACAAGAAATAAGCTAATAATTAGCAAGGTGAAGAACCAAATCAGTACACGGCTGACAATTCTTACACTTTATAGAGCTTTCTCATTTTAGTGACTACAAATTCAAAGTCAGCCCGACCGAAGGATGTCTGTAAACTGAGCACCAACATAAATCTGACAATTGACTATTATCCGCTCTCAATCCGAGTAAAAAAAACTATGTATGTGGTCCTAACTATTCTTTCAATCGTACACTGCTGCTGCTGCAACCTACAGGATCTAAGAATTTATTTGAAATCCCCCAATTTTTTGCAGAGTGTGACTAACTGAGCTGGTCGCAACACCGAGAGGGGAACGCACTAAATGTTTTGTATTATGGCTACGCACTCTGACGGTCATTTCTGATTTGGAAAAGAATTGAGCTCCCTATGTAAGACGAGTATCTAAGTGGGACTGGGATCTGTACTACAGATGGGGCGGCCAAGCAACACCAACCAGGCGCAGCCCATCATCAGCACATCATGGACACAGAGCGACGCCACGTGCCGCTGGGCATCCCACTGGAATCGGTCACTAAAACAAGCCTTGAGGACATCGTGGAAGCACAACACACAACCCAGACAGCACACAAAGCACACACCCAGATGTACATACATGCATACGACACGCACCTGGAAACCAACAGACACACAAGCAAACAAGGAGAGAAATGAATGTTTACATATTTTAAGAGACTGACATGCAACATATGAGAAATTTCACAAATCGTGAGTAACAACCAAGGAGTTGATTTAAAAAAAAAAAAAAAATACAAACTGATGTAATAGTAAATATGAAGAAGGAATTCCAAAGTTTATCAACCCAGAACAAAAACAAAACAAAAATATAGAAAGTTAAAATTGATTCCATTTGTTCTTAAGACCTCCAGAGATACATACTTCTGGACAACTTACCTTAATGTTTCGCCCCCCCAACATGACTGAGTTCATCTGCTCCAGAGCCAGCTGAGCAGCCTCTGGCACATCATACTCCACAAACGCAAACCCCTGCACGGTCAGACAAAATTCAAGAATAACAGAACATCTGCAAACACGGAAGACCTGGCTAATCTTCATCTAAAATCAAAGTGGGAGAGCAGAGTATAAAACTTGCTAAATGACACTGACCTTGTGTTTCATTGTAACCGAATCCCAAGACATGTCAATACTCTTGATTGGGCCGAAAGGGGCAAAGGCCTGTCTGATGGTGTCCTCACCGAGCTCATAGTATATGGAACCCACATACACCCGACACATGATCGCTAGAGCACGTTGCCGCTGAGCTGCCACCTGCCAACCAGGGAAAATGACACATAATAAGCATTAGAGAGCAAAAGAAAGGAAGACAAAAAAAAAACACACACACACACACAAATAATAAATGTGTACTCTCTACTGTGCTTGCTTTCCCCAAAAATTGTTAGAGGCCAATTCCAAGTTAGGGGGTCTGAACAAGTAAATAGGGTAATAATGGGATAGTGTAATTAATTGACACAACTATGTGAAAAAATACTAACAAGTATAACTGTTATAAAACACTGATGTCAGCGGTGGTAATTACAATATGGCCTCTATTCTGTTACTACTGAACAGACATATGGAGGAAAACACACTGAAGTGATTGACATGCACAGCCCTCACAAATATTTGGCTTCAGTAACTGACCTGTAGTTCCGGGGATGCAAGTAAGGTAAAAAAAAAAAAAAGTAATCGTGGAGTTCAAACGAAATCCATACAAAGTCTTGATGAAAGCATTTCAAACTTTCTTCTCAAGGCTAAGGTGAGGGGTGGCTTAATCAGAGTTTCTATGTTTTACTGATGCCTTTAAGTCAGTCTGCTTAAGTCAATTGTATTGTATCACCGACAAAAACTAACAATTTCCTAATTCATAACATGGTGGGAAGATGACTCATTCACAGAAAAAAAACTTGACTTTGAGATGGCCAAAAAGATCCCTGTCCCAGCAGTTCTCTCATTTTGGTCCATTAAAGGGATTGCTATCCCTCTTTTGTCCCATGCCAATAGCTTTCTGGTTTTTTATTAATTTTTTTAAAACAAGCAAATGCATATTTTTCAAAGAGACGTGACTTTTCTCACATTTGTAAACCCTTTATAAATTCTTCTAAGAGCCTGTAAATGGGTAAAATGCCTTTTGCTATCTTCTTGTTAAAAAAATAATTAAGCAAATTATGCTATAGCAACTCTAGCAAGAAAATAAGTGCAGTGATTCATCTCATAGGATTGCAGACATAGTCTCTGGTACACTAGCTATAGAAAGCCATTTTTCTTATAAAATATGCATTTTTTTTTTTTTTAGTTAGACAAAAAGGCAGGGATTGTTGCTAACGCAACCAGTAAAAGAAGGGTAACAGTCCATTTCCATTGGGTATGCGCACAGAAAAAAAATGTAATAATCTATTGACCGATTGTAAAGGTGAGAGAGGATCTCCAAAGCCCATTGTCACTGCTGCCATCTGAAAGACAGTAAAGATGAAAAAAGTGCTGAAAAGTAGGTTAGATATCCCTTAGCTTTGCTTTTTCAAAAAGGTCATTGCTTTGCTAGATAGACAGAAGCGGTTAGACTAGCACTATATTCAGACCCTCCCTCTAAACAATATACAATGTGAGGATTTACCTCGCTTGTCTAAATAACAAATCACCACACAGCAATAAACATAAGCAAGCCCCCTTTAAAAGTGCAATGCATTTAACATGATAACCAAAGCCTTCACGACGATCTTCTCCATCTGAAAAAGAGCAGAGGGAAAAGCAAGGGCTACACATGGTCTAAACATGTGTTCTGGAAGAAGGGAGTAACACTTCCAAAAGAGCTAAGCCAAACTGATTTCTGACACGAGAGATGCCTGAGATCCTAATGCATAAAAAGGCTAAAAGGATTCTGTCTAGAGTCAAGACTCACAAATGATGCACGCATTACAAACTTTTTTTGTTTGGCGGGATACCCAAAAGTTCAGCACATCTCACCTGCAGGTTGGTGAGCTGTTGCTGCTGATGGGCAATGGTCTGCTTCACCAACACACTCTTAATGCTTTGTTCCATGGCATACTTCTTTGCCTGAGAAAGGAGAAAAGCAATTACTTTTTAAAAGTCCTCAGATGAATTTGCACTTGTGATGGCATTTTTACTTTGACAAATATCGTAACAGTACATATGCATGCACGCAAGACATCAGATTATTTAAAGAGTATATCCCCATCTGCATACAGTAGGTCAAATGACAACCTTAATCAACTTCTAGAAACTACTGGTGAGTGAATTACAGGCAGACTTGGAAGAAATGAAATTAAACATGTGTAATGGCCTATCTTTTCATCTACCCACATTGTTACTTTTTCTACCCGGTCTTCAGCATGGACATGTCTACAAATATACAGCCGATTAAAACCTTTTAACACGCATACACAGGGAAGAATTAAGTACTTTTCCAGGGGAAAAAAAAAGGGAAAAGAAGAAAGACTATAGACTCGACTTAACTGCATATACAAATGCAAATTTTTATTTTTTTATTTTATAGTGTGAATCCTGTAATAACATCACTAAAGGTACATTCAAGCCGACACGGTCTTGGTTTTCCTACCCTCTGAAGAGCCTCCTGCTGCTCCGGGGTGAGAGGCGGCAGGCCAAGCTTGGAGCCCGTGCCCTGTCCATTCTCCATCGTCAGAGCTTCACCTCCCTGCAAATTCAGAAGTCGCAATTAATTTAAAAAAAACAAAAACAAACCAAAACAAAAAAACAACAACACACGAGACACGAGAATTTGGAGCACAAGCACCTGCCTGAACGTGCTTTACATACACAGCTATCTTTTTTTTTTTACCCAAAGTAACAACAATTTCCTACATTGCTATCAGAAGTCACAGGTTTATCATCAAACAAAGGGCTAACCATACACAGGACATACACCCGGATTTAAACCAGGTGGGACCGGACGAACTCCTTACCTACGCAACCCCGCTAATCGCTGGGTCCACCAGACTGAGGCAGGAAAGCCCCCGAGGGGAAGAGCACTGACGGGGAAGCTTTAACAATTCAACAAATTCTAGGGAAAATAAAAAATGCCTTCAGACTAGCAATAAATAAATATATATATATATATATATTTAAAAAAAACAGGCAGCTTGCATCATTTTACAGTGATATCTTGTTATTTAGCCAGGCCCCCTCCTCTTCTTCCTTCCAGCTAATTTTAGCGCCTTTGGATTTTACGTGATGCGCGCGCAGATGCTTAAAAAAAAAAGGTGGTTTTCAAATTTACACGTTATTTAAAGTAAATCGGTAGCATCGGGCTCAAAGTTAAACCTTAGCCGAGTAATTTTCTAATATGACTTCGGTCTATCCTTACTTCACCTCGATGACCTTTAAAAACAAAACAAACAACAACAAAAAAATC
This sequence comes from Brachyistius frenatus, assembly GCF_029030835.1. Lineage (NCBI taxonomy): Eukaryota > Metazoa > Chordata > Actinopteri > Embiotocidae > Brachyistius > Brachyistius frenatus. The sequence goes on along the minus strand of NW_027210620.1, from coordinate 1,777,906 downwards.
GCTAAACGAAACACCATTTGATTAACAAGGCCTGCTAGCGGTCTTTGTTGCTACCTGATGTTAGCATTCGTTGCCGTGGCGCGTGAAGCAAAACCGTATTTGCCCGCTCCCTCCCTCCCTCCCCCTCCAACGCAATACACTGTCGAGTTACGGGGATATCTCGCGCAATCAAATGTTATGAAGCGTCCCGTGGTATTTACTCAACGACCACTACGGCTGAAAATGTGAATTTGCCTCGTTAACAGGAAATATATTTACCGCAGTCTCCGTAACCGCCATGAAGCACACTTTCTTGGAGAGGCCCCCGCACGCCGCAACACTCGCGAGACTTCGCAGCGTTTGATGAAAAGTATCGCGATAGATCGAATCCTCGCGATGACAGGGAGGATTACGACCATTCATCCGTGAACCTTTCGTAGTAAAAGATGTTACAAATATTTGTCTGACCTATCAACTTATGTGACCTAAATAATAATACAATTTATATTATCTCTACTAATGTCTTGTATGTATTAGATTTTTTTTTTTTTTTTTTTAATTAAATAACGTGTGTGTGATGGTACCTGTGTTTATAACATAGGTTTATAACCATAAATTGTGAACCTTAGATAGGGAAATTTCCATTGCTGTGATGAAAGAAGCTCACAGATTTGGTTGTGATACCAGCACTTATAAATGAATAATTGTTTGTGTCTGCAATGCATTTATTCATAGCGGTAAATTTCAAAGCAGAGGTTGCATCTACGTACAGCCCCAATCTTTCATTTCACTTTTTTGTTTTTTCATTGCTAAATTAAAGTCTCTTCCTCACTTCAAACCTCTAGTATAAAATTTGCCTCAGGCTGATAATATTTGCCTCTAATGGTCCAACACGTCATTTTGGTCTTCTGCCAATTATGATTTCTTATTTTATGTCGATCTTTTCTAATAATGTATATACAGTGCATCCGGAAAGTATTCACAGCGCTTCACTTTTTCCACATTTTGTTATATTACAGCCTTATTCCAAAATGGATTAAATTCATTTTTTCCCTCAAAATTCTACACACAATACCCCATAATGACAACATGAAATAAAAAAAATTAAATTTTTGCAAATCTATTAAAAATCAAAAATGAAAAAAAAAAAAAATAATAATCACATGTACATAAGTATTCACAGCCTTTGCCATTACACTCAAAATTGAGCTCCGGTGCATCCTGTTTCCACTGATCATCCTTGAGATGTTTCTACAACTTGATTGGAGTCCACCTGGTAAATTTAGTTGATTGGACATGATTTGGAAAGACACACACCGTCTATATAAGGTCCCACAGTTGACAGTGCATGTCAGAGCACAAACCAAGCCATGAAGTCCAAAGAATTGTCTGTAGACCTCCGAGACAGGATTGTATCGAGGCACAGATCAGGGGAAGGGTACAGAAAAATGTCTGCAGCATTGAAGGTCCCAATGAGCACAGTGGCCTCCATGTTTTTCAGCGGCAGGAACTGGGAGACTAGTCAGGATGGAGGGAAAGATGAATGCAGCAATGTACAGAGACATCCTTGATGAAAACCTTCTCCACAGCGCTCTGGACCTCAGACTGGGGCGAAGGTTCATCTTCCAACAGGACAACGACCCGAAGCACACAGCCAAGATAACAAAGGAGTGGCTTCAGGACAACTCTGTGAATGTCTTTGAGAGGCCCAGCCAGAGCCCAGACTTAAACCCGATTGAACATCTCTGGAGAGATCTGAAAATGGCTGTGCACCGACGCCCCCCATCCAACCTGATGGAGCTTGAGAGGTCCTGCAAAGAAGAATGGGAGAAACTGCCCAAGAATAGGTGCCAAGCTTATAGCATCATACTCAAAAAGACTTGAGGCTGTGATTTCTGCCAATGGTGCTTCAACAAAGTATTGGCTGTGAATACTTATGTACGCGTTATATTTTCATTCTTTATTTTTAATAGATTTGCAAAAATTTTAAACAAACTATTTTCACTTTGTCATTATGGGATATTGCGTGTAGAATTTTGAGGGAAAAAAATGAATTTAATTCATTTTGGAATAAGGCTATAACACAACAAAATGTGTAAAAAGTGAAGCGTTGTGAATACTTTCCGGATGCACTGTATGAGACACTGTTAAAAGTATTTTTTCTGTTATGACTTATGGGGCGCAAAAAGTTGATATGCATACTGAACCCACAAGACTCTGTTGCTAGTTGAATTCATTGTAATTAAATGTATTCATGTTATCAGAAACATTTACTCAATATGGAGTATACTGGAATATGTCGAAGTGAACGCATAATGATCAACAGTGAATGCTAATTCTGTAAATAAATTAATCCTAATAATTTCAGTCATAAACAATGTCACATCTTGTTTATTGTCATGTATGTAATTGCAGTAGCTACAATATTTAACAAAGGTTTAAGTAGAACACATCCAAAGGCAAGTTTCTTTCAACAGAATCACGGGATAAAAAGTCCTTTGACATAAAATAAGACTGATATGGATGTTTATTTTATGCTTGCACAGTCTAAACATTCATTTTCTTGGTCAAGTCCCCTCTGGAACCGAGCTGTGACTGACAAAGGCAAAATGCAAAGTTTTGAATGGTTGCAGGCTATTAAGACATGCAGCTTATGAGATCAAATGAGAGCAACCGTGGCACTGCTTTGCATTAAAATGGTGTCCAAAGTAAACCCATCTCATGGCCACAAACAAATATGTACACCACAGCCTATAGCAGGTGAGTGTCTATGAGAATCCAGGGCTCCCGTCTTCAGCGACACACTGAGAAGTAATGACTGTACATTAGTGTAAGTGTTATGAAACTGCAACCTTATAGACAAGAAAACAAATGGAGCAGAGATGAGTGAATCTGACAAACCAGAGATTCACTATTGTGTTTTTTTTTAACTGTCTAGTTTTTGTTAAGGAAAAATCCACCCAAATGTTTTTTACAATTCCAAGACTGGGTTCTTGACAAATAAATCTGACAAAACTATACTGTATATTATATTCTTGTGTTTGTGTGGGCTGCATTGCATTCAATTCAAAAGTTCAGACTGATATTGTCTGAAATAAAAGTACAGTAGATGTGGTTCTGGGAAATGAACAAGTTCAAAGCAAAATCATTTCAGTCTACTATCAGAAATCAAGTTTAAGCATCTGCAGCCCACAGAAATCTTCATGGAAATGTCTACATTTCCATTCATAATATTACTAATTATATATTACTGATGATTGCATGATTTGGGTAGATTTTGCCTTTAAAGGACCTCTGGACTTATTTACAAAACAAATTCACTGTCAGAAAAAAAAATCCTCATATGGTTGTGGAACTAAAACAAAAATAAGTATAGCAGTAATATTATTAACAATATGGCAATTTGTATTATAAATTTTAATATCAGATACCCAAGACCTCCTGTCATTTATTATGCTTTAAAAATCACACGCTAATGTATTTGAAATTTTAGTACACAAGCTGCAGCTCTTTCCATAATAGTATTGACTGCAGCAGAGAGCATTAGGGTTCAACTTTACCTTCACATTCACAAAGGCTGACTTAGTGGACTCATGATAAAGAAATGGGAAGAAATTATTTAATTTTAAAACTAAAGTCAACCTCAATGATCTAAATTCCAAATATCTAAGTTGGGTATGATGCCATTTCATCAGTATTTTTTGTCCAAAGTACATTGCCATATCAGGCACTTTGCAAGTCTTTGGCTTTCACAACACGTTCACAGGGAAAACCCTTAAGAGCACTACAGGCTAAAAGAGAGGCATCATCTCATTGCTCATCACTACATTTAGGCGCGACGTGTTTAGCTGTACGAGAACTCGCCTTTAACCCAAGACTGCAGTGACGTGTGTTACTTTGCAGGTCAAAAACATAAAGCGGAAAAAAAAAAAAAAAAAAAAAGGCTTGTGCAATGCTCCTATTGTTCACAGTTATAAACAGAAATAAATAAATCAACTGAACGAGTATTAACAGTGCACGAAGGACGGAATAATAAATTCCTAAAACGGTAATAAACTCAATGTTGTGGCTTGGATGGGAGAGGCTTCGGTAAATCATTTTGTTTACAACTCAAGGTAAATAATCACCAATAAAAGTGGGCATCGGAGTGCAAATGAGGTTTTGAGCAATAAAATGTCCTTCTGAAAAAACACAGCTGCTGCGTGTGTAAGGAAAACACATCTGTTGTCAATAGTGGCATTGTGGAAAAACTAAGTTGTCAATATATGTTAAGGCATGGTAGCCCTTTAAGGCAGGGAGTTTGTCAATCTTCCGCTGCTCTGTGGGGTTGCTAGACACAGCCATGATGCCTCCGGTCCACCAACCAGAGGTGCCTTCAGTTTGTCTCTCAGCACTGGCTTTGTTCTTCCGTCTCACTGGGATAATTTACTGACACGGCTCAGCATCCGTCTGTATTTGTCCCCCTTTTTCTTTTTTTTTCTTTTTTATCCTCAGCTGGGTCCAGCTCTCCTTTAGTTCGTGGCTGTGTGATGCTGCTTGCTGCCCTCTCCCTTTTCTCCACCTGTGTGGTCAACCGCCCCCGGGCCCCTCCGTCTGTGGCCAGCCGCTGTCGTGACCCTCCCCTTACTGTGTGTTCCCAGAGGCGAGCGCTCGGACGCGGTGTCGGCTGATGGCGTCCTCCAGGAACCCCGCCACCTTTTCGCTGTCCTCCTGCACAACACGCAAGACACGGTTAAAATGTATTTTGAAAAGTATTTCCTGAATGAGGAACATACTGCGTTTAGAAATTGGCTGCATCACGTGTACGACAGAAGTTCCTTTTTGTTTTTTATTATAAATGTGAAACAGTGAAGAAAAATGTGAGTTATTGTTCAACAAGGAGGAAAGGAAAGAAGCCTTTATATCTACCTCATTTATGAAGGCGTAGTGAACGAGTTCACTGGCAAGGTCTTTGGAGGTGTCACCTGAAAGTTTCACATAAAATATTTCAGTCAGAAAAAAACTCCAATAAAAATATATCTGCAGGTGTCTTTATTATAAGTATGATGAATTCCTCAAATTTTTCGTGTTGTCAAAAAGATCAAAACCAACAATTAGCTTCTACAAAAAAGTACTGTCCATTTCAAGCTCCAATATTGTTAAAACACTGTTAAAAACACATAAATGAGCCATTTCAAGTTGATTACATACACATACCATCCTACTCACATGTGCACCAAATCTATGGCTGAAAATAGTCCATAAAAATGAATTATTTACTGCAGAGGGAATTTTTTTTTTTTTTTTTTTTTTTAAATAATTAAAGTAAGTTTGAGGCTGAGAGCCACAGAAAATTTCCAGAAGTCATACAGACAACATGCTTGGTTCATTTTGATCTTTTATTGTTGTGAAGCACTTTGTGACTTTGTCTGTGAAAGGTGCTATATTAAATAAACTTTACTTACTTACTTACATGCTTTTATTGGACTCGTGAATGATAAGAAAAACACAGAATAAAGTGATCCTTATCTTGAATATACAGCTGTTGTCTACTTACTTGGAAGGATGTCACAGCTCAGTTGCCTGTGAAGTTTGTCATCCATCTTCAGAAACAAAGAGAGCTGAGGGGAGATCACAAAGTCAAAATTAAATCCAGCTGAATTCATGTTTACCCGCCGTAATTGACTGAAGTACAGAGCTGTAATACTATGTGACTCACATGAGTTTTGGTCCCTTCTTCATTTGACTCCAAGTTACAGTGCATCTGAACAACCTACAACAACAACAGACAACATCTGAGTAAAACGTAAAATGTGTTTTAGGTGATAATAAATGGATATAATTATATTAACAATAAACAAAACGCACACAGGCTGTTACATATTCCACATAAATAACACCCACAACAACACAAGGGGCAGTAACAAGTTTTAACACAGCACAAATTAATTAACACTTTTCTCACATCTTTGGCAACGACACGTTTAATGTACAGCAGCAGCGCCTAAATAATGCAGTTACAACCCATACGAGTGGTTTTCCATGCGTGAACAACTGAGGTGGCGCATTATATTCCCAGAGTCCTCCTCCATTGACACTTTAAACACTGCAGCATCATCATTTTTCATTTTCTTAACTTGTGTCACTGGTTTTGTACCAAAATAGGACAATGTGCGCATATTTGCTGAGTAGGCAGCTAGACTGTGGATCTAACATTGCGGTTTTGGTGATATCGAAGAGGCTAACCTTCCTCGTCTCCGTCTCCTGGGGTTCAGGAGTCGGCGTCTTCACTGTCTCCACCTGCTCCTGAGACAAGGACAGGGCTCGAGGGACGGGGTGAGGTCGCGATGAGGCAAAGTTCATCAGCGGGTAAATCCCATTCCTGAAGAGAGGAAATATTAAGACTCACGCTGAAATCCCAAACTACTGATAAAGAACAAGGAATATACTGCGGTTCCACTTACTTGACATCTTCCAGAAACTTGTCAAGCTCCAAAGGGGATACGTGGGAATACCTATGAGACAGAGAGACAAAAGAGCACAGTGAGTTTTGTGCCTCAAAGGTTACATTATATTCACAGAAAGCTTAAAATACAAGGCGGTTATTGGATTTTACTTGAGCTGAACTCCCTGTCTGTCATCATGTTTAATCTCTGCCATGACAGCGTTGGGGTCGAACGACTTGGTTTTCTCTTCCACGCAGTTCTCTGGAAGCAAGTCTGTGGATGCAACACAAGTTTGGGCGTTAAAAAAAAAACTGATGTCATACACGCATACACACATGCAAAAGCAGCAATTTGTGCAAAGTGTATGAGAAAATGTAATGAAAACAACAATTGTATTTTCATTTCACAATCTTTTCCAGATTTTGGACTTTAATTAGAAAATTAAATAACTAAACGAGACTGTCATTGCAGCAGAGAAGAAATGTGATAAATACATGGTTTAAGTATTAAGGAGACCTTCTTTGCTTACTACGGTTTAAAACCTCCAACTTACTGTCATGTAACATCAATTTAAGGTCAGAAATTTGCTTGCACCATTACGATGAGCGTTAAAGGAGGGAACGAGTGATTTACTTGGCATGCGGCGGTGAGAAACTCACACTGGTTGTTGATGAGGCAGTGGGCGGCGAGCAGCTTGAGGGAGTGGACCTCGAACAAGACTCGGTGGAACAGAAGGTCGTGAGCGGTCGGACGAAGCTTGGCTTCGTGACGCAAACACGACTGCGTGAACTCCTGCAGAAAGCAACGCGGACACACGGTTCAACACATAACAACACAAATGTACATCAACGTGCTCTGCATTTGATTCCTGGCATGTTTTTCTGACACGTGTCCTCTAAAACTGCACAAAGTCCCAGCATGTGGTCTGAAACAAGCCAAGGAGCACGGTGGTGTGTGTGTGTGTGTGTGTGTGTGTGTGTGTGTGTGTGTGTGTGTGTGTGTGTGTGTGTGTGTGTGTGTGTGTGTGTGTGTGTGTGTGTGTGTGTGTGTGTGTGTGTGTGTGTGTGTGTGTGTGTGGGCGAGTGTTAATGGAGTAGGGTGTGGCAGCTTGTCTTTAGCTCCATGTTTCCTTGGTTGCACTGGGTTATATTTAGGACATGAAGTATTTCTGAAACTCACCCTCATGAGAGGGTCTTCCAGAGATTGACCTGCATTGATTATGGCCTCCTTGGACACAGCAGTATCTCCATTGGCCTGAATCTCCAGCACTGCCATCTAGGGGGAACATTTATAATCTGTTAATTCACACAGTCACAAACAGAGAGAGATGAAAATCTGCCGGATCTGTTTCTCTCACCTCCAGAGCACAGATGCCAAAGGAGAAAATGTCTATGGCGTAATCATCTTCGCCAGCTGGGAATGAAAAAGGAGACACAGAAGAGGAGAGTGAAATGAGGATATAGAGGAAGAGCTGAGCCTCATTGCGGAAAATAATGAATCAGACTTAAGGCAGGTTCAGTGGCCCTGGCATATTTTACAGCTCTAACATCAGTACAAATGATCCACTAAATGTCTCCAAATAATTTGTCTGTAATGATACAAATGATTTGTGGCTTATCGATTTCACTGTGGCTCCAATAATTCCAACATTTACCCCATTATCTCCTAAAATTACAGTCGGTAGGCCCCAAAATTCCCACAGCTATCTGATGACAGCCTCGGTTTGCTGCTTTTGGCTGCGAGAACTGCCGATTTAAGTTTTGCTGCACAAAATGCTTCTAGAAACTTGTCTTTTCTCAGAGCTACAAAAACAGGATTTTTTTTTTTTTTTTATTAACTTCAATAGAAAAGGGGGACATGGTACCACAGGTGCAAAAAGTCTGCGTGTCTGATGGTTTCACCAGTTTTTATGAGGTTTTGAGCTCCATTAAAACCACAAAGGTAATGACTGTATTGTAATTTTGTGCTCAAACATTCAATAAAAGTAGAATAGATGGAAATTAAGCCACAGAAAGTTACTCACCTCCATATTCTGGAGCAAAAAAATGAAGATTCCTCTGCTCGTCGCGGGTTTGCCTCCCTTTACCGTGGACGCTGGCATCTGGGAACACTGGTGAGAGAACACAGACGAGCATACAGATCTGTTAGATGTAGAATAAACTGATCAACAGATATGACACCAATAAAAATATTACCAAAACAAAATAATCTATTTCTTACCATTAACAAATAGCCGATGCCAGACTGTGGAACGAAAATTAAGCACAATTGAGATTTTTTTTATTCTGCTTTGTAAAGCTGCATCACAGACATTAAGGTAAATCCAGTAATGTACACAGTGACCTAACAGTAAAGGCCAGGACTAGTTGTAGTAACATAAAGAGCCCTGCTGGGAGCAGACCTGAGCCAATCTTGATGAGGCCGTTGTGCTGGATGAAGATGGTGTCACAGGTCAGGTTGCCATGGATTATTGGTGGATCACAGGAGTGAAGATAACTGCCGGTGAACAAATAAACACTCTTATTATCGTTCTGGTTGTGATAAAACAGGCTTCTCTGGTGTTAAACTCCTGGGGGAGGAAATTAATCAGTACCTGAGTGCAGAGAGAATCTGGGTGCACCATCTCTTCCAGGCCTGAAATGAAGAGCAACAGAAGCAGCATGAACAGATATATCTCCTGATATATAAAGTCATACTGTCATGTAAGACACTAAAAAACAGTTTTTACTTTATTCTCAGGACTATATATTTAAATATAAAATATGTCACATTTATAGCCCTTTTTTTTTGTTATTTATGCTTTTGAATGATCAAATATGCACACAGCAATGCGGAGGTGGAAAAAAGAGATGCTGTATAAATTATGAGAGACTTTCAAATCCACAATGTTATACATGTCTGAGCAGACTGAGCCACCAGGGTGTCCCGTTACATAATCTCTAATCCCTCTTGAAAATATGAATCTGAACAGTGATCAGACTGCAGTACACTGTGGCACCGCAACCAGACAGACGGAGCAAATCCTCCTTTCTAGTATGTGACCAGAGTAAAAATACTGACCTTCACATTCATGGTCTTGTGGTTCTTCTTCGTCTTCTTTAGGAATTGCTTGAGGCTGCCTGACGACATATATTCAGTGATGAATATAACCTGATGGAGAAGAGAAAAAAACAAAAAACCATTAATTCACAACCATGTGTGTTATTAAATTTAAAAAAAAAAAAAAAAAAAAAGAGGGCAGATGGAGATAGAAAGAATGAGAAAGAAATCTTACACGAGCTTGGCTCTCCTTCATGTCGAGCCAGTACTTGTGGAACTTGACAATGTTGGGGTGCTCGACCTGCATCAGGTTCTCAAACATCTCCTTGATCTTCTCCTGGACAACAGCCATCAGAGGGGGTTCAGTTTTTCACATTACATCAGGGGCCAAATCAGCAGGTTTTTACCAATAAAGCTGGTCGGCAAATCAATCAGGCACCCTTTAGATAATTAATGAAGTGCTTATGTGTTTGGTTAAAATTTTTGAAAATGTCTTGGTCTATCAGCGCAAAGCTTTGCTCAGTTATCATAATAATTGCCGGGGGTTAATACTAATTTCTGTTAAAAGAACATAAGATGATATTTTGTGCCTCTAAATAAGAACAAATCTATTTTTAGCGGCTGTGGATTAGAAGCCGAATCGCACTTTGTTACATAACACCTCATAAAATCTCGGATAAACGTGTCACAGGATGAATAGCGGAGTAAAACACATTTCACTGCTGTCAATGAAACTGTCATACAGACACACAAACCCTGAAATGACAGGACTGAAATAACAGCATGGAGGAAGTGGCCCTTATATTAAGACTAAGATACAATCAATATGCAAAATAATGGAAAACATTTACAAATTGTCCTGTCCAAAGATTGTGTTGCCCATTTCCAAGTAGTTATTTTGCTTAAAAATGCATTTAAAAAAAATTTGAATCATTGGCTGCAGGCCTTTTTTTAAACAATAAACTAAAGATATTAAATAAGATAAAGGTATGTAAGAAAAACTAATACGGTACCTCCTGTGCTTTGAAGACCTTTTTGTCGGAGAAGAGCACTTCGTTCCACACCACCTCCACTCCTTCCTCTGTGTCCATAGCCAGAGAGGCACTTTCCACACCTGGGACATTTCCTTGGCTGACCTGCAGCGGGCAAACACAAACAGATACGGGACTTATCATGATGCTAGTATGACAACCGATACTGATTAATTGCCACATAAAGCAGAAGAAACAAGCTGTAAATACAACTACAACTGTAAACTTGTAAAGTTGTAGAACAAAAATTTATATATAACAAACTGTTGCCTTTTTATTCATCCTGGAGACATGAAGCAACATTAGCATTCAGCAGTCCTTTTGTCCATCTAATGAATGCAAGTCTGATATTCAATCTTTTTTCAGCTCTGTTTTGCTCTCCACCAACTCCTGAGAAAAATGTCTTGTTTCTTTACAGCTAAATGTTCACCAACTTTGTTTATCTGCTGTTTGGTAATAAAGTGTTTGCTGAAAATAAAAATAAAAAAGCTTTTTGGAGTTGAAAGAAACTTAAAAGTCAGGCGATAATTTACAACAATGTTCAACCGCTTTTTACATACATATATTTATTTGAGCTGTTGTTAATATACAAATATTTGTTCTAGATGTTTTAAGTAAAACAAGGTCAAATACAAATTCTGCAGCTAAAATACAGAAGTAAAAACAGTAGAATTTCTTGTGACAGTATAATTGAGGTGCCGATACTGCCCTCAGTGTTCAGGTATAATGTACACATAAACCAGCAACTAGACAGTCGGATTAAGGCCAAATACATGAGATCATGCTGGTGCCCATAAACACGAGTTGATTGTGCTGTAAAGCTCTTACAAATAAAAAATAAAGAGCAGCAGATAATTATTAAGCCCTCTAAAATACTCAAAAACAAAGCAGCACGCTTGAAATGACGAGCCTGCTGTGGCTATAATACCTCCTAAAAGCCCCGACTAATACGTTGACAGAAACATGACACGGGCAGCTCCGTTGATAAAAAGTTGAATCTGGGTTAAAAAGAACTGTCTACATGACATGATGTCTTATTGAAATGTAAGCAAATTCAGTTTCCCATCCATTAATGCATGAGAGGGCATCGGTGCAGACAGATGGGAGATAATTCACTGCACTGAGGCTGTGTTCAATTTCTCCAGCCGGGCTATTGCATGAAGATGAACAGTAGAGGGGGCAGCGAGAGGGACGAGCAGCCGCTTGTGTAAAAAGGGAAGAGATGGATTAGCATGAGCCAGAAAAGGGAGAAGTGAGAGGATTGTAGAATAAGGATTTAAACAGATGAGACACACGCCACAAGATGTAGGAGGTGGCGGCGAAGCTCCAGGAACAGCAAAGAGAAAACAAACAAAACAATTGAAGCGGTGAAGAGGCAGCGGATGGGTCTATAATCTGGCAGATGCCGAAGGCCCGGGGCGCTATCGCTGCATGAGAGAGGCCAAGAGCTAAAAGACTGTTCATCACAGGATATTGCTGCCTCAGCTGGGAGGACTGGACGGAGCCTGCTGCTACACTAATGCAGCGGCGGCGGCGGTGGTGCGGTGAGCAGAGAGGCTGGACTGGCATCACAGTCCACTGCTGTAAATGTGAAAACATGATGCAAGACCCACAATTCCCACTAAACCTGCATCTCGCCAAAATTGAGGGGAATTTGTATCTGCCTACAAATCAAGCAGCTTCATTTCCGGAGGAGAATGATGCTACAAGAGTTTCACGATTGTTTTGTTTTTTTTATTGGTTTTTTTTTTTTATCAGTTTTTAGCCACATTATGAGCCCAGACTGAAATATCTCTGCATCTACAGTAATGACATTTGTTGCAGACATTCATGGTGCCAAGAGAAGTACTAGCAGCTCTGGTGATCCCCGGGTTTTGCATCCAATCCTGCACATAACTGGACTTTGGAGGTTTGTAAGCGCTGCCACGCTGATTGGCTCACGTCATTATAGCATTCAGAATAAGTACGGCCTGACAGAGCTGCTGCCATGACGACAGGCTCTTTCGGAGGAGCGTTTTTCCACACGTCTTTAGCAGCTCCACGACCCTGACCTCTTGAGTTTTTCTTTAAAAGGATCAAAAAGCTATAACTGTAGTTCCGGGTGCAGACTGGTACCGACAACAGAACATATATCTTTAAAGGCTTTTATGCTGGAATTACCTTGAGCTTTGTGTTCTTTAACGCAATACTGAAGTTTGACATTGAAGTGGGGTTTTTTTTTTAAACACGAGGCAATCTGCAATACTTTACATCTGAGGCCCAATGCTAAGAGAAAGTAGAAAGTAAGCACGATGAAATACTCGCAAAACAAGTTTTTTTCAATTTTTTTATTTCATTTTGCCCACTACATCTTTTGTGAACTCATCTTGCTTTTGTCATTAGAACCCCTCGACTTTGGAACGACCTACCTGAGGAGACAAGGCTCGCAGAATCATCACCTTCTTTTAAATCACTTCTTAAAACCCATTTTTATAGAATTGCTTTTAAGTGATGTCGTCCTTTTATGCAGTTCTTTTGTTCCCCTGTTTATTTTATTCATTTATGTATTTGTTTGTTGTCTATTCCATTTGCTCGTTTTGGTTATTTGTTTGGTTTTGTTGTGTTCATTACCTTTATGGTATGGTCTTTTTTTGCCTCCTGTTTTCTTAAATGCTTACCGGTATTGACGTTATGTACGACTATGCTTTGCTTCTCTGTAGAGCACTTTGTAAACTCTGTTTTTAAAAGCGCTATATAAATAAAGTTATTATTATTATCTTTTCTTGAAATCCAATACATACATGCTGCTAGAGGCTCTGCTTGCATTACTCCAAACATTGCCGTGTCTGTGCTCTTCTTGCTTTTGTTGTGACACTTTTTTTGTCAGCTTAATATAACAAAACTAAATAAGTAAGTATCGACCTTAGACATACCGCCGCAGAGAGTGTTACACACGATGGGAACATTGACTCCGCCACCTCTTTCGAGGCACTCTTTCACTCACACAAGTCGAATGCAAACACAACACGCGTCGGTGAGTTCAGTTATTATTCAGTCATCGTAACCATGTTTATTTGAGAGTCTGTTGACCTTTACTTTTATTTGCTGGCTCTGCAGCGAATAAAAGAGAATGTGAAGGACGGAAAGAGTCTGAAGAGTGAAGCTGCGACCTGCTCGAAGCTTATTGGTGTGAAACAAGAGAGACATCTCAAATCATGAGGTAAATCAATAAGAATCTACAAGACCACATCTGGTAGTGATTTCTCACTGCTGCCTTCAGGACATCATTACCAGCATGACTGGCCTTGCATCTGTCTTTGTCATTTTACAGGATGAACTTGTGTATTTATTTATTTCACGTGTCCTTATTGCACATACAGTTTAATTTCAGTGAATGTAATGACTTCAAAAGTGTACCTTGCATCTGCATCACTAGCTGTTTAGTAGATCTGCACTCTCTTGGTTGCTGAAAGCTGCAGTTTCCTGTTTTTTTTAAAAAATAATTTTTTAATACAATTCCCTTGTCCACATTTGGTCTGAGGCTGTTTCTTCTCATCTCTCGCGGAAAACGTATAAACTGGGATGTTTTAAACGTTTCAGACATTTAGAAAATGAGCAAGCACACCTGGCACTTCTCTATCATCATCATAAACATGTCTGTCGTCTTTAAATGTCAGCTTGGCGTCTCAGAGCAGCTGACAAACCGCCGCCAAGCCTGATGACGGGGTGACCAAACTGAACAACTATTATTTAGACTGCTCTCTCCACCTAAATGATTGCTTATTACCGCTAAATGCAAACCATTGATATATTCCACAGAGCTCCACTTGTGCCACACTTCATGACTTCATCGTCTTTGACTCGACGATGAATGGAGTCAAAAACGGCGTTCTGTATCCGGCTCACACAGGAGAAGGTCTGCGAACCGAACCGAACAAGTCGACTACAAAAACAGCAATCGGAGCACACGGCGCTGCCACAAATATTCATATCCTTATGTTTTGACATCCTATTTTCCAGATATTTGGAAAAAAAAAAAAATTTGGCCACAATATTTTGCTTATTGCTCAACCAACAGAGCAGCTGCAGCACTCTCTGCAGGGTTTTGTTTTTTTTTCTTTGGAGACGAGGTGGGCCCCAGATGAGACATGACCTATAATCTCACTGCTCCCACTCAGCGAGAGATGATAATCTGATTACTGCCATGACAGAGCTGGAACACAATAGCTCTGACTTGCTGGCAGCGAAGGGAATTCCTTCGCTTCGATGTAGCTGTCAAGAGGGAGACATGTTAGCGTCCCTCTGGCATCGAGGCTTGGCTGTTGTTTATTTTTCTCTAAATGTTGCGAAACACTCGGTCCCCTGTCCCAGCGTCTCCGTCCCAGGGGTTTTAGCAGGGTCTGTTGCTTGGTCAATAGTGTGAGACTCATAAACAGCACCTACATGCTGGGCTCTGATTGGCTGCTGGAAGGGAGGTGGGTCCAGGGTGTGGAAAGGGATTTAGGAATCGTGTGTCAAAACAACACAGACTACTATTCTGATGTTTGTTGTATCTACATCTGAGCTGGGTAAAACTGGATCTGGAAGGCTGCTATTACATTACCACACAATTTATTCCTGTACACTTCACATGATGATGTTTTTGGGATGATACTCCCTTTGTTGATTTAAAAAAAAATGTATTACTTTATGTGGCTTCCATCTAAACTCAAAAATCATAGCGATTCTAAAGATGCAAAGTAATCTACAAAAACTTTAAAAAAAATAATCAACAGTAAATCTCCAGAAAAACAAATCTCATCACACACTACGATTGACATCTTCAGTTTCTGTCGAATCCTATTTCATCTGTATTAATCAGCACAGCAGATTACCCACAATCCACTGTTTTTGTGGGTATTGGTCAAAGTGCAAACGTGTCACTCCTAATCAAACACCACAAGAGTGTAGGATTGCTTTTTTACAGCACTTCAGGAATTTAAAGTATTTATTATAGATATGACAATAAGAGGTCTGACAGGAAATGAGGAGGAGAAGTTGCACGAAATGATCCTTTAATCTCTTTCAATAGTGGTTTCTATTTTTAGTGCAGTGGAACAAAATGCAGACGGAAAAGAAGGATAACAAAGTTTACAAAAGACTAGCAAGGTCTTCGGTTTGCAGCAGTCACCTCTTCTTCAAAGCAGTTTTACAGTGTGAAGGACACGATTCTACTTGGAAACGGAAAAACTAATGCAGTCAAATAATAAACAAACAGCTATGCAAATAACAGCACTTCACTTCACTTCCTACCTTTCTTCAACATTTCTACTCTTTTCTTTTGGCTGTTGTATCCTCGTGTAAATGATGTTTCTTTTTTGTTTGTTAATTTGTTTTTTTTCATGTTCAATAAGATTTGATCGATCGATTGATCGATTGATTGATTGATTGATTGATTGATTGATTGATTATGTTCAGTTTCTACTGAAAGAGGAGTTGAATCGACTGTACGCTCATTTTGTAATCTGTTAGTTGAACTGTTGAATTTCTATACCGTGTAAAAGATGCTCCTTTTCTGTGCAGACATGAATTTGTTTATCATACGAGACACTGGCCAAACAGAAACTGCAAATCTTCTCTACGACGTGATTGCAGTCGTTGGCCGGACCGTCTGTAGTAACAGTTTTCCTCGCCAGGCCCCAGGAGGAGAGAGATCTTTTTTTTACACGTGGCACAAGGCCAGTGAATTATCCCAAAAAGGAGGAAAAAAAAAAAAAAAAAAAGTGCCTGATGAGTCAGCCGGAGGGGCAGCGGACGGAGAGGGGATTAGCCGGCACACAGAGGAGAGGACTGAGCTACAGTACGACAGCTCTTACGGTGCGATTCTCCCCTCAGAGGGATCTTTAATGAAAGAGAGTCTTTGTGCGATACTGTGTGGGTCCCAGACATACAGCGACAAAGAGCTTTGTCTTCACCACATCTCGCCTCGACCGAGCTTCTTCCTACACCTCCACGATGAGCTAACACGCCCTGCCACATTCATATTTAATAGCTCGATCTGGAGCAGCGAAGGCTACACCCAGGGAATGGGCATCGCGCAATGTGAGGCGTCCTCGCTAGGCCGGCGTGCTGTATGTAAATCAGCTCAGGCTTCTTTCTTGCTTTCAGTGGTTTCAGCGGCATCAAAGAGGAAAATGATCAAAGATTTTGGATGGAAATGTTGCGGAAAATGCAAGAAGTAGAGAAAATCATGACAAACTCTGCAATGTAGATGTGAGGATCCTTTGAAAAAAAAGACACACCCTCTGCAAATGCTGCATTGTGAAGATACAAGAAATCCCAAAATATACACATACTTTTCTTACCCAAAAAAAATAATGTCACCTGATCACAGATGTTTGGGATTTGGGAAAATAGAAACCATGATAGGCGAAATCCGTGAAGTAGTAACCTTTATTTTACAATTGAAATAGATAGAACTGGACATTAAATATATCTACGTTACATATAGTCGTAATGTGATTTCAATGCACGATGCTTGAAAGGTGAACCGCGTTATAGCGAGGGTTCACTGTACTGGCAATTTGATGCTGATACCAACTGTTTCAGGCTTGATGCAGGCTTTCTGTGTCTAAATATTAAATATTACAACCACAATAATAAATATCAGACCATGTGCTACTTGTATGCAATGTAAAAATGTATTTCCAGAATTTTGCAGGCCACCTTTTCTTCCTGGATTAATAGAAGTAGTAAAACAGACACGTTTGCAGTCTTGCATTACTTGAAAGTTTACAATTCAGATGACATATTTTGTAAATATGACTTCAAAAGGTCTGTCAGTTTAACAGCCAAATGTCAGAAAATGTGACTATTTAAACCTTATTTAGAAATGACTGTTTTTTCAAAAGCAAAAACTAACCTGAGAAGGCTGTTTGTTTCGCGACGAGTGGGTTGCAACCCAGATTTGTTTTATCATGTATAAACATCTTGTTTTTCTAATTTCACCACAAGATAACCATCTGAGCAGAGGCCTTTTATTTTTTGTGCCAGAAGAGTCCTTTGGACTTTTCCTTCTTTTCAAAAACAAACCTCCTTTTATTGATAACAGCTTTATAAACGAACTGCTTTGAGCTTCGAGTGCATTGACTCGAAAAAACGAAACATCATTCTTCATCAATATTTTTAACATCATCATTTGTCATTATGTCTGACATTTCATTCGGTAATTTTTTTTTTTTTTTATTTTTTTAATCAACTAATTAAGAAAAAGAAATGGCAGATTACCCAGTGGTGAAAATTAGTTTTGATACTATCAAGTAGGCTCTAAAATTAAATAGGCTATATTAGAAGTATTGAAACGACACACACCAAACAAGTTCAAATCTGTCTGAAAACACCTGAAACATCAGAGCAGGAGTCAGTGAACAGCCTGAGAAAAGAGGTCGTGCATTGCTGCGAACGGAGATAAGGGTTTAAATATTGACCTGTTGATAGAGCACCAGTTGTCATGTGATCATAAGCCCCATGTTTTAGTGACAACTGTAAAATATAGTTAAAAGCTCCAGTAAAAGCAAATAAGACACAAACAAGTCTCCAAAATCGAAGTAATAATCCAGTAAAAATTGAAGCAGCGTTGGTTCTTAACTAATCTGGCCTCAATCCCAGTTTCAACTCAAATTACTTAAATATTTGAGCTACTCAAACTGATTTCCCAACAAGATGTGTAGCAAGTGCAGTAATAGTGCCGTCATACACTCTCAGAAACATGAGATAAACAGATGTCAGATTTCTGTAATCCTAACCGTGTTTACGATAGCTTGAATGAGAGCTAACTACTGATGTGATTAAGTTAATTTAGGCTGTTACTGTCATGACAAGCTGCCAGCAAACGTCTCCCGCACGCAATTGTCCTTCACAATAAAACGTTTGTCTTTCACAATAAAAGCACAACAGCAGAAATTCTGTAGACTTCAAATTAAAAAGGTTGACCTCCCCTCACCTTTTCTTTTTTCACAACACATCCTCGACCCTCTCAAAATGGCCATGTGACCCACCACAAGGTCGTGACCCACCCATTGAGAAGCACTGCATTAGACAATCAATGCCGGCGGCCAAAATGTCAACTTCTTTTCAAACTTTGCACACGTGCAGCTTTTAATAAAGTATTTCCGTTGAAGCTCTTTTTACAAACACTGCCAGCGCCCTCCAGACCGGCAGAGCATATTACACAGCTGTTTATAGATGCTGGATACTGCTAGATAAGTTTGTATGTAAAATCAGCAGAGTGCCTCTTTTAAAAATGTGCTTTCATTTTTTTTTTTTTTTGTGCCAAGATAGAAATCGTATCTTTTCCCTTTTATTCATCCTCACTTATCTTCCTTTATCACCTGTAAAATGCCCTTCTGTTGCACAAACATTTGCGGACGAGTAAACGCCAGAACAAACCAGCCTTTCTGATGTCAACATCAACACCATCAAGACCTCCGACTGCTCGACGGATCCTCTCCTCCGCCCTTCTGTCCGGTCAGTCGAAGCTTTGAGCCACTGACCGTCTGCTGACCTCCACCAGCAATACGGGCTGTCTCCACATATCAGTCTCTCTCGCCCCAGGATGTCACGTGCAGCACACAATCAGGTCAGCGTCTCAGATAGTGTGTGTGTGTGTGTGTGTGTGTGTGTGTGTGTGTGTGTGTGTGTGTGTGTGTGTGTGTGTGTGTGCGTGTGCGTGTGCGTGTGCGTGTGCGTGTTTGTCCGCTCAGCGTGAAGCACAACACAACGGCACCGGCCGCGACAAGTGAAGCAGGGGACAGGAAATGTGCAACTCCTCGCGTTCCCCCATTCAGATAACGGATTAAGTAGATTTTTTTTTTAATCACGTTAACTTGTCTGGTCCTTCTCTCAGATTAATGCCCTTCGCATCCCCACATTATCTAAATTAAACTGCAGCCACCATCTCGACTCTTTCGGGGCAAAAAAAGGTCCGACCTCATTTCAAAAGACACACAAGGTCACGCGGGCTCACCGGCAGATATTAGACGGATCAGCCCTCGGTCACGTCTCACTTATTCATTTTCTCATGCAGCGGTTGAAGCTCCCCACTAAGAGGAATGCAGGAGGGCGAGGCGGGTTAGCAGAGCAGATGGATACAGAGCTGCTGCAAAACAAACAGCGACCGGACACACAACAGAGCCAAAACACCAGGGAAGTCGGTCCAAAAAATACGACCCATTTTGAAAAGCCTTGACCGAGTCCTGTACTGTCAGACCTTCACGAACAGATTAGAAAACGTCTGATTCCTGTAGATGCGGTGTCTTGGTAATGATCCGCTTGGTTCAGTCTGTACCAAGGATACGAGATTACGGGAGCCACGCCATCCTCGTTCCCATTGTCACTGTGACAAGGCACAGATTTATAAGGCCGGTGGGAGAGAGACATGGCAAACCACAAGTGCATCCAAGAAGCAAGAAGCTGCCCTCGCTGGGACGTGATGAGCATGTGAAGTGCTGAATTGCCTCGTTATATAAGGCTTTTACCCATTAACCTTAGAAATTAGGTCTTGATCCCCTACCTGCAGGACCGAGCTAAGGTTAACGTGCAGGGTTGTGTACAATATACATGTGCCTGCATGTGTCAGCGTGAAGCGTGTTTTCACACCAATTAACACTTCCAGTCACAGATGATAATAAGCCTAGAGTTGTCTTTCAATGACGTCCAACTAATTTATCTTTCTATAATTTTAAGTAACAGCTAAAACTCCAAAATGACACCGTAATAGTGGCCACTCCTGACAGCCACCTGAATCCTTTGGGCACAACAAATAAAGAAGAAAGAGAAGATAAAAGAGATTTGTTAGATTTATTAAATCAGACTATTTTACCAACCTGGGACTGAAACCAAGTATTATTTTGCGATGAACAGATGAATAATGAAATCTGTAAAATGTCAGAAATTAGTGGAAAAACCCTCCAATAAACACCTTCAAGCATCTTGTTTTGTCTCACTAACAATTCAAAACTAACAATCCACATTTCTAACAGGCCATTTTCTGTCGCTCCACTGATCAGTCAGTCGACTATTAATCTCAGGGCCAATCACAATCGTACTCTATTTGAACCAGAGCATCTCAAACCCAGGAACTCTCCTGCAGCCGGAGTCAGCGAGTTGACTGTGTCCTTCAAACACACACACACCCATGTATCTCAACACTCCTGTGTTCAAGAGGAAAGAAAAGAAAAAACAAAAAACAAGGTCAGGGCACTCAAAGGCCATTTTATCTGCATACCCGCAGATAAAATCAACCTGCTCGGCCTCTAAGACCGAGAAGATAAAAGCTTCTCGACTGGCATTTACAACTTTTATGAGGTAAAAGATGTGCATGCTGCTAACAAACCCGACAGCACTAAAAGCATGTTTACAAAACAGAAAGCCAGTCGCTGATGACAATTAGATCTTGTTTTTATGTTTGATTGAGCGGCGAGATACAAAGCTCTTCACCTTTTTAATCTAGCATGGAGAATGTGAGTAGTAGGAGCAATCTGATAAGCATGTGAACCAATAACACTATCATGGACTGACTGTTAGGAGAGAACAGGAAAGACCCACCCGGGAGAGAAAAGAATACCACCGGGCCAAAGCACACCTCAGCAACCTCTCAGCCCTGCGTTTGTCTCTCCTCTGAGGTCAGAGGTTAAAACTGCGCGAAACACTCCGACAGATCTCCGTTATCACCGCAGCTGCAGTTCACTGTTCTTCACCGTTATTGCAGCATTGCAGTGATTTATCATTTATCTAATCTTTCGCACCCTTTGATGATAGTTAGGCTGGTTTAACAGAACAAACGAGAGAAAGAACGGACGACACGCAGCAAAGGTCGAGAGCCGGAGTCGAACTCACGATGCCACAACTGCAACAGATGCACAAAGAAGCATGACGTTTTCTTGGGGGGAGAGGGGGGGTTCAATGTATTTTTGGCGGTTTTGAGACTTCATATCCTGATATCTGATCCTTGTGCACATATCGTCATATCTTCAAATTATCAACCTTTGGAATTCACAAAATATAGAGATTGAGCATTATCAACAGATTGGAAATGCATTTAGTGGATAATCTGCTATTTTACCAGCTGTTTCATTATGGTGGATTGAACTCTAAAATGATTTGATACTGGAAGAGACTGCTTCTAATATCAAAGCGAATCATTAGGAATAAATTTGATTGATGCAAAGTTCTTGAGGCCTGCAGGTTAGATATTTCATAATTTGAAAAACTATGTTTCTGTTTTATCGCACTAATAATATGTTTTCTTTCATACTTTCTACTTTAAGCAAGCTGATTGATTGGTCGGAAGTGCTGTACAGGTGATCAATGTTTAAGTGTGCATATGTAAGTAAAGTTTACCCAAATATAAATAAATTGAATAAAAAAAATATCGAAAAATTTCTAATATTTTTAAAAAAAAAAAATATTTAATTCCAAATACAGTTTAAGAAAAAAAAAATCAAAGTAAACCTAACAAGCAATCAGTATTAATCAACTACGAATGTCTTGTGTCCACATCAACATCTTCAAGTCATTTAGTCGTGTGCAAAACCTAAAAACTACAATCTAGTAATTTAATTATACTTTGTTCAGGGGGGATTTATTTGGGTAAAGTCAAATATTTGTGCTTCATTTCACATGAATCCTCATCCTCACAGGCTTCATTTAAAGAAAACACTCATTTTCTTTCACTAAAATTCAATTTTATGCCTGACTGTAACATCAAATTACTTGTAGCAGTGAATGTGTTTTTCCCGCGGTGATACTTCCCTTCTCCCCTCTGAAGGAGTCCAAGGTTAACAAGGTTGGCTTGTTGTGCGTGTCCTTTTTAATAAAGCAAACAGACCTTAGATCAAAAAGGGGGTCCAGACTTAATGGGATCCTACAGAGAAACACGCTGTGCAGTCGCCGGGGAAAATAGGTCTGTTCTCTGAGGAAGAGCCGCAGATGAAGCTTATAGATGATCACAAACCCTCAAATATTCTTCCATCTTAACTGTCCCCACTTTAAATGATTCTATTGCCTCTAATCATCTGTTGTTTTAAACCAAATAAACTTCCGGTAACAACAAATGATTTTGTGTGTGTGTGTGTGTGTGTGTGTTAGAAATGCTTATAGAAAAAGCCTTTTGTATATTTCTGATTTAGTATCCAATCAGGCATGCTGACACAGTTTGACCCCTAAACTTGAAGATTTTATCTCGCCATCGTTCCCAGCAGCTTCACACAGGAAAGAAAATTCCTACAGACCGACATCCTTACGTAACACCGTGGCTAATAGACCGATTCTCCAGCAGAGTTATACATTCATGCCGAGTCATAATTGTGGAAAATTTGCGTGAATCATCGGCGGCTCCTCTCGTCTCTGTTGTCTCTCAGGGACTGATTGATTGAAGATACGACTGCTCGCCATACAATTCATGTTCCAGTTTTACAGTGAGAATTTCAATGAGTAAGATAAACAGATTTTTAAACAACCCCGCCTCTCTGCCTCGAGCTAAAACGGCTTCTTCTCCTTTCCTGTCCCTCCACACATTAGCCTCTGAATAATCTGACTTTTCCAGTGTGTGTTTTGAACAGAAGATGCTCTTTATATACAGAGTGGTCGCAGCCTTACGAGACTCACAGACTTCGAATCTGGGTTTTCCCACATTGAAAATAGCAAGTTATTCAGGGCTCTCTTGTAGGCTGAGCAGCTTTTGGCTACTTTCCATAAGTTTGTGGTCGGTGGTGGAAATGAACAAAGTGTATTTACGAAAATACTATTCAAGAATCATTCTGATGTGAAGTAAAGTTTCCATGTTAAGCAACTTTATACTTTGTATACTACATTTCAGGGACAAAACTTCTACTATAATAATTTGACAGTTGTAGTTACTTTCAAAAGGAATATGTGACATTCCCAAAGGCAAATTTTTGTAATTCCCTTTACTCTTTCAAAAATATTTTTCCACTTATAGGTCTTTATTTGTATGAATTGTTTGTTTTTTTCCACCCGTATGTTTACAGCAACAAGCTGCATGTTGGGCCAGGGGTCGCTAACCTTGTTTCCTCAAATGAGCACGGAGAACCCTGTGATCGGCCAACTAAAATCAGCTTTTAAACTTGATGCGGCTCTCCTGTTTGCAAGCATGTTATCACGTTTAGACGTCCTATAGACACAAAGAAACACTGTTGAAGACGACGTCGTGGCCGTTTTCATGCAGCGTCGCTAGAGTGACTGTAGGCTGCATTAATGAGAAAAAAGTACCTGGTACCAAAACTGAGTCAAGTCGAGTAGAACACAATCTCACTCAGACATCAACAATTTTGGCACCAAAGGAAGACTCTTAAAGACAGGAGACTGTTTCCTTTATTCACTATAGGTCCAGTTCTTGGAATAATAACAGCAATTCTAACAAGACTTCTATATAAAAAAAATTAAAAAATAAAATATATATATACGCGTTCTCCCTGACCTGAAACTGGCACCTTTCTTGTTACTTTAAAAACATCTGCAATTGACTCTGAAGAAGCTTTACGGTGTCTGGCAGAGTCTGCCCGAGTATTAAAGTTCTCCATAAAGCGGGGTAATTTTATGCCCACTGGATTACCCAATTCATGCTTGTAAATCCACACAACACTGCTCGCCTCATTGCAACAACAAACTCTCAGGGAAAGAGCAACATGTTATTTGAGCTGCACTTAAACCACACCTCCCTTCTTCTGCATCTCCAAGCAGGGGGGTTACTGCAGTGCAGCTCTCCAGCAAGCAAAAGAGGTGACTCAGGGTAAAAAAAAATAAATAAATAAATAAAAAAAGAGCTGGCAAACAGTGCAGAGGCTTTTTGGGTATTTGCCACAGTAGCCAGGCAGCAACAGTTAAAAGCCTGGATTCAGCGCAGTGGCGGCTTGCTCACGCACGCTGGGGCTCAGATTAGCTCATAACACACCCATTACCGGAGCGAGGAAAAAGTCGAGCAGAAGAAAGCACTTTCGAGGAGTGTGACAATGCAGTTGAGTAGAAGTTTGTCTCTCGCAGCTGTTGTTGTGTTTACAGGCCTCGATTAGTCAAGTGGGTGAAACTGGGCTTGTTAAGAAAGGCCCCGGTGAGGAGAAACGGAGAACACGGCAAAAAGGAGATGTGAATAAGATGACGGAGAGGAGAGAGTTGTGTTTATCATGTGGCTTTCATCTTCCAGGGGGGATTAAGCCGAGAAAGAGAGTCAACCTGAGCCGGCTCTTCAGCACGTGTTCAAACAAAAGCCCGTTGGCAGGCGTGCACGGAGACGGCGAGTTGCTTTTTTTTCCCCCTCCTGTGCCTGGTTATGTAACGTTACACACAAAGCTCAATAGGAGTGTCTGTGAAGGCAACCACGTGGGTGGGGTGGGGTTGGAGGTGGGGGTTAGCAACCTTGTGTCCAAGCCTCACCTACACATCCACAGCTTCAATACCTTCAATGTGGGATGTCATCATAGGTCAACAGACAGGGAGTCACAAGCATTCGGACTGAAAACGGCACCGCACTTAAGTGACGCAAACATCAGCGTGAGTGTGTGGTTTCAGGTACCTGTGAGATGATGAAATAGGAAACAGGAAATCCAGTTCGTGTAAGAGATCCTTGAGACCGATGCCAAAACATTACACGGTGATTTTTGATACTCTGAGACCGGATTTCGCAACTCTGGAAACGTATTACTCCGGCAATAATTTTATCCTCAATCTTAGTACTGAGGATAAAAAAAAAGTGCGGCATTTATGTTGCAAATCTATCTACCAGGAATATGAGCTTGGACTTCTGTTATTGCCTGATGGCAAAGGCTGAGCCAGCATGGACTTTTTGCACACTGCCGTTGTCTGTCCGAGCAATAACCAATACTACAAGTAATACTTGTACTACTTGTAATACCAAGAGACAAAGTAGCATCCCAGCATGACGTCACCCACTGGTTTGTGAGCTGCTGTTTTGAAGCCTTGAGTCTTGTGTGTTTATTGAGCCAGAAGTGACCATATTTGGACGAGCTGGGGGGGAGCTGACTGAGAACAACTCACTGCAACTGCAACTGAAACTGCAACCGCCCACCTATTGCAGAAATCTGACTGCACCCCAGGCCTGTCAATCAAACCAGGCTCACCACCAAACACACTTCTCTTTGAGGCCTAATATCTAACGATATGCCACCAGAACACTGATCAGAAGAAGTGACTTTATCAAATGAGACCATCATAAATAGGGTGGGGGGGTGGGGGGGAGAGATGTATTCACTTCGTATTTAATAAGAGAAGTGGTATCGCACTTTAAAGCACTTCCACACTGGCTTCCCTTGTCAGATCCAGAGGCTAACATAGACTGCATATAAAAATGTATGTAGTCTCCCCAGCTCAAAATGGCAGACTGGAGACTTTAAAATGGCAGCTCACTAACCAAACAGGTGTGTTGCCCCCTGGAGTCTACGGACGTTTGACAAAGACACCAGGAAAAATCTGAAATTTTTCTGTTACTTTGCATGTTTACATCTCACATATATTTGGGGAATGTAAAAACAGCTTTTTCCCCTATCTGATAAATAAAAAGCTGAACTGTCAAGAGATTCCTCCAATTTGCAAAGAACTGAACAGAAAAGCAGCCACAAAACTGATGAGCATTAAGCATAGAAAATAGGTTGTTCTAAGTCGACTTAGAGAAATAACAACTCTTAAATTCAGCATATTTCTTCTGTCAACACGATGTACAATAACCACTAATTGTTTACGGAAAAAAAATAACGCCCAAACAGCTCAAATGGAGAACAGTTAAGATAAACATAATGTCCGACCTCACGCAACATTATTTCAGTTTTAATTGAATTATCTAACAAATTTACAAAATGTAGCATCTGCCTCTGAAAAGCCTTAATCCACTCAGGTCCCTTTATTGCTAACACAGAGGACACGACCTTTGTGTCCACGATGGAGAGCCCTAATCATCACCGTGTACCTCAGGAGGGGGGCATTCATTTACTGGCTCCATATTTAATTCATCAGGCGTCTCCCTGATTGATGGTTGCTGGGATGCACTTCTATTTCAACTGCAGCAACCTGCTTTACTTTCACCCTCCAGACCTGCATAAACAGCACACACGCATTCAAATTTTGAATGCAAATTAGCTTTCATGTGCCGAACAGGGACAACAGCCGACTGGAAATCTGATTTTAAGCTCGTGAAGCCCCGAGTTAGATGTTATTTCCGCCGAGGAAAAGGAGGGTTAAAGGTAACTGATGAGATTTCAAGCATCAATACTGGAAGCATAAAGCTCAGGATTTTTTTCTTTTTTTTTTTTGCTCCAATTGGATTTGAATATTTTATGCATGGCCGTGTGTTCATGCTTGCGTCATCATTTTCACAACATCACAGAAAATCGGTTTGCATTATAATTGGAGTTTTACCACCCAAGCTGCGAGTGCAAACAGCATTTTTTTCGCTAAGTGTTGAAGCAGGAGTAGAAATTCCTCCAATGTTCCAGCAGCCTCCCCATTACTGGTTTACAGTCGTGGAAGGAGGCGATGAGTCATTCACCGAAGGAGCAAATAAAACATAGTAAAATAAACACACGGGACACAAATCAAAAGTCGAATGAATCCTGATTTTAAAAAATATAATTACTGCACGAACACGGCAAGTGCAGCTGCAAAGCTTCACACCATTGATGTACAAAAAGCTCTAAAAATACAGCTTGAATGCACAATACGTCTCTCCTCATTAAAGCCTTTAAATATGTGCGCACTGTTTCAACACAAGGCTCAGTGGCACCGTGCCGCTAATATGCATATTCGACACACGCAGAACGATATCCATATTTTGGTTTCAAAGGTCAAGATGTGAGCTACAGGCTGTGAAATGCAGAGTAATGAAACCTGAACACAGTTTTCATGTCAGCTGGTCAAACAAAGCGGATAAAGTTCCCTTTGAAGCCGTAAAAGCATGTGCTTATGAAACCTCACGTAGTATCCCTCCTTTATTGAAACAGATGTTTTGAGGATGGTCCTATTTTTTAGAGGGCTTTTCGCAACTTATTCTCACTTGCCAGGAGTGTCTGGAGCACTCAGGAGGGGTTTGTGTTGTTTATTTGAAGCTCATATTCACACTCATAACTCCCCAAGGAGGTGGAGAACCTAGACCTTTGCCTTACAGTAGGGGGAAAATGAACAACAAGCAACCCAACCCTGCAACTCCGAATGTCTTTATAGTCTCTTCGCTTTTGCACAACAGCTCTTCGAAAATCATACAGTTTCACACATAGTGGGAATGTAAACACTTATTAAAGGATTCACATCACAATACATAACAGGAAGTAAACTACGAAGCTATTATTATAACTGTGTGCGTGTGTGACTGTATCGTAGTCACAGGCTATATTTACAAATCTCTCCATGTTTGGAGGAAAATTCCCCCATTAGATATACTTCCACATATCATGAGCAAAGGATTAGTGGCGTTTTTGACAGTGGATTGATTGTAGCTGTGAATTTAAACGTAGAGCACGTGTCTTTATGCACCTCTGGTCGCCCGTCGCTCTCCGTTTGGACATGAGGGCGAGCTGCTTGGCTTTTCAACATGGCTGAGGAAAAAAAAAAAAAAAAAACTCACCTGAAATAGACTGCAGGCGGAGCAGGAAAAATGCACGCGAGTATGAATTTGATAATTAAACAGCAGCAGGAGTAGAGAAACTACAGTGAATTGAACTTCTTTCATGTTTCAAGTGTGGGCAGAGACCGCGAAGCACGTTTTGAAATCGAAACCTTCACTGTGGAGCTTTTGGCTCCCCTTTCTGCCACTGAGAGTAAATACAAAATCCCCGTCGACAGGTGCTCACATTACGGCCTCTGCTGGTGCATATTCTGTCGCTACTGTAACGTCTGTTAAACGCTGGATAAATGAAATAAACGGCCTCCTATTATGAAATTATTCATTATACTGTCAGAATTTGATGGATTCGGTTTGATTTTTAAAGTATAGAAAAGCCTTATGACTGAAATTATTTTATTCCCATTTAAATTAGCATAGGGCTGAACTGGAAGCTTGCTGGATCGGCCGGCTGTAGTCACTAGTACTCTAGTACGCTCTCTGCCTCTGTGTCCAGTAATCATTCGATGTCTCACCAGACACCAGATTTAAAACCTTCAAATACTGCAAAATACCGAGATTTCTACCTGACATGAACAGGCTTAATCAGTATTTTTGTGAATTAGTTTGCCTTGAATGTAACAGACGTTCATTTGGTCTGCACTGCAGCTTTAAACACAACAAGCTACTTCGATAGTTTAAGTACATTTGGCAGTTTGTTTAAATAATGCACAAAGCCACTTATTCAAGTCGACATTAAAATGGAGAGCAGAAACTGGCTCAAACTGAGTGTATCAACCAGGGAAAATTACAGCATCGGCTCCCAGATTGAAAAGTGAGGTTGTGGCTGTCAGATGCTGGTATATTACTCAATGAGGACTCCAGCTCATGTAATGTTCCACTAAAATTAAAGAGACTTGGAAATGATGCATTTAAAAAAGGAAGCTTGGAAACACACTTGTGCATCACACCTAAAGCCCCAGTTTGCAATGCAGACTTTATATTAAGTGTTTATGAGAAAACTCGAATAACCTAACACCATAACTTGGTTTTTTTTTCGTTCAGACTCGACAGCTGGAGAAGAATTTATACAACTGAGAGGTTCTCCGCATGACGAGTAAACTCATCTTGACATGTAAAGTCCTGCTTATTGTCATCCTGCTGAGACCTACTTTCCTTGAAGTGTGTTGAGGGATTATTGAGGGACTAGATAACACAGACTTCTTGCTTTTTGTAGAAGAGTATAAATTACAGCTTTTCAGGAGGCATTTCACTTGAAGCTTTTCGCTCAACCTACTTTATGTTTTGTTACGGTTTCCGCAGCTTTTAAACAACGTCTTCTTACTTTAGTTGTTTACTTCTGTTTATATTATGTCTGCAGTAGGTTTCCCCTGCAGGGTCGTTGAGTCTTTCTGCACAATGGTCAGTCTAAACCAAGCGGCAAACAACAGTGACGTCACCCATTGAGTTCGGATATTGGCCGTCACCATTTTGCTAGTTCGGAGCGGTCTGGAGCCGGAAGTGACCATATTTGGACGAGCTGGGGAGCAGAGAGTGGTGAATCTGACTCGATCTGATTGGGAACCTGAGGACCCTATGCCCCGCCCACCGATAGCAGTAACTTGACTGCGCCACAGGCCTGTCAATCAAACGGACACGCCTCCAAAAACACAGCCTTTTGAGGCCTATTTTCTAATTAATAACGGGATTATTATCAGATGGATTGCCCAAAAACAAATAAGAAGGAGTGACTTTAGCTAACAAAACCGAAATAACTCACGGAAAAAATGTATTGACTTTGTATTTCATGAGAGAAATTGAATGGGAGTCTATGGAGTCAAGAGGCTTTTTGGAGCCGACCTCTAGCGGCACTCGGTATTGCAGCTTAAGGCACGTCAACACTGGTCTCATTTTTCAGATGCGGAAGTTACGTTCACCTTTATGGTCTAAACACTCAATAGTGTAAACTCTATTTGCAGTCAATAGTCTAAACACTCTGCAAGACTGATGGTTTGACAACGAAACAAATATTTTGCCATCTTAACTTCTTTTGATCAAATTCCTCATGTGATGTCAGGTTGTTCACGTTCAGTCAGTTCCCCAAACTAAATAACAACAAGCACAAAAGAATTGTTGTTCTATTTAAGAGTCATTTCATTTGACTGCAAACAGAGGCAGAGACAGAAGAGCTGACACCAGCAGTACACACTAATAAATGAACGGAGATGAATAATGACGTCATCATGCAGTCCGAATTGTGCAAATCCAAATGGAAGTGTTTGGACTTGTTTCAGTCTACAAGTGTGTCTATATTCAAACTGATTTTTACTCAGACGCCCCAAAAGATCACTCGAGGAAACCGCCGTCACTCAGAGATGCCTGTCGACTGTGTAGCGAACATGCTTGAGGAGGCAGAACGGATTCCCCAAGAGGCCTGCATGTCATATCATGTCCTCTGAACGACTACGACAGCTCTGTGAAAGCCTCCGGACGTGTCGCACATTCCTCGAAGGTTCCTTTTCATGCCAGCTTCCCCAGCTTCCCTGCCCGACTGTCAGAAAAATCTGAGCAGCTCCATGTCGCACAGCTGGAGCGGAAAACGCTGACAACTAGCTCTCTTCATATCCCATCAGATCCGATGACCAGCAGAGGCCTCACCGGCTCACATTTCACAACCAGGTCACAGGATGCCTCAAAGATCACATGACCCCAGCACCTCGTGAGCTGCAAACTGTAACATGAAAATGTTCTGAGGCTAAAAAAAAAAAAATACAGGTAGAAAATGCACTATTCTTACACCGCCTGTTTGCTTAAAAACGACCACTACTCACTTCTGATGTGTTGCAGTGGACCAGACAAACCGTGGACCTATGTTTAGGCTGTGGAGGGTTTTTGATGGTTCTGACTACAAAGAAAGCAGCTTTGTCTAGGAAAAAAACCCTCAAAAAATACACTTACTACTCATATTTTTGGTGTGTATTTGTAATTCCTAACTGTCCAAATATCTTATTTTCAGCACAGCAACAGTGGAGCAAAAAAACAAAATATATAAATAAATAAATCCAAAACAAACATATCAACAGGGGCAAAAATCAGCTTTTTGTCTTTTTTTTTTTTTTTTTTTGTTTAGTAAGAACTTTTTAAGCACAAAAATATAAAACATTACGCGAGGGAAAAAAAAAAAAAAAAAACCACCAAAAGAGAAGAAAGACAACTTATTCATTTGACTGTAGCTGCAATAAATTCAGTGAAAGTCAACAGATAATGGTTTTAATAAATTCTTCCCTACATGCTCTTAAAGGTTCAGTGTGAATACGTGTAATAAAACACATTTATATGCAGTGCTTCTCACATAAATATATTCTGTGTAAATCATTGATGTGTGACAAACACGCCCATCACATTTGTCTTCTTCTTAAATCCCCTGCGAAGCCAAATCGTCCTTTAAATACTGCATGGTTCACATCTGTGTGGTTTTCTTCCTCTCCTTTCTAGGTGTATTGCTGCACTGTGTTACGAGCCACCGACTTCATCACGGGACACCATCGCTAAATATTTCTCTGCAGCGCGACTGAACTCTCCTCAATCACATCAAAAAAAAAAAAAAGTGCATCGGTTGTTCGAAAAATTACTCAGAGGCTTGGTTCAAAATCAAACATATCGGACATTTATGCTTGCAAGAAGGAGCAAATACATGTACACTCAAAGAAGGATGTCCAGCATTGCTCAACGTCACTCCTCCGTAGGGCAGCTTTTATACAGTGTGACAAACAGTTGACACTCACTCCCATTCCCTTTGTGTCTGCTTTCGTATGGTAACACTGATTAGATTTGCAGGTCAAAAGATAAGGACACAGGGGAGTCGTCGATTAGGTGCGGAAAGTAAAACAAAAGGAGCTTTCCAGGAGTCACTTGCAGACAAGAAGAAGCAATCTTTTTTCTTTCCATCACCGGTTCATTAACAAGACAAATGTAGACAAACTATGTAAACACATTTGTTTTGATTAGCTGAATTGTTGTTGGGTTTTAATTCACACTTTAAGTTATTTTAGCCCCAGTTTCTTTATATGTTTGCTTCTATTACAACTATCGCGCAGGATGACGTGTGTCCTTTAAACGCGTGTAAAACATGCGTTTAAAGGACACAAACTGAGGCAGTAAGTGCAGTAAATGACGCGCGTGGACTAGTGCTTTAAGGCCATAAACTAATGGTCAGAGGGAAATGGTTGATCTTCTCACAGACGCTCAGAACCGTGCAGCGAGAAAGAAAATGTTGTTTTTGCAAAGCAGTTTTTCTGAACTGAAGAAACTTCCTTGAAGACTTTTTGAAACAGTGATACTAATCCCTCATTTCTTCCTCCTCCTCCTCCTCTGTCCAAGTTTTGATTCCAGCTACCGCACTTACTCTCAAATTAACTACTAGATAGCACTCAATAGCGCAGGCTGATGATAACAGTCACCATAAATCAGACAGGTTAGTAACAGCTTCCGATGAATGATGAGCTAACACCGAATAAAACCGTCACGCGGGTGTTACACAAGTCCTGCTGCTGTGTAAAAACAGGCTCCATTCATGCAGCGACGCCGCTGAAACAAAGACAACAATCAGCTCATAGTAACGACATTAACTTTTCAATTTGATTTTAAACACCCCCGCTGATTCGAAGCTGCCCAGTCAAACCTTACGACTATAAATCACACGGCCGAAAATAGCACCGCTGCCCCCGCTGCAGTCTGCCGGGCCATAAAACACCGTATATATGTCACCAGACATAAAAACAGTGTCGTTAATAAATCAGCTGGTAAGTTTATAGGAGGAGAAGAGGATCAAGTTCAACAGAAATAACTTATAATCAGCAGTTTTAAATGTGAAGAAACACCTCAGTCCAACTGACATACCTACATGTACCGCTTTAAAAGTGCTGTGTAGCCTCAACAAGAATATAACAACATATCCTCGATTAATTATTCAGTCAATTGATGCAGTTGTACGGCTATTTATGGTCTCTAATTATTGAGGTTTATAAATCAATAACTTTAGGAGAGGAAGAGAGATTCGCACATTACGTCTGATTTATTATTCGGAGTTGGACATCTGCATCACAGACTCACATCGTTGTTCATTATCTTAGTTTACCATGTTCGCATCCCAACATGTTATCATAAGCAAAAAAGTGCAGCAGAGGTGAATGTCATTAGTTTTGCAGGCTATAAAATCCAGCATGAACAAACTAAGATTTTTGACCTGATGATGGCACTAAATCAAACACAGCGTGATCACCAAAGTTATTTCGATTCATCCTGAGGAGAACGTTGACTTTATTCAAATCCACCCTTGTAGTTTCAAAGTACACACATGGTGTCACATTAACGCAAAATAAAACCGCAAGGGTCGACTAAATCACCAACGTTGGTGTGATTTATCTTCTGGGAACTCATAAAAGTCTGTGCAAAGTTTCATGTAAATCTTTCCAATAGCGGCCGAGATGCTTTTGAACTAAAGTGGTGAACGGACAAACGGACCCACAGACGCTTCCAGCATGACTAAATACAATCACCACTGGGCTCATCTGAACAAACCAATTATTTTGTGTGTGTGTGTGTGTGTGTGTGTGTGTGTGTGTGTGTGTGTGTGTGTGTGTGTGTGTGTGTGTGTGTGTGTGTGTGTGTGTGTGTGTGTGTGTGTGTGTGTGTGTGTGTGTGTGTGTGTGTGTGTGGATCCCTGTTGGCAGAGCAACTGTGATAACAGGTGTATCAAAAGCTGGCCGTTCCTGCTCCCCGTTTCCCCTCCAGGGAAACCTGAGTTGAAGTGATCCCCCGCAGGACAGCTGTCAAACCAGCCGGCTTTTAGGTCGCCTTTTATTTAACTAAATTATCCCACTGTGGACTCTAGACTTTAAAACACACGGCATCACCATGAAAAGTAATACTAGTCAACCACTTCATCAATTAGTTCAATTACAGGAAACTATTTTATTTGTGGACTTTTTCATGCATGAAGTAAAAAATGTAAAAGGATCAACCTGTTTCCAACTTTTCAAATGTGAAGGGTTGCTGTTTTCTCTGCATTTTCTGACTAAATATATCCTAAAATATTCCTTCTGGCCTCGCAGCGTTTAACCCAGGAAGTGTAAAACAGCTCAGGTCCCATTTCTCACTACGAATGGGACAAAGCACTTCACGAAAAAAACAAGTCGACCTATTTCTTTGCAGTGTAACTGAAATGCAAAACACTTTTATTTTGAAAGGAACACTGTCGTACCAGTTCAAAGTAACGTGTCATGTGACACCACGAACGCTGCTGTGCTGCAAACGAAAGCGCCGGTAAAGTTTGCATATTGTCGTTTCCAATTTTTCTTCTATTTTTGGTTGTAAAATTAGAGGATTTATTATAGAAAAACTTTTTTTTTTTTTTTTTTTTAAACAAACAGGCATCCTCTACGGTGAACGTGGGCTAACTTACTTTCAACAAATGCTGATTCAAAGCTGCACACATTTCATTCACATTTCCCTTCTCGGAAAAGGAGAAAACATCTAAATTCACATTTTAATCAGTGTGATTCTTTCTTGCTTAGGTCATCAGCTGCTAACTAAAATGGTCAAGAGACATGATGAGTCAAGATTTGGGTGTCTTGCTTGACAGCTTTCTCTGGGAAACCTTTGTCGACATCAATATTGACCAACTGTGGGCCATTTTAACAGCGGACCTTCGGACTTTTCATCGTAGCAAAAGCACAGTTGTAATTAAAGTGATCGCTCCGACAGTGTGACGGCGAGCCGGCAGGAACTTCAAACTGAAGCAGCTAAATGGAAATCAGCCTTTTTTTTTTTTTTTTTTTTTTAACACTCCCGTGAAAAACGTCGCAATGTCTCCGGTTATCGGCGCACTAAGTCTGACCGTCTTGCTCGCCTGGTAGCGGTACATATTTGACACCGCGCCTCTCAACCCCGACACGCGCGTGCGAGCGTTGACACGTGCGTCGGAGTTTTAGTTGACGCGCGAGTCCAGGAAACGGCGTCGGCCCGTCACATTCGGCCTCACGCCTGAACGAGTGAACGTTCGGCCTCATTTTCATCTCTTTGCGAGCAGATGGGAGAGAAAGAGAGAGAGATCCTGGAAATAGAAGACGCAGCAATTACTGGAATGAGTGCCGAGCGACTGCGGCGCGGCGATGGGGAGTGGATTCACTTCGGGAGGTCTACGCTGCTGCATTACCGAAGCCGGATCACGGGGGACCAGCGGTAATCTCCTGCCCAGACTGGACTGTAATGAAAGAAGCTCAGCGCGGCGGCTGGAAATATCTCCCACTGCACTGTTATAACTGTCGGACAAGTACAATTTAGGTCTATATTTATTCAAACTGGCACCGTCAAGTGCGTGCTGAATTAGCGGTTTGCAGTTTGAACGCGTGTCGACACAACCGTCATGAAATTACTTTGATATTCAAGTAAACTGTCAGCAAGTTCTGCAGTTTTAAGATTAGTCTTTTTTTTTTCTGTGATTATTAAAAAAGGAGTTCATGGCTGTTTACTTGTGACCGTGGTTAAGATTTTAATTTTGTTTTGATGCTAACTGCAGGATTTGGCTGCTGACCTTCTGTTGCAGGTCCAGCTGATTTCATCCCAAGCAGCGTCACTGCCTCATGTCTCACTTCACCGTTTCAAAAACTCCGCTCATGTCTGATCGCCGTCATGGCTGCGCGATTGATCGTGTTAAAATCGCGATCTGGATCCATTCCTCTAACACGATCTCATTTCGAAATGCCAAACGATTGAGATGCATTTTCATTCGGGACGTCAGCTTCCTCAAAACAAGCGCTCCCACTCTCTCCATCAACCAATAACAACGCAGCGTTACACCATGTGATGCAGGGCAGCGGAGAGATGAGGAAAATAAACCCAGTGAGAGACAGATCGAAATAAGTGGATGTCCTTTAACAGGCACCATTAAATGAGCGCAATTAACATTTATATTAAAAAAAAAAAAATCCTGATTTTCATTTTATCCAACATGGTGCCGCGCTAATCGTTACACAATTCGCTCAATACTTCTTCGCAGAAGGATGAGTAAGATTTCGTTCTCTGCAAAGATCAGCGACAAACTGGAAAGACATCTGTGGTTTCTTCCCATTTCTGCCCTCGGCAGCAATATCTGGTGAGTCACTGTGTTGCTTTAGTAAAATGTCCTGCGCCAGCCCGAGTGTCCTCATCCCGTGAAGACACAGATGACTCAAGCAGAGGATACGTGCCACCAGTCAGAAATGGAAAACACCAACTTAGAAATCCTGTCGCTTGCAGACGTGCAGATTTCCTCGTGAGTCGCGTTAACAAACGCGGCAGCACGATTGCATCTCGGGCACCGCTGTGCAATAACTGTCCGCCCATTTTAATTCATTCGCTCCCGGAATTTTTTTTTCTATAATAACAACTCAAACCACCGACTTTAGATTTGATTGATTTCTTGTGCCATCTTGCGCTGCGACTTCAGGGAACATTTCCTGTTGCTTCTCACACAAACGTCAACTAAAGCTGTCAAAAAAGAAATAAAAATAAAAAAAAAGCTGCCTGGAAAGACTTTCAACAATAAACCACACTACACACTACACACAGACTGCCCTCACAGTTTTGATGATGTCATAAAATCATGGGAGTTGTTGTTTTTAATGTAAAACCATCATTGTCAATGGAAATGTATATTTACTCTCTCTCACTCTCCTGCTGTCTCCTAGTCTGTGTGTCTTATGTTGAGTTATTCCTCTGCCTCCTTTACTGGTATTCTTTTATTACTACCATTATTTCGTACCACAGATTCACTGCAGCACGCTCGGTATCACACCCCGCTGCTGCTAATTATAATAATTTGATTATAGAGTTCCTCTGCAACATCCCTTAACTACCTGCAAATAATAGTAATCTGGCAAACTTTTAAATATCAGATCCCTCAATAATAAGTCTTAATTTTTTGCCATGAGTTTATTACCTATAACAAACTGGACTTTTTTATTATCCCTGAGACATGGTTATCTGAGGGAGACTGTAGTCCTCTTATAGAGGCAACCCCCCCTGATTTTACACACCTTCATCAACCCCGGCTGTCAGGCAGGGGAGGGGGGGTTGCTGTTATTCACATCTTTTGAACATCTTGGTTTTATGGTCAACTCAAAAGCACCTGTCATCATTTTAATAATCTACAGACCGCCAAAGCCGAACAGTATTTTTATCCACGAGTTTGCCGAACTTTTACCTTTTTTTTATGTCACAGTATGACAAAATTCTTATTCTAGGTGATTTTAACATACATGCCTGCTGCCCGTCTCAGACTCTTGTCAAAGATTTTACGGATACTTTGGAATCTTTTAACCTCACTCAGGCTATACAACAACCCGCACATTCAAAGGGTCACATCCTTGACCTCGTCCTGTATAATGGTCTCAGCCCTGAAAACTTTCAAATTAAGGATATCTCAGTTCACCTGCCCGTTGCCGGGTTTTTAACTCCATGTCTGCTAGCAAATTCTCAGAGCGTTTTACTGCTGCTTCTTTAACTGCTTTTAATCCACATTCTGATACAGAGGAGCTGGTCTCCCTTTTTAATCACACCTGTCAAGACTGTCCTGGACTCTGTTGACCCCTACAAGGTCAAAAGGTCAGATAGAACACCACAGCCCTGGTTAAATGAATCCACCCAAGAACTCGAGAGACTGTAGGAGAAAGGAAAGAAAATGGGAAAAGAAAAAAAAAAAAAAGATCTGGAAAGATGCAACGAAGATTTATTAAAAGGCAGTTAAAGAAGCAAGAGCTTCCTTTAATCTCAGACAATCACTCGAACCCCAGAGTTTTATTCAAGGTCATGGACTCGGTCATAAACCCCTCCCCCTGTCATTTTACTGATGCCTCACAAGAGATGTGTGAGAAGTTTTTAAATTATTTTATTAATAAGGTAAAGGAAATAAGACAACAAATTGCCCCCCCTCCTCCCCCAACCTGTGTTTTACATGCCAGTAGGGACATTCAAAGATATTTTAGTAATTTTGAACCTGTATCGCTGTCTTTCTTATCCCAAATCATATCTCACATGAAACCATCCACATGCAGCCTTGATTTTATTCCCACTAAATGTCTCAAAGAGGTTATTGGCACTGTAGGGCCCAGTATTTTATTGATTATTGATTGCTCCTTAGCAAATGGAAGCTACCCATCGATTTTTAAACATGCTATGGTCCAACCTCTTTTAAAGAAACCCAAGCTTGATCCTTCTGTTTTCTCCCATTTTAGGCCAATTTCTAAACTTTCATTTTTATCAAAGGTTTTAGAAAAAGTGGTTTCAACACAACTCTTAGCTTCTATGAATCATAACAACATCTTTGAGAAATTTCAGTCTGGTTTTAGAGCACTGCATAGCACAGAAACTGCCCTCCTCAAGGTTACTAATGACCTCCTTTTAGCAGCAGACGGGGGAGAGTGCAGTTTCAATTCTTTTCGACCTAAGTGCAGCTTTAGACACCGTAGATCGCCATCTTAATCGATCGCCTCAAAACCTGGCTTGGCATCAAGGACGCTGCACTTAGCTGGTTTTATTCTTACCTTTTAGAAAGAACCTACTCGGTCACCGTAGGTAATTACTCGTCTTCCACGACACACATTACCTGTGGTGTACCACAAGGTTCAATTTTAGGTCCAATTTTATTTTCTATCTACATGCTTCCACTCGGCCAAATCCTCCAACGACACGATGTATCTTTTCATTGCTATGCAGACGACACACAGATATACCTTCCGCTGAGACCTGGTGACCCAAAGAGCCTGGATGCTGTCTTAGATTGTCTCTCTGACATTAACTGTTGGATGGCACAAAACTTTCTTCAGCTCAACAACTCAAAATCAGAAGTCATATTGTTCAATTCCCCAAACAAAAACACCAGTCTCATTGAGAGTCAACTTGGTCCTCCGTCTGCTTATTTAAAACCTGTTGCCAGAAACTTGGGAGTAATGTTTGACTCTCAGTTAAGCTTTGAAACACAGATAAAAAAAATAAAAAAAATTGTCCAGTCCTGCTTCCTTCAATTAAGAACCATCTCCAGAATCAAACCCATACTGTCACACTCTGACCTGGAAAAAGTAATTCATGCACTCATTTTCTCTCGACTCGACTACTGCAACTCCCTCCTTTCTGGCATAAACCAAAAATCTATCTCCCGCCTCCAACTAGTCCAGAATGCAGCAGCCAGGCTTCTTACTGGTTTTAACAGACGGCATCACATTACTCCAGTTCTGGCCTCTCTCCACTTGGTTTTAGAATTGATTTTAAGATTTTGTTGATCACTTTTAAGACCCACCTCGGTCTGGCCCCGAGCTACATTACTGAAATGTTAGGGCCATACGAGATCCTCCGGTGGGGCCCTTCTGGCCTTTCCAAAGTCGAGACTTAAATCAAAGGGTGACCGTGCTTTTGCCACTAGGGCCCCTCGACTTTGGAACGACCTACCTGAGGAGATAAGGCTTGCAGAATCATTAACTTCTTTTAAATCACTTCTTAAAACACATTGTTATAGAATTGCTTTCAAGTGATGTCGTCCTTTTATGCCCTTTTATGCAGTTCTTTTGTTCCCCTGTTTTTGTTTGTTTATTTTATTCATTTATTTATTTGTTTGTTTTCTATTCCATTTGCTCGTTTTGGTTATTTGTTTGGTTTTGTTGTGTTCATTACCTTAATGGTATGGTCTTTTTTGCCTCCTGTTTTCTTAAATGTTTACCGGTATTGACGTTATGTATAACTATGCTTTGCTTCTCTGTAGAGCACTTTGTAAACTCTGTTTTTAAAGGTGCTATATAAATAAAGTTATTATTATTATTATGTATTAAATGTTTTTTTTTTTTTTACCATGATGGAGGCTCAGTAAATTAGAAACGCAGCACAGCACCATGAAAGCCCAACCATTATCCCATCGTAGCTCCTCCTCTCTTGCCTGAGCTGCTAGAGGGATAGTTTTGTTTTTTTTACCAACTTCTGTCCATAAATCAGTCACTGAAAGATGGATTCATAATCACAAACATCCGCAGCGTCATTCTTGGTGTTAAGACTTTATAGGGATGTACTGTCATGATCAGATTGCTGCAGAGCTGTAATGGAGACAGTCATAATAACAACAACAAAAATTGCAATAGTTCAAAGTCTTTTGTGGGGAAGCAATAATTTGCTGGTTTCTGCTTGTCACATCTCAGGATTTGCTACTTTTTCTTTCCTGGTTTGTATCACTGTAAATTAAACACCGGCTGAGTTCGGGATTGTTGCGGGAAAACTAGCAAAACGTCACCTTGGTCGCTTTTTTCTCACATTTTATAAGCAAAAATTTCTCCAAATTGACAGAGTTGATAGATTAAACTACAATTAAAAAAAAAATTTTTTTTAAAAAGACCATTAATTGAAAGCCTGTATAATTGTAAGTTTCCCATCGAGGATTCAAAGAAAACTGGGATCAAATGAGTGACTGAAGTCTCTTTGCGGAAGGTTTTGAAACCGACACGACATACGCCACATTATCTTGTTTTATTAAAGCCTACATTTTTCATTTCCGCACACGCCTAAAGACAGAGTGCTCTTGTTATGGATTTCACCGCGGTGAGCTGCCATAAAGGATGACTGATGCCTTCAATGCAGGCTAAATTAAAATGTGTCGAGGCAGCCCAGTTAACACACAGATGGGTAATCAATGGGTGGAAAATCACCAGGGAGCCTGTGTTGTGTGCTTGTGCGTCCTTCCTAACATGAAGAATACTCAATGGGCCAGAGAGTGAAGCGAGGTCAGGCGGTTGGAGCCGAGACCCTGCATGTGTGGAGATAACCTTCAGCTTAATGTCTCTGCCTTATCAGGAGCCGTTGGGAGGCGGCGACACCCGCTGCTTCACAATGCTGCCACGTTGAAGACGCCCATCTCTCCTTTTCTCATAACAAACGAGCCTTTCGGTTGCTTTTGTTTTTTAAATGTGTTTTCCTCCTCCTCACGTGGTGAACGGGATTCGAGTCTGATGGAAGGCGGGCGGCTCCACTAAGCGACTCCACCAGCCGCAAATGTCACAGATATTGTTGACATGAAACAAACACGGGATTATTTATGGGGGAGGAAACGTCGAGCGCGGCTGATGTCTGAGCAATCCAAATCCTGCTGATCCTCACAGTCAATACAGTATGTGTTTATGTGCCGGAGCGACAACAGAGAATCCTATTATCTTTTTTTAATCCACTTTTGATTTACTTAACTTAATTGTTCGGAATATGATATATCAGTAATTAGTTTAAAATGTTAATCAAAGACACCCCCAGTCCAACGTTAACTTAGCCATTAATTTGCCCAACAAACGCTCCAAACCCCCAGGATATTAAACTGCAACCTGTTTGTGCTTGTTAAATTAGTTAAATAAGATCCAAAATTGTAGCTGATTGTTTTTCTGATGATTGATGGACAAGTGAAATCTGCAGGCCTCAGTAAATTGAAGAATGATAAGATGTTTGTCTTCCTCCTCGTGTCTCAATCCGTTCTCAGTTCCTTTAATTTAGCCTTAAATTCGTTTTTCTTTGTCAAAGAAGAAAGAGTTGTCGTACATACCATAAAAGACCCACAACACATATTTTCAGTGCTGCATAAAGTTGAAAAGAAAATGTATAGATTAGCTGATTGGCAGAAACTGACTGTAACCACTTTGATAATCGATTAAACGTTTCTCTGGTTCTGGCCTTTCAGTTTTAGATTGGCCGTTTGCTAATGTGACCATAAACTGAATAAGTTTGAAGAATTCACTGCATTTTTTAAAAAAAAATTTCAATGATTAAATAGCAGAAGAAACATTGATCATAAAAATGACTGTGAAGGGCTACAATGACCGATTGGTTTTCTTGATCAACTAATTCTGAATTTCATCTTTAAAAATCACAGTTTCCTATATTATACCTAAAAAAAAAAAAACAAGATCTTCACTTTGCTTGTTTGGTTTGACAAACAGTCCAAAACATATTCAATTTACGACGATATAAAGAGGAGAAAAGCGAAATATTCTCCCAATAAACAGGACAGAGACAACACGGGTTAGACATCTCAGCATGAAAGTGACTCGAATTATTCCTTGATTACCAAAATAGTTGCCACATCATTTTCTGTCGACTGGCTTGATGGATTAATCGACCCAGCCAGAGTTTGCTCCCCTAATAAAACAAGAGTTGACTTTGCATTAGTGCTGAACTACTTACTATACCCCTCTTACCATCAAATATATTTCGACAATAATCCTCGTGCTGTCTGTGAGAGCTGCATGCTTTAAAGGGCCTCAGAGTGAAGGAGTCAGACTTGCCCACATGTTTGTGGAAAGGAGTGAGCAGAACAGAAGTTTATTTGTTTGAAAACTGGCTTCGGTTTTTGGATCCAAACTTGTCACCCGGACCTACCGAGACAGATCTTATGCGGGCTAAGCAGATCAATGGATCTGTCACTGAGGGGAGATTTACGGCGGGATGGTGCAAAACAGCGCCGGGTAATAATACCGCCCGCCTGGCTCAGACATTGCGTAACACTAAGACTATGTCCAGGCTGACCAAAGAGAGTAGGCTTGATTGATTTATTTCCTGATCGGGGAGCTTGCGGTTCAAACCCACGCGCTCACGCACACCACGTATAGGCTTCACGCACACGCACGCGCACACACACACACACACACACACCAACCTGCTCTTTCCGCTTCTGCCAGCGGCCGCACGGGCTCTCCTCCAAGATCTCGCTCTCATCCTCGCTCTCCTCTTCCTTCCCCTCCGATCCTGATTTCCTCTCCGGGACGGACATCGTCATTTTTACGGCGTATGTGTCCAGATTTCCACTCCGGTCCTGCTCCTCCGCCTCCCTCCCCGTCGTCGCTCTCGTCCTGTGTTTTGTCGCGGCGGCGGAGACGAAACGTGCGGCAGCGCAGAGACTCTCCGCCGCTTGTCTGCGCAGTGAAGACACCCCCCGCCTCCTCCCACCTCCAGACGATACCAGCCGCTCTCCTCAGCCCCCTTGGCGCTCAAAACATCTTGCAGAGGCAAATGATTACGACTAAAAAAAACTAAAAAAAACGAGCGCTTCCCCCCCCCCCAGCCAGAAAAGATCCAAACACCACCTTTAGGGAGACACTCAAAGCGCGAGGCTGGAAGGAGGGAGCAGGGTGGAAAAATATATCCCAGACTTCACGCGCCCTGTAGACTGCATGCAAAATAGGTTGCGAAATGGTTTTCTGCTTGTCTGTCCATTTACGGTGAAGCGGCGCGGAGTTAAAAGCTCGGTCGGAGAAACCGGACGAGTCGCGGTGAATCCAGCGCGCCCGCAGTCTGTTTCACGGAGGAGAGTTCATTTTCGGAACCGTCTTCCACACGCCTCATTTGCCTTGTGTTTGAGGATCTGAAGCCGTAGGCTCCTTCCTCCTGCCAGGCACGGTGCGCAGAGGGATGGGGCCAAATACCGTAATGTCGCCGCAATGGGCGCACCAGATATTCACGTTAGGCGCAGAAACCTTTTCGTTTAAACTGGAAAGTTAAAAAACGTAAAGAAGAGATTAGGAAGACCAGCACATCAGTCTGGAGCGAATATAATACACAAGACATAATCCGCGATGTGGCAAGAAGAGCAGCAGGCTTAGAAACTGCTGCGGGCAGGCCGGTTTAAGGAAAGGGGGACTCAAATTTAAAGGCCAAACTTGGCTATAATAAATGAAACAATATTGATAATTAAATGGTTTGTTCAGATTGATAAATGAATGCCTAATAAACCGTTTAAAACATTTCAACATGAAATAATGTCAATAAATAGCTATTTGTAAATTTAAATGATCAATGAAGCGATAAACCTCAAACAAACCCCCATGTAAATAATTTATATTGCCTCCAATGGCATCTTTTAGTTCAGTGAAAACTTTAGGTGAAACTATTTAGGGTTTTATTTGATGATATTTTATGTTTTGTTCTATTTAATTTTTAATTTGCACGATCTTTTTTTTTTTTAAGGTTTTATTATATTTCCAAGTCCTTTGATCATTTGATGCCTTTGGTTTGGGTCTCTTCTTCTCTGTTTTGAGAATAAATGCAGTTTATCTAGTTCAACAAAAAAAAAACCAAACCAACAAAATCCGAACTCTGAAACCTGAACTGGGCACCCGATACTTTTATACTGTAGGCTATCTAAAGATAAGATGGAGGTTCTGTGGTCTTACATGACTTCTGTTTGGAGGATCACTGAGAGCTCCAGTGGTGGAAAAATCTTGACGTACGAGCATCCTAATGCAAGAAGACCATCGCTGCACCTCATAAATCTCTGATAAAGTGCTGAAACTGCAAAACAAACAGGAGATTCCTGCACACTCAGATCCTTGCAGTGTTTGAGGTCTCACTTGAAGCTCACTGGCGGTATGTAAAATACCTGTGCACACCCTGGTGGCAGAAACTCCACCTCCACTTTGGGAATTGCAGGTTTTTTTTTTAGGTGAGACACACAAATGGAAGTCATGTTTGTTGTAGACTACTAAAGAGAGATGGAGGACAGTAAATACTGA
The DNA here is from genome assembly GCF_029030835.1 of Brachyistius frenatus. Taxonomy (NCBI): domain Eukaryota; kingdom Metazoa; phylum Chordata; class Actinopteri; family Embiotocidae; genus Brachyistius; species Brachyistius frenatus. Next base: position 1,733,286 of record NW_027210620.1, on the reverse strand, counting down.
AAAAAAACATGGAAGCCCAGATCTGTAAGAAATATAAACGACACAAGAATTTGTTGAAGGGTATCAGTCGATCATTTCTGCACTATGGAGAAAATAAACATTTTAGATTACAGCATAGTACTCGTATCAATGAGACCTTTAGGCGTATCTGAGGTGTTGAGCCAGTAAATCTAACTTTAACAGCCTCTGGGCAGCTGAAAATGTTCAATGTTCTGTAATCATAGAGAGGAGATGAAAACTTTAACAAATAATTCATATTTTCTGTGCTGCATGTGACCTTTACCTGACCTTGGATGTCTAAAGACAAGCGTTTTCCATGCATCACAGCACATGCATACCATCCTTAAGAGGAACTAAAAACCAGAACCTAAACCAGATCATGCCACCAGAGGTTCCTGGTGCTTCTATATGTTAATAGAAAGAGAAGGGCTCTTTCTCTTGTGCTTTTACATTTTAATAGAGCATGTGTTAACAGAAAGAGAAAGGGCCTTTTGTACCTAATAAAGGAAACTCTGTGGCACAACATGCCTCTGTTTAGAGCTCCAGTGGTGGAAAAGAAATCTATGATTATAGAAATACAAGCACCAGATTAAAACTAGACCTTGAAGACTGACCTTTTTCTGAATTGACATGAACTCAAGTTACTTCTCACTGTGAGGCTCTAACCAGTGCAAAAATGAAAAAAAATAAAAAGTCTGTTTTGGACTTAAATTTGTATATAGCAGCATACAGAGAAAGAAAAATAAAAGTCTCTTTTGGACTTTTTTTTGTTTGTTTGAGTTTTGTATTGTTGTTGACCTTTGGTTTGGTATTAGTATGACAGTATGTACAAAACCAAACCTGTGTGGCTTACCCTTAGAGAGAGTCGCCTTAGGAGGTCTCACCCTACGTGAACCATGTGGCTTACCCTTACAGGGATTTGCCCTCCGTGTGGCTTAGTAAGGGGACTTGCCCTCAGTAAACCGTGAATCTTGCGTGTTGTTACCTCGGCGGGTAAACCTTGCGTGGTGTTACCTCGGCGGGTAAACCGTGAACCTTGCGTGGTGTTACCTCGGCGGGTAAACCGTGAACCTTGCGTGGTGTTACCTCGGCGGGGCTCGAACCCGTGTCTTCATGAGGTCGTTTCCAGCTCCGAGTCGGCATCATAGACCGCTGGACTATCTTCGGCGCCTGAAAATGAGTCACGGCAGGAGAAAGAGTTTCACGGAGTTCACTCAGTGCTTTCCAGTGACTCAGCCGACAGTCTGGTTAACTCAACAGGTAAAAGATTCTACTTCACCAAGGTTGATATTAATGGTTCAGATTCCACCTGTTGATGCTGATTCAACTTTTAGTGAAGTTGAAACGTTTGGAGAAATTGAAAAAGTTTTGCATTCACATTACAGGAAGATATTTAATATCACTGCAGACCCCCCCCCCCCCCTTGAAAACATGTATATCTACTATCCAAAGAATGTCTGAGGCAATTTTGGTCCCATTTGAATGAATATTTGTGGACGGTGGAGTTATAGGTTGCAGTGAGCCAAAGCTTTGTCACAATGCTATCGGCCTTCTGGAAAGATAGGTGGTGCAGTGATTAGCACTGCTCTCTCTCACCGAGATGGCTGAGGTACGATCCCCACCTATTTCATGACTTAAAGCAAAAATCACAAGTCTTATGACTTCGAAAATGCCGGTTACTTTTTGAACGACGTGCGATACCAATAAGGCATCAATTTCTTCTCCATGATTCATAGTAAAACTCAGCCCTGAATGTCTGGAGTTTTCTGGAGTGTAACAACACACAAATTGTTCAGCAGAAAGAGCTGCTGGCAAGTTCTGCAGTTCAAACCTGCAGTTTCATCGCCCACCGTCACGGTGCCCCGTGGCAGCGAGCCACCGTGAAGGAAAATCGACAAGTTACCGGTAGGTACATTAACAGGCCGACACTATCAGACAAATTAAATCCAGTTCATTGATATTATATCTATGAAGTGCCATAAAAGGTCTATTTCTAGAAAATATATATATTTTTTTAAAAAAGGGCTGGATTACCAGTTAGGCAAGGCCCAACAGCCTCAAACCCTCAAGGGCCCCAAAAAGCCCCACTGCATCACAGTAGATGATGTTTGGTCATGCGTTTTTTTTAGAAAAGACGCAGCTTGTTATTCTTTAGTTTACGACGTGCTCACATGGCCCACATTCATCAATGATGAAATGGCCACAAATTAATTTAAACAAAGAAAACGAGGGTTAAATCCAGATCTCTGCAGCCGTCAGAGCTAAAAGCTGCAACAGCTCTGCAGCTCTGCGACTTTTGTCCCTTCGTGCCCGATTCAGAAAGAATACGGTACTCGGTCTGCGTTTCTCAGTATCAAGCTGAGGTGTATACGTGACTTCATGAGAATGAGTTTTTCCAATATAAACCCGCTTTGCCATCTAGTGGTTCTGGGTCAAAACGCAGCAAGCTGTGCTACTTTTCAGGAGCCGGTGGTGGTAATCTGCATAATTAAATAAGATTCACCCCTCCGTATTTGCAGTGACTTCTTTTAAATGTTTCCTGTGCTCTAACTCCATCACCGGCACGTTTTACGCCTCGTCACTAACATCATTTCACCGTCAGCGCTCGAGAGGAAACGGGGACCAGAGGCAGCACAGATCAACAGTTCAGCTGTGATCACAGTCAGATCCACTGCGTATAGTAATCGCCCTCTTTCTCTATTTTTTTTAGTGCTCACGGAGAGTGAACCCCCTGTTCTGCCGGTTAATGAGATTTACTGTTGGCACAAGGAGCCGAGTGGAGCAGACAATGGAGACGTCTAGACGAGCCGCATCCAGGGCACAAAATGGGGTTTCATAAACAGCAGCAAAAACAAAGAGGAGAAATAGCAATCGACGTTAGTTATATATATATATATATATATGTATATGTATATGTATATAATACAGAGATGGCCTGTTTTCAGGGCCCAAAATCTGTTCTGAATATATCAATACTGTAAAAAGACTTCTTGTTAGTTTTCCAAACTTACTTTTTTTTTTTTTTTTTTTTTAAATAATTAAACATTGTCTCTGTATTTTTTAAGAGCAGATCGGACACAACCGATCGGTTAAACTCGATTTTTTTTTTTTTGAGGCACAAATCGCATTATTTTTTGCCCTGTGTGATGCTGTAACCCGGTACCACTGCAAAAAATGTGAAAGAGACTCGCCTAACTGAACAAAGGGAGAGCTGTGGAGATACACGTTCTTCGTGCAGCTGTGGTGGAAAAATATATTTTCTTACGTGATGCAGTAATATCGGGAAAAAAAAAAAAAAAAAAACCTCATTTGTTCTTGCAATAATTCCCCAAGATTATTATCATTAGAAAATATGCCTATTTCCTTCCTATTCTTCAATCTAATCCGTTTTATTTCACGTTCAAATGACGGTCGTGATGATATTTTCATCTGAAGTGATGTTAAGATTTTGTGGAGAACAAAAACACTCATTAAATGAGAAATATTAAATGTTTTTTTTTGTTTTTTTCTACTATGGATTAATCGAGGCGGAATTTACAGTTAATATGCAACTACTCCGCATGAATAAAGGTTGATGCAGCTAAACAGATACTACAGTAGGATTAGAGTGACATCTTGTGGTCCATTTTCATAGTTACAAACAGCTGATTAAAAGGAGCTCAATCACAGTCTGGGGGAAGTCTGACTCTCACCCCATATTAAAACTACACGAAGACCTGGAAATCTACATGATTTAAATCATATAAAGTTAAACACCACATGGATAAAGTCAATTAAAGAAGCCATACTTTAGTCTGATCTTACAGGAAAGAAAAGGAAAAAGAACTGGTTTATGCATTGTGAACAGTTGTTTTAATGAATAACTTTCACACACAATGATTTTTGAAAGCATCACTTCACGCCACTGGAGTTAGCAGACGTCCAAATTGTTTCACACTCCCTGAACAGCACCAGCTTGCCCTGGTCGGTCAGGTGAAGACGGCACATGTTGCAGCCGGATTTGGCCGAGTTTGTGTGCCACTTGGGTTCATTATCCTTGTTGTACATGACCAGGTTGCAGTCGGCCTGCATGCAGAGGCGTAAAACGTCTGGTCTGAGCCTGCAGTGGACGAATTCCACACGGGCTCCCAGCCGTACACGACAAAGTTACCATCATCCTGCAGGCAGAGGAGGAAAAAAAAAACAAGAGATGCTGAGTGCACATTTCCAAACACTCACTTCCTTGTTCTTGCACATGTGTATATGCATCGTGATGAGTTACTCACCTGAAACACAGCCTTCCACTCCCCGTTGTTGGGACACCAGTGAGTCCCCCCCTGCGGAGCTCATCATTTTTGGACATGAAGTTCCTGCTCATGATTCTGCAACAAACAACAAAGTTGATGTGTCAAAAAAAAAAAATCCGTTTTATTTGTGCACCATCAAAGAAAACACACTTAATAAGAGTTCACGTTCTTCTTGCACAACTTTACAGTGACAAAAAAAAAAAAAATCTCGATACCAACGACAAACCTCAGATCTCCTGCACAGATTTAACAGAAAACTCCCAACAATGCTGCATTAAACAGTGGAGCATGAGTACTTTCAGGCTTGAACGTCTCACCCTGAGTCGGACAGCAGCAAAGGCAAAGAAGTGATGTGCAAGAGGTACAAGAGGCATTTTTATATACCTGAGCTGGGGGCGGAGGGGGTGGGTGGGTGCCTCACGGCCAACCACAGTCAGGGGGAAAGTACTCCGCCTGCGGCAGGTGGAGTTTGGCACGACCCTAGCACGTACTGGCACAGAAGCTCAGCAATGCACTGCAGTGGATGGTGGTTCAGCAACAAAACGTATTTTAGTTGCCTAAAAAATACACCTACATCCCCCCCCCCCACCAACCCCCATTCATCACCCAAGAAAACCCACGAAATACCAATGAGCTGTCATGATAATTACAGGCTCCATCAGGAAGGATTTAACCTGACAAGTATGAAAGCGACACAGTGAGTTTACCCCACTTGACCTTTTCTTTTTTTTTTTTTTTTTTAACAAGTCAGCCCTGCAGGGAGAGGTGTCATTTAACTGGAGGATTTTTATTTTTTTTACGACACAAAACATATGCCTTCATTGACGTTAGCTGTGATGAACCAGATCCTTTATTTAAGTAAAAGTGGTACGATCTGCGCTGCACTCATGTTAGTGCGAGTACAATTTTGAGATGCTGAGAATTTATATTTTCCACCACTAATTCTACTTCACTACATTTATTTGAAAAACATTAGTGACTTGTCAGATTCAGATTGTTAATAACAAATATGACCAACAACTAAATTGATACGTCAGGATGTACAAGATAAGAAAAAAAACTTTTATTTGGTACCAGAGGGACATTCACAAGATACCCAGCAGTATGAAATCATACTACATACTATGTACTACATACAACATATTGCATCAAATCTTAAGTCAAATTAGCAAGTAAATGAACAGAGAAACACACGTGAAGTTTTCTTTCTCTCCTTTGTATATTTTTATATTCCGTGATGTTACAGATTAAACCATTGTCGAAAAACAAGAAACAAACTGTTGCAGTGATACAAGGATGTTAAATTAAATGGTGTACGCAGAAAAAAAAAAAAAAAAAAAAAAGAAGTTAAGACTCGAGCTTTCAAACACTTTATTGTTTGATTCAACAAATCTTAAATGGAAAGAAAATCTCTCCTGTGCTGGTTCGGAGTCGCCGGTTGTGCTGAAACATGCTGACTCAGCTGGCTTCATTGTGTAAAATAACTCAGAGGTTCACATTTTCATGTACTTTTATTAAAGTTATGTCAGCTTAATGACATCTGTGCGCGTTATCACTGTTGGACTGTCAGCACACCCACCTATCTCCCGCTGGCAGACAAGAGTGAGTTTGTTTGTGGAGGGACGGATGTCCATCCAGCCAGCCAATGAATAATGCGGGTCTCCAACGAGTCTGCACACAACCCACATAAAAGCCAGTTACAGCACAGCTTTTTGAGGGCAATAAAAACAGTTTGCAGTTTTGTATTGTTGCAGATCAACCTGAGCTACAGTAAATAAAATCGGACACGGTTTTGATGAATACCTTCTGTTACATCGTGAATACAGCGACTTTATGAGCAAAGGAGGGACAAATGTAAAACAGAAAGGAGCTCAAAGGGTGGCGAGATTACCAGCATTTAATGGAAGTTATTTAAAGTGACGCATCATTAAAAGAGGGATGAAGCACATAGAGTATGTTATAAAGCACGTTACACTAGGAAACGTGTATATTTTTTTTTTTAGCCAGTAGACACAGACAGGAGCGTCGGAGCGCCGCTGTTGTAACTCATTTTTTTGCAGTGCTCCAGCCTGGTGATCTTCATTTTCTGAAACAAGTTAAAACACATCAAAATGTTTGGTCACGCATCATTCGCATGTAGAAAAATGCACGCAGAAAGCACCATTGTTGACTTGTAAAAGTCCGTGGGAAGTAGACAAGTGCGGGATGAAATATGAGATGCACTTTTCTTTTTTTTTCTTTTTTTTAAATTTTAAGCGCCTGGAGATTTTTTAAGATAAAAGTGATTTCATGCAACTCAATGGATGCCATTTGTTAACATGCTCGTGGGGAGAATCGCCAAGAGAAACAAAACAAAAAGTAGTAAAATCTAAAAAAAACCACAAAAAAAACCCCTCATAAAATGTATAAACCAACGCAAACTTTGATATCATTAGAATAATTGAAAGCATTTTATGACCATACCTCTGTGAGTCTCGGTTTCTGGATGCAGTGAATGTAGGGCTTGGGGAGGGTTTCCATCCGTTCATTTAATGTTTTGTAGCAAACTGCACAATCCATCAGCGGCTGTGAAGAAATGAAACATAAATAATCACGAGGACGATGTTCAGATAGATATAAAAACGGACGGTTTTCTTTGTGACGTTTGCTCACTCTGTCGTTCCTGAAGGGGCAAATCCGAGGGTCCGACTCGTTCGTATTTTTGGCGCACCTGGTGGGCTTCAAGTAGAAGTGGTGGTAGAGGTATTTCACACCGAAGCCAGACTGGAAGCAAAAAATAAAGTCTGGGATGTTAAAAGACAATGATTGCTTATTACAAAATGAAGTAAAAAAAAAATAATAATAAAAAAAAACGCATCAGAGAACCGTTTAATGTAAGAAGAGAACTTGAGCGAGGCTCGGAAAAAAAAACAAATTAAACGCCAATTTCAACTAACACAATTAAAGGAGGGCTAAATAACAAATAAATCAGTCGCGCAGATAAAATAAGAATGGTTTACTTCTTAATTCACTTAATTCAAGTAAACTACGCTCTTTAATTCATCAATTGCAGTTAATTCGCTTTTGTCTCGAGTTATGGACATCAAATTCTGTTTGTGATGTCTCGGTAACTTTTGACTTTGACCACCAAATTGTAATCAGATCATCTTTAACTTTTGTGCCAGATTTATATAAAATACTCTTGCCAGTTCAAACTGATGAATGTCCTAATGTGGAAAGTGTTCAGAAAAAGTAAACTTTTCTTCAATCTGGACTTTCCCACAAAGACACACGCTATCACTTTTTTTTTTTTTTTTTCTTCTTCTTCCCTGATGTTTGTTATAAAATCAAACATTGCTGAAAACATGTTGAAACTTGAAGAGTCAAAGTGCAGATGGGAAAACAAGTGCGACCCAGATTCCCCTGAGGGCAGCGAGAGAAAGACACAGAGAGAGAGACCGACCAAGAAACTGAAACCAGGACGAATCAAAAGCAGAACTTACAGTCATTTTTCTCTCTTTTTAAGATTACAAATAAACGTTTTCAGTCTTAATGGAAAAAAAAAACCTTCCGTGTTCTCCCGCAGACGTTCAGGGGAGTTTATCTTCCATTTACAGCGTCGTCTAATCAACAGTAAATTATTATGAAGCAGATAAATGCGCTTCAAAAAAAAAAAAAGTACAGATTAGGACTTTCGGGACAAGAACTGGTAAAAGAAGTTGAAAAAAAAAATAAAATAAAATTTAAAAACTCAAGACGTTTACCTCGATATCTGACTTGTCCTGACTTCTCAAGAAGAGAAAATGGTGGTGCACCCCAGCGTGGGAGCGGAGTTGCTCCAATGTCAGATCGACTCCTTCCCTGTAGTTAGCGGGCGGCTCATTATAAAGCCCCTGGCCATCGACAGAAAACAGCACAGACGCAGCAGCGCAGACCAGAAACAGCCACCGAGCAGCCATCTTCCTCCGAGTGAGTGAGTGAGTGAGGGAGTGAGGAGAGCAGTTTGTTCTCAGAGGGTTTGTTCTCCTCCCCTCCCTTGTGATCAATACTCACATCCAAAACAAGTCCTATTATGGCCGGGCGAGTAACAAGTGAAACTAAAGCACACTGGACCATCAACAGGCCTGTTTACTTTCAATTCCCCAGTTTCCAGTAAAACCCTGGGCGGACACGGATTAGGGCTGTTCTTCAGAAAACTGGGAGAGTTTCCAAGAAGAAATCGCTTGCCAGAAGTGGAATTAAACTGGTATCCATAAACGTTGTCACAATGGAGGCTTGGTTTAGTAATCCAAGTCTTGGAAACAGGCCTAACGTGCAGTGAAAAGCCTTTGGCCCGAAGACAAACGCAAAAGGTCAGCGGGGATGAACTCTTTTGGCTCTGCTTCATTAGGTCCCTTAATAATTGTGCAGCGTTAAAGAAAACTAACTGGATACAAGTCCTTTCTCTTATTTTTGACCCACAATAAACTCAATACCAAGTAGAGTCAACAAAAAAATAAAATAAACCAAACCGATTTGTTTTCACTTTAAGTAAAAACACTTCTTCCAAGAACACAAAAGGTTTATTTCTCCCAAATATTGTTCTCAAATTTATCCACACCCATGTGAGCGAGCACTTCATCCACCCGACAGGTGCGGCACATCAAGATGCAGATTAAACAGCATCATTGCTGCACAGATGTTCACACACATCTTCACCCCGACAGCAATCACCACAGTTTCAGGAAGGATACCCTTACAGAAAGAAAACATGAATTTCAAATGTGGGAAAAAAAAACCACATATGATCATGTGACAAAACGTAAAATAAACACGCCCACCAACTACAGAAAAGCGTGAAATAGCCACGCTTCGGCCTCTATGAGCGACAGTTTGAAGGGAGTGCGGAGACGAGACAGGAAAGTTGCAAGTAATTATTGAGGCGGACTAATATAGCTTGGTTTTTAAAATACTTTTCAAATGCTGACCTCGTTCAAATGAGGTGAAAGTAGCTCATTCATGCCAATAATGTACATAAACTACACAAATATGCGGCAAATTAAAATGTTTCTATTTGTATTTTGTTAAACAAACTCCACATTTTGAACTAAACAGTACATTTCTGAACACGTGACACAAACATCTCATTCGAAAACAATAAAACGACCACACTGCGGAGAGGAAAAAGGTCAGGTGAGGTGCACATTAACAAGAATTTAGTTATCGGACTCTGGTTGAAACTAGTTTTCATAAAAGCAAACGATCCTCGTGCACGTTCTCCTAAGAAAAAAAAAACACGTTTTTATTCGGTTCCCGTCGATAACAGAAGAGTTGGAGATCCGCTGCTGTAACCCAGTGCGTTGCAGTGAGCCACTCTGGCCGTCTTCATCTCCTGTCAAACAGAAAATAAAGTCAGAAACCTTTTTATTATTTAAAATCTGGTTTCAATATTCATGGGGAAAGGGATTAGAAGAGATTGTAATTAAGGTTTAAAAAAAATAATAAAATAAAGTGGAACAGACTGACCTGCGTGAGCGCCGGTTTGTGGACGCAGTGGACGTACGGTTTGGGGTGCGGTTCGATGTCTCCTCTGAATGTTTTGTAACACACTGCGCAGTCGATCAGCGGCTGCATGAACAAACACCGACAAAAGAGCACGGACATGTTAGGGCAGGCCTTCGCCCTCTTTCCACATTTCTGAGTTCGGCAAATCAAAAGAAAACTCACCCGGTCGTTTCTAAACGGACACGACGTGGAGCCGACGGTTCCTTTTTGGCACGCGGTGGCTTTGAGGTGGAAATGGTGGTAGACGTAGGTCACATCAAAACCAGGCTGAGGAGAAATCAGAAGGTTTGAATAAGTTGAGACAACCTTGAGGAGTTTTTGCTAAAATATATATATATATATATAAAACACATTCTTTGATAATTTGAGATTTTCCTGAGGATTTGACTCGCAATAAATGACAGGAATCGCGTCCGTGTGCAAAACAAGTGATGGATACTGACTTATAAAAGGCGTGCCGCGCAGTACCTCCAAGTCTGACTTTGTGACACTTCTGAAGAAGAGAAAATGATGCTGGACCCCGGGGTGAGCGTCAAGTTTCTCCACAGCCAGATCCACTCCTTTCCTGTAGGTTTCAGGAAGTTTACCGTAATCATCCTGTGCATCCGAGGAAAACAACAAAGCTCCAACGCTGAACAACCAGAGCAAGGAAGCAGCCATCCTTCTCCCCTGTGCCTGAAATGAGGGCACTGGCAACGGGGGAGGGAAGGAGGGAGGTGGGGTGGGATGACAAGGCACCACCCACGCTGCGCTCTTCTCCTGAACGGAAAGGAACATCCAGCCCTCTTTTTTTTTTTTTTTTTACTGGGACATAAAATAAAATAAGACTATTGCGCTTAATTTTCCTCTCAGTTCTGTATTTGATGCAGCAGATCACAAAAATGTTGTCAAAAGGAACTAGAGCCACGAGTCCTAAACTGCTTTGAATGGTTTTAACAGGGCGGGGACATTTGAGTCTCTATTGGAGAGTTCCGCTTTACGACACGAGTCTTCTTCGCCTGGTCCTATTTCATTTCATCTCCGCATGCTTTTATAAGTCCATAGAAATCAAAACGCACAATGATTCCTGCAGTATAAAATTCGTGCAGAGAACACGCAAAGCGTCCATTTTCCCGAACACCCTGTTGACACGTTTAAATACGTTTTCACCCCTTTACTTTTATCTGTTAGCGCAAAACCAGTGGCATTCCCATCAATCAAACGTCAACACGCTGACACTTTAAACTAAATACTTGTTAGCGTGTTAGAACGGTCAAGTTTTGTTTATTCATCCTGTTAAAAGTTTGAAATATTTTATTGCTCTTATCGTAACGGGTCGTTTATGAACTGCGCGACAGAAATACTTCTATCCGGCCTTCTTCCAGGCGGTTTTAAATGAAAAATACAACAGGGCAGCGGGGATAAATAGAAAATAACTTTTTATTTGTCATCAATATTTGAACCATTAATGTACAAGGGAACATCAGCAAATAGCCTCTCAGACTTTGTGTTGCTTTTTTTGAAATGGATCTACATATATTTTAAAATCAGCATCTCATGACTTTTGACAGATATTTTGAAATTCACAGGCACGATAAGCAGACACAAAACCGACACTGTGCTTCGCTTCTCATAAACATCTCCTTCATGGCCACGGTGCAGCCGAGTGCGTGTGCATTTACTGTTTTAAAAAGTAAAAAAGGTTCGCTGACGCACTCCAAATACGTCTTTGAAAAACAGAAATGATGCCACGTGTTGCAACAGATAAATAACGAAGAGGCGTTTGATTTGCGAGTGTCTCGAAAGTGCAAACTATTGCAACGTGCGCCATCCTTACGGACAAAGAAGACGCGTGAGGCTGATCACTTCATGGTCCCGCAGGCATTTTGTGATTTTGTGCGACTTTGTGACACCAAGCAGGCACAAGATCACAACTTCTGTCAGGCTGCGACGGGACAGCTCGGAGGGAAGAGTAGTGTCTGAGATACATAATTGAGCAGACCGAGAATTTCAGTTGTTTGACACAGTCAAAGCTTTAACCAATCCATGTCACAATGATGCAACATTACATAAAACTAAAAAAAAACTTAAAAAAAAAAATACATATATATTTTTAAAAGCCTTCCCTCTCAGCAATACATGGATATTGAGATTGTCTAAACAGCTTGTGTGGAAATTTGGTTGACCGAGTTGACGTGAGCGCGAATGAAATGTTTAAACAATTAGTCTCTGCCCAAAAATTAGGAATGTTGTAGCAAGAAGATGTTAATTTAAGCTGGAACTCCTTCAAAAACGACGAGAGATGACTGAACTGCAGCGCGTTGTTCTGACCACAAAGTTATTTACACGACACATTTGGCACTTTGAAAAAGAAACCAATAAATTACAGCGAATTCCCATAAAGCGACTGCACCCAGAACAAACTACATTAGTGCCTTGAACATGTCCACGGAGAAATTTATAGTGTGTTTATTATCCCAGTTTTTCTATAAAAAAATAAAAAAAAAATAATGAAAAGGAACATGATATATATCTTGGCATTGGTGTGATGAGAAATTGCATTTTTATGTACTTTTTTTTTTTTTTTTGGTACAGACCCATAACAGTCCTCCAATATCGCCCTCTGCTGGTGATCGTCCGCAGGTACACAATTCAACATTAGAGCTCCACGAGCATCTACACTGAGCACATGCTTAAAGAAGGACGGGCTAAAAATTAGTCACAGATCATGAAGAACAAAACTAAAGCCGGGTCGATTTGTTTTTCTTTAAGGGATTTAAGAAGATGAAACAATCACATATAATACATTGTTCTGATCGGGTATCTTAAAAAGTGCTACGAGCTTCGCATTTCAGGTAAAGTGATCAGCTGTCTGAAATAAGACAGAATGAGGAACAAAGACACCTCCTAGTAGACCGTTGTATTTCCTTCGTAAGGCGCTTGGTGAGCTTAAAACATGAAAAATTAAATAAAAAAAGGCGACAAACTTGAAGAGCAATAACTCGCATGTTAATATAAAGGAATGTATCCTATATATCTTCCACATATTCAATGTGAGTCAAAGCAAACTTTAAGGGCTACAAAAAAAAAATTAATCAGTGTTGCAAAACTATCTACTCTTAACGCATTTCATTTTTGAGCTCGAGCTCACAACATTTGATTTGGAATCTCTTGTCCCCTGAAATGTAGGTTTAAAAAAAAAAAAAAAAAGTCAACGACTGCTTGAACTCCTCAGTTGGATTTGATTCGTGCTGCTGTTCAGCGGCTCCTCCCCCCCCCCCCCCCCCCCCCCAAAAAAGAAAGCTACTTAAATAATGAGAGGTTTTGATCGAAGCAGAATTTTTTTTATGAGTGTTTCAAGTTTGAAGGACTGCGCTGGCTGTGACTGACAGGTTTTGGTGTTCGCTAGGAGGAGTCAAGTGGTAATAGCAGGGCCGGTTGTGTGTCACACCGGCATGTGCATCTCAGAGTACTCATCGTGACAGTCGCGCTCGTCAAACTTCGGCTCTGCGTCGTCTGCATCCAGCTGGGAGAAGGAGAGAGACGTCAGAATCGCTGCCCTGAACATGTATAAAGCTCCACAAACAAGTTACTCTTTTACTAAAATCTTTTTTTTTTAAATTTTTTTTATATAAATGCTCATTTTCTGCATCCTTTTTAAAGTCAGCCCACTAAAACGATCCCCTACGTTTCCCAGAATGCCTTTCCACGTCACCAAATTTGGTACAAAGTTAAAGTCTCCATCTCCTTGGACTGTAAAACCACAGCGGCTGTAGTGTAAATATTTGTCTGCTGATAACAGATAGTGAACAATCAAAGACAACGCAACCGACGTGTCGCCGAGTTTAAACGTATTGTGTGAATGCCGCCCTTTAAAAAACAAAACAAATCGTAGTTAAACAAAACGTACATTAGAAAAACCAAAGCTACATTCAATATGACAATAAAAAAAAAAAAAAAAAAATGTAAAAGCTAAATAAGCTGCCACAGATTTAATTTGTTGTCTCAGCAATCCAAAATATGATTGAGCTTTTCTTCGTGGTTCCTGTTTTCAGGAGAAAAGATTGGTGGGATTTTAAAATGTTGACTCGCATAGTGTCATAACATAATCTATTAATCCTCTAAGCTCCTGGGGAAGGAAGATTATAATAAATACATAACAATGACTTTACTCTGTAGCCGCATACAATAATCCATTTCACCATTACAATATTCCTTCATATTCTCCCAAACATCAGCGTAAATCCACGAGTAAATCTCCTTTCTAACTATAAAAAAAAAAAAATGAAGCCATTTCCATTATCAGTAAATCCACCAACCACGGCATCGCAGAATTTAAATGTACTCCTTTTAATAAGGCTGCCGTCTGGTGCAACTGCAGTGCTACGACCGCAGCGCGGCTCTGCAGCTCAGGTGGCGAAGGCAGGCGTATAAAGCAGCCCATCGCGCCCCCCTGTGGTCAACTTACACATGCCATCTCTCGGGGAGTGAAGACGCGTCGCAGGACGAACATCTTGATGGGGATGGTGAGGATGAGGACGAAGGGGAAAGCCAGAGACGCCTGGGTCGACATGACGGCCCACAGAGTCGCCAAACACCCCACCTGGATGCAGGTGAAGAGGTGCATGCGCACCGCGCGGACCTGGAGGACACAGAGGTCATCGGTGTGAATCCTCACCAGCGTTAAAGCAACGTTTAGATTAACAATGAAGGACCGAGTGACCCTCGTAACACCGTTAAAAGGAGAAACACCTGTTCAGATATTTTGCGGTTCAAAAAAAAAAAAAATGCAGTTAGACTGCTTAAGAAAAGCTGATCATTCAATAATCCTTCAAGTCAATTAGGAAAAAAAAAAAAAAAAGACCAACGATTCACTAGTTCTCAGTTTATTACAACATTTTATTAAATAAATCCCTAAATATGTAATCAACAGATTAATAAATCCCTAAATAATTCGTTGCAACCCTAATAGTTATTGATGTTTTAGTCCGAAATGAAAAAATAAATAAATTCAACACGGTTCCTGATGAGCAATTACTTCATCAACTACATTTAATTCCCTCTGACAAAAAAAAAAAAAAAAACAAAATCCTAAAAAATAATTCTTCTATTTGTTGCTGCTGCTGCTAAGAAACACTTGCAACTGATATTTTATTGTTTATTTTATTACCGAAAAAGTGTGATTCTTTTATCGGCACTTCAACCGTTTGATTAAATTCTTATTTCTTACATCTGAAACCTCTGTTGCTTTGTTTCCTAAGTTGTGGCGTCACCCTCCTCTCACCTTGCGCACGTAGCTGTGGTCAGGGTGGTACTTGGGAGGCATGAGGAGCAGCATCATCCGCTCCGTCAGCTGGATGCCTTTCAGCGACATCACGCCCATGTAGAGGAAGATACCAAACAGCACGGCCAGGGGGATCTGACGCAGTAGGTCACCGATCACAATGGACATGCCTGGGGAGAAGGTGGAGGTTAGCATGGAGAAACTCTGAAGGAAAAAAAAAAAAAAAAAAAACCAACAGGAACTTAAAAGCACTCAAATGAAGAAGATATCTCGGCGTCTTGACACTCACCAACCAGGATGGCGACCAGCAGCCCGGTAACCCTCTGCTCCTTCACCTCCTGGACGCGAGGCGTGTCACCGGGGGCGACGGCCTTGCTCATGACGGTGAGCGCGTTGACGTGGGTCACCGAGCGAACGGTGGCGGCGGCCATCCACGGCAGGCCGAACAGAGCCGAGCTGCCGCCCAGAACCACGATCAGCAGCAGGTCCAGGTGGAAGCCGGAACCCTTCAGCAACATCCGCTCCTTCTTACTGACGATCAGGCTGACGAAAGAGAAGCCGAGGTGGACTTTGTTGACACAGCGGGGAGCCGAGCAGCTCGTCTATGCATATTTTAAAACTTTGATTTATTGAGGGTTTACTGGCTGACTTCCCGTACAAACTGGACAACATTCACAATCCTTCATTCACCAGCTGAATGAAGTTTCGAAAAATTGAAGAATTTTTCAAAGTCACACCCGACGGGACTTTTTCCACACCGGGCGATTCAGACGGACGCGTTAGATGTTTTACGCGTGACTCAAGGAAACTCAACTCATTCCCTTTACGTCGGTTTCAGGTCGTAGAGTTGAGAAGTTATCGAGTTTAGTGAACGATCCCGCAAACCTGAACCAAAACCAAACACAAAGTCACGTCTCACTTACGTGGTGATCTGAGTCTCCATGAAGATGAGGATGAAAACCAGCAGAGCGGGAAAAGAGCAGGCGAACATCATCCAGATGGGGAACTCTCCGTTGGACCCGAGCGGGTTGATGAACCAGCCACGTTTCAGAGGACTCGTCACAGAGAAACCTTCGGGAACGCTCAGTTTCTGAACACAAAGTCAAAGCCTCAGCAAGACCGGATTTGTAATCTTCAGCATAAAGAACATGCGTCATCTCACCTGTGTGTACGTGTCTTCGAGGCTGCAATCCACCAGAACCATGATGAGGATTGCGATCGGTACCCCGAAATCTCCAATCATCCTGCGCAACATCGCAGATGGAGACAGTTTGGGCACAAGTGGCGACTTGATGTATTTTATGAAGCAAAATTAGAAAGATTTTTACAAACGTGCCCCTCAAACTACTGACAAGTTCACCAAGAGGCTCATATAGCAGCTTTAGGTCACGTGATGAGACGGAAAAGCAGAGGAACAGCTACTGAATAAACCCAATCAGACAACAAGAAAAGACATTCTTAAATTTTCTTATTTTAAGAAACACGATGCGGCTCTCGCGTCTCTCTCACTCTTATGTTAAATATGAACCTGCAGATAACAGCCAGTTAGCTTAGCTTAGCACAAAGACTGGAGACGGAAGGAAACAGCTAGCCGGCGTCGCAAAATGTTCACAGAGTGTTCAAACATTCATTTAAGTGCTGAGAACAATTTTAACATTCCAATTGAATAATGTGGCGAACCAACCTTTCATATCTACAGCATTAAAGATTGCTCATCGCAGTTCATCCTATTTTTAAAAAAAATACATCTTACAGGGTCAAAGGATGTAATTCGATTTTTAAGAAATTATATGTATTTTAACAAATAAAGTCAAGTAATATCTGCATTTTATAAGCAGCTGAATACCTAAACACTGAAAACAATGTTGACATGTGAAAAACATTCAAATGAACAACGCTAAAAATGTTTTATTTGAAGACAGTCTATCCGAATTGGTCCGCGCGTGATAGAATTATTCATTTAAACTAATGAACGTATCCGATCTAATACAGAAGTATTTATCTTCCCCCAGTGAGTGCTTAGTGGAGATTCAATTTCGCAACTAGTAATTCAGTTTCTATTAGGATCAAATCTTTACACCATTTATTTCCTTCCAAAGTGAAGGAAGGGGTTCATGTTTAAACGACTGATTGTAGCTTCTCACCCTTCCAGGGAAGAACATGCTGTTCTTGAACTTGCGCAGGTACAAGGCGATGAAAAAAGTTCCCGCCATGAGAACCAGAGAGAGCAACGCGGTGTTGGGCTCCCCGGTGACCTTCATCATCACCGGCAGGGTGCTGTCGCTCAGCACGAGCGTGATATTCTCCGCCGAGGCGTCTCCGCCCGTGCCGTTGTTCAGGGAGCAGCGTTTCAGCGGGTGCTCCTTGAAAATCTGCACACAAGAGGTTTCACGTTGAGCATTTCACTAGAAGAGTGCCCGTTGAAATCCATAAACACACGTACACGGGCTGTAATTACTTTCCGAGGAGGGATTACGATGTATTACAACCACAATTTCTGGAAAATGAGATTAACCCGAAGCCAAACGCCTTTCAAGTCTGTGCCATGAAACTGTAAAAATAGCAAATCTTCCCAAATTCATAAGCCCGGATAATAGCTCAAACTCTCAATCCATTTAACTTTCAAGGCCAATCAATCAGAAAAGATTTCAGGTGCGCTTGTTAGAAAAACATACTCATTTCGACCCCAAGTTTTGAATACGGTCCAAAGATCAGTCCGCTCAGTTCAGCGTCACCGACGTAAACCCGCAGCGGGCCAACCAAAACGTTCGGTAATCAGGAGTTGTTATTTCAGGGTCTCGGACGTACCCTGCCGAGCTTGATGAAGGTCTCGCAGATGAAGATGAGGGAGATGAGTAAGGAGAAGATTTCCTGGGTGAAGCGGGAGACGAAGCGCACCAGGAAGCTGCCCTCGAAGGCCACCGTGATGATGACGATGACGATGAGCCAAAACCCGATCCAGACGCGGCCCGTCAGGTACTCGATGCCGTTTGCGTCGCAGAACTGTGAGGACGCAAAAAACATCAAATCAACTGTGGGTTGATTCATGTTTTCACAAGTGAACAGTGTAAAAACAACAACAACATTTTCTTGTTCAAGTGCTGAATACAAAAACATGATAACTGTGATTCCTGCCTTTTTTTTTTTTTTTTTTTTATACCACTTTTTTGCCTCTCATATTTTTTGGGACATTTTCTGCCTGTTTTTTTTAATAAGTCAACGACAGGAAACAGAGAAGGAAATTTACATGAAACAAACATCCACGCTGTTTTCTATTCTTTAAGAACGATTTTAGGAAAAGTACAATATTAATGGCATAACAAGATTCTTTGTCAGATACAGAATAATTCATTTACAGAAATTCAGAATTGCCGGTGAAAGAAAGAAAGAAAGAAAGAAAGACTTTTTTTTTTTTTTAAATTATAGGCTGTTGTTTTCTATCCACAGACACTAAGTGAACTGACCAATCAACTTACACTGTAAAAAGCTTCTTCAAAGACCAACAGCGGTCCGGAGAAGCCCACAATCAACAGCGGCTGAGCCCCCAGCAAGCAGAAGATCACCCCCTGCACCGATGTCGACACGATGAGCTCCGAAACGCCGATCAGACCGTCCGTCTTCTCGCCTAGCGACACGCACGCACAATTAGCACCATGATAAAGACAAGCAGGGTGTTGAAGGCTCATCGACAGGTTGCTGACAGAGCCGTCATTATTAAAACAGGGTTTGACACAGGAGACGGTGAACACAGACTCACCCAGCAGACCCCCGAATGTTATGGCCGGAGAGAGGGCAGCGAAGTAGATGAAGATGACGGCGGCCATGCACTGACTGTTCAGGGCGTCCTTGAAGTCGCTGAAGTACTTCGGGTAACGCCGCCGCATGTCTTGTATCATCCCACCGAAGGGGCGCCCGGTGCGCTCCAAGGGGTCGTCTGACTTCTTCACAGGTTTGAGGAGGGCCGCTGGGCGACAGGACGGGTCAGGTTGTTAATTGCAATAGCAGCAAGTGAAATTTACGGCTCGAGAAGGAAAAGATCACCTTTTTCTTCAAAGCTTTTAGGCTCCAGTTTGACCTCCTGTTCCTCCCGCTTGCGCAGCATCTCCCTCTGGAAGCGGGCGACGGAGCGCAGCAGCTCGTCACCTCCCATCTCCGAAGGCGGCAGCACGACGCTGCAGTCCAGGAAGTTGTTGATGGCAGTCAGCAGGTCCTGCCTGTCGTCTGCCATGTAGGCGGCCTGGTGGAATTGCTGGTTAAGCGAATCAGACGAAAGCAAAGAAAATAAGCACGAGGGAGGGAACCGACAACAACTGCAGTTATTTTTCACTTGTTTGCAGGGACTGACTGGCACTTTATCTCACCGCAATCAACATCATTTCCCTTTCCTTTCTATTCTGGTCCCAGACTGGCTGATAAAATTACAACTGATGGCTCGAGGACACAAGAAAATGAATTTCCATCGATAATTGGAGGACAGCAGAAGGTGTCGAACAATACAGAGGACTTCCTGGGAATGCCATGTGATAAAGCCTCCGTAATAAAATACACTGAACTACATGGGAGGCTTGCTCTGGTTTAGTGTACATTTATTGTGTTTCTATTTTTTTTGTACAAACTTGTGGTCACAAAAACGTGTTTAACTCGGGTGCTCAGCGACGTCAATTGGAATACTTACTCATGACGGTTGTAGCTTCGCCCTGCTATATGTGCATCACCGTGCTGTGCTCTGTTTGAGCGAAACAGGAACAGCCTCTGAACTTTTTGATCGCCCTTCGTATGTATGAGCGATAACCCGTCTAGTCTTTAAAATTATACTGACATAGTGAGAGAAGGTCCAGGGTCTGCACCACCACCAACGCTCACCTTGTCGGACATGAGGGTGGAGATGGAGCGTCCTATCTGGTGGTAGTCCATGGTGGTGGTCGACGGTCCGAGCAGAATGAAGAGGAAACGGACCGGCACCGGCACCTCCAGGACGCACTCCAGCTCCACCGCCTCCCGCAGCCGCACGAACGCCATGGTGGGCTGCTCCAGGAAGTCCAAGCTGCCTGGGAGACCGCAAGACAGGACAGTCAACTACACACACCGAAAGACGAGTTGGTGCGTTTCATGTGGTAGTTTGGTGTTTGAACGAGGTTTTAGAGTATCGGTGACTCACCCACAAGGACCACCGTGGCCTCGGCATTTTCAGGAATCTTCTCCAGCAGCTTCAGCCCATGTTTGGACTTGGACCGGTGCATGCCGAAGGCCAGAGTCGGGTCCTTCTGCTGGAAACAGCACAGGTAAATCAGGATGACGGAGAATAGGAGTGAGTGACTGGGATTTTCTTTTCGCCGAACGCCTTCCAACCCCGACTCACCGCTGCTTCGGTCCTGTCCATGTTGATGTGCATGTCCGCGTCCCCCGTGGGCTGGGCGGTGCCCATGAGGGGGTCGGTCACCGACGGCTCCGGCTGGTGGGCGTGGTTGACGTTGTGGTGGTGCGTTATCAGAGTGCTGAGGCTGGCCGCCGAGATGTTCCTGGGGAAATGGCTAACGTGCTCCTTCTCATCGCTCGGGTGACTTGGGGAGGCGGGGAGATTCAGAGAGAGGTTGAGCAGCAGGAGGAGAGGCAGTGACCAAGCATGAAGCATTCTAACAGCAGGAAGCGTGGAGCGGTGAGATAAAAAGCAGTTTAACAGCGTCTACTACTCAAACGTCACTGATAGTCATTAGTCACTGGAGTCAACCAAAACATCTGACATGACACATTTAGTGACTTTTAAAACCCTTTCAGACATAAAAAAAAAAAAAAAAAATCAAAATCTTCTTGTTTCTTTTTAAAATAATGTGACGACAAATTTTTTTTATCCACAACTTGCAGAAGACAAGAGGAATTCCTTGTTCATGACACATCAGTCCAACAGTTGATACAACAGCCAGAATAATAAAAATAGCTGATAAACTGAAGTTAAATTTTACTTCTTTTTTTTTTTATTGATACATGTAGCATCTTCAGCACCATAATGTACAGCAGTCACTAAGGCATGTGAAGGATAAAAAAAAAAATAAAAAAAAAATCTCTTTTCGTGGTGTATCGTGACAAATTATGTTAAAAAAAAACTGCTTTTCCTTTTCAATTTGATTCATTTAATAGAGATTTAGGGACTTAATGAGGTGAAAGTATAATTTTTTTCACAAGAAAAAAGGCATAGAGTCATAATTTTTAGTCAGTAACAGAATTTTTAGGATTTTGAAACACCTACTATTTATCTTGGGATGTCTATAGAGGTTTAGGAATCATTATAAACTGTACAGTGGAGTTGTTGGTCTTTAATAAATGTGCTAAGAGAAATGGAAATCTGTGTCAGCTCATTTGCTGCATCAGCCGCTGCCAGTCACCTGTGTTTAAGCAGCAGGGCCCTCAGGACATTGGCTCGGTCCTCTGCTTTGATCTGGTCAGAAATGATCATTTGCTCCACCACCTGGTGGGCGATGCCAGGCAGGGTCTTCTGGTCCAGGTCCAGCAGCACCGCACCTGCACAAACACACACACACACACACACACACACACACACACACACACACACACACACACACACACACACACACACACACACACACACACACACACACACACACACACACACACACACACACACACACTGAGCTCAGTCATCTATGAACCGCACTGCTGACTTTTAGGCATTAAAAACACCACATGTACTCAAATGTACTTTGTTTCTCTAACCGTGGGAGATGGCCTTTCTGAGCTCCAGCAAACTGCGGAAAGACAGCGAAGCGACGTGAGGTTTCCCCCAGCGGTCCGTCTCCTCCTCCACGTCTTCCTCAAACTTGATCCAACGGGCCGTCTCCTTCCACTGCATCGCCTGGTTCTTGTCCATCGTCAGCTCGTTCAGCTCCACAAACACCTGGAAACGACGACATCACGCAGGTGTGGGTGAAAACATTCACACTGTCCGCACATAATGACGACATTCAGATAAGTAAAGCACTTGGTCTGGTCAGGTTGGTCCACTTCAACTCGATTTAGTGATTCAGTGGAGCACTTTGTCAACTCGCATATCAGAAAACAGAAACCATGTTTACCAAGTGAGCAATCTGACATCACGCAACTCACAAACGCAAAATGTCATCATTGCAAACTGGAGAACCTACAGATGTTAATAGGTTCTACTAAACACTTCCTGTTCTTGTTTTATCCCTCATGGTAAGTTTGATTTCACACTTCAACCTTCAGCAAGATAACTGATTGATCAAACGTGTTATAGATGAGATCAATGCTTAAGAGTTTACCCAAATCTAAATGAGCTGACTACTGTATTTGAAAAAAAAAAAGAAAAGTTTCTTGGATGTTTGAAAATCAATCACAATAAATAGAGAATTATACAAAATATATATATATCATTATTGCTTTCTTAATAATTCTTTTTGGAACTTTAATAGTAATAATTTGTATTTAGCATTTATAGGCAGTGTACGAAATAGTAGAGATGATGACTTCTAACGCATTATAACGTAGTTGTAGGCAGATAAAAGGATTTGTGTGGGCCCAATAAGTGGAAGAAAGAATATAAACCGATATGAATACTAATATGATAAAACACAGTTGTAACAATATAAAATATGTCTTTATAGCAGTGACCTACATCACTTTAAAATATCCTTATCTGTGTACAACTACATTGTAGAATGTAATACTCGATTTATAACTTAATCACAGAGGCACATCTTAAAAAATAGTTCCTTAAAAAGTCTTCAGTGCCTCGTCAGTATCCAGTCGCTACTGAAAGAAGATTAATTGAACACCATGCTGGTCAGTCACAGACCTCTGTGTGATAACAACCAAAAAACAAGCCGGAAGAAATGTTCCCTCCGTCTACAGTCTCGTGCCGTTATACACCTGCTGCATGCCTGTGAAATCACGCTCACACGGTGTCAAACCTGACTCTGGCCGGTCACCCAGCCTCACCTTCTGGTACCGAGCCATTTGACCGGAGTCCATGTCCAGCAGGACGCCTTCCAGCCGCGAGGCAGAGCGGTACACAACCACCGGTACCGACTGGAGGAGCGAAAGACGGCGCAGGAGAGGACTCAGACACTCGGACACAAGCGACAGCGGCACAAAGGACGCGACCCCTCACTGTCACACACATACCCGCAGGTAATTCTT
This sequence comes from Brachyistius frenatus, assembly GCF_029030835.1. Taxonomy (NCBI): domain Eukaryota; kingdom Metazoa; phylum Chordata; class Actinopteri; family Embiotocidae; genus Brachyistius; species Brachyistius frenatus. Next base: position 1,710,042 of record NW_027210620.1, on the reverse strand, counting down.
CCTCATCACGAACACCTGACAGGGACCTGTTGTCTGAGCGGGCTGCCGGGGGCTCGGCGTTGCGCATGAGAATGCGTGCGTGTTAATAAAACATAGCTCCCCCCCCCCCCATCCACCGCCTCTCTCAGGAGCTCCCAGGGTCTGGTTACCTAAGCTCCTCTCGCCCCTCTTTTTTTCTTCTCCGTGTGTGAAAGGAAATAACTCATTCATTCATTTTTAATTGTCTCCTTCCCTCCCTGTCCCATCAACAAAAAAAGAAAGGGCAGAGCTAAACTTGAGAGGGAAAGAGGGCAAAAACATCTCCGAGGATTTGCCACATTTTAAAGTTACAGTTGAGACAATTAGGCAAAATGTGAAGTACAAAATAAAGACAACTGTCATTGAATTTAAAGGCCCAGTCTTTAATTTTCTGACCATATAAATAACAGGTTTATTTATTCATATCGTTGAAGAATATACCAGCCAAGTCCCTGTGTTACATGTTCTACACACCTCTCTCCCTTATTTCCGGTCTGCCTTCTCAATAATCAGTCCAGTATTAATAGACTTAAAAATGTCCACAAAGGTGTGAGGGGTGAATTTGATCAACATGTTATTATTTCATTTCTTTATACTTTCTTAAAAATTCAAATTTGCATCTCTTACTACACTTAATAGCTTGAACTTTTAACCAATTCCTTACAAAAATGGCTAACATTAATTGAGTATGAAAATTAGAGTCTAACCGATTCTGGGCTTTTGGGGCCAACACAGATATTAGAAAGTACAAAAAAAAACCAACTATCAACTATATTAACTAAAATGTGGTCACCAAACATTTGTGACAAAAATGTGGGATGAAGGCAGGATGTTTTATAATAAACTTTACTGTTCAAAATGACATCAGTGCACTGAAACAGTGAACTTCATAGGAAATGTAATAATTTTGAATAACTTTAAATTAAGAGAAGATCAAATAGAACAGTTTCCGTTTTACCTGAAGCCTCTTTGTCTGCATTATGTTCTGTAAAATAACGTTTTTAACATATAAACTGATACCGATACCAACATAAACTGCCAAAATTGACCAACCGTTAAATCAATTGGGCTCTAATGAAAATAATAATTAGTTGCTTAATTGTAGTTTAATGTTAGTCTTGTTGACTCTTGTTTATAATAAGATCTCAGATTGTACCTTAACTACAACCAACCACAAGAAAAAAATCCCAACCCTGTCCTCCTGTCTCTCCTAATTCTACGAAAACCTTCTTACTTAAGAAAAGCTTTCAGCGGAATAAATGTAGGCACTTACGAGGCTGAAAACAAGACCAACCTCAGACTTGACATTCGTTGGTACCAAGTGACACCTGTTCGGATTTAATGCGGATGATAAGAAAGTGCTATGCCTCACCTCATGAGGGGTGTGGTCCTGCTTGCGGCTGCGAATGCTCGGCTCTTTGTGGTCTTTGCTGGTGTGCACCACCTGTCCCTTGGTGCTCTTTCTGACCAGGTGTCTGCGCATGCCGGGAACATCTTCGAAGCGGTGACCTGGAGGAGGAGGGAGGAGAAGAAGGGTGAGAGCCGAACACCTCCAAACACTAATCCTGACCAGACACAGGAAGCCAATACAATTCCGCAAGACGTGATTTCAAAATAAAAGAGCAGGCAATTAAATCCTCGCACGATACAGTCAAGTTGCACAATTCTCCCGTCTTATTTCAATCTTCTAGATTTTTCATCTTGAATTAGGGCTGGACGATATGGGCAAAATCAAAAGTTCGGATATTTATGACCAAATACCTCAATATTGAGTTTGTGACCATTTCGTAGGGACGTCGATTTTAATAAATAATCATCGATAATGTGGATAGAAAGACTAAGTGGGTAAAGGCAGATAACAGAACAGTTGTAGAAGTTCAGAAAATTATCTTTTTTTTACTGTACAACCTTTAAAACTAAGAAAAGACAACACCTATGCCATAATATACAAAATCTTAGACAATATCTAGTTTCATATCACAATATTGATATAAAATCAATGTATAAGCCTTAATTTAGATCTCAGCCCACTGAGTCACAGGCCTCTTTGCTTTTGTGTGTGTCTGTGATCCCAGAGCAGGGAGTAGAGTTACTCATGCTGGCAGCACACCAGGCACTGAAAAGGATGTGGAGAAAGACACTGAATGGCACAGGCACACTGTGAGAAGCAACTGTTCTGCCGGGTGTTAGAGTTCAAAGATTAATGGACCTGCTGGCAAAATACTCAAGTTGATCCGAGGAATGAAGGAAAAGACAACTTCACTGTGATGATCAAATCCGAGAAAACGCTTTGAACTCTCTTCACAAAATGAGCTACCCAACGACAAGAAGATAAAGTTTGAAATATTAGAAAACAAACAAAGAAATTTCTCAAGCGCCTTACCGTTATCAGAGCTTGTAAGTCCTATGTAACAAACAGTGACGTTCTTCATCAACGTTTTAACTCATCTGAAACCCCTTAAAATGAGTGACTTCCTACTGCTACCTTCAGTTTTTATTGAGATGTCTCACTGTCAAGTCGCTCCACCACATCTGACTGCAGTTGAAGGCAGACCCCGGAGTAAAACGAGGCCTGACTGATGCGTGGATCTTGCAGGAAGAGGAGGGTTTTGTCGGGGGGTTGGGGGGGGGCGCGTCGCGTTAGAGCTGGCACTGCCACCTGACTACGTGACCGACCTCGCCGCTCCAACAGAGAGGGAGTGCACTCCGGAGGGCGACTTGTGCTCAAAGTTTGGGCAAATTGGAAAGTTGCCTTTTTTTTTTACCTGACCGGCGCCTGACCCCGCGGGGAGCTGAAGCCATCAGAATGCATCAGCGAGCAGAGGTGTTAATTCGCTCAGGTCGAACAAAAGGGGAGGGACAGTGATCTAATAATTCCTATTGTTGAGCAGCAGCCAGAGACAGAGACACTTTCCCAGGATGATTTACGGTGGCGAGAAGCAGATAAAAGAAGACACGGAGAATAACTGGTGTTGATTGTGTTTGTAGGCACGACTCGTCCTCACTAGGCCTCACAATGACCAACATCTGGACAATATCAAACCCACACCTCCATCTTCAGCCTCCTTGTTTGGCCTTCAAGTCGACTTAATTCTTCCCCTTGTTTCTCTCCTCTAATGATTAAAAGTTGGAAACTGAAGGTCCAGGTTTCACAATTAGCCACCGTGTTGGCTCGGGCCCGAGTCCAGGGGCCTCAGCTGACAGCGGGAACGGCTAATTTAATAATGCCGGCCTGTCTGCCGTACTCTCTGATAAGCTGGCGCTCTCTGCTGAGGGGTCGGCTCCCTGACGTAAATCACCCCGGCCCCCGAACACAACCCCACGCTGGGGGCCGGGGGGGCCGCGAACGTCACGGGCATACACACCGCTAGGAAGCTTGAGAAGAAGTTCAAATGACAGAGTAGCAACATTTTCCAACAAGCCTCCATCCCTCATAACCTTTGAGAATAAGCCAATTGAAAAAGGTCTAATTGATGGGTAGAAATATTGACTCAAAACCATGAGCGCACAAGGTGGAAAGGTGGTATATATACCTATACATATACCTGTATGTATCACATTTTGATACACTGTTGGCCGAGAACACAAAAAAAAAAAAACTCTTTGCAAAGGATCACAGAGACTCTAAATAAATTCGGAATCGGTTACACCAGCGAACAGTGTTGTTTGTGTTTACTACATATTAAACTTCTGCAATACTTATAACCACCTCGAGAAGTTGACGAGGCAAACGTGGAGCAAAATTAGCACGTATTTATTCACTCTTTTTCAACTCTCCTGAAGGAAACATCTGATCAATGCTCCACTGCGTTCAACAGCGAGTCGCTGTTTGCTGATCATAGAGTGCACTACGGGTCTTTTTAGAGCTTTTTTTTTTTTTTTTTTTTTTTTTGATGGAAGCAGAGCTGATAAGAGCAGCACAACAAAACCAAAACAATGAACATCATGTAAAGCTGAGAGGAGCTGCAGAGTTGGCTGATAATTATTTGTGGGTTGAAAATAAAAGCATATGATGGGGTCCATTGTTAACATCAAAATGCTAATATAAAGTATAAAAATAGCAAAAGAAGTACACGGAAGTAAATTTCCATGAGAGATAACTGATAATATAAGTTGAATTTTTAAAAAAAATATTTCACCTAAAAACATTCTCTTAAGAATTATTAACAACAATCAAACTCCTCAAAACCAAACACGGGACTATATTGCGACATTCAGGGTGCATTCTATGTGGAGGTCACCTATTTTATCAAATGCCGTCATAGCGGGTGACGACATTAAACTCTGGTCGATTCTGTGCTGGCGGGTAAAAACGACAGAGCTTATTCGAATCGAGCAAATGACAGTTGCTCAAACACTCACTCTTGATGCCGTCCAGGTCGGCGGAGGCCAGCGTCTGGGCTTCGCTCTCATCAGTGGGGATGCGCTCGTACTTGGCCTGCTCAGCACCCGTCATGTTGCCCGTGCGCCGGCGCTCTTGCAGGTCGTAGCTGCGGCTGCTGGAGGAGGCCCGGCCTAGCGGTGCGTGTTCAGGCGGGACCGACTGCGCAGCGGCGCTGGACGTGTCGGACGAGGCTGATTTACTAGAAAGATGCAGAAAGCTCGGAAATCAAGGAGTGACAGAGGGAACGATTGTTTTAAGGTGGTTTTCTTTTCCCTAAAAAAATAAGAAGCTGGAAACTTCACAGACAGAAACAAGGACTTAAATATTCAAGTGTTTCCTTTACTGCCTTTCTTTTTGTTGTGACAGGACTAATATCTCTGCACTCCGCTTGTACTTGGATCCACATATTACTGCCTTCTGCTCTATCAGGTGCAATTCAATGCTCAGCCAAGACAAATCCTCCCAAAACAGACATAATTAACTTACCGTCTTTGCAAAGCCAGACCTCTGCAGTATTTCAAGAGTGTAAAACACCCTCTGGACTAAACTACCGTATCCTTAAGGATGTTTAATAAAAACAAATCCTCTGTGATTACGTTCGACTGAAAACCAGCAGACCGTGTTTATGCAGCTTCATCCCAGCGCAGATTAAAAGTGGAAAAGTACATGTCATAGGGGGAGCCCGGGGCTGCTGAGGTGTGTAGTGTCGTCTATAGCGACAGGTGATTTATGGGTCTCTGAGGACAGGGTTGCTCTGGTCCGTCAGATCGTGCCCAGCAGGCCCACTGGATGCCTGAGACATGGTAACGTACATTTTGTGCCTCACTGTCCAATCACACGTCAACCTGAGTGGTCTCGCCTGCTCAATATGGCTGTGAGTTGCAGTCAGCTACATGACAAAAAACACGCGTTACACAATCATCACAGCAGGTAAAGCATGAGTATAAACCCGACAATGTCTCACGCCTCTTTTTTTATGATCACTTTTCTTTTTAACTAGAACGAAACTCACTCCGTGGAAGCTGAATCTTCAGGATCTGCTCCTTCAGCAGACTGCGGGACGATCTCCAGCTCCCGGGCCGAGTGACGACTCTTTTTGCCACGTTTCCGCACATTGTCCTCGTCCGAGACAAAGAACTGTGGAGGGAAAACACAGTGGGAGAGCGCTGCCTACTGTTAGAAAAGACAGCAAACTGCAAATTCAGATCAGGATCTTCTTATGAGAAATTTAAAGAGTGGAGACAAAAAGCCTGAACAATCCACAAATCCATAAAGATGGTTCTTTATACATGTCAAATTGAAATGTGAATCAGAATTAAAAGTAGAAACATTGATTTTACAAATTTCAAGAAATTTCGGGAATTTGACTGAATGAATTTGTCTGAGGTCTTTCTGTCTACGTCACAATAAAGATAAACAACTCCATACTCAACAGCAGTATTGAAGATTGCATCAGTTCCCTGTGTTTATATAATTCAAACGACTGTATCTGTTTAAGTAAAATATAAGGACTTGCACACCAGCACTGTATCTCACCAAGGACTGCACCTAATTCAGCTCTATATCTGAGGTTTCCTTAATTTTTTATTTTATTTTTTATTTTACGGGATGTGATTAGTGTTTCTATTTTGGGGCACAACTACAGCAATATTTATTTTTTAAATGATATCTATTTCTAAATATTCTTTGGATTTAAAAATGTTGCAGTCATATAGACATTAAACCAAGAAATGTTTACTTGCTTCCCATGAAGTTTGTTTTCATCTTTTTCTGTAAAATACAACAATAAAGCGACAAAAACAGAGCCGACGGCAAAACTTTACAACGACCGATGATTTTCTGCAAATTCTTCAGCAGTGAATACAGTTTAGTTACATTCTGCTCAGGTTAAATATGGTCCTTTTCGGTTAAGTGTCATAACAGCAATCAAACTTGAAACCCACTGATGAATGATTGAGATGACGCTGAAATATTGATAGAGGGAAATATGGTAATGCAACAACAGTGAGCGAGCAGGTTGGGTATCAGAGCGTGGACTATGGCCGTTTGAACCGCAGCGCATTCCTGAACGCTCAGTCACCTGCATCTGAATGCCAATCGCTTCGGACGTAAACGGACGCTTTGACCCCATTCGGAGCTTCATATACAGCTTTTCTCGTTTAATCTACACAGCATATGAATCAACCAACACAACAGAGGGTGTTTTTTTTTTTTTTTTGATCTGCTGGTTCAGATTTATTACAAAGCAAATGAAGTGATTGAGATAGTTTGGAAGACCGTGTCATCATGACATGTTTTGGCGGGTAGACTTCATTCTTGGCAGTAGTTGACAGCAGGAGTCACAATAAAGCAGATGGAGTCTAAAAATACTATATTTATAGTGCAGCTTTGAAAATACATTTTCTCCAAGGTGTTCGTGATAAAGCCTCAAAGTATATTTGATAAAAATTCGGGTTTTCTTTATTTCAGTAGTCTATGAATCAATTTGAAGGTCAAGAATATGATCAGAATCAAAGTTTGAGCAAAATTGTCAAACGTTTGATGGTTTTAGTTATTAAAATGTAAATGTTTGGAGATTTTCTTTCCTTCATTTCTTTTAAGTTACAGTAAACTGGGTATTTTGGGGGTTTTGTTCTGTTATTTAGACGAAAACAAAAACTTAAGGACTGCAACAAAAAGGTTACTTGAGGTTTTCGGACATTTTCAGTGTTTTTAGATGTTTTACACACCAAATGAATAATTGATGAATCAACATGCGAACAAGCAGATTGATAATCAAATGAACGAACAAAGACATCATGAGATGGAGCCCTACCTTTCGCATAAACATGTAAAAATCAACAATAATACTAAATCCTTATAAGAATATTTGTACTCCCAAATACAGTATCAAAGGACTGAAACCAATAGCTGCTGTAGCGAAAAAAAATTCCCCTCGGGGATTAATAAAGTAACCACCTAACCTAACCTAACCTAGTATGAAGTCAAATGTTTACCTCCACCTCTTTGACTCTCTCCGCCTCAGACGTGGCCTCTTCCTCCTCTTCCTCTTCATCGTCTCCTTCCTCTATGGGGCCACTGGAGGAGGCATGGGTGCTGCTGTGGTCTTTGTCCTTCCTCCTCTTCTTGTTGCCCTTCTTCCGGCGTCCCTCGGAGGGCAGTTTGGACAGAGACCGGTGGATGTGGTGAGAGGAGTGACGGTGGTCTGCGGAGGAGATACAGCAGACACAGAGGACGAAGATGAACCACTGTCGCATTAAATGTGGCGCTTGTTCTCATGGCTGGATGCTGAACGTGCAGACAACAACAGCAACAGTGCAGCTTGTGTTTACATTCAATGTCCTCCTCGTGGTAGGTGTGCAGCTGCTCATCGGGTACGACAGCAGCAGGGCTGAGGATCTGATGGAAGCGCTGGACACCCAAGGCTTTGTTCAGGTCCCCATCGTCTTCCTCTTCTGGGCGTTGACTCCCTTGTCGTGATGAAGCAGCAGGATCCTCTGGCTGCAAAAACAACAGAGGAACAAATAAATAAACAAGACAAGATTAAAACATCAAAAACAATAGGAATATTTACAAACTAATGCACAATATAAGGATAAAATTGTAAAATAAAAAAAACACTCCGAAATTAAGAGTTTTTAAATATCCACACCGACTATATTTAAAGTATTTTTTTTTTGTCATTTCTCGAGTGTGAACAAACGCTGAACCTGCTGAGAATGAGTTTTCACTCAAACCAACACCAGAGGGAGTCGTGGTCCCGTGAAAACATCACAGTCCGGACGTCATATGACGAGTCTTATCTCTGAAGCATTCTTCAGTATGAGCTTTAAATTGGAAACAATAGCCACGTGCTTTGATCAATTCCGCTTCCTGCATGCTGTGGTGTGACGGGGATCATGTGGGTGATAACGGATCTGTTTTCTTGCAGCGTGATGCAGCACCCTGCTGCGCCCTGCTCTGCCGGTGGGATATTGTGATAAGGATGGACTGCAGCGACAACGGCAAGAGGATCCACTGCGGCTGACGGGATCGTGGTGCACATACCTCACGGCGGACTAACTGTTACCACGGCTACTGCGCAGGTGCGCTCAGATCCTGCAGGGATCCCTTCCTCTGGCAAAACCCGGGGGGGCCACAAGCCATCTGATGCTCCGTTTAAACGGTTCTCACGACAACCGACATGCCAGTCATATATTAGGTTTTTGTCTGTGCTGCAGGGAGCAACGGAAAGCATGCGATGATAAACGACTACTCTTCTCCCACCTACAGCTCCCTCTTGTTTTTGTGTGTTCGAAAAGCACACAAATAAACCATAAGGCATTGAAAACATGGTTTAGTTGAGAGATACTTGTATGGAATATTTGTGCGACTACATTTCAGGAAGAAATATAAACTTTTTACAGTACAATTTAGTGATCTTCCCATTATCTCACACCTCCTCAGAAACTATCAAATTAAAATACTTAACTGGATCTAAAGTAGTTAAACCTCAACCCTTTTGATTTTAATACTTAAAGTATATTTTGGTTATAAGATTTCTGTACTTATAGGTAAAAAAAAAAATCACTACAGAACCTTTGCATTTGAACACAATAATGTTAAATTGTAGTATTGGTATCTAAAGAAACAGAACTTATCAAGATGCAGAAATAAATCCGTAAATAAAAAAATATAAATTAAAATCAACTGTTTCCGCCCAAATCAACGTCACAAAGAACAAGAGCTGGAAGTTACATAAAACATGCTGCAGACCAGCTTTGTATACTTCACGCTACATTTTCAAAAGCTTTGACGGCGCCTGTCTAATTTACAAAGGTCATTTCGGCACATCAAGCTCATCAAATCCATCATGACAAGAAAACGTGAAGAGGAAACTCAAGAGTTCATCCGGGATTCACAATACAGATGTTCATAAATGCAGGCATGTGCAAGAAGGTGTGAAAAAGTGATTCCCATGACCCGTGTTACTATGCAGCGTTTTACTGGAACCCGTTTTTACATGCCACGCGAAGGTGACAGAAGCAGAAAGCTGCACCGCGCAAAACTGTGGACCAGCTGAGATTTAGAAGTAAAAAACTTCTCGGCACACATTCAATATTTAACCAATGTTCAATTCCTCGTGTAGCTTTTGGTTTTTCTGACAAGAGACTCAAAAAGAGGAATGAAAAAAACTCTACATTCGCCTCAGTGACCTGCAGAACAAATTACCAATGACTATTCAGCACTTAGGACCAATCTTTTAATAATAAATACTGAGATATATCAGAAAAGTATGTTAATATAAAGGTTAAATCAATATTTTTTTCTTGAAAACATGTCAAAAACTAAAAAGAAACCTTTTCAATTCTATGAATAGGCGTCACCCCATGGCCGCATCACTACATTAATAGTTCGATATTTAACTCGATGAAAAACGTGGAGTACACGTCTCCTTTACTGGAACCCTTGGGATTGCTGCTACACGATCCGGCAGCTTATTTTTACAGAGCCCCTCATTCATATCATGGTTTCACAGTGAATCCCCAGAGGTGGGAGAGATGTGTGAGGGATTCTCAAAGAGGCGAGAGAATTTTCCACAACCAGCACCGAGTACGAAAACAAGCCGAGGGGCGCCGAGAGAAAACAAAAGTTACCAGACGCTAAAGAAACGTTTCAGTAGAGACACGCCTCGCTCACGGCAACGGGAGCTTAATCGAAAACATGGTTTTTGGTGACAGCAAGAGTCCTCCAGCGTGACAACTCTGCAAGCTCCGACCCTCAATAAGAGGCAGGAGATATCCCTCTACTCCTGCTTATGAACAGCCAGGAACAAAAACTGATGGTGACATTCATCCCCACATATTAACTTTGCCACATGAGGCCTAAATTTAGACCTACAGGTGCTTTTAGTCAAATACTGCATCTTCAGGGGCAGTTTAAATGCATAAGAATACACTTTCCCACAAGTGCATTTTTAAAAGGTAATATTGAGGGAAGATGTGTTGAAAAAAAATCCACAAAATGTGTTCACGACCGTAGGACATATTTGAGGCTGATTATTTGAACCCTGAATGAAAAACAGCAGTCCAGGAAGCTAATCCAATCTACTTATCCAATGGATCCAAGTAATGAAAAAACAATTCATGACTATGCTGGGATGAAGACATTATTGGACACATAAGATTGTGCTGAAAATTAGAAGAAAAAAAATAAAGGTAAATATACTTAAATTGATCAAAGTTGGTGTCAAATGAGCTTTGCATTACAATGACAATGCCAGCATTTTAATTTCAATTTTTCTAAGCGCTGAACTGAGATGCTAAACATCTGCTATTTAGCATGAAACAAAGAACAGCTGAGTCTGATGGGAACCTCATTCATTTTTCAGGTTATTGATTTTAAACCAAAGTGTTGGCTTCAATTAAATTTTGACCTGATGATGGCGCTGGAGGAAAAGTAAGCGCCCACCGAAGTGTTGACCATTCATCCAAAAGTGAACATAAATATTTGTACTAAATTGAATGTAAATCCATCCTGGTGGTGGAACTGATAACATGGATAGAAAAAAAAAAATCAATTTGGCACAATGTATTTAATAAATAAAAATTACTCCCACTAGAAAGCAAGAATATGACCAGCGAAAACAGAAAACACTAAGAAAAATAAGTAATGTTCTTCTCTTTTAGCTTAAATTTATTAATTTAATTACCGAGTCACAGAGTGGATCTCGTACAGCAGCAGCAGCCAGGTTTTAAAAAAGCCGTGTACATGTGCAAGTGACTGTGTTGTATATCGAAGTGGACAGTCCACAGTGCGTGTGGAGGCTGCAGGAGATTATCTGTGTCGTATAGTAGTCTCAAATCCCACACAGTCAGCACTTGGAGGGAAAAGAGGGGGATAGGCTGCGGATTTCCATGACTCTGCAAGGAAATCCCAGCGCACAGTACGCTCAGGGTTTCTGATTATTCTATGAAAGTTGTAACCCAGTTTTAACCTCGGCCAATAGTGAAATGTGTATTATGCAAGCCCTGGTTTTCGCAGCCTTCTTATTGAAAAATGAAAAGGGATGTTTACCACGGTTAAAATCAGACCAAATACACACATGAGCTCGTTCAATCGGTTTGTTTTTTCCTTTCTGTGTGGATATAACGTTCATTTAATCACATTTGCACCGGGAATTGGGCTTTCAGCAGCCATCGGCTTTATCTTTTCAATCTCCTGCAGTAGCCTGAGATAACGACTTCCCTCCTCACTATTATATAAGGTGAATGGTTCCCTCTGATAAACTCGGAGCGTACTGAGCGAGGGTCAGTTGTGCAGCGGCTGCCAGATGCATGTCACAGGAAGAAAGAGGTTAAGACTAATAAAAAGTGATATGGGGGAGAGGAGGAGGTGTGAACCACGCAGAGCTGATCCTGACTGCTAACGCCTTAATGGCTCACTTCCGGACTGACGGGGTCTCACTGACAGTCAGTGATACATGTGCACTGTAATGTCAAAGTTCACTAGTGCAATATATAAAAGGAGACGTGACGACAGCACAGATTGGCTGCATGTTGTCGGGTAGTTCCCAACCCAGGAGGGGCAGGAAGGGTCACAAAGTGATTTTGAAGGACAAAGCAGAATCAAAAATATACTGCGGAATCGTCCGTACCTAAACAATAAAACTTTACTCCTCAAGGCGGCAAGACAGACAACTTCCATGGACAGGTCATCCATTTTTTATAACAGCTTTATTATAGCTTAGTTCAGCATGAAGACTGGAAACATGAGGGAACTGTTCTCCTGACTACGTCCAAAGACAACAAAATCCACCATCAGCACCTCTAAAGCTCAGTAATGAAAACAAATTAAGTTTGCTTGGTTTATTTTGTGCAGTTGGCTTTATGCTACGCTGAGCTAACTGGCTTCTTAGTCACGCTCAGAGATGAGAGTGGCATAAGGAGAGCAAACAAACATTTGAGATCACTTTTAAGGAATAGTCTGACATTTCTTAGCAATGAGCTCCTGGATTTTTTTTCTATCACCGCAAGCAAAAATATGAGATAGTTTGGCAAATACAGCAACCGCTGTAAAACCAACACATGATGTTTTTACACATAGTCCAGATTTAACATGCGCATTAGTGAGTTCTAGAGGTGCTGGTGGGCTGAAATTATTCCCCATGAGCTGTCAGGTAAGCTATTCTCATTGTTTCCCGTCCTTATGCTAAGCTAAGCTAACAGGCTGCTGGCTCCACCAACGTATTTATCCTATCGACAAAAGAGAACCATCACAATCTTGGCAAAGAAACCAAATAAGCGTATTTTCCAAAATGTCAAACGTCTCCTTTAATGGGACATCAGCCAGAAAAGTTTGGGAACCGGTGGTCAGATGCAGCAGGTGGTTGCACTGCAGACTTGCCCTGGAGCAAGGACACCGAATATGTGGGTTCCCGAATGACCTCTGGCATTTCTGCACAACATACAAGCAGAGCTCTGCCACAAGAAATAAACCACATTATGGGGCTTAACGTGACCACTAACAGCTTGTTTCTCTTCATAAATGCAAAATAAAACCTCCAGAAGAACAGTTTTTATCTGTAATATGTTAGATTAGTTAGATGATGTTGAAGTCGAAGTTCTCGGTAAAGAAACCTTTTAAAATCCACCTGTTGATGTTAGAGCGGTGATTATCTCTAACCAGTGACGCATTAAGATAACATTAAGAAGCAATTATTATCTTGAATTTAAAATGACTGAGGAAAAAAAAAAAAAGGGTTGATGAAGTATACGTGCAATCTCAAAAGCACAAGAACCAGACTTAACATTAACCTGCTGCAGACTTCGTGTTTGTGTACAATCACCCGGAGAACCAAAGTCAACCTGCACGTACTTAGAAAATCTCTACTGGCAGCCTTTAGGATAATAGATAATGGCAGACTGGGAATGATTAGCAGGCTAAATATGACATGCACAAATGGACAGTAAAGCACACTTTGGACTCACATGTTACCTTGAGTCTTCTACGCTGGAGGTGGACAACAAACTCACCTTAAATGAATACAGAAAGTCCATCAGACTACATGCAGGTGTGTTACCGCAGCCTAGAACGTAGTGAGATAGCTGTATTTGTTTTTCTCAGTGTCAAGCGTGAAAAGCTAAAAGCGCCGGAAGACTTTTATCAAAGGCAACCTGTTCCACATTTCAGCTTGCCCCCGTCACGTGACCAGGGCCGATCTTCAGGGCAGGAAGAAAACATTACTCAAACGTTAGTTTCACAATGTTAGACCTTAAAATCAAACGGGATTATCTGAACTCTCCCTGGCCACGCACACAAACACGCATTGTTTAAGGAGATAATAATTAACTTGGTGTAGTTGGAGCCAAGGGAGCAGCCAATGACTCCTGAGGCCCTGTCATAGCGCAAACAGTTTTATCTCCAGTGAGCTTCTTGGTCATAATGTTACAGCCAAATTGTATCCAAGTCAGAGTCTGGTTCACTGCCGCAGCAAGTTTTATAGCAGCCAACTGTCTTACACAGAGCAAACAGCAATAAAGACGAGCTGATTGCTGTGATGAAAATCTTCAAGAAGAAAATCAAAGTTCACAGAGGCTGGAGTTAAAAAAAAATAGATAAAAAGGGTGATGGCTCTTTACAGTCTGAAGATGGACCTGGTGACCTTTACAGCAGCTAAATCTATTTTTTTATCTTATCTAAACAAAACGTATCGGGCAGAGTGTACAAGTAAAGACACTGAATTAGATCCATTTGTTGCTTTAGTTATAAATGTAGACGTTTAATTAATATGCATTTTACACTTCTAAATATCACAGGCGTTAGTTTTTCGATGAATTGCCTTTATCCACTTAGTCATTATATTCACATTATTGATGATTATCAAAAATGTTATTGTGTAAATATTTTGTGAAAGCATATTTTTTGCAATATTGATGTTGATGTATTTGGTCAACAATATTGTGTTGTTTAATCTTGTAGTTCTGACTTGGGTGATTGCAACTAAGCAAGGTGTAATTTTATGATGATTTTATGACTCATGCATAAAAAGTGTTATGTGCGTCATGAACACCACACTATCATAGTTTTTATATCTCGCTTATTAAAGTCCTTTCACTTTGCATTTCTTTTATTTTCACGTACTTATTTGTATCGTCCTGGAAACTGTGCGTCAGTTGGTGAGAGGGTGAAAAGCTGGTGGAGTTTATTAAAAATAAATAAAAAAAATAAATCTAAAATAATGATTTTATAGTCAATATAGATAATATATAGAGATAGTTAAACCAATAGTCTCTGTTGCACATCTCTCACGCATCGCTAGTTAAGAGTCACGGATCCACTTACATCTAAATAACTGGCATCCTCTGCCCTAACTGGTGGGATTCAATTACAAACTTCCCTTCAGTTGTTTCCGTTACATTCAGGTATAGATGCCGGGGTTGTCAGCGTGGTCACATGGCGGTGCAACATTTGAGAGGAAGCAGCTGACAGAATGCTGACAAAATTGCAAAGCTAAGGGAAAGCAGGCATTTCCTAGATTTGAAGCTGCCGCACAAAGCATGAAAAAAAACACCCCAAAAAACAGCAGAGCAGTTCTGGTGCTGAAAAATGAACACCGTGTCTCATCAGACGTGGTCAGTATGACTTGTTAGCGAGCAGGAAATGTCTTCTTGTTTGCGCCCACTGCGCTAAATATCCCTAAATTCTAGCCACCTTCACCCTTTAAATCCACAACACAGTCAGACATATGGCCGACCACTCTGGGAAACATGGGAAATCCTTACGTAACAGAAAGGTGGGAAAGTCAGTAAATAAAAGGCACAATCTTTGTAATTCCTGGAATGCACCGCCCACCGCTAACTGATGAAATCTAGCAATATGAAGCTGTTCATGGGTGGATTTGTCCTTGAAGCTTGTGGTATTTTCTGCAGCACCATCTTAATCATGAGATGAACTTCTCGAGAAGCTCTTGAGTCGAGGAATGCTGCTTTCTTTGGCCGCTGACCAGTTGCCGTCGGGGCTTTGCCAGTCATGTTTATAACATCCCACGTGATTATGCTTTCCATTACAGACCAACATTATTTTAGTGTTTCCAACCGTTTGAAGGAAAGAGGAAGGAAACTGTTTCAGTCGTGGAGTTGTTGACATTCTCCAGTGCTCTAATAAGAGGGTGACTTCAGCAGGAGCAGCGCTCTGTGCAGATCTGAGGAGCTATTCTGAACATTTTCATATTTGCAGTCATAACTGTTGGATGTTGGCAGGGAACTGGATGGGACTAGACCGGTGCACACAGAGCAGCGCTGTCCAAGATATACAGTCCGATGCCAGAGAGGACGGAGGGAGCTGATGCAGCGTAAATCAAGAGGAGGGAGAATGTGAAGTGAAACAAGTTTGGAGCTGCGGGTTTCATGCGTGAAAAATGCCGGAAACTGCAAAGCGTGCGCGTCATCACCTGAACGGCATTTAATCTGGTTCATCACCGGGAACGCCACCACCTCTGTCTCATGCGTTTCATCATGTGGTCAATGATGCTGGATGCTGACCCCCGGCAGCGCAGACTGAGGGGGGGCCTTTCTATAATGTGCTCGTGCGGACTTACACCGTGAATAACGCCGGCTGTGGGCTGTTTGGGGGCGCCGGGGTTGCTCATGGCTCTGCAGTGGAGTCGCTGCTGAAGAGGCGCTGGGAGGCTGTTTTTTTTGGACTGGTGCGGCTTTAGCCCTTCTCTTTCTCACTGGGACTCAGACAGCTTTTGGGCAGCATAACCTGGAGACAGATACAGATGGGGGAGTTAGTTCACATGAAGATGGGAGATTTAAAACTTGAGCCGAACAAGAGTGAAAAAGATGAAGGCCGGTAATCCCTGAATATGAGGACGGTGAATCTGGAAAGATCTCAGGGACTGAAGAAAACTTTGACCTTCAGTTTTAAGACGTTGCAGCAGGAATATGATCCTCAACTTACAGATAGGGATTTTAAGCATAGATAATGGACTGTCCTAATCAGTCACATGACCACAGCTCAACTGACTGTGTGATTAAGTTTCTGAAGACTAATCTATTAATATGGTTCCAGTGCTGGCCTGGCAGGTTGACACCAAGTGCGTGCTACTGTCTGTGTCAAAGAGGTCAGACAATCATTACCTACAAACTTTCACCATCCAAATACTGCCTGTACAGACTGTTCTGAGAGTAATGAACAGCTTCAGGACATCCCGGACGCTCCAGGAGCACTTATGACCTAAATTGAATGTCATTTTTACGGTGGAGCAAACACAAACAAACAATCACGATATCCTTGCGGCATTATGGCAACAGGCCATTAACACGGACCCTCCGTCTTTTTTTTTTTTTTTTTCATTTCCATGATTGTTGATTTCAAACCCTGCAGCACTTCTCAACTGATATTGACTATTTGAGCCAGATAAGAGCCAGATAACACCGTGCTACCGTGCAGGAGACCCTCTGATAAGCAGCGGCGCGTGCCACTGCTCACCTCCACGCCATCACTCCTGAGTCTCCGTTATGAGACGTACAACCACAGGGAGTCAAATGTAATCAGAATTTCAGGCGGCTCACGAAACCACTGGAGCTTTGCAGAGACCGTACGAAAGGTTAATGATGATGTGCCACAAGTGGCGATGAAGTATAACAAAAATAATTCATTAAAAGGAATCTAATCTGCAACGATTTTTTTTTTTATCCAATAATTTTTTTCGTGGACTTCTTTTTGGTTTCCGTGACTGTAAATTGAACGTCTGAACATGTTTTCTTGGGCTTTGAGAGAACGAACAAGAATACATTTTTTTCCCATTTTCTTATATTTGAAATGGATCATGTGAAAAAAATTATCATTTGTTCAATTAATGATAACAATTAATAATACAAATAGTTATTGGTGTAATTTTATTTCAGTGTTAGGCTACAAAGATCAACCAATATTTGCAAAAATTAAGAACGTAATTGGTTTAGTCCAAATGATGCTCAGGATTTTTTTGCTAAAACTTAAAATATATATTCATGCATATATTCAATCTCATTGAAGCAAACTGTAAAACTTGTTAGTTTTAAAGATGTTTCAGTAAACTACGCAATCATATAATCGTGAAATCTTACAGACAGTGTCTCGCTCACAATATTATTCAGAAAATTATTAAAAAACACTTTTCCTTCAGTCCAAAAGCGAAGGAAGGCTTTCTTCTTCAGTGTCACAGTTTGCATCATGTACTGCCGAAGCCCGCTTGGCTCTCTGACAGGGGCTATCAGAGAAGTGATAAGCCTCATTGATGGCTGAACACCACCATATCAATGACCTTGTTGAGAGTTGATTTGATAGAGATATGTTCCATTAAAGAACAATTAATGAGATTAGATTCAAAGCAGAAGTATACAAGAGCTGGATGGCGTGAACTTGTCTTCGTGGATTACACTACAGATATCGCTTGATAGTGAGCAGACAACACATCAATACACCACCAAACTGCACAAAATGTGAAGCACATACATAGCATGAGACGTTGCAATCCACACAGTAATGGTGATAAAGGAGCATCTGTGTTGGGCGAGCTTGATGATTACTTTCTCAGTAAATCTAGACTCTATCACTGTGGAAGAGGCAGGGCTGCCTACACAGGGATAAAGTTACAGAACGCTGGGATCCCGGCCGAAAACCATGGGAACCAGCTTATCTACCTCGGGGCACGTCTGTAATAATATCGTTAGGATAACAATAATGATCAGAGAAGGAAAACAATAATACCTACTGCCACGGTCTTTTTAAGAAAGTCGATTTAAAAAAAAAGAGAATAGGATAAAAAACACTGTCCTCACTCAAGTAAATGGTTTCTATCTGCCAACAGGTACAATCAGCCTGTCAGAGGACTGAATAAAAGGGAACTGCTTGTCCCTTGTGTAATAACAAAAGGGACATGGATGAGTGCTGCTGACGGTGCAAGAGGAAGCGAGGACAAGATGCACTCTGTTTCTCCTCTTAGAAGTTCATCTCATCTTCCCAGAGTCATCCAGAAACACGGCACCTTACAAAATGTTCCGAAAAGACGATGAGTGTGGAACTTTTTTTTTTTTTAACTCCAAAAGTTTTCCATGTTAAACTTAGTCACAGTCTCCAAAGTGCACATTCAAGGCTTTGGGAAAACTGTCTTTCTGGGAGGAAGTAGGCATGAAAACAGGAAGAAGGTGACTGCTACAGACTTGTCAGAAGGAGCTGGAGACTTATTTCTTAGACGAAGGACTCTGGGATTCTCTCTAGCATCTATAATGTCAGCGAGAGAACCAAGCTAATCTGGGTTAATGTTAAATGTCTGAAAGTCTACCCTGTCACATTATAGGTTAACTCGGCTCGTCACAGCGTGACAAGCCGCCACCGTCGTCTGTCTCGAGTGTGAGGACACAAAGATCAAAGTATACAATCGGGTCAAGTGTGTGCAGATGCTGCCTTAAAGGACAAAACTGTCACGTACAGACAGTAAATACAGAGATACTGCACCGTTTCTGATTTAATAACAAATGTTTCTACCATATTTGGAAGCGATCTACCGATCACACATTTTATTAGATAAGTGCCTGTTAATTCTGCAGCATGAATATGACCCTAAAACATACAGCTAGAGTCATAAAGACATATCTTCAACTACAAGAGGAGCAAGAAGCCCTGCAGCAGACGGCGTGGCCCTGAGAGCGCCCTGATCCCAACATCAGGGAGTCGGTCTGGGATTACATAAAGAGACAGAAAAGACTGAGGCAATTTAAATCTGAAAGTTATCCAAGAAGCTTGAAACAACCTACCCTCCAAATACCTCAATAAACTGCATGTGAGTGAACCTACAGTAAGAGAACCAGTGCTGGTTTAAAGGCAAAGGGTGGTCATGCCCAGAATCCATCTGACTAAGGTTTTTCCATTTACTATACTCGTTTGAAGTTAACTGATTAATAAAAAACTACTGGCAGTTGGCAGTTTCATCGTCAAGATCTATGACACGCACTTGGTGGTGACTCATCCCTCCTTAAGAAAATCAAATGTGACTTTTAAAGTCTCTATTGTAAGTTTCCAGTGTTGATGAAAGCGCCCCGCTTACTTCCAAAATGTGAATCTTTTCTTTCCCTCATCTATGAGAACATGAGACGCATCGCAGACACCTTTAAATGGAAAAGGAAGATAAAATAAAAGTTTGGCATGTTTAAGGTATTCTCCTTGAAGACAGCAATGATGACAGGTTGTAGAAATCAGGCACACTCAAACAGCTCTTCAGACAGCTGTTCAGACAGCTCTGCTTTAGCAGCTTAGAAGTGCTGACTCAGCACATGAAAGTCAAAAACTCAAAAACTAAGTATGAGGCAACTGTCAAAAAACAAGTTCTCACTCTCAAGCAAGATCTCAAAAATGCCTGCTCTGCACTCTTTCACTGACATCTCATGTGACCTTTTGTGTTAAACATAAACAAAAGGTTAAAAGATTCTTCGCTGTGTCTGGTCACGATGGCGTTAACTGGACGAAGCGGGACGTTCAGACGACGGGAGAAAAAGGGTTAAAAAGCCACAACTCGAATTCACGACACGAGCCCACGCGTGTCGTAAAACCAGCGTTCTGGTCGAGACGCCCCGGTCAGGCCCGGCTTCAGTCGGCAGCTTTGGCACGCGAGCGTCGACCGCAGACGGCACGCTCCTCTACAAATTCTATCAAAAAGAGGCATAATTAAAGAACGACTCAATAAAATGCAAAAAACTGCCAATAAAGATGCCTGTGACTGGGAATAGAAGCGCGATCACAATGTCCAAACCTCAACCAATATGCAGGCCTGTACTTATAAAAACAGGACAATGACAGGGAAGGAAGGGGAAGTTTAAGGTTTCATTAAAGACCAGAGTTTAGAAAAAAGACTCAAAGAATCATTTGTGTCCGTTTAGCAGACGATGACACATTTTTTTCATGGAACACTGACTGCGTTGCTGATTAATCGGCGTCACACGGCATTTTATCTAACACAACAACTTTGTTATATTTAGGCACGCTGCCATAAAGTCAGAGAATAAAGCCTCTTTAATCACCTATCTAAAGACAAAAAGTTCAAACCCGTTGAAAGGAGCAGAGAAACGATCTTAAGAAACTGAGACGAGCAGAGTTTGGTTTATGAAAAGAAGAAGACAAACAAAATGAGATCTGTGCTTTTTATGTGGCTATAAATGGTCAAATCTGACTCGACCACAATGTTTAGAGAGCCATCCCTTCCCAGGACATGCTCCTCAAAGACTCTAATTTAGGATTTATAATGCTGGGAAAGCATATTTGTGCTACTGAAGCACGAAGTGGACAGAAAGCAGCAGCTTGCTTGATTTAGTTTTTGACTGTGTAACCTGTGGAGCAGATCAGGATTTGTTTACGGTCTCCTAGAGATCACTAATGGTTCAAGCATGAGTCAGCTTTCACCTCGGATCAATTGGATGTTAAGAAAGTGGGACACTAACAGAAGAATCTGCAGAAGGAGAAGATTCAAGTTTGATTACAACAACAAACAACAACTCTGCTCACTTAAAGGACAAACCCGTATAAAGAATGAATTCAGTAAGACACGACAATAAACAGAAAAATAACAGGTGGTCAAAATGTGGCTTGGAAAGAGGCCAACTGGTCAAGAAACACCCCCCCCCCCAAAAAAAAAAAAAGAGATCCAATGATTGTACTATACCTTTGTGTGCTTACTGCAGAGAAGCCACCGCAGACATTGTAGTGCAATTCTGAACTCTGCAATGAAGAGAGACCCAGGTCTGGTCAGAGTGCAGAGGCGAAAACAAATAGACGGAGGAAAGAGAGATAGGGAGACAAAAAAGAAAAAAAACAAACAAGAAAAGAGAGAGTTAGAGATGTGGAGCAGCTCGTCCGATCATGCGTCACTCTGCCTCCTGGTCGAGCCGAGCGCTCCCTCAGACCAACATGAGCGGACTGATAACGGCAGCCTTCCTCCTCAGGATTATGTTTCCTCCTTCAGCCTGCTGACAAGTAGCCATGTGACTCCAGGACCCATTCAACACTGAGTCAGAGGCTGACACACACACACACACTATCTGTGTCTGCCACACACACACAACCTCAAGCTGAAAGTGGAAATCCAAACCCAGGTGATCAATATACTGTATGTGTCTAACAAACCGTAAGCGAGGGATTGTCTTATTTTAGTCCCGTTTATGGCTTCTGGTGCCAATTTGCAACTCACTGGCTGCAAATGTCCAAATGGGAGCAGTTCACCTACAGGAGTGGCGTTCCTCAACTTTTCCTATGTACTGAAGGAATAATATCATCTTGTAATTTACAAAAAAAAAAAAAGGATTAGAGGCTAATAAAAAATAAGCAGAACTTTGCTTAGCAGAGAGACGTTTTTTTTTCTACTTTCTTTCTTTTCTGAATTGGCCAACAACCAGTTCGATTTGTCACGAGGCAACAAACTTCAGGTAATACTGGCATGCCAACAGGTTTTGTTCAACTAAAAATGGTGAGCATTACACCAGCTAAAACCTCAGTACATCAGCAATGTTACTGTGAGCACTTTGGCATACTGATGTTAGCATTTAGGTCATTGCACCGCTGACCCCGGACCACATTCTCACAGACTTGACCCATGTCTGATAAAAATGTGTCGACCTAAATGCTAATGTCAGCATGCTAACGTGTTAACTATTAGAGCTGCAATAATCAGTCAGTTACTTAATTAGTTTCAACAGAAATTTAATCGGCTACTAGAAATCTTTGTTTTCTGCTTCTTAAATGTGAAAATTTCTGGTTACTTTTAGTCCCCAATGATGAAAAGTGAATATATATTTTAGTGTTCTTTCGTAAACATTGGTTGACATTTTGAACCATTTTCTGACATTTTGGTTGGCAACCAAACAGCTAATTAACTGATCAAGTAAATATTTGACACACTAATCAATAACGAAAATAGTTATTCTGCAGCTTAATTCACAATGGCAACATAAGTACAGCTGAGGGTGAACGGTCATTATTTTTGTGGTCAGAAATTTAATTAAATTACACTTTGACTCGATGGTGGAGCCATAAGCATTGTGTGGTGATCACAGAAGTTTACAATTCATGCTAAATGGAACAACAATGCAAAAACGAAATGTCAGAACAATTTATCCAACGTTTCACTCAAACACCACAAGTGTCAACCTCATGGTGGCGCCAGAGGAATAGTCAGAGGAGCTCCAGAGTCATTGTGGTTCAGCCTCTGGGAACCATGAACGTCCGAACAAAAGGTTGTAGTATATTTTAGTCTGGACTGACAGTAAATCCAGCTCGCGTGGCTAAAAATGCATTCAAATATTCGTGCTTTGGAAAAATCGGTTGGACTAATTGTGTCAAAACATCCGAGAATGTTTTCTGGTTCTTCACCATCACATGAGGATTACACACTATGTGTCCCATGAGGAAATACTGCACCTAGTCTCAAAATATCTATGACAATCTCTTTCTCAATGTACAAGAGTGACATTCAGTCACGTGGCCACACAAAAGTCAATAGCTGACCAGCTGGCAAAGAAAAGACTCCAAACATTAAAAGTCAGGAGCAACATGAAAGGGAGTACAATCAAATCTCACAAAAGTTTGGTTTACCACATACAGGCAAACGAATGCCGCCTAATAACACAGAACAGGGAGTGAGTCATTATGTGCTGGCTTTCTTTAGTACGTTGGGCAACTTAACATCTCAGGAAGGACACAGCAAATTTCCCAAGAAGCTTCTGAGCATCTGCAATAAAGGTGAAAAAGTCACTGATATTCTGAATTATGCAAAGCTGGTGCTGCATATACACAACACAAACCTTTTAAAAGTTCAATTTCAAAGTAAAAGCAGCACATATCAGCTTTAGAATCGCATGCTTATGAATTTGCACACGATGTCAATTCATTTGTGAATGTGAGTGCATGAAATGAGTGGGAAAGCAATGACGTGGCCTTATATGTCTTTCAATGGCTAACTGGGGATGAGTTTTGATATAGTTAAATAAAAAGTGGATGATGAAATGAATCAATTTCAGTTTTAGGGTAGATTTCTCTTTAAATACACATCAATATGCCACTGTTTTACAGCGCATTTGGCAATGGGGGGGGGGGATGGGCATGTCATAAAGGAATCAACCCTATTACACAATTAATCCCACCTAAAGTCATAAAAGCCGCCAGATTAATTGTGTTTTTTGCGACGAACAAAGAACAGCCATGTGATCTAAACAAGTTGCTTACCCGTTCGCCAAATAATCAAGCGCCGCATTCCACATCAGCTTATATGAGCCTAAGGGCTAAAGAAATACCCGACCCCAGTGAGAGCGCACGCGTGTGTGTGTGTGTGTGTTGTGTGTGAGATATAATGGTTTGTCGCCAGGGATGTAGGCTCTCTCTGCAGTCACGTGGATGTCTTTTGGGGGGGGGGGGGGGAACACAGTCAAAGCCACAAGCAGCTAAAATTGAAGTCCACTTCAAAGTCTGGGGCTTTTCTCAATCCCAATAGTGTGCTGATAATAGCATTATCCACTGTGGTCAGCTATATAAAGAGGTGTGACTTCTTCATACACGCAAGGTCAACCGACAACTTTTTCCGCAACCCTAACCGAGAGATGACATGCTTATTTCAAAGCACTAGCCCGCACAGAATAATAAAACAAAAACAAAAAAACCCTCATTCTTTATGCTTTGGGACGTTTTAAGTAAAGACGTCAAGGCAAATTGAAGGTTTTGGCTCAAATATTTTGGTGAAATAAAACAATCTGCATTTCGTCCAAACCATCTCGTGCACATTTCCAAACACATTGTTTTTCCTCTTCTGAAAGAAATAAAAATAACATTTAACAAGAATTCTTATACAATAACATCCCCCCACTTTTTTTTTTTTTTTTTTATTTATTTATTTTACTTTTTGCTCTTATTCAAAGTGTTAACACGTTTCGGAAATTCTCCCACCAGCTTCCTGTTATTCTCCTCTCCATACAATTCTAAAATAAAGTCTGCTCCAAGTTATAAAGAATAGCACAGTGAAGTGGTGCAGCCGAGCACTAACTGCTTCCAAGAGAACGTTATCGTGTCAACAGGTGGTTAAAAAACTAAAAAAACTCAAAAAAACTAAATTGGCCAAAAACTCACCAGAAGCCTCGCTCAGTGCTGCCGGCCTGTCAAACCTCCCGTGCAGCCTGGTAATGCGCAGTCTGACCTGGATGTAGCCGTACACCTCTGACAGCTGCCCCGTCTGTGTATGTTGGATTCGGTGTATGTTGATAGCTGCGCCTCTGTTGCCTCAGAGCCTTTCAGCCTGAAATAGCTCAGCAGTTTCCCAAGTCACCCAGCCACCTCCCGAGTCTCTCAGCGCGCAGACGTCCCCCACCCTGCCTCCCCGCTCCGCTCTTCACAGCCCACTGGTCACGCTAAGTTCACCCGGGGTTTGGCAGGGTCCGGCACTTCGGCATGAATGTGCTTGTTAAGTGGAACAGGTCCAGTCTCACACAGCTCACAGCTGCGCTCAGTCAATCTATGGCCATCTTTATCTGCGCCTCTTTGTCCCATCGGAGGGCTTCGGGCAGCGGCGCTCGCGCCTGAGACAGGCACCTGTCTTTGGGGTTGAAGAGGGATTTGAGAGGCAGCTGAGTCCCAACCGCTTACGTAACGCCCGCCCATTGTCCTCTCCTCCAGAAAAGAACAGGCAATCACCACTCAAGCATTTTTATACCTTGAAGAGGTTTATGGTGTTTGAGGCACTGTGGGAGGTTAATGCACACTTTGAAAGAGAAACAAAGACACATCTTCCTCAGCTATACATAGAACAAATCGCTCTTTCAAGTATCAATAAACTGAAACTTTTAAACCTTCTTTTTGGGCTTTATTTCTATTTAAAAAAAATCTGAGGCTGAATTTGCAAAACCTTTCTTTTTCCACACTTCTCAAAAAATGATTCTGCTGAGTGACGGTTGGTCAGACTAAACCAAAAATAATGTAAGTTGCTGGCTGTAAAACCAAAACAATGAGATGCAGGTTGTGCAGAGCTGAAGGGACCTGGTCATGATTCTCTAAGGGTTTACAATTACAGGGGTTTCCATTACAGGCACTTACTTGAACCACTGTTTAAAAAGATATTGATTTGTGCAGCTTTAAAGCCTCAAATATCAACCGTGGTTGAAATAGCACTGAGACTGTGTGCTTCTAGTGCTTTTATTGCATGGGATGATAAGAAACATGATATTGACTAACTAATGAGAGCTGGGTATCATTATAAAAAAATAAAAAAAAATAAAAAAATAAAAAACATTTTGATACTGGTATCGATACCTTGACATTGATGCCTGTTTTTCCAAAAATAATTTCATGAGATTTTATGGAAAATAACATAACATAACATAAATCTTTAGTTTTCATGCAGGAGATAAAGGGTAGAGAGTATCACCAAGTCCAAAGCTACAATTCACAGATGAACATGAACGCCATCGCTGAACGCTACAGTTTTACCCACGCGCCATTAAACGCCTCAAGCTATCTTTAGATGCAGCAATTTACCGATGTCCCCTAAACGCCTCACGTCCAAGCTATCGCCAGACGCTACGATTTTCCCGACGTTGCCTTCACGGGCCGGTAGACTATTGAGCGAGCCGATTCCACACGTGGCGAAGCGGCTGCCCAATCAGTAACCGCACCGCCCTGGACTTAAGACAGCGTCACGTCCACATATTTGTTAAAGAAAAAGAGTCAACCAGATGTTCTGATGTAAGAGTTACCAAAGTTGAAACTGCGAGCCACCCAAGTAGCGCGCACTTGTAGAAAAAAAACAAAAAACCCCGTGGCTCATTAATGCGGATGAGATTTACTGCTGTAGTGCGGGTCCGTCGGTGTCATGGAAGTGCTGAAGTCCAGAACAGGACACACACAGTGGTGCAAATATGGAGAGAAGGAGAGTGGGTCACCTTTTCTTTTTTCTTTCTTTTTTTTTTTTTATCTCCGCTGGACAATCAGACCTTTCTTATATAATCCCCAGAGACGGGGGGTATCCAGCTCCGGGGGTGTTGGGGGTGTGTCCCTTGTCAAAAACTGCATCCAGGGCCGCTCAGGTTGCACAAAACTGCACAAAAGGTAAAGCTGTGTTCTCACTGAAACGCTGCAATTGTGAAGCCGTGACCCGGTGCACTTAGTAATAACTGTATTTTACTCCCTTGGGACTCAGACAGGGGCGGGAATTAAATATCCCCCGGGCTCCCAGAATCAAAACAAACACCTATAATCTCACACTACGGTCAAATACAAATCAGCCATCTATTCATTTCCCGGGAAAAACGACGTAACGTGATTAGGTTTGTGCGAAAAGCGCTGCTGGTAAACACTGACTAAAGGAAGGACTTTTTTCTTTTTTAAAAGTCATATCTCCACGGGAATGGATGACAAGATGGATGGAGGAGGAGCAGAGAGGAAGCCAAACCAGGTCGTTTGCAGTTCAGTGTATAATTTGATGCTCCGAGGAGACTACAAACTGCAGACAGCTGATGTGAGAGGACGGCAGCCCGAACCATGCGTGCTGAGGTGGACTGCCAAAGCGCTTAATGGTCATTAAATGCAATTTCGTAGGATATAGAGCAGAGTGACGGCCAAGCCAGCAAAACTCCACGGTTTCAAATAGTAAACAAGGCAAAAAATATATATATATATATATATTTTTTTATTTCTTAAGCTTTATGTGTTTATGGATAGAATAAGTGGGTCTGTTTATCTGCACAGAGGAAGGTAAAATAAACATGAAGAGCCGTGAGCCCACGACAGAAAATTAAAAAAAAAAAAAAAAAAAAGCTTATTATCTGCCTCTTTTCCTTCCTTTGCTTCTGCATGACCAAGCAATTCACAACAGGAATGTGGAGACGCTCCCCTCAACTGTTTAGGCTTTATTGTCCTCCCCCCTCCCCCTCCCCCTCTGACGCAAAACACTCTGCCGTTGTCACAAATCAGCTCACAATAAGTCTGTTTGACATTTTTCCGCGAGGTGAAGGAAAACAAATGAAAAAGCCCAGACTGCGACCACAGAGATAAGGTGGGTCTATCTGATGCGTTCAAGCACCACACGGCACTATGCGACAAAATAAATAAAAAATAAGCTGCAGCAATCAGGAGTCCGATCGGATAAGGTCAGCTTCAACAAAGACAAACATTTCACATTCCACTATCTTGCGAGTCCTTGAGGTGGTCAGCGTTAGAGAAGGTGGGATTGTTTCTCTTGGATTTAATCATCTCAAGGAAAAGATAATCGCCTCATTCCGGCGTCTCGGCTTTACATCAAAGCAGAACATCTCCTCGAATAACCTGCGGTGCGCCACACGGGGATGATGTTGGCGAGTCAGCAGAAGAGACGCATCCTTCCTGCGTCCCGCCGGAGGGCACGTCCTGACATCCAATAGCTAAGCAAAACAATCCTGGGACTGTTGTTCCCAAACTGGGGAGTACAGGGACCTGTGGGGGTCCTACGAGGGAGGGGCGGGGGGTTTCAAATGTGTCCCTGCCACAAATATCCATCAGTTATTAACTCTGAGATAAGTTACAATGAGTGCTAATGTAATTATTGATTAAATGGCAGGAAATAATTAATCAAATGTTGATGATAGATTAGGATGTTGTTCATGAACAGTTTCAGTTACATTCCACTGTGGGAGCTGCAAGGAAGTCTCCCTCCATGCAAGGAGAGATTAGCTGAGTTTTTACACACAAATCACATTTATCTACGACCGTTTTATTGACAGTGAACTCAAAAGCAAAAGAAGCTTCCGCTTATTGTGGATTCGACGGAGAGTATCGCCTTTTTTGTTTGTTTGTTTTCTGTCATTTTTCAAAATAAATCTTACGAACCTGAATATTGGCGACATCCCCCGTTTCATTTTTTTGTTTTGTTTTACCCTAAATAAATCTCTCGACCTTTTTACAGCACACAAAATTGACTCGTCATTACAGGAAGCTCGCCACTGGAAGTAATAACATCAACAATGGCTCTATTCCAATAAGCGGGGCGAAGCGGCAATCGTGCCACGACGTCTCATTGAGAAAGCTCCATTCAACTAAAGCCCGTTTTTCTTTCTTGGTCACGTACAACCACTGCATCAGACCAACGTTTAAAAAAAAACAAAAAAACAAAACAAAGCACTTGCTGGTTACAGCCTCACAAGACCACCAGAAACAAGACCAGTTTCTACCCGCAGGCCGTCACTCTGCGAAACACTCAACATGTTCAACATCACTGGACCTTTTGCACGACATGAGCACGAGCACCATTTGCACCAGGTGAAATTGCACCATTGTTGAGGTGTATATATTCATTTCTATGCTGTATATATGCATATTTACATTTATATGTCTATTTATGTCTGTCTGTGAAGCTGCAACCGGAGTCAAATTCTTTGTATGTGTAAACATACCTGGACAATAAACCGATTCTGATTCGACGACTTGGGTGTTTTTCTATTTAATATCTTGACATAATTCATGAATTTGCTCTTGACAAGACTAATAAAATCAAACTTCACAGCAACTGCTTTGACTCCTTTTAGGTTACATGGCGGTTTGCGATTCATAGAGTAACGCATTAATGAAAATGATGCTTATTGGCAGAATAAATCTTTAGTAAACACCTGTCATGACTAGCGCGTCTCTTGTTTCTAGTACGGCAGATGAACACAGCACACACCTAAAACAGGACGAAGTGGATTAATATTGTTCATAATAATATTAATAGTGTTGAGGGATAGAACATGAATTGCCAACTGTGTTATTAATTGATCAAGTGTCAAAGCATATTACACTATCATATTCAGTGCTGCTGTTAGTGAGCAATGGATAAATAATTAATGAATGAGCTCACTCCCCCCTTTCCCCCTCACCCCACGCCCACCCTTTACACACCCACTCTCCACGTTGCCTCGCCGAAAGCTTCATTTAATTATTCTAAGAAACAGGAAACAACGAGCCATTTCGCTCTGACGTGAACTCATCAGCATCGTGGGTGCTGTCATGGGGACGGGGGACGGGGGGGGGAGAGTCGGCGGTAGCCGGCTGCGATGAGGAACTTCCACAACATCACCGTTAAATTCTCAACAGTCCGCCAGGAGGCTTTTTTTTAACCCCCCCCCCCCCCCCCCAACAAAACTCACATATTTTTCCACCACTTTCCCCCCTCCCTCCCTCCCCCTCTTTCTTTCTCTCTCTCTAACATTACCTGGCTAACAAGCCGAGACAAAGCGAAGTCATCCCCCCCCCCCTCCTCCTCCCCACCTCCCGAGGCGGCTGCGGCGGGGGACACTTGCGTGTACGTGTGGCAGTTAGTGGCTGTCAGTGCCTCTTAACGGGAGCGTGAGACAACGGTTGAAAGCGGTTAATAACCGTCGGGGACATAATAACGCCGGTTCAAAGCAGGAACGCGTTTATTACGCGGCGAAATCTTCCTGAGATTTACAGTCTCACACACAGAGATTACAGGTTACTTACTCACCGGTGCCTGGTACTCGACTCAAAACTCTCTGAATGACCGGCGTCAAAACCACAACGTTAACAAATGACGCCACTTCCGGTGACGAGTTCAACGTAAAGGCGCTTCGAGACGCGACAAGCGCGCGAGACGCGTCAAAAACTACGGAGGTAACATTTCAAAGCGAAGTTAAAAAACAACAACATTTAAAACACGTCAAAATATTACATCGGCGCGTGACGCACGTCTGGATTATTTCGAAATACTATTTCATACCATTATTCTGAGGATAAATTAATCCAAATTCCGGTTTTCCTCGGATGATTTCTGGGAGCTTTCTTGAGACAGAAATCGCGGCGCATGCGCAGACGGCGATTCGCGATCTGGGAAGGCCTTCCTGACGTCTTTTTTTCCGTTATGTTGCCCATGACCTCCGAATAAACAAGAAAACGCTTCAAAATCAAACAAATGTTTTGCTTTTTGTTTTTTAATGTCACGTTGAACTTATGAGTCGAGGAGAAGAAGTGTGAGAATTTGCCACTTGACTGCTTTTTAATGTTTTAATGTGAGATTTTTTTTTAAATATATATATATATATATTAATCATGAAATGGTATATTCATCTATAATGACATTTTTGTTTGTTGCAGTCCTAATCACCAAACTGTATGATAAATCAGAATGGGGTGTTTTTAAAGAAAAAAAAAAAAAAGAGAGAAAAATAATATTTTCTTCACTGCTTATTGCTTTTTATTATTCTATTATTATCTTATTGCTTCCTGTATGCTGCTGTAGCGGGGGAAAAAATGTCCCCTTGGGGATTAATAAAGTAACTACCTAACCTAAACCTAACCTAAATGATCACGCTAAATGATCATAGCTTTACAATCTGTGCATCATATGGCAATCCCTACCCTTTGTCTCATATGTTGTTTGTTCAAAATGTGTGAGCACAATGAAGTGGCTTCAAGCTGTCACATATTTCACATTATTCATGCCTGCCAGTGCTCACCTCTCCAGCCCTACTGTTCCCTTCTCCACCAGCAGTTGTCTCCAGCACTTCCTGCTGTTCTGAAGTCAACTGATCATCACCTGCCTGTACACCTGCCCCACATTTATTACCAGTCCCCTGGAGTGCACTTATATTGCGCTTTACACAGTGATAATGACTTGTTTCTGGTTTTTTTTTTCTGTGCCTGCCTGTTTGGCTTTTTGGACTTGCACTTGTCTTTTTTTTTTTTTTTTTTTTTTTACTTTAGAATATCTAGTTGGACTTAACTATTTCATACAGGCTAAACTAATTGCCCTCTTATATATCTGAATAAAATACAACACCTTTTAAAATACTTTAAAGATTCCTGTATTAAGTTGTGATTTATGTCGCTGTTCAGATATTTTCTATCTACTCCGTTCACCTGAGACTTTATCTAACTTAATTAAGACACTTCTATCTCCTCTGATGTCACCTGCTATTCCTGCAATTGCTCGTTTCATCGTAGTAACAAAGGATTGCCATAGTAATTTCTAAGTAATCTTTACACTGGCATGATCTCTGCATTCACACTTTTAACCCATTTTGAAAGATTTTCCTCAGTAAAATGGCAATCTGTGGTTTTATTTTGGGACTCTTATCCATTTTTCAGTTGCTTAAATAACCTTAAATAACCTATCCACATCGCCTTGCACATGCAACTTGCCAAAGTTGGCTAATATTGTGCAGCATTATCAAGTTTGCAGAGTAAGAGTGACCCCTACCGGTGGCCTGCTGCTACTGAAAGGAGAATTTAGTTAAACGTAATCATAATAATATAGATAATTTCCACCCCCTTCTTCTTCTTTATTTAAAAAAAAAATAATTTGGTGCAGTTTATTAATTTATTACCTGTGATTTCATATTGAAATAAATTGTCTTAGTGATGTTTTTGACGCATAATTTACGGTAAAAAAAAATAAAAAAAATAGATGTACACGCTTGTCCACGGATGATGAGGGGTTATTTATTATTATTATTCATTATTGATAAGGCCAGCGGATAATTGGGGTTCGGATCTGTCTATCACCGTGACGTCATCCGATTTGTGGGCGGACTTGTCGTCTCTCCGCGGTGTTGATTGGCTGCTTTCTTGTTGCTGTGCTTGTCAATCTGCAAGTCAAAGGAGGGGAGGGAAAGGGGGGAGGAAGGAAGGAAGGAGGTGAGGGAAGGAGGGAGGGAGGGAGGGAGAGGTCAGTGTGCAGCAGATCTGCTCCACACACACACACACATCCAGGAAGTCAACAAAGTTGCTCAAATTAATATCGGTCTCCTTCTGCAGCAACCTCAAAAGAAACGACGGCATGAGTTCCGCCGCCTCTCCGGTAAGCTCCAAAGGACCTTCCCCGTCTTTCGACGTGAAGCTGTATTTGCATTAAGAATAAATAAATAAATAAATATATATATATATATATATTTCGCCTTGCTAGCTGCGTTAGTTTTTTTTTTTTTTTTTTTGAGCCTTCAGCCATTTATTCGCCCTCAGCTAGCCGCTAAGCTACCGATGCTAACGGTGTTTGTTGACAGCCACCTCGCGACCAAACAACAACATGCGTAGCATTAGCTGCAGGCTAGCTGGTTAGCTGTTGTCAAGTTTCAATTCGTCGTGTTTACGTCGAAGTCGCTTTACGTTCAACACCCCCCCTTTTCTTTTTT
The DNA here is from genome assembly GCF_029030835.1 of Brachyistius frenatus. Taxonomy (NCBI): domain Eukaryota; kingdom Metazoa; phylum Chordata; class Actinopteri; family Embiotocidae; genus Brachyistius; species Brachyistius frenatus. The sequence continues at coordinate 1,677,489 of NW_027210620.1, read as the reverse complement.
CTTCTTTTTTCTTCTTATTTTAACGAGGCTGAGAAAACTGCTGGAAACTTTTTTAAGGAACTTAAACGTTAACTTAAGAGTCGGGAGAGTTTAAAAGGACGAACGGGGCTAATAACGTCCTTGTTAAGCATGTAGAGCACATTTTATTATTATTATTATTATTATTATTCTTTTTAATTATTTATTTTCTGGTAAAAAAAAAAACCAAAAAACTGCGTTTGTCTACGGATGTGATAAACTATTAAAAAAATAATAATAATTAAAAAAGATTGGAAAAGAATATTAGTAAATATTGATATATATGTATGTATGGTTAAAGGCACCATTATACCCCCCCCTCCCCCCATTAGACTTAACATGAAATCCAGCTTCAAGTATAAATACAACAGCCCAGCAATAAATCCTCCCTTTGTAAGGATTATAATGTTCAGCGGTTATATTATATAATCTAATTGAGACATGTGGTGATTTGTTTCAAGTCATTTTGTGCACTAATTTATGCTGCTGTTGTCCTGGGTTACATCGAGAGGCCTTCCTCCTATTGTGTGTCAGCCTGATTCATTTAAAAGGGAGGAAATCAAATATTGTCAACACTTCTTTGTATATTCTATGACAGTCTGATTATGTCTGTATAGACAGACAATTGTGATATCACCTGTTTGATATTTGGCCTTATGGGTCACACGATGATGCCAATGCAACTGGTAAATTAGAAAAATATGCCTTTTTTTTTTCTTCTTTTTTTAACGTGTCTTGTTGATTTGTTAGACAGCCGTTGTGTGAGCTGTGCTCGATCTTCTTCTGCAGACTATCGGGGAGTTAGTCCTCATCCTCAGTGAGATGGGTTTCACGGAGGAGCAGATACAGGCGGCGATGCAGGCGGGGCATTTTTCTGTGCCAGAGGCAGCAGAGTGGTGAGTGGTCCCAGTCGTCCTCTTCAATCCGAGTCAGCAATCATTTAAATGCTAACATAATGTCCCTTCAGAGAGTAAAAGACCAGACCTTTCAGTAAATGACTTCTCCCTCTCTTTGCGTGTCGACAGGCTCCTGCAGGGTCAGTACCCACGACACAGGTTGGTGAAGCGGACGTCACAGCCAGCTGAGACGGCGTTTTCTGCTTTCAACCCTCCCAAAGAGGCAGCGAGCACATCTGAGTCACATTCGTCTCCCACTGACAGCGCAGGTAACACACCAAATATCAAATCTGTTTTTTTTAATTATTTATTGTCCAACAGTTGGACCACTTTCAGTATAGATTTGCGTGTGTGTATATATATATATGTTTAATCTCCAGCTGTAATATCCTCTAAACACGACTTTGTGTTCATCACTGGAGTGTTTTGAGTATTGCCGGAGGGAATGGGATAATAAAGCGTGCAAAATTTGTCTCGTTACGTTTTCTTTCCGTCTTTAACAGCGAGCCCTTCTCTGGTGCTGAGGCCGTCCCAATCAGGCACCCCGACGTCGGATCCGCCGCCTGTCGAGTCGCGTCTCAAACAAGACAAGAGTGACTTCGAAGACAAAGAAAGGCAACGTGTTGCTGAGGAAGCCAGAGCAGAGAGAAGACAAAAGAAACAGGTCAGCAATACTGGAAATAAAAAAAAATAATAATAAAGGACATTGCTAATTCAGAAGGATCTGGCAGTTTGTTTGAAGGACATTGTCAAAGTCCAGCGTTTTGATTTGTAGCTTTGGAAGAGGACGTTTTGTCTGAATGTTGTTTGTACCTCCAGGAGCGCGAGTCGGTGTTAAAGCGGATCGCCGAGGATCGGAGGAGCTTGCAGGAGAAGAATCAGACCAGTCCCGCCGCAGAGACGTCTCCTCCCGGTGTCCAGGGGCAGAAGCTTGGAGGAAAGCCTCAGACAAACGTGGATAACAACTGCGTACTCATGGTGAGGCGAAGAGGAACCGTCACCCCGACCATCCGCGGGCGAGTAGGTACAGTGAAATTTCAGCCATTCAAACAGAACTATTTGTGCCTTCCTGCAGATCCGGCTGCCGTCCGGCGAGTCCATGCGCGAGCGCTTCTCGGCGGACGCCCCCCTGCGCAGCGTCGTGGAGCACATCGCCGGGCGTCACCCCTCCCTGGCCTCCTTCTCGCTCCTTCAGGGTTTCCCGCGGAAGCGCTTCGGGGAGGCGGAGCTCGCCTGTTCCCTGCGCTCTCTCGGCCTCACTCCAAACGCAGCGCTGTGTATTCAGACCACTCCTCCAGAGACGCCTCAGGATCCACCGAGTCCCGCAGCTCCACCGTCAGCAGGTCAGGCCGAGCCGTCTCCGTGCGCCGAGCCTGCGCCTCCTCCTCTTCCTCTTCCTCTTCCTCCTCCACCACCGCCACCCGCACCCGTCCAGGAGGAGGTGCTGGTGGGAGGGCCGGACCCCGTGTTGCCTCCTGTGCTACCCAACCAGCTGTGGGAAGAGGCAGTGAACTACGCGGGGATACCTGGAGCTCCTCCTTCACTGTCTGGGCCCTCTCACTTCTGGGGTGAGGGCTGAATACCTTACATATTGTACATTCACAAGAATTCATTCGTTCTGAATTGCCATTTCAAATTTCAAAACACACATCAGCCTGTTATTAAAAAAAAAAATTTTTTTTGTTGGATTCAACATCATTTAGTGATGAAGATCTGTATTGTAATGATTATAAGAATATTGTTTTGTTTTTTTTTGTCACTAAAGCTTCGTTCTGGGAACAGTTGGGAACAAAACTCTGTTGCTGAATTCAACCAAAATTGACCCAGAATCTGAAAGTAAACTCATTTGAAAGTCAGATTGTGTTTTCTTTAATTTTCTTATTTGTCTTCCTGCACTTTGATGCTTTTTAAGATCTGTTGGACGTTTCTTCTGACATTTTTCTTCACACAGAGTTGTGTGCTTCAGTTTTTTTTTTTTTTTTAACTCAGAACCCCAAATATTTAATACTAATGTTTTGTTGTTGTTATCAAGCTACTGGGACTCCTTCCTTCTGTAACGTTAAACCTCTTCCCAGTTTGCAGCCCTATGGGCTCAATTATCTGAACGAAAAGAGAGCTACACGTTATTTAAGCGTCTGCGGAGTCACTTTGTAACAGTCCCGGTGTTCGACAGGGCGAGGCCAGAGGTTGGTTGCCGGTAATGCCGAGGACGCAGGCGTAGACATCGACGAGGACCAAGAAGGAGAAGAAGTACCGCCTCTCCTGCTTAACGGTACGCCATCACTTTGTGTGGGACTGTTACAGATACTACGTCTTCATCTTTGGAGACCTTTTTGCAAAGTCATGTCAGAAATTGCATAAATCGCCGAGCGATCGTTAGACTAACTGGCCTCGTAATGTATGTCACATTTAAGAGAGATTAGGATTAGGAAACGATGTAGGTGAATGGTCCTTTCTGTCGTAAACGGAGCACAGAGCCGCTCAGCTCCGCCAGGGAGAACTAAGTTCTCTTAAGTGCTCGCCAAAGTTGGTCAGCCAATCACATCGAGTACGTCGGGGCATGTGGCTGACGCAGTATTCTGACTATTGGCCGGGCCGGAGAGCGAAAAGAGCTCATTCGCAGTCGAAGCCAGTTCAAGGAAGATCAAAGATTCAGGAACGAAAGATGTTGATCAGAGGTGTGTGACATGAAGTTCATAGGTTGCCCCCCCCCCCTCCCCCACTGCAAGTTAAATACAAATGCAGCATGGGATTTTAAAACTGAACAGGCCGGTGGATGTTAGTGACTACTTTTGAGTTTGAGCTTGGCGGTATCGGGAATATCTGCATGGGTTACAGTTGTCTCTTGTGAAATTCTCCGCAGGAATGCCCAGGCTGCCTTTCTTTCCAGAGAACAGGATTCGCGGAGGATTTGAGCCTCAGCACCACTGGCCACAGCAAGGCAACCGACTCAGGTAGGTGTCGAGTCAGAACGGCACCGATGTGACGTAAGAGCGCCTGATGAGGCGATTTCTATACAATTTGTACGCATTACGGGTGCAACTTGGGAGTGTCTCGTAAATAGATTATTGGATTAGTTTAAAGGTGCCTCAGCAGGAGGGCCACGACGGTGGACTTTAAAGCTCTACGGTATTCAGATGTTCCCGTTATATCCTGATGTCATCCAAACTGAGGCTGTACAGGTTTTAGAGCAACGCCCCCGTTAACAGCCAGAGAAAGGCACGAGTAGAGGAGAATAAAAGATACGACATGAAGAACAGTTGTTGAAAACAGTCCCCGCGGTTACAAATGTCACGTCGTGCCTCGAAAATAGCTCGTGTATTCGTTTGGTGTCCGAGCTCGTTGCGAATCGGTTATTTAAAGTGGCTCCGAAAAGGTGAAGCTGCTGAACACGGGGCGGCGTGCGTTTTATCGGTGTACGGGAGCATTTGGACACGGTCCCCTTTTGAAATACAGAGTGTGTGTGTGTGTGTGTGTGTGTGCGCGCGCGTGCATGTGTGTGTGTGATAAAGACCGGTTGTGTACCTGTGTGTCTCAGAGAGGCCCCACAAGAGGAAGCGGCCGCCCCCGTGGACGCGGGAGGTCCGGTGGCGCCCGGGGCTGCGGGTCTGGCCGCAGTGGAGCGTCTGCAGAGGGCCGCGCAGCAGGAAGACCCCCACGCCTCCCAGGGACAGCCGTCGCCCCCCAAAAGACCCTTCAGGACACCGAACGTGCCGTCCCTATGTGCCTTGGCCACCCGCGCGACCGTCCACCTCATGACCGGTGAGAGAGCGCGAGAGAGGAGAATGTCCAGTTCCCCGGTTTCTCACCGATCTCCCGGGTAACCGCCGCGTCTCAGTTGGCTTTGTGTACTCACCGCCGGGGGTTCTCGGCTCCGTGTCTTCGCTCTCTCAGCTCCCAGCATGCAGTACAGCAGCAGTCTGGCATGTCTGACCCCGGAGCTCGCCGAGCTCCTGCTCAACCACATGTCCCGCGAGAGGCTGCTCCGTCCGCGCACGCTGGAGCTCTTCTTCGGCTGCCCGATGCAGAAGTTCGTCCTCAACTGCTACCCGTACTCCACCAACGAGCTGCTGCGGCAGCTACGGGCCTTCACGGCGCTGAAGCACCTCAGTCTCGTCAACTCGCCTCTCATCACGGGTATGAAACTTTATACCAGGATGGGGCTTCTGGGTTTTTGTTGTTTTTTGTCTAAACGTTTGCAGCATGTTTTGGTTCAAATTCCGCCTGTTTTCCTTCATTTAAACAACGCTGTCTCGTTCCAGACTCCGGCCTGTCGATCCTCTCCAGCCTGGTCAAACTCCAGCACCTCAACCTGGCCTCCTGTAGCAAACTCACCGACTCCTGTCTGCAGCATATGACAGGTTGGGCTTGTTGTTTTACAATCAATCAGTCTTTTGAACAAGGCTCAGACTGTAATTAGAGAGAGGAGGGGGGGGGGGGGGGAGGGAGGGAGGGAAGTAACAGATTACGTAACGCCACATAACGTGCGGTCACACTAACGGTACGGCGCAAAGAACGCCAGATCTCCAAATAAGCCGCTCTCGGGTTCAGCCGAGTCATGCTATTTCGTGTGAAATCGACACGTTCTCCTTCCGCCGGATGTCTCGAAGGTTTGAAGAGCCTGTGTTTCCTGTCCCTGGACCAGACCAAAGTGACGGATGCCGGGATGGTGTCGTATCTCCGGTCGGCTCCGTCCGGCCTCTCTCAGCTCAGCCTGAACCAGACGGCGGTGACCGAAGCCACGCTGGCGGTGCTGCCCGCCTGCGTCCCCCAGCTGCGACTTCTCAGCATCAAGTACACTAAGGTACTCCAGCTCTACCAGCAGCACCCCCCCCTCCCCTCCCACCCCCCCTCCCACCCCCACCCAGTACACTCCACTGCTTTCTCCTGACACCTTCTTGCCTCGCTGTTATTTGGTTCTGCCAGGTTAAAGATGTGACAGCTCTGGCAGAGATGGTCAGTCTGCAGACTCTCAACCTGGACGGGACGAGTGTGACGGAGGGGTCTCTGGAGCGCCTCGCCAACCACCCCGTCCTGTCATCGCTCAGCGTGGGAGGAATCCCCGTACTCGATGGCGACCACGCCCTTCAGATCATCTCAGGTAAACGATAACTAGAAACTAAAAGTCATTAGAACTTTTTTTATTTTTTTGTAAAAAAGTTTTTTTTAGATACTGCTGCTTCTTTTCTTATATCGACGTCCGCATGTCGATCAAATCTGATGCCGTCGACTTGTGGCCAAACCACTTTGTTTGTACGTTTTTAAAGAGGTGAGTAGGCACTGGGGTGGGGGGGGGGGGAGGGGGGGGGTGAAGCTGCAAATGATCGTTAAAGTTGTCTGAATCCGAATCGGGTTCGTCAGTTGACAAACGAGCAGACAGACGGGAGTGAAGCCAAACGCTCGAATCTGTGAGGATTTCTTTCTTTCCTCTTAGGCCTAAAGCTGACTCAGCTCACCCTCCCCGGGCGCCACTGTGTGACGGACAGCGGGCTGTCGTTCCTCTCCAGACTGTCTCTGCTCTCGGAGCTGGACCTGACCGACTACACTCAGGTCACAGACCAGGGAGTCGGCCACCTCTCCACCATGACCAGGTCAGTCCCGCGCTGAGTCCGGGGCCGCCTTCCTCCCGCCGACGGCTCCCCGCCCGATTCAAACCGGGACGCTGACAGGAACGTTGTGCTTTACCTCGTGTAGGTTGAAGAAGCTGTCGCTTAGCAACACTCAGGTGACGGACGCCGGACTGCCCTCCCTGCGAGGCCTGCGGGAGCTGCAGGAGCTGTGTCTGGACCGGACGTCGGTCACCAGCCGAAATGTGGCTGAGCTCGTCACCTGTCTGCCGCACCTGCAGGTAGTTCGTTCGCGATGTTCGTTCATCTGTCGTTTACACATTCAACACTGGTTTTAACCCAAACCTGGTTTAATGACTTCCCCGGACGTTTAAATTTCCAGGATTTTACACCGCACGTACAGATACTATTCTCATTTAAGTAACTGCCAGGCTTCACAGCATTTCTATCCACATTTATTGGGTTTTAGCACACCGAGATCAAACCCTGGGACAGGACAGAACTCAATAAATCAAGAGTGTGAAATTGTGAAAATAGAGGATTAAATGTGATTTAAATGGGGGGGGAGGGGGGTCGGAACATACGAGAACCCGTTCTGCCGACGGCTTTTAAAACCAAAAGGTTGAACCTTAATTTGTACGCGTGTCCACTCGACGACCAGCTCATTCACCACGCGTACCGTTGAGAAAAACGTTATTATGCAAAATGTTTGGCTCGGCAAAGCAAAGTTTTCACGACAAATGATTTGTATGCCTGGCACTGTGTCTGGCTGACGTTCTCCAGGTGTTGGGGTTAGCCAGCACTGCGGTGGGCGACACCGTCGTGAGAAGAGGTTTGATCCACTGCAGTCAGCTCGTCAAACTGAATCTCAGCCGCACACGGATCACAGACCGCGGTAAGGTCCGACTCTTAAAATAAATTTAAAAAAAATAAAAATACGGTCTTCGTTCATCCGCCTCTGACGCGGCACACATCTTTTTTTTTTTTTTAAAAAAAGCATCTCGTGTGCATTTTTCTTACCTTCTCCTGCAGGTCTGAAGTTCCTGAAACACATGCACCTCGCTCAGGTGAACCTGGACGGCACCGGCGTGAGTCTGATGGGCATCGCGAGCCTCCTCTCCTTCACCAACATCAGCAGCATCCGAGCCAGCAACACCCGCACCGTCGCCCCCGACGACGTCTCGGACGAGGAGTGGGAGGCCCAGTGAGCACGGACGTCGGCCCGGCCGACGATACACTCCGCCCGAGCCCGGCCGCCGAGTGCCCCCCCCCCCCCCCCCTGCCGTTCCACCTCTCGGGGGGGAAGGGGGGGGCCCCCACTGAAGACGCGCCGCGACCGGGATCATCTGGAAACGGCGTGAACTCAAAACGCTCCTCCTACTTTGCACTGTTTCAACTGGAAGCTCGTGCCACTAATCTGTCAATCACGCACGCTAAGTTTGAAACCTTTTAACGGAAGCCATGTGTTTACATATATATAGAATCAATCAGTATTCTCACACACACGCAGACTGCAGCCCCTCGTCTCTATGGAAACGCTACCTAATAGCTTTAAAGCTTCATGTGCAGCCTTATTGGTCGGAGAAACCTGTTGTTTCTTCAGCATGCATTTCCAGACCGTAACGTCCAACAGACATATCTAAAATTATTAAATTAAACGGTCAGTTCAAGCAGATACGGTTGGTAATATTTTGACGGTATGTGAAGGCAGATTGTCTTCCAGTAATCCGTTACCCGTCTTGAACCCCAACTTTGACTTGTTAGCTGTATTCATGTCATTTTGGATTTATCTGTACAGGCAAGTAGTGGTCCTCCTTTTTTTTTTTTTTTTTTTTCTTAGCTTGAATATTTTGATGCTATTAAATTAGTAGATGCAGCAAACACTAATGCAGATCCACTGCATGTAAAGTCAGAGCCTGACTTCAACTTGAATTTTGAAGCAGATACCCACATTGATATTTTAGTTTAGAAAAAAAAAAAAGATTTCCTTAATAGTATCGTTTTCAAAAACCGTTAAAAACTAAAATGAGTTAAATACTAAAATACAATCTGTTGAAGCAGGACAAGAAAATATTGATTGGTTTTCAAATCCTAAAAAAGAAAAAAAGAAAATTGTTTTCTTTCAGCTGCGTCCTGGCGATGCGCTGGCCTCACTTTGTTTCGTCAGTGGCGGTCGTTTTAGTTTTGCCAAGAAATGCCAATGTTTTCTGGAGAGCCCGGCCATTTTCAGCTACACGTGAGCAGCGTACACAGCGAGTAGCGTGGTGACTGTAATGTGATGTAGGATCTATGCAGCCATGAGGCTCACAAGACCAAACCCAAAGCAACTTCTTTAAAATCATGTTCGCGTTTTTCCGTCTTGTTTACAGAGATGTAAAATAGTTTATTTTCCCTAAAAGCATTTTGATTTTTGGATACAAGCACTGTATTCGTTACAATTAACAATAAAGTCTCCTCAATCTAAATGTGCTGTTTTTAATGTTCCGTTTATTCAGACAAATCTTTTATTGCATTACATTGTTAAATAAGGCAGAACTGCTCTTTTACGCGGGAGGAGGGAAGGGGGGAAAAAAAAAAAAAAAAGTCAACTTTTAAATATCATAAAATATGACCTAAAAGCTGCTGCGTACATGTTGGGAGAAAACAGAACATTTGGAAAAATAAAACTTTTCTATGACGACAGCACAATGGAATGCATTCCAAAATGCACCGAGATGCTTCAGGTGAATCAGCCAATCAGAGTGCAGCCTGAGGTGACGCGAGACGGCGGGAGGGGGCGGGGGAGGTGGAGGAGGAGGAGGGAGGGGGGGGGGGTGGCGGCGGCGGCGGCTTTGGGCCAGCACGGTACAGCACTGTCGAATCGAGATGGAAATACCGTACAACATGTACAACAGATGTGTCCAATACGATGCATAAGAGATTGTTTGAGTTCTTGTTAGAACATTTCCTTCGCATCCTTCTGCAGCTTCCAGATCGAACCCACGATGCAAGATAAAGGAGCGGCTTCGGCGAGATGCCGCCTCAGATGTCGTGCGCTTGCTTTTCGATCTTCGATTTCAAATGCTCCTTGTACGCCAGGATGTCCCTATTCCACTTGGTGATGGTTTGATTCTCGCACACCCAGATCTCCTGAGCCACCTGCAGGAGAGGAGGACGACGATCAGAACAGCGGTGGTTCCGACTCCTTCAGATGAAATCCTCAAGCGACAATTACAAATCAAATGATACACACACACACACACACACACACACCTGTTGAATTAGCCTGAAGTCGTGGCTAACGAGCATCATCCCACCATCAAACTCGTTGACCGCATCCGCCAGCGCGTCGATGGTCTCGATGTCCAGGTGATTGGTCGGCTCGTCGAGGAACAGCATGTGGGGGTTCTGCCAGGCCAGCCAGGCAAAACACACCCGGCACTTCTGACCGTCCGACAAGTTCCTGATCGGACTGACCTGGAAGGAGAGTCGCGCGTCGCGTTTAGAGACGCGGAACAAACAAAAACAACCGGGCAGCTGGTATTTTGGTGGAAGACGGTCCCCTTCGAACCTGCTGTTTTCCCGTGAGGCCGTAGCGACCGATGATCTTCCTCATCTCCTCCTTTTCTTTGATGGCGGGGAAACACTTCATCATGTACTCCAAAGGAGACAAGTCCAGCTCCAGCTGCTCTGTCAGATGCTGTGAACGCAATGTCGGGAGGATTTCATTTAACTGCACGAGCTACTTACTTCAAAACGCAGCGACTGAATACGGTGAAACCATTGCAACTACGTTTTTTTTTTTTTTAAACACAACTTTTGTCAAAATGACGACTCGGGATTCTTGAAACGTGCGGACTACCGTTAACCGTGCCGTGGACGGGCTGAGGTTTACCTGGTGATATCTGCCGATCTTGACGTGAGAATGTTTGCGGATCATGCCGTCGGTGGGAAGGAGCTACGAGAGAGAGAGAGAAAAAAAAAAAGGGAGAATAAATGGGGACTGCTCTGCAGACGGCTGCAAGTTGGTGCTGGTTAACAGGTCGATAAATTTACCTCTCCCATAAGCAGCTTCAGCAGAGTGGATTTCCCTGCTCCGTTGGGTCCCACCAGGGCCACTCGCGTGTCCAAATCAATACCAAACTCCAGGTTTGTATAAATGTGTGGCTTCGGGAAACAAACAAATCAGTCAGACGAAGAAATATATCCATATTTTAGTGGAAAAAAAAAAAAAGCAGCAGCTTTTTTTTTTTTTTACTCTTGATATTAACTGTACTCACTGTGTTGTCACTGTACTTGAAGCTCACGTTCTGAACCATGATAACGGGGGGAGGAATCTTCCCACAGGGAGGAAAATAAAACGACAGCGTCTGGGGGGGGAAACGGGAAGGTGTTAGTGCCGGGACCGGACGACCGCCACGGACCTTAATTCCTCAAAATGACGCGTCACCGGGTTAAGAAGTCTGCAAACATCTGCCTGACGAGTGGTCCCCCTCCCCTCCCCCCCCCCCGTCGCGCGTGACATCACGGTACCTTGTCGTTCACAACTTTTTCAGTCAGGCCGGACGCCACCATCTTCTGCAGCGTCTTCTCTTTGCTCTGAGCCTGTCGTGCCAACTTTGCGGAGCCGTGACCGAACCTGGCGATGTAATTCTGGAGGAGAGAGACACAAAGAAGCAGGAAGTCTTGATTTTTTATCGACGACGAGAGAGAATAATGATTGCTTCATAGAAACTTCTTGTCATGTTGAGAAACAAAACAGATGCGCGTTAAAAAAAAAAAAAAAAGGGTTTTTACCTCCAAGAAATTGTTTAGCCGAGGTTGTAAGCCACCTGCAGCCTAACGTGATCACGTTAGTTAGCTTTAGCTGTGTGAAATTATAAACTGTAAAACACGGACTATCATATTTTTTTTTTATTCTTTTCAACAACTTAACTGAACCAGAGAATGCATTTTTGTGACTTTTTCTATCAGGATAAATAAGGATGGCTCCGAACTAGGCAGCCATGAGGAAATGTACACAGTTTACTAAATCTTGTCTAAAGCCAACTGGTTAATTTCCCGACAGCGACTTTGATCAAATGGGTTTGGATGGACGTGGGCTCTTTAGAAATCCTTTACTGGGAACCACCCCCATCACCTGCAGTGAAAACGTCACGCCACTTGGGTGTCCCTCATTTACCTTCATGTGTGTTATCTGGTCCTGTTCCCAGTTGAAGCGCTTCATCTGGTTCTCCTCCAGCTCCTCTCTGGTCTTCACATACTGGTCATAGTTACCCTTAAAACAAAAATAGCTTGGCATGGTCATCCAACCGGGTGTCACAGAGACATGATTAGTAACAGCCCGCCCGCGGTTTCCATATTTAGCATCATGAGGGCTCTTATCGCTCCATTCAAAGATGTACTTTCTAGGCGCGTTTCCCCTCCTGACACCGCGCTGCGGTGGATTCAGCCGAGTGCTCCTACCGTGTAGTATTTCAGTTTTCTCGAATGCAGGTGGATGATGTTCGTGCAGACGCCGTTCAGGAAGTCTTGAGAGTGCGAGATGAGGACAAGGATTCGCTTGAACCTGGCAAGAACCAACAGGTTGATCAACACACACACACACACACACACACGGGTGCACAGAACATCAGTTTGGACTATTTTAAGAGTTGAAACGGGGCGCAGACGTACGACTTGAGCTCCTCCTCCAACCACACGCAAGCATCCAGGTCCAAGTGGTTCGTAGGCTCATCCAGCAACAGCATGAAGGGCTTGATGAACAGGGCTCTGCAAAGACAAAAGGATGATTATTAGAATTTGTAGTCAACGTGATAAAACCCCTGTCACTATGAAACTTCTTTTCTTTTTTTTTTTTGACAGCATGAGTAACACATTTCAGGAGGGCATCCAAATATGGACTAACCCTCTTGATGGGTGTTAATGCCTCTTACATTGGACGACTTAATATTTGCCGATTTAATATTTACTGTGGACACCACATCGCTCACACACACACACACACACACACACACACACACACACACACACACACACACACACACACACAAAAGGGGCTGCAAATTCAAACCGACGCAGAGACCGAGGAGACCGCGCGTCACTGAAAGGTGTAAATCAACGCCCTTTGTCTTTACCTGGCCAGAGCGACGCGCATCCTCCATCCTCCACTGAAGTCCTTCAGCTTCTTCTGCTGCATGGCAGCGCTGAAACCCAAACCGTGGAGGATCCGGGAGGCTCGCACCTCTGCTTTGTCCGCATCCAGCTCCTCCAGACGCTCATACAGCTCCATCAGCTTCTCGCACTCGGCTACGCAGGAGGTAAAAGATAAAAAAAGGCATTTTACCAGACAGCCTTTTTAATGCTCAATTTCAACTCATCGAAGTCGGCTTCCCTCCCAACAACTCGCAGCCGCAGCATTTCTGTGTTTTGATGCCTTTATTGTTTTAGTCAAATCCGTGTCGCTGCTGCGGCAATTCGACTCCCCCCCCCGTTTGGTTCATACCGGCACGGTACCGTATATTACGTGGAACTCACAGTCTTCAGCCGCAAGTCTCTCTGCCTCCTTCTCCAGCATAATCCTCTGTTCGTCCACTTCCATGACACACTCCAGAGCCGTCTTTTCGCTGGGGGCCATCTCCCGGGTCAAGTGGTAGATATCTATGTGCTCTGGAATGGGGATCTCGCGATGCCCAATGGCCGACAACAGCATGGATTTTCCTGTCAAACAAAAGCACAGAAGAAACTGAGCGTTGCTTGCGTGCGACTTAAAATAAAACCACACTTATAACTGTCGAAAATGAGCAGCGGCTGTTGTCTTTCAGCAAGTTTAGTGGAACAATAGTGTAGGTAAATGCAGATTTTCACGTCTAAGAAGTGTAAAGGTGCTAACGTGTTGGGGGTGGGTGGAGGATACTGTGAATGGAGATGCCACCGACCTACAAACAGAAGGAAGCGGTTACCTGTGCCGTTAAGGCCGATGAGGCCGTAGCGTCTGCCCGAGTTGAGCTCCAGGCTGGTGTCCGCCAGCAGCTCCTGACCGTGGAAGGTGAGCGACAGGCTGCTAATGTGGACGTCGGTGCTGTTGGGGTGGGAGGCAAGAACGCCCGTCACCGCCCGAGCCTCCGTCTTGGCCAGCTCAAACTCATCCAGCTCCTTTGTCAAATTGACAATACCTGTCCCAAACAAAACAAGAACAAGGGGAAAAAAAAAAAAAAAAAGACTCCTCTTGAAACTTTTTTGCACACATGTCCAGCCAGGTTTAAACAAAATGGAAAAAAAAAGGGTATGCCAGTGACCGAGTACCACTAAAAAAAAAAAAAAGAAGATAGCCACTTACCATTGCTCTCTGCTCCATTACGCTCCTGGGTCTCCGGTTGCTCTAGTTGTTCACCATCCTCACCTCCTTCATCGGTTTTCTTGGTACGCTGGCGGGCTTTAGCAGCCTCCTTCTTCTTAGCTGCCTTCTTCTTTGCCAAGTCAGACGGCATTGTTGTGCAAGGCTATTCCAACAACAAACAAACAAAACAAAACAAACAAACAAAAAGGGAAGACACGGATCAACGACCTCTTTCTCTACTTGACACCACGTTGTGTCAGGAAAAGCGTTTCCATACCAAAATAAAAAGGTAAAAAAAAGAACCACAAAATGTTGTAATCACTTTTTCAGCACACATATAATCGGGAGTATGAATCAGGGGTAAAAAAAAACTAAAAAAAAATGACTAATCGCTTCCGGAAAGTGGCTTGAGGAGGAACCTCAGCACACTTGCCGGTTTTCTATTGTAACGCGCCGGTACCTGAACTCACCATGAAGCTTTCATCTCAACGCCGACACACGTTAACAGCAAAAAATAAAATAAGGGGCCTCATCGCGGTGAACGATACAGCCCGATACCAAGTGATCACGGTGGTAATTCGTTGTGTTTTGTTGAAGTTCTTCCACGGTGGCCACCTGCCCCGCACGTTGGGCTCGTCACCGTGTAAACGCCTGTTCGCGGCTAACGGTGATGCTGCTAATATTAACGGTACATTTTTTTTTTGGTCACTTCGCAGAGAACCGGCAGACGACAGCGAGCTAAAACGGTCGCGTCAGCCGATTCACCTTGAATGACATAACACGGGGGGAAACAAATAATAAAATTCATTAAAAAATAATTTAAAAAAAAACAAACAAAACAAAAAAAAAACTCGCCGTTCGGTGCGTTAGCCTTTTGCTAAGCTAAACATCGTTAGCTGGAACCGGCAGGCCTTAAACGCAAGGCCCGACTCGCTTTAAGACAAAAGTCTGAACGTGGCTACCGAGTGGCTTTTTAAGCTCGAGTGTATTTTAACACAAGCCCGAGTACGTTACGCGTTAATGCCGCGGTTGTCAGACCCCGCCGAGGCCGCTCTTACCTGGAATAACGAACCGCTGGTCTCCGGAGCACACCGACGTCTCGTGTCCACTTTTCGCCGGGTGGATGTAGCGACTCGCCAAACCGCCAGACGGACCATATATGGTCATGATGGGCGGCGACAACCAGAAAGTAGCCTCCTCTTCTCGTGGGACCGCAGTAAAAGTCCCCTCTTTACGCCTAAAACAAATTTTAATTTGTTAATTACTTTTAAAAAAAATAATCCATTTTTACAGCTGGGACTAAAAAAAAAAATATATATATAAAAAAAAAAAAAAAGACAAGGGGTCGTCCCTTAAAAAATTGACGGTTTAAATGAAACTGAGGCAACGACGCGAATGAGTTTTAATTACCACCGATGACGTTTTCCAAATGTATCTTTTTTCCACGACGTCATAAGGACCCACGTGTTGCTACAGTAACCAGACGTTCACATATACAACGTGGTGTTATTGTAGTTTCTGGGGGGGGAAAAAAAAAAGAAGTCTTTTTTGAAGCAGTCCTTTAGTCGCTGATGACGAGGTGATGCTGCAGCTGATGAAGAGGAGACGGACGCTTGTTTCTTCACTACGTGCGTGCGTGCGTGTGGCACTACACTTTTTTTTTTTTTTTTTTTTTTTTTAAGAGGAAGTGAAGGAGCTGACAAAAAAATGGACGACGTAAGCGCGGCTCCGCTCGATGCCTTTTTTAATTTTTTTTTAATTTTTTTTTTACCGGAATGAGCGATGAAGAACCGGGAGATCTCCGCCGTCGTGTCAGCGCTGTTCAACGGAAGATGGACTCGTTAAAAGCGACGGACGCGATGCTAAAAGCTCGCTAGCTCTGACGTTTCGTTAACGTTAACCGGAGCGATTACGATTTTTTTTTTAAAAATGACAACCGGCGGTGCGACCGGCTGAGGTTGCCCCGGGGCGGCTGTAAAGTCGTAGTAAACGTTAATAATGTTAAACTATTTGCAGTTATTCGCTCTTTCCGACGAACAACAACAACAACAACAACAACCCAAAAAAAAAAAAAATAGTTCTTAACTGGTAGCTGTGTTTTTGTCCTTGTGACGTCATCGGTTAAACTGCATCTCTTATAATTTGCACGTGCTGTAGTTATAATCTTGTGGTTTATAAGAAACTTTACTACCTCATCCAATGGGACACTTTTTCTTCAGTATTTAATGGTAATTTTTCCACAATCCTAGGCTTGTTTTTTTCTTTTTTTGGGGGGGGGGTATAATGCGTTAAAGCTACGGGGGGCAGGAGTGTTTGCACATAAAACGCTCTGTTAGTCGTTTTTTTTTAATTTTTTTTTTTTAATTTTTTGTCCTTCCCACTTCCACAACAGCCTCATCAACTGCCAAGATATGCGTCTGTCCTCGTTTATGGCCCTGTTCAGGCCTGCTTTACCCCTGATCCTCGGGCTGTCTCTGGGGTGCAGTCTGAGCCTGCTGATGGTGTCCTGGACGCAGGGGGACACGGACGACTCGTGTCGGGATGAACTGGGCAATGGCAGGCTCTTCCTGGGCAGGAGAGATGCCCAGAGGGACTCCAGAGACGGAGCTGGAGATGAAGACTTCCAGCCACGGGTAGTGCCCTACCACAAGGACCCCAACAAGCCTCACAAGAAAGTCCTCAGGTGAGTGTGTGTGTGTGTGTGTGTGTGTGTGCAAGGTGTCCACGGTGTCCACAGCCTGAGAGAGGTGGGTATAGAAAGGGGCTTTCAGTGAACATAAACATATGCAGCCGCTGACTATTTATGTCTTCAAATGAAACGACAGATTTGTTTAAAGACACACATCTCGCGGCTCCAACCGGACTTGCTTTAAGACGCTGCTTTAGAAACCAGGATTGGCGTTACTTAATTCTCTATTTAATAGGATTACATTTAATTCTCCTCCACGGTAATTTAAATGTATTCAGTCCTATGTGCAGTATAGGTGGCCCGTAGATTCGAGATTATTGCTGCTACATCACCCCCCTCCCCACTCCCTCCCTCCTTCCCCCACACTAATAGCTCAGATGTGAGGACCAGAAACTGTTAAGAGACTTCTTTGTCTTTTTCGTGTCTTGTTTAAAAGCCCTGCAGCTGAACGATGGCTGCGGAAAGAGTCACATAATCAGCATGTTGTAAAGGTTTTATTGTTTGTTTAAACATAATTGCAGATCATTAACGCCTCGGTCGCTCGCCATTAGAAACGCTCCTCCTTTCTTCTGTTTGTGCTTTGATGTCCTCTGATCCCTGCGTGTCCGCCCTCTCCTCCAGAACGCGGTACATCCACACTGAACTGGGCATCAGGGAGCGGCTGCTGGTGGGCGTCCTGACCTCTCGGGCCACCCTCAACACGCTGGCCGTGGCGGTGAACCGCACGGTCGCCCACCACTTCCACCGCACCTTTTTCTTCACGGGCCTGCGCAGCCCGAAGGTGCCTCACGGCATGACCGTGGTCGCCCACGGCGACGACCGCCCGGTGTGGCTGATGTACGAGACGGTGCGCCACCTCCACCAGCACTACGGCTCGGACTACGACTGGTTCCTCCTGGCCCAGGACGACACCTACATGCAGGCGGACCGTCTGTCGGAGCTGGTGGGCCACCTGAGCGCGGGCCAGGACCTCTACATGGGCCGGGCGGAGGAGTTCATCGGCGGGGAGGAGAAGGCGCGATACTGCCACGGAGGCTACGGCTACCTGCTGTCCCGCAGCCTGCTGGCCCGTCTGCAGCCTCACCTCGACACCTGCCGTAACGACATCCTCAGCGTGCGACCCGACGAGTGGCTCGGCCGCTGCATCATCGACTACCTCGGCCTCAGTTGCGTGGAGGTGCACCAGGTACGAAACGCGGACTTAATGCGCGGACACCCGAAGAGCATTTCTATCAGTTTAATGCACTTCTTTATTTATTTTTTGTGATAAATGTCCACGCCGCTAATACTTGTTTTTTTTTTCTTTTTTTTCCTGTGTGAATGGGGGGGGGGGGGGTGGGTCGGGACTCGCAGGAGATGACCTACCGCTACTTCGAGCTCGGGAAAAACGCAGACCCGGAGCGCGAAGACGGCGCGCAGTTTAAAAACGCCTTCACGGTCCACCCCGTGTCGGAACCGAATCTGATGTACCGCCTGCACAAACGCTTCAGTCAGATCGAGCTGGAGTGGACTTACCAGCAGATCCAGCAGCTGCAGGTTCGTTCGAAACACTTCGCGGTGTGGTTTTTGTTTTGTTTTTGTTTTTTTTCTCCACGCCTACAAACAAACACGTTTCACCTGTGTGCCTCGCATCTGACGGGACGACATCCAGTTCTGCGGGAAAGTACACGGTTCGTTCCTCCTTCTCCGGCTCGCTCTCGTTTTTGAGCCGAGGCAGAAATTCTTGGCCGGTACGACATTTCTACACGTCGGGGAGCCGGGATGACGTGTGGCGCGTTTTTCTTTTCTTTTTTTTGTTTTTGTTTTGAAGCGTTACATTCCAGCGGCATCTCGTTCTGAATACGATCCGCCCGAGAAGCCTTATTATGTAGTTAAAGAACCGGCTAATGACGGTTCATTACGGTTGTTTTGATGTAACGTACACCACGGAGCCGTCGGCTGTATCGCGTCTTCGCATAGTTCAGACACGGCTCCCCTTTGTGCTTTTTATGTGACTTTTCTTGTGTGTGTGTGTGTGTGTGTGTGTGTGTGCGCTCATCAGGTTCAGATCAACAACCTGAGCGACCTGACGCCGGAGGGCAAGGCCGGGGTCACGTGGCCCGTCGGGATCAACCCCCCCTTCAAACCCAGGACCCGCTTCGAGGTCATAAACTGGGAGTACTTCACGGAGGAGCACATCTACTCGTGCGTCGACAGCGCGCCCAAGTGCGAGATGAGGGGCGCCGACCGCGCCGACGTCGGCGCCGTCCTGGAGATCGCCGTGGAGCGCCTCAACGAGCGCTACCAGCCGCAGCTGCGCTTCCGCAAGCGCCGCCTCCTCAACGGCTACCGCCGCTTCGACCCCACGCGGGGCATGGAGTACATGCTGGACCTGGCGCTGGAGGCCTACACCCAGAAGGGCCACAGCCAGGTCATCGCCAAGCGGGTGAACCTGCTGCGGCCCCTGAGCGCGGTCGAGATCATCCCGATGCCGTACGTGACGGAGGCGACGCGGGTGCAGGTCATCCTGCCCGTCACCGCCCCGGACCAGGACTTCGTCGGCAACTTCCTGGACATGTACGTGATGAACACGCTGGACACCCACGACAACGTCCTGCTCACCTTCCTGTTCATCTACGACCCGTTCGACGCCCAGCGGGTCAGCCAGACCGACGTGTTCGCCGGCATCAAGGCGATGATCGGCGAGGTGGAGAAGCGCTACGGCGACGTGAAGATCCCGTGGATCAGCGTGAAGACCGAGGTGCCCTCGCAGGTCAAGCTGATGGACATCATCTCCAAGAAGCACCCGGTGGACACGCTGTTCTTCCTGGCGAGCGTTTGGACCGAGGTCAACGCCGACTTCCTGAACCGCTGCAGAATGAACGCCATCAGCAACTGGCAGGTCTTCTTCCCGATCCACTTCCAGGAGTACAGCCCGGCGGTCGTCTACCGCGACCAGCAGCCCTCCGCCGCCTCCTCGTCCTTCGCGTCCGAGTCGCTGCGGGACGGCCACTTCGACCGGCACGTCTTCGACGAGGCCTGCTTCTACAACGCCGACTACATGACCGCGCGGACCAAGATGGCCGCCGACATCCTGGACAACGAGGAGCTGCTGGAGAGCATGGACGTGTACGACATCTTCGTGCGCTACTCGGGCCTGCACGTGTTCAGGGCCGTGGAGCCGGCGCTGATCCAGAAGTACGTGCGGCGGGCGTGCAACCCGCGCTTCAGCGAGGACATCTACCACCGCTGCGTCCTCAGCAACCTGGAGGGTCTGGGGTCGCGCTCGCACCTGGCGATGGCGCTGTTTGAGCAGGAGCAGGCCAACAGCACATAGCACCAAAAAAAAAAGGTGAATTTTAACACGTTTTGTTAAATTCACCTTTTTTTTGGGGGGGGGAAGAAGTCAACCGAGATATTAAAAAAACAAAACAAAAACAAAAAAACCCAGCACCGCTTTGCTCGAGGACAAAAGCAAGACGAGTGCCGTTTGCCTGAACTTAACAGTCGAGATCTGCTTTTGTTAAAAAAAAAAAAAAATAATAAAAAAAAAACCCTACCTGCCCGGTACGGCAACACGTGACTTCTACTGAGTCTGTAACTTGAAATGTGTCTAGACGGTGACGAACGATGAGTCACGGAGGCTCGACGTACCGAGGAGCTCCTGATTTATTCTCACAGGAGGCGAGCGCCAGCGTTTCCACTCCCGATTCAAAACAAATATGCAGGTTGGAGGGGTTGTGTGTTAAAGAAATTTAAAAAAAAAAATGAACAAAAGGCTTTCATGTGTTAATAACGAATTGAGCTGTAAGTCGTCCTTTTGTGAGGATCTTTAAAAAAAAAATAATATTACTGGAAATGAGCTGAAGCCATCGGCTGCCTTTTTCTTTCAGATATGTTCTTTTCTTCTTCTTCTTCTTTTTTTTTTTAAAAGATGTATTAAAGAGTGATATTTCCACTCAAGAGTCGTTTCTTCATTCATACTGCTCAATGTGTGTGAAATGACTTGTTCCAGTTTCATTGGGCGAAATGCTTGAGCATGCTGTGAACAGTTATTCCTGGAGGTACCTGGTATATATCTGGTATATATCCTCGACAGAGCTGAAGAAAAGGCAATATATGGCAGGGAACTTAAAAAAAAAAATCATATTTCATTATGCTCGTATTCAGAATAAAATATCTCGTCGTCCTTCTTAGTTTGCCTAAAAGGTTTTTTTTATTTTTTTATTTTTTTACTGCAGCGCCCGGAGGCAGTGAACAGTTTGTTCCGAAGCGGCCCGCCCCGCCTCGTCTCCCCGCATTAAGTCAGTACATCTCCACCCCTGCCCGGGCCTCCCTGACTCCTGGCGAGGATTCAGCACACATGTGTCCTTTTCTTTCTTAGGTGGGGAGGTGGGGAGGGAGGGAGGGAGGGGGGAGAGGAGGTTGGGGAGTGAACCCGGTGCCCAGAGGGAGGGTCGTCTCTGCCCAGCCGAGCTCCGGCCGGCCCGTGGCAGGGGGTGGTTAAAATCTTCACAGCGAGATGGTTGGACGGGGCTTGAATGGTTTGCTTCACGCAGCCTCCTCCTCCTTCTCCTCCTCCTCCTCCTCCTCACTGAGCACCATCGCCTCCGTCTTCCACGTGCGGGTCAGTCTGCTCCGGCGGGGTTAGGTGCTGCTGCTGCTGCTCCTGCTGCTCCTGCTGCAGCGGCGGAGGAGTGAAAGAGGCTCTTTCTGAGGTGGGAGCGGGGCTGCAGGACGCGTTTCGGCGGCGTGGTGAAAAGGCCTCCACCTGCTTCCTTGCGGTGGAGTCGGTGAACAATAAAACGCCTTGTCAGCCACCTCGGAAGAGAGCCTCGCGCATGCAGGAAATGTAACCCACCGGCGGGCCGGAGCACAAAGTCAACAGTTTCCTAGTGCAATGTGTGTGTGTGTGTGTGTGTGTGTGTGTGTGTGTGTGTGTGTGTGTTTTAGTGCAGCAGAGACTCCACAGCTCATAGCAGACACTTTTTATATCTTAAAACTAAAAAGGTAGCAGAAGAGGTATTTAATTATAGAGCAGCCAACTAGGCTGTTTTGACCTCAGGGATAAAAAAAAAACAAAAAAAAACAACAAACAAAAAACAAAAAAAAACTTTTCTGACGTCTCTTTATATCTACTTTGAATATATAAAAGTCAGAATTGTAGTTTTTGTGGTTATTGTATTGCAGTTTTAATAATTAACACAGTTTGAAGTACATTTAGTATTTTCAAATCTGCATTTAAACATTTGAAACCTCCATTCAAATTCAGAAAAGTAAAGCGTGTGACTTTATTAAGACCTAAAAACCAACATGTTAGTCCGTTACATTGACCGAGGGGGATGGTTTAATAACGAGAGTAATGCTCTTGAAATACTGGAGAGACTCATAAAGCCCAAAAAAAGATGGCAGAGGTTAGACAAGAAATGTTGAAAATAGACAAAATAACACAGGCGCCCTTCATTAGGTGTGTTTGCTCTCTCTCTCTCTCTCTGTGTGTGTGTGTGTGTGTGTGTGCGCTCGTCCAACAACATCTTCACTGTATAGCACACCGTCTAATTGCACATAATATATTATAAATAGGGAGGAACTCAGCCGATGTAGAGGAGGGTTCAAGATATTTGGACTTTTTTTGTTGTTGTTTTTTTTTTTAAACTACCAAGCTTCTACAGTACATGCGAGTTTAGTGAGATCATATGACATACAGTAAATGTGTTTTCACATACAGTAACCCTATGAAGTGGAGACAAAGAGGCACGTGAACTGCCAGATGTCTTACTACACCTTCATCCCAGTGTGTGTTTAATATATCGCCGATTCCTGAATAATGTTCCATCACTTGAAATATAAAACGTATAATTCAGCTGCTGCTGCTTTGGATTTAAAATCAGGGGTTCAAGCCTCGCGATGAACTTAACGCTGCTGTTAAAGCTTTAGACGGTGGTGGAAGAAGAATTCTCATTCTTTACTGGAGTAAAAGTACAAAGAGGCTCATTTCAAACACGGTGTCAGACAGATGAACAACAAAAAAAAAAAAAAAACAAAAAAAAAGACACTTTAGATGTCGTGGCATTTACAAACTTTGGCAAGCGCTTCTTTATTTACATCCAAGCTGTCTCGCAGTGTCACAGCTGTTTTCCCTTTTTTTTTTTTTTTTTTTTTTTTTCCTGTAGAACGTAATCACCAAACAAGTTTTTGCTCTTTACAGATATACAGTATTACGCATACCATAATCTTCTTCCTGTCGGTGACCCTCTTGACGACAGTGTAAACAGAGAGAAAGAGCAGCTCCCACTCTTCAGAAACACATGCAGGGGGTGGTACGTCGGGAGGGGGGGGGGGGGGTCGGGCTTGAGGAACAGAACACACAGAAGGGATTGTTAAAACATTTTGCCAGATGTTCTGGTGCCGCGCTAGCCCCGAAGCGGAGGAGTTGCGGCTTCTGAGTTTCCTCCACAAGGGGGTGCTAGCGGATCAGTGACGACAACGTGAAGGCCCCGGCCACACAGAGGAGAAACCACCGAGGGGGTCGGACGCAGGACGGAGATACTACCTATGACTACAGTTTGTCCTCTAACGGGTGCAGTTAATATAACTCAGTCCTAGTAATAAAAAAAAAATAAAAAAAACACAGCTCAGAAAACAAAACAACAACAAAAAAACAAAAACCACACCTACAGTTAGTTGCTGGTAGGGCATGTCATTTTTGGCAAAAAAGTTTCCAGAAGGCATTTCAAACAAATGTGGCGAGAGCTCGTCGCACGCACACCGCCATGCCAGCCTTTTGATATTTACACATACCGTCCTCTTCGGGTGTATTAATGTCCAACGGAGCATGCATAGGTCATCGTGAAATCATCCGATCGCTTCTCGTGTGTGCTGGGATTATAAAGGAGGGTCTCTCGCCCACGAGTCCCGACACAAGAGTTTACCGCACAGTGCAAAGAAACCTCCCCGAAAAAAAGGTACCGTCTAGAAAACTGCCGGGAAACAAAAACAAAAACCAAAAAAGGAAGAAGAAGAAGAAGAAGAAGAAGAAGAAAATCCTCCATCTGACATTATAACATATACATACAAGTCAAGTGTTATAAAAAAAAGAAAGAAAAAGAAAAGAGGTGTAAAATGAGATGGGTGCAGATTATATCGTGTGTCAGAGCGACTGAGACTGAAAGTGAGGGAGGTCCTTTTTTTTTCTTCTTTTGTTGCAGCTTCCAGCTCCCACGTTAAAAAACATGGGACCTTAAAATAAACCACCCCGGGCCCCAAGATACCACGCGGAGGAACGCTAACATTTCCCGCCCTGCTAATCCAAAACGCGTGGAGCTCCCATACTGCACCCACCCTCCCCCCCCCCCCCCACCCACCCTGAAATCCCCCGCAAAAACCCCCCTTCCCAAAAACACACACGCGCACACGCACACTCTGTCGTATACTGTACAGCTGGCCCTCTAAACGGGGACAACAACAACAACAACAACAAAAATATATCTACATTCACATCTCTAGAAAAAACTTCATTTTTTTTTGTTTTTTTTGTGTAACATAAAAAAAAAAAAAAAACAAAAAAAGTAGAAATGGACACGAGCGCTCAGACCTGGACTTAAGTGTTGTTTGTTTTAGTTTGTTAAGGAGTAAAATTGTGTTCAGATTTATTCATCTGTAAAAAAAAAGGACACGTTCGCAAATTTCTATTAAACCCAGGTCTGGATAATTTTTTTTTTTTTTTTGCCCAACTTCTATTTCAGTGATCATGTTCTCTTCTTCTTGTTGCAACCTTTGGTAAAACCTTCAGGACATCAAACGGGCAAAAAAACACGACACGAGGAAGAGGAAGAGGAAGAGGCAGTGAGCGGACGAGGCCCGACGCGTAACAGTATTATAGGCGTTGTTTTTTTTTTTGTTTTTTTGTCGTTTTGCTGTGATCACTGGAAGAAAAATCGGATCAGTACTTTTGTTTTCTCCTTCGATAAAACACTATCCTTACTACAAACAGACACGGAGCTCATTGTGTGATAATACTTTCAGCTCAGGTAACTCTCCTAATACTGTTATAAGAAAGATACAACGGGGAGGTCTTTTAATAACCGATTCGCTCCAAAACCTCGCAGACAGCGTAGATCCTCCGCAGCCACCCACCGTAATCTCAACTCTGCTGGTGTAATTCGTTTAAAAAAACAAAACAAAAACAAAAACCACTCTCCTAATGAGAACGACTGAAAAAAAACAACAACAAAAAAAAACCCGCACGCAGTCACACGAAGAATCACCCCTCGATAACAAAACCAAAAAAAAAAACTAAAACGCGAAGACTCATCCGCGGCACGTTCGCGTCTCTTTGAGATGAGAATCCCCCTCCCCCCCAAAAAAAACAACAACAACAACAACAACAAAAAACGCAGCGGCGTGTGAGTAGTTTGTCTCGACACGTAGAGACGGGAGTTTCTCTCTTTTTTTAAAAAAAAATTGTAAAATTTTTTTTAAGTGACATATTTACAAAGCAGGGTCGAACCTCTGAAGGGACGACCGTGCGGCTGAACACATGCTTTCAGCGGCGATGTCGAGATCCGGGCCGTCGTATCGTATCGTATCGTATCGTATCGTATCGTATCGTATCGTATCGTATCGTATCGTATCGTATCGTATCGTATCGTATCGTATCGTATCGTACGTGCCGCCGCCGCGTGAAGAGGTTCACTTCGTTTTTTTAAAAACACTGGTGAGAAAAATTGAGCTGTCATCACTGAAGATGAAGACTTCTTCTTAGTTTAGGTGTAATATTTTTCACCAGACCTTCAGCGACACACACACACACACACACACACACACACACACACACACACACACACACACACACACACACACACACACACACACACACACACACACACACACAGAGCTCTGAAATCAGACGCAGAGCCTTCGCTTAGGTGTTGCGGACCGCCAAGGCCTGTTCCAGCTCCTGTCTCCTCTGCTGGATCTGTTCGAGAGGCGAGAGAGGAGGAGTCGCGTGAGTCACGTGACCACGCAGGGGCGAGAGTACGCCAGACGCTGAGGCGGCGTCTTCCTCACCTTGCAGTAGAAGTAGCGGCTGACGGCCTCCTGGGACCAGGGCTCGTGGTAAAACGCCGCCCTCCTCTCCTCCTCGGGGTTCCCCACCACGTCCGTCATTAACTGCGGCCAATGAGGAGACACCGTCATTAACGGCGGGACCAAATAACAACCGGCGGTTACGTTTCATACAGAGGGAATACAAACGACACCCGGGGATGCGATCAGATACCACACGTCATTTTGAAGCTTGATAAACAAAATATTGGCTTCTAATTTGCAGCAGACGCTGTAAATGTTTGTAGGTCAGTGTGTCTGTTTGTACTTCA
This sequence comes from Brachyistius frenatus, assembly GCF_029030835.1. NCBI lineage: Eukaryota > Metazoa > Chordata > Actinopteri > Embiotocidae > Brachyistius > Brachyistius frenatus. The sequence continues at coordinate 1,651,645 of NW_027210620.1, read as the reverse complement.
CCTTGGGTCCAGACAAATTGTAGCCTCGAGGGGGCGCCAGATGCGCTTGAGGCTCCTATTTTTTTTTATAGATTTAGATGCATTTCTTAGCCGCAACTAATTGAAGCAACGATGAATAAAAACTGAATTTCGATTGGTCGCTTCCTGCCGTACACAGAAATGCGATAAAAATGTCAGCCGATGAGATCACCTCCGTTAAACAATCCTGCCTCTCAAACCGTCCCATCGTCATTTTACAAAGACCAGTGAGCCGCCTGTGTTTTATTTTCCCAACATGTAAGTGTGCAAGTGCGTATAAATAGGAGTATCGAACCTTAAGGTCTCGGCTCTGGGACTTGAGCCAGTCCTGGATGTAGCCCTTGGGATCTCTGGAGAAACTGAGCATGAAGTCCCTCTGGATCTTCAGCTGGTTGATGGACTCGATGGTCTCGTGGATCTGAAAGGGAACAGACAGCAAATAAAAGGACAAGTATTTCCTCTGCGCTTTTTTTTTTTTTTTTCTTTCTTTCTTCTTCTTCATTTAGCACTGCAGTCTTTTATAGAAAAATTGAACTAAATAAAAAAAAAATCGCGTATTTACAGCGAGCAAATGGTAAATGTTTACGTGGCAGCAGGAGGGAGCCCGAGCTCGAGCGACCCTGAGAGAGTTTCTGTCGTCGACAGCAGAAATAGTGTAAATAACAATATGACTGATTTGTTGCCAATAATTCGCAATATTTGCCGCCACATAGCAGGCAATTCTACAGCAGTCAGTTTACTACGCAGCCATTTTTGAAAACATTACATGTATGTCTATGTAAATCCTAAATAAACACTTTCAATGACAAAATATTCTGTAAACCAAGGTAGGAATTACAAATCTATTAGATTATTAATGAGAATTCATTTTCAGGCTTTAAAGCCAGGATATCTGGAGCTCTACAGAAGCCTTAAAAAACACAAACGGTCCTTTTCATAAAAAGCCTCGGTGGTTATTGAAAAAGTCAAATTCCAACTTCAAGGTCTTGAATATATTTCCTTGCCTGCCGTAGTGAGTGACAATATCTCTGTGACTCATCGTTGGCTCATCTTTCTGCCACATATCTTACTCCAGGTCACATTAACTGAGGAATTATATTAGCAGGGAATATTGTTAACTGCAGCAGGGAGGCGCTGACTCCATAAATAACTGTAGGCCGTGTTGTCCCGACTGGTTTAGTTGCTGACTGATGTGTCTGTGTATGTATTATTGTCATTATACTGCATGTGGTGTTGAAAAGTCTTGACTTGAATTTGGTGACCACGGCAGAAACCCTCTGAATACCAAATGACATTCACACTGATGGAGATGATGACTTGAGTTTGGTGTGCTGTGAGTATGACGAGCTTCTCAGAAACAAACGGTCTAAAAAAAAAAAACAGTGACACCACTCTGCGCCTTGTAATCGTAAAATACCAGTAAATTTGGCCTAAATATCGATCTGCTAGAGCAGAGGTGCCCAAATTCGTTCTAATTAAGGGCCAAAAATGAATCTGGGACGGAGGACCGTGGGCCAAAAACAAATGACTATGTTTTATGAAATTACATTTCATTAAATGTAATAGATTTGACGGGAAAATCAATATTGGAAATCTAAAATAAAATTTCAGAGTAATTTAAACCACTACTCTTTACTCTGGGTAAAAGTCATATTGTTATTATTTTTGCATAAATTATTACACTCTGCTTTATGTTTTACGGCACTTCAGAATAAAGAGAACAAGAACGAGCTCGTCACAGAGGACCCAAAACAAAGACAGTGTGGTCCAAACTCGGCCCCGCGGGCCCCAAATTGGGCAGCTCTGTGCTAGAGTAGGATTACTGTGTGTCCACGAATGTAATAAAAGCAGCAGTACTTGAATTTTTGTATCACATAAGAATGTACTTCTGCTCTGGTCATTTGTCCCCCTTCCTTCCAGCTCACCTTCTGCAAAAAGGTTAAAATGTGAAGCATAATAAAACATTAATAGCTTCCACGTTTAACACAGTCGGGTGTGAAATCTTGTTGCTAGCAAAAGTACTGCAATAAAACAAGCTCCTTTAATGGATAATTTACAGCAAAATCAGCTGTTTACCACCTCAGTGTGACACGAAACCGGTCAGGTGGCTTAAACACGTCGCGTCACATCTCACCTTGTTGTCGAGCGAGGCGATTTCCTGCTGGTTGGCGGTGGAGAGGAGGAAGCTGCTCATCTGGCTCTTCAGGGGATCTTCCACCTCCACGTCGATGTCGTAGCAGGCCGTCTTCTTCTGGTCGTTGGGGTCCACGCTGGCGAGGACGCGAGGACGGGGGAGATTGCGAAGAATGTGAGCGAAAGGAAACGCCGAAGAAAGCGGAGCGGCAAAATGTGGGTTCGTGCAGACGAGAGCTCTCAGTGAATGAAAGTTACCTTCCCGGTGCCTGCCAGACTATTGAATGCGTTTCCTAATTAGAAGTTTCTGTTCTTTTCTTTTCTGTTGTGTTGTGAACAATAACAACTCCTGTTTAATACGTATGAGAGGGGCGGCGTGGGGCCCCAGCAGCTGGCGCAGTCATGGTTCAACTCCATTTTGGTCTTAAAATATTCTCTTAATATATTAATAACGAAGTACATGATTTGTCTAGTGTGATAAAGCTTCAGCATTTTCAAAGAAAACTAAATCCCAGTAAATAAAACTATTTGAATTAAATATGTTTTTAAAACTAGAATTTACCACCTCTATGTTGTATCTCTGCACCAACCAGACAAGTTGCAGTTTACACCCACGTCTGTATCGATAACGTATGTCGTGAACACTTTGAAGGAATTTGATAAAAGGTAGTAAGCGATATATATATATATATCAATTTGCCAGCTGTGGTATTTATCGGTGGCTCGTTGTTGTGCTGCCCGAGTTTGTTCACCTCAATGAGGTTTTTCCTGTTCAAATGTTGTTTCTGCGGGGAGGAGAGGACGAAGAGAAGTCGTACCTGATGACATGGTTGATGACGATGGGGTCGGGGGGCAGGAGGAGGTTGGTGAGGCGCTGAGGGATCTCGGAGAACTTCAGACGAGGGCAGTCAAAAATCTGCAGAGGCGGCGAAATAGAACGATTCAAAGAGTTTACTTTGTTTATAACGCTGAGCTCGTTTCATATCTCACCCCCCTCCCCCCTCCCTCCTCTCGTCCCCCTCCCCCACTACCTGCTGGAAGTACTTGTCACAGTTGATGTACTCCTTGTCGTGGGAGTCCTGCAGCTTGTTGGTCTTCACGTACTGCCAGAGGGCCTGGATGATGCAGGAGCGCGTCTGAGTGTGAATGCCGAGCAGGCGAGCCAGGCGAGGGTCCAGCTTAAACTGGGGAGGCTGCGGAGACGACGCAATCGCGTTACAACACTTTTTTGTTTTCTTTTTGTGCCCTCCCCCCTCCCCCTCTATCACACGGCCCCGCCCACGTCAGGACCTTTTTCCACATCAGCTCCATCGCATCCTTTATCACGTTCCCCACCCCCGGGCCCGGAGACGCGTGTCGGGGCTGAAGCGGCCCCCGTAATGTTTCTGTTCTCACCACAACAGCCGATTTCAAGGCGCGCATTAGTCACCCGGGTCGTAACGGGAGCCTATTCGTGGAACGGCGTTTGCCAGACGGATGCGGCGCCCTCACCTGGTAGTCCAGCATCAGCAGCAGAGTGCAGCGCACGCTCACGTCTCCCGGCCGCTTCACCTGGAAGCCGTCCGTCTCCTGGGTGGTGGGCGTGCGGTGCCACTGCGACGGCAAAAACACAGACACGGCCGCACGTTCAACGACACGGACTGAATTGGGCATTTTGCGTCGTTTCGCACTTCGTTAATCTGTTTGTTTCACACTTCTTTAATCAGAATCGCTAATTCATTTGTGCCTTAAGAGGCGCTGGAAACTTTTTCTCAGCTTCTTACTTTGAGCCGTGCGACGCTACACTAACACTTCTTTTTTTTTTTTTTTATGCCAAACTTAAAGAGATATGTGATATTTTTTGTTGTTTTCATGCTTAACACCAGTTTGAAGTGGGTGGGCACGTGCTCCCATTAGAGCTTATTAACATGTTTATCAAAAGCTGAACACAGTTATTGTTAGGTTTTTTTTTGGGGTATGTTTTTTGGATTATGTTGCCAGATATTCAAATTTTAGCCCTTTTAGCCGTGTTTGTTTTCTGTTGGTCGGTTGTTTCACCGCTCCGCGTTGGAAAATCTATTTTTTTTCTCCTATTTTTACATACAGCCTACGGGGGTTTATGAACCGAGCTGCGAAACTAATGACACTCCCATCAGCCTCGGCTTCGCTAATTGGTAAATGTTAAACTACGACGGTTAAAACGTTAAACACTGTTGGCGGGCTGGGGTCAGGCGGGTTAGCTCAGCACGACCTCACCGAGCTGCGAGCGCGACCGCGGACTCAAGTCTTACAGCAGCTTTTAGAAAACTCGCTCGAGACCGTGAGAATCTGCACGAGTCAAAAATGTGCAAAAAAACGAAAAATGAAAACAAAGAAGCCGTTTGAGTTCCTCGCAGGTTCGCCAGGAGGTTCAATTTCTGCAAACTACCAATGCGCAGCGTGCCGAGAAACCGAGATAGCGAAAGGTTAAAACCGCGTGGTCGAGCGGCTGAACGTTATCACACATCAGCGGTATGAAATAACAGCAAAATTAAATACTAACCTGGCCAAATACAACTTTTTACTTGACATCTTTGTGTTTACATTTTTCAAAAAGCTGTTCAGCGTCTGACCGTAGACGCTATTTACATCTGCGTTTTAAAATCTTAACGACTCGGGAGACTGAAAATAAAAGCACTTTAAAACACTTTCCGTCAGTACAGCGGATTGCAGTAACTTGGCGAGCAATACAGAGTAATGTTTCCCCGCGCCCGAAAAGATTAAGCACTGATTGTACCTCAAGGTAGAAACAAAATTCTTTCGATGGGAAAAAAAAAAAAATCATTCAAAGAGAAGCAGCACCTGAGTGCGTGGCTAAAATTAAAATACCCTCTTAAAAAGAGGAACCTTGAGAAGTAGTAATTTGCACTCTGAAAGTGATTTTTTTTTTATTTTGATATTTTTTAAAGCCGGCGCATTTTGTGAAGAGAAAAAAGTGAAGGGCAGCTAATGGCCGATTTTTAAGAAGTAAGCAGTTCTTTTCTCCATCTGTATGTTTAAACGACCTTGTACTATATGTCAGAAATAATAAAATAATAATAATAATAAAAAAAAACCAACTCCTTTCTGCCGTTACAGGAAATCACGTCTATTGAAGAAAAGACGGTGCAGCTCACTCCATCGCTCTGCTTTGTGCATTTAAAAGAGCTGGTGTGTTTGTATCTCGACTCTTGACCAGACACGGGAAAAACTGTCTTTAGAACTTAGATAATAACCTTCATCCGAGGAAAATGTCGATCTTTCCAGCGGCCTCATTTATGCCTCTGCATTTCCCGCGTTACGCTGCGCCCCTGATCAGAAGATGTGTGTGTGTGTGTGTGTGTGTGTGTGTGTGTGTGTGTGTGTGTGTGTGTGTGTGTGTGTGTGTGTGTGTGTGTGTGTGTGTGTGTGTGTGTGTGTGTGTGTGTGTGTGTGTGTGTGTGTGTGTGTGTGTGTGTGTGCGGCCATGTTTGAGCTGACCTCGACCAGGTGGTTGTCAGGACCGTACAGGTCTTTGTCCAGCTCGATCACCAGGCTCTTAAAGAAGGAGGAGAACTTCTTCTTCTGCTTCCCCGGCTGTAAAACAGACAGACAGAGGAGGTCAGTTCGTGTCCAGACACACACGCACACACACACACACACACACACACACACACACACACACACACACACACACACACACACACACACACAAGCAGATTCAAAAAGGCAAACACGTGTCGCCACGTCTTCGCTTATAGTAACTTTACTCATCAAAAAAAACAAAAAAAACCCACGAGAGGCCGAGTGAGCTCAGACAAGAGAACGAGACGGCAGACGTTCTCAGGGTCCACTTCCTGCGAAGCGCAACCAGAAATATTTGTGGTTTGTGAGACTTAAAGCGCTTCGTACCGCTGAGAAACGACGGCCTTGCCCCACGGACTGCTGACAACGTCAGGGCGTTTTGCAGAGAAGCTTATGGCATGCGAAAATCATCCTGCTTTTCATTTTGCATCTACAACATCTCGAAACGGTCGTTTTATCCCCCCCCCGCTCCGACTTTGTAACACACAGTGTTATTATAGTATAATAAATAACACAACTCACATCATCCAGCAGCTTCCCCTCAACTCGCAGCTCCCACGATGCGATGCTGCCGTCGGAGTCGTCGGCGTCGGGTCTGGCCGGGTTGAAGGTGTTGGAGATGTAAAGCCTCAGTTTACGCTTTTGCTGCTGACACGAGGGCACAACAAACAGCACAATTTAAAGCAACGTTCGTCAAAAACGTGGCAGGTCGCACGCCCATCGAGCCGACGAGGTGAAGACGGAGCTCCGCGGAGATCAGCGGGACGCACGGCGCCCCTCCCGAGTCACGATTTCCTTTCCTTACCTTCATCGGTCTCTTCAGCGCCTCCTGGATGTCCACGCGTTTGCGCATGATGGTCTGGTCCAGTTTGCGCTCGAACGCCAGCAGGTCCATGTAGGCCTGAGACTCCGGGACCAGCTCCCGGATCTGCTCAGAGGGAGGACGGCCTCTCATTAAAATCGTGAGATCAGATTCACCTCCTGAATTAAGAAGTCAAGATTATTTTCACGTAACTAAATATCACTAAAGAGCTTAAGGAGATAAGCTGTCTCGGTGCATGTAGGAGTTGTTTCAAGGACATTTTAGCCCCTTATATCCAGTTTCCTGTAATTTCTTCTTTCGGTAGCCGCAAGGTTCGAGGGAGCATGTTATTCTACTCTGTCTGGGAGAATGATTTCTTTTTTTTGGGGGGGGGGGGATTTATTTGGAGAAAAAAAAAAGCTAATGTAGCTAACTGCTAACATAATATAGTGTTAGACATGGCTAGTTTGGGATAAAAGTCACAGAAGATAACAATAAGCTGGTAAAGAGAACATGAAGAACTCGGTTGACTCAGGTTTATTTAATATTGCGCTGTTCAAGGAGCAAAATAAAGTGTTTCACAAAAGAAAGAAGAAATGTTAAAAATAAATCAAAAGAAACCAACGATAAAAAAAAAAGGCATTTTTCTAAACTATTTTCAAACAAGTGCTAATAATTTTCTTGATGGACAGGTTGATTATTTAATTTGTAAAAAGAAGAAAATAGTGACAAACCCCAACAGTTCAAACCTCAGAAATATTAACGGTGAATTAAAATTAGTCAAATATTTTGAAAAGAAAGACAGGAAATCGTCATATTTGAGAAGCTGTGATCGTGAATCAAAGGGCTGTTTCGCGTAAAAAAAACAACAACTTAAATTCTAAGAAATACTTCCAGCTCTACTTATGTACAGTACACAGTTATTTCGTTTCATCTGTGACGAAGCATCACATTTTGTAGGGACTTCACATGTTTTGTGTGCAAAAAAAAGAAGTTTCCTCTGAATGTAGTGGAGTACAAGTGTGAAGTTGCATCATGATCAAATACTCCAGCAGAGTACAGCTGGCTCAAATTGTACTCGAGTACAGTACTTGTGTAAATGTACTCCACCCCTGCTGCCCCGGCCGTCATTAATGCGCAGGTCCGCACCATCCTCGGGACGCCGGGGGGATCGAAATGAGATGCAGGCTGTGCAGCCGACCGGCCGGGACTCAGGACATTACCATACCGATGAAAGTCCTCGGAGCATCAAGGGCTGCTGCTCACCAAACTACACACACACACACACACACACACACACACACACACACACACACACACACACACACACACACACACACACACACACACACACACACACACACACACACACACACACACACACCTCCCTCCCTCCCTCCAATCTTCCCTCCCTCCATCCCTCCCCCTCCCTCCCTCCAATCTTCCCTCCCTCCCTCCCTCCATTCCTCCCTCCATCCCTACCTCCTCTTTCATGTTCCTTTCTAAAAGGCTGCCTTCATTGTTCCCTCTCATTCCTTCTCTATCTCCACCTCGCCTCCTTTCACCGGGCCGAGGTGCCGAGCAGACGGAGGGGAGTGTGGCAGACATTCCCTGTCACTGACTCATTACGGTGGAGCGGCGCCCCGGCCGAGCCCGCCGCTATCTCCCTGTCTGGGTTATGTTAACGGAGGGGATAAGACCTGAGCCCAGACGCTCGCGGTCTCCGGACCTCCACGGTTTCAGCGTGAAAGCCTCTCTGTGCGCCGCGCTGCCCCCCCGCCCCCAGGTCCGGGTGAGGTGATGGCGTGGCACGGGGGGCCGAAAGCCGAGACCACAGGGATGAAAAGCACAACCTCGGCCGGCACACACTCACCTGTGGCAACAGGAAGACCCTGCTGCCTCTTTCGGCTCGACTTGTGGTGGCGTCTTCTACATCACGCTGACTATTCCAATTGAAATCAATGAGCTACCACTTAAATAACAGAATGACCCCCCCCCCCACACACACACACACACACACACAAACAATGCCCTAAAGCCTTCTGAACCCTCTCATCCAAATAACAAATAATCATCTGGACCCTCGGCGCCTTCCAAGAACCCCAGACGTCAGAAAACGGACCAGGATTTTTCTGCTCTGCACACAAAAGATAAAAACACACACACACAGACAAAAAACAGAGCAACAAAGGTAAAAAAATATGCAGCCTCACCCTTTGCGGAAGAATCTTGTCTGCCATTTTCCTTCTCTTAGCACTAGAGAGAGGGAGAGAAAGACAGAGAGAAAGAGGAAAAAGAGAGCATGTTACTATGGTGACTGATAGCGTAGCACCCAGGCCATCTGCTAAAATGCTGGGCCATATCCAGCACCCCAGCGTCCCAGCTGTGTGTGAGCGCGCGTGTGTGTGTGTGTGTGTGTGTGTGTGTGTGTGTGTGTGTGCGTGCGCGCGTGCATCTCGTGTGTGTGTGTTCTCTGAAATGCAGCGGTCCACCTGGAAGAGTGAGATCCTCGAACAGCCAAAAAAGTGTCACATCACACATCTCTAGCCTGACATGTATTCACTGCACACACACACACACACTGCAGAATCACCGGGACCGTCGCTGCGGGACTCGGATGGCGACAGGATGCGTGTTCGAGAGCTTTTAGGAATTCAGAGTCTTTCGAGATTTTCCGCGAGGAGAAAAGCGTGCGCGTGTATAATTCATTTGATTCGTGAATCCTCGGCATTTCCTGCAGTGTGAGAACGACACGCGTTTACCGTGTTCTTTGTCTTTTACTTACCAAGAACAATAAGTCAATCCGTGTCAAGTCGGTGCCTCCGTCAGAACTTTCTTACCAGGCGATTTACAGAACCGACACTTCAGCTTCCTCCTCTAGTCAAATTATCCTTGAATATTTCATCTGCGGAGCGACCATTCTCAATTTAATTCAAGCGAGTTGTCGGTGGCTGCAGAAGGACACAGCCTGAAAACAACTAAAAGGGACTACACTGCAAAAAGACAATAATAAAAGAAAAAAAAAAAAGGTCAGAATAACAAATCTCAGGATGGTTTAAACTTATTTTTCTCTCGTTAGTGTTACGTCCTTCGGGCGAGGGCTCAGAAAGGTACAAAGATTAGCTGCAGTCCTGCTTTACATATAAAAACGAATAAAAAGAGCTGATTTAAAATTTCAAGCGCCTTTATTTTGAAAATCCAAAAAGACTTTTTAACTGATTTAAATAGATAAATATTGAAATAAATAGTTCAACATTTTGGAAGGTATCCTGATTTTCTCTTGTTTTTTTTTGTTTTTTTGTTGCTAAGAGTTAGATGAGAAGATGGATACTGAATCTCTCGTGTCTGTAGACAGCCAGGACATGGAGGACATGGAGCTTTGCTTGGCATGAAGATAGAAAATCCAAGAAGACAGCTCTCCTGGCTCTCTGCCTCTCTCTCACTAATTAATTTAATTTGTTACATCTTGGTTGTTAAATTTGTACAAAACCTGATATGGAGAAATGACATTGTAGTAAACCAGGAGTTTCAAGCTGTTTTCGTTGCCGGGAGCAACTTCAGCACCAGAACCTGTCATTTTACACTTTGTTTTTGCACTGTGTGTGTTTATAACACCTTGTATTTCTGTAACGTCAGCTATCCTGTACATGTTTTTATTCCAATTTGCACTCGCTCTTTTTTTGCACACCTGGTTTGGTGTCAAACTGCATTTGTAATGACTTTGAAAATCTCTAAAGATCCCTCTCCATCTCCTGGCTGCAGCTTAATATTTAGTTTCGTGGTTTTGATCTTCTCATCTGAGGATGAAGATAGACTTCCTTTTCGACAACGCATTCACGTAGACGATCAGCGTCACCCATTGGTTGGTAAACTGACAACCTCAAGTTCAGCATTATTTCTATTTTGGAGCCATAAGTGACCATATTTGGATGAGATGGGGAGGAGCTAGTGGAGGATCTGACTTGATCTGATTGGGAAACCGAGTACATTACACCCCCTCCCTCCCCCCACCCCCTTACAGAGGAAACCTGACTGCACCACATGCCTGTCAATCAAACATATACGCTCCCCCAAAAATGCAGCTTTATGAAGCCTAATATCTGATTAATGATGGAATTATTTTTGCTTTCCATGACCTTCTGTTAAATAGTAGGGGTGGGCAACATGGATAAAATCTTTTGATATAGGTCATTTTACATATATGTTGGTATTAAATTTACATTTTAGAAAGACACAGTCAAATATCTAAATGGAAATGTTTGTTTTTGGTCAAACCTAATTAATTAAATGCCTGAAAAATCAAAGTACACGCTTCTACAGGTACAGATAGATACAACTACTGGCTCATCATATATTCGCCCAACCTTATGTGATGGTAGCACATTTCTTACATTACTGAAAATGTAGCCTTTTTGTGGAGGAGGTTTTTGCAGTGTAGAGAAATTTTCTGTCACAGATCACTGCAACGGTCTGTGAAGCAGTATGTCACATCAGCATGCCAAATACTAAAACAAGCCTGCTGCAAGGAGAATTGAAGGATCCGGGAGTGCATTGAAAAGGAAAACACAAACAATCCGCCATTTTACACTGTCTTAAAATGGTTTTAAGGTTGGATTTCTACTCTATTTTTTTTTATTTTTTTTTGCTCATAACTGTTCCCATCATGCCATGCTCCAGCCCAAAGCATGCACCATCTACATCTCAGGGGTCGAACCTCTGGGCCTGTACGAATGTTTTGGCAAAAAATAACTCATTCAGGGAGTGCTGGGTCTCAAGTGAAGGGCTTAATAGGCCAGAGTCATCAAACCAAATAAAAACGGACATGCAGCAGAATAAACTCCTACTTTGATCCGAGCGTGGGATCTGATTGGGGCTCTCTCATGTCCATCTGCCTCGCCGGCATCTCATTGGCTCCGGGGAATCCGACCGGCTTCCTAAGAATTGGTGAGGATTCGAAGGTTGTCCGATTAGAGTTGTGGCGAGACACACACTCAGCGGCAGCAAGTAGGATGTCAGAGGGTGGGGTGGGGGGGTGGGGAGGGGGAGGAGGGGGGGAACACCTGGTGGTGCTGGCTGTTTGTATGTCTGTGTGTGTTGGATGTGTGTTAAGTTCAAGGGTCTGTTAGTAGGTGCAAACTCTGAAAAACTCAGACAAGGGCAGGCACTGGGATGTCACTGTGTCCATGCACGCACCGAGGAGGAGGGGGAGCACCGAGGAGGAGGAGGAGCCGGGGGGCGTCCCGCTCGTCTGAGGGACACACTCGTTCAATAAAGCTTCTCGGTGAACCAAAACAATCATGCTTCACACACAGAGGCAGACAATACACTGATAATGGACACGCTGTGAACTCGAAGGATCACAGGGGGGAAAGGGAGGAGACAGGCAGAGTGCGCGCTCACCTCTTCGGTGCAGCCCGGGGCGGCTCTGCGTTGCAAACACGGATGTTGGTTTGATGCGGTGATGAGCATTTGGTGCAGATGAAGACACCGTGCATACTAACAAAGAAAATCACAACCCTCCCTGGGCTTTTCCAAAACTGCCAAGAAACAAAAAAAACTAGATCTCGCTCGGCAAATTCGGCTGCGGTCAGCGCCGTGGCCGAGCACCGAGAAAGCCGTTTGAACCTCGCGATGTTCCTAAGCAACCTGAAGTGTCCAAGGTAACTATGTGTTATGAGCGGTGAGCAAAGTCTTTAGGTTTTACTTCAAGGACAAAGACTAGAAGTAATAGGAAAAACCAAGGTTCATAGGTAATGTGGTACTCAAGGGAAATAAAAGACCAAATTGAAAAATCCCAAACAAAATATTGAAGAATGTGGATGACATTCGTTTTTTTAAAGCAAAACGTCCAGGAAAAAAAAAAAAAAAAAAAGTTAGCGTATCAGCTTTTAATGTGAATGCCAGAGGTTAAAGGTTCATGTTTTCAGCTGCCACACTTTGAAATTTGTCATTCGGGAAGAAGTAACTCGTCTTCATCCTCATGTTCTTGGTGTGATGCCCACTGATGAGACGGGCTGCCATTTCTCAGGCAATGCTCAACGCCATGGCGACCAATCGATTTCGTTGTCTGACTACACAATGTTAGACCAACCTGCCTAAATTACATTCGGTTACAATAGACGGAGTGTTCGTTGCTAGGAAACTCCCAGATGTGTTGATGTAATCAATCGATTTCAAATTTAACTGAAGAAACGTTTCAACTTCAACCTTTGTGAGACAGCAGCACGTCACAGCATGAAATGTGTCACTAATTGCTTGTCATAAAAACGAATCAAATGTCTAGGTTGGATAAAAATATAATCATGAGAAAAGCTATTGAGGCAACAAGGAGAGCTCTTTAGATATTTCCGCATTTCATCAGCTCTGCAAATTGGTCGATTTGTTTTTCATTTTTAAGAAACGTTTTCAAAGCACACATCAGATAAATTCAAGCAGCTGACATTTATATACTACTAATCTCTAGCAGGAAATATGTTTGGAAATAAATACATGCATCTGACATTTTCTATTAACCTTTCGAACCCGACAGACTGCAGGTGGGTTGGAAAGGAAAGTTTTCTTTAAAAATATCACCAAAATTACATCATTTATCGGTGCATTGTCATCATTTCTTTGAATTCATTTTGAGAACCAAAACTTCCTCCGGGGAAAAAAAAAAAAACAACCAAATCGCAGCTTAAAATAGAGATATTTCATAGAAATAACGATTTTTCTACGTCTCATAAAACTTTGCCAGAAATAAAGATTTTGCGCCGCTCGCAGCTTCTGTAAAAGAACAATATTTCTGTGCTCCTCAGCGCAACTATGAAGATCAAAAGTGACGTGACAAATATTTCGGCAATTTTTGATTGAACTGCAGACCGAGAGGATGAAGAGCAGAAGTTTGTAAAGGTTGTAAAAAATTGAAATAGTTCAATAGGCGTAGCATGTAAAGCCCAACCCCTCCCCCCCCCCAATATTGGTAACACTTGTGGGCCCTTAGAAAAATGCTGCACGTATAAATATATATATTTTTACATTTTGTGAGATAAATTATGGAAGAAATCCTACTTAAGGTTGTTTTTTTTCTTCTTTTAGGATTTACAATATCATAACTGTGTTATAAAGACATATTTAAGTTCCCCCTCCTTCTTGCAATGACTTTCCATAAAGGAGTAGGACACGCTGGTGCAGTGAAGAAATGAGCCTACAGCGAGCAAAAATGAGACAGAAGCATAAAAAAAAAAAAAAAAAAAAACAATCCACAGAAACTGCTGGAGGCTCAGAGCGTTGACGTAATGAGAAAACGTTGTTAATTAATGTACTTTCCAAATGACCTCTGGATGTAAACGTTGATCAGTGGCGTCTATCGCCCGTTGTGCTTCCCAACACAGTGCAGGCAGCAAGTATGTTCTCCACCAAACAAATCAGGTGGGGGGGCCGGAGGAGGGCGGGGGGTGGTGGAATAAATGAGCACCCTCTAGGACGCAAGGTTGAGTATTTCCACCACTTAATGCAAAGCAAACCGCAATGAAAATCCTATTTTTAGCAGCGGCGGCGTTGCGTAGGACAGCGCGAGCGCTGCGGAGCGAGTGTAGCCGCGACCATAAGGTCTCAATGACACTGCAAAACACAGGTGGGCCGCCCTCAGCTGGCAGCAGCGAGGCGTCCGAGCTGGACGGGACGAGCCGGAGCGTCAACCTGTTTGCCAGAGGACGCGCGCTCCCGCCAAGCAACAGCGGAGAGAGTGAAGAGAGACGACGACGACACCTGGGGCGGGTCACCCTGGACCATCGATCAGAGCCTCCGCAGCCGGGCCGGGCCGGTGCCTCTCGGGATGGGTGGGGAAGGGGGTGGGGGGAGGGTTGACGCCCCGACGCAGGACAACATTTCCCCTGACCTGTTCGACAAGCCTGCTTAATTGTAAGTGGATCAATCGCGCTGCAGATAGCGAAACAGAGAGGTCCACAGAGTGCGCATACTGATCGCCTTTCTAATGACCATACCTGCCACACACTCGTCTCCTCATAGACATCCAGCTACTGTGTGTGTGTGTGTGTGTGTGTGTGTGTGTGTGTGTGTGTGTGTGTGTGTGTGTGTGTGTGTGTGTGTGTGTGTGTGTGTGTGTGTGTGTGTTTGAGTGTGTGTGCGCATTGAGGGTTTTGTACACGGTAGTCGAACACCTGACAACAGATAGTGTAACAAAAAGCCGAAGCCGAGACGAGACGATAGTCTGCACGTCTGCAAACGGCCGCGCGGACGCCGCGGATGTGTGTGATGGTAAAAATGAGACAACAAAGGGCAAACAGAGAGCGAACATTCAGGCACGGCAGCGAGCGGGAGGGTAAAGAGTGGAAGTACGACGCGGTGAGCAAGGCAGAAGATGCAGAAAGGAGGAGCGGTGGGAGCGAGGAAATGTGCAAGCCTGAAGAGTGGAAACAAAAACTGAAGTAAAAGCTGTGAAAGCATGTCTGTACTTTTTGATTTTTTTGGGGGGGGGATTTCAATAAATTCACGATTGTTTAATTTACTGAAAGGAAAAGTGATCATCCCATCACCTTTTTTATCAACTTACAGTCCTAAATACTAAAACTTGAGAAGTTGGAACCAGCAGATATTATGCTCTACGGAAACAGCTTTTGATCCCCGGCTCCGGGTCAGACTGAGTTCATCTCAGTAGAAATGGATTTGGTGTTGTGTGCGATTGGTTTAATAAATGAACTTTTTTCACAGAATAAATAAATAAATAAGTGACGTGATGATGTTTAAGTGAGTCCACTTAAAAGTTCTACCATTACAACAATGAAAACCAGTTAAGTGAAGCAAAATCCATTGGTTATTTAAATAAGTTTAGTTGAAACTACCAAGTTTAGTTGGGCAAACTACATTTTATGGAGTTCAATCAGTTACATTTACACAAGGGAGTTAATTCAGCAGAATAAAATATGTTTATGTTGGGATTAATCAGGACAGTTAAGTAAAATCAAAAAAGAAAGCATTTTATTGAATTATAGTTGGTCAGTTTAATTTGCAAGATTATTGATTAAATCCAATTCTGACAGATCATGTTGGTTGCACATACGTCAGTTATTTCTGTCTTAATGATATTATTAATTTATTCAACAACCCCGATTGTGATGGAAATAACCGTATTCAGTAAATCTAAAAACTTTTTTTTTTTTTTTTTTTTGGGATTGAGCGCTTTTTACTGGATTTGTTTCCACGGCGATGCCTATTTGAACAAATCCAGATGTTCAGTTCATCCAGATTAAACTGAACGTGAAAACCGCAGCCGTCGAGCTCATCGGTCACACAGAAGCGGACACACGAAGGGCTACAAGCCGTGCAGCGTTCAGGTCGCAGCCGGAGGCCGAATGGATTCGGGGACTCACTTCCTGGAGCGGTTCTGGACGGCCTGCTGCTGCTGCTGCTGTTGCTGCTGCTGCTGCTGCTGGACCTGCTGGGAGGGGGCGGGCCTCTTACGGCTGGGCTCCATCACCGGGGCGGGCAGGCCGGGCCGCACCGCCGGGCTCCCGCCGTACGGCGGGCCGGGGGGGCCCATGGGAGCTCCCTGGTGGGGCATCCTCGCTCCAGACGGCATGCCGGGGCGCTGGGAAGGAAAAGACGGAAAAAGAGAGAGGGGGGGGGGGTCACGGATGGAGAAGATATTCAGTGGCGCGTTATCTGATTCATTTCAAAATCAAGAGTTTCTAAAAATACTATCAAAGAAAACGTTAGATATACTTTTTCCTCGGTGGATTGAAGGTGGAGTTGTTTTTTTTTTTGGTGAACACGCCTATCTCGAGTCACGAATCGCAGCTCTAACAAAGAGCTTCACGTCAGCCTCTGAATCCAGACGACCCATCAACATACAAACTGTGTTACACGCCGTGCCTTTCTCTTCTCCTCCACAACCTTTCGACAATCAAACAACAGCAGCGTTGCGCAATTTAGGTGACGTCAGCTTACACAATTTCAGTTTTGTTGCCATGCCGGGCCACAAACACGAAGATCAAACACGTCCTGTGAAGCTTTAAAGGGAACGCCGTCCAGTGTGGGATCTGTGTTCGTTAGACAGTGACGTGAAATGTGCCGCATGTCATTCAGGGCGACTTCTGAGGCCTTGAAGTGTCATTGGAGTAAATCTCCCAGCGGTTTCAGACACAGCTGAACACATTTACCTTAAAAAAGATCATCTCATACTGGTAGCGGTGATTTGCTTTATTTGGTCTTGTTTTAACTGAAATTTCCACAAAAAACAAATAAAAATGCCAGAAACGAGAGAAACTGCAGAGAATAAACAGACAAAAGTCTTGTTTTTTGTTGTTTTTCTTTCTTCTTCTTCTTTTGTCTTTTCTAATTGGAAATTAGGTTTGGCAGACAGAAAATAGGCTCCATGGGGATTTTTCACACACACACACACACACACACACACACACACACACACACACACACACACACACACACACACACACACACACACACACACACACACACACACACACACACACACACACACGCGCGCCTCCTAAACAATGCAGACAGTGTCAGAGCCTGGAGTCCCGCTCTACCGTCCTGACGCCTCGGAACAACTGGGGGACTCTCACCTGTGCTTGTCACTCCCACGGCAACAGCTGCCTCCAGCCTCAGTTTTATTGTCTGAAACCTGGCAGGGGCTCGCGTGAAAAGAAAAGAGTCCCGTCTGACTCCATCCACGGCGCGGACGTCCTACCGTCTCTGAGGATAACCGATCCTCTAATTAAAGTCAAATGACTTCATCGCAGAAGAAGAAGGAACAGAGGAAGTATTCTGGCCCTGAAAAGTCAAATTATGAGCGAAAGTCGTGTGTTCAAACTATTTATCATTATAACTACGAATACATTACGCACAAAGGCTTCAGTGGGGCAAGTATTTGTGATAATTTGATTAATTTATTCCGTAATGCACACGACTAGTGCTGAATCTAACCTTAGACGCTCCGAGGTGATAATTCAATATTGAGAATTTTTAATTTGAAAATATCTTCATGAAGACGTACATGCACGGTATTAATATGGTATCTAGTTTGTCAAAAATCTTATTAGTTGTATTGACACGGCTTTTTATGTTCGGCATTTTTATTCAGCGTGTAATTTATCCACCGTGGCGTCGACAAGATTTACACAATGGAAGGGGGAAAAAAAAGTCGACCGCGTGCGAGGCCGCCCCCTCGTTCACTGGTCGCCTCGATACTCTCGTAAACAGCGAGCGGGCAGTATTTCAGATTTCTAGCTTCATATCGCGTCACCGCTGACTGCGTGTTGAGTCGCACAGTAAAGTAAACTGTGACGCATTGCATTGTGGGATCGTTTGCAGAAAGTTGCAGTGGACGCTGATGCTTTTTGTCGGGGCTGTTGTGACGCTCCCGGTTTTCATTTACATTATTTTTGACTTACAATGACAGTTTGTAATAACTCACATTTTACACATCGCGCGAGAAGAAAAATTCAAATTATTTGTAATAATTTGACACAACAGCCCCCCCACCCCCTCCCTTAATAAATGATACTCATAAACATGAAGCTTTTCTTTCTTTTTTTTTTTAACAACACTTTTGACGTGTAATAATTTACATTTAATTTAATTATAACCAAACTAACCCAGGAGGGAAAATTACTGTTGAGTGGTTTGAATGCATCATATTTATTCATGAGTTCGCCACAAACTTTTTTTTTTTTTTTATTGCTCAAAAGAGTATAGAAACACTGCACGGTGTTACACGTGAGCCTCATTTTATTTTGGGTGCATGATGGGACATTTTGGAACAAAGTAAAGAGTTTCTTCCAAAATATATATATATATATATATATATATATATATATATATATATAAAAAAAAAAAATCCCTCTCTTCAAACTGCAGATGAAGAAATTGTTGTCTGGTGGTTTTAACCATCAAAAAAAAGGAAAAGGTCTCGCTGGAGGAACAGCTGCCACACTCGGTATCAGAAAAGGTAAATGTTGGAGAAGGAGGACAGCTGAAGGATTCGGATCAGAGGTTTCATAACCTCACGTAAGCTCCCGTTTTGCCACCATTTGTCACCTCTGAATGTCGACTGCTTTACGCGCGTCCATACGAAGTGATCTTTAGACCGTCTACAAACACACGGAAAGCAAACAGGGAGCGAGTTAATAAACAGGAGGGAGAATGAGGAAAAAACAACAACTAGATATTAACGCGAATGCAATGCGTTTCGAAGGGAGATTTAATGACACTGAACCGGATAAAGACCGTCGTGCTATGCGCCCTCTGAAATGGGGACCGAGCAGCCCGAGCAGACGCTGCTGTCACTCTGCCGGGGAGTTTGGTGGCCGAGGTGGGGGGGGGGGAAGGGGGTGTCGGAGGCAACTGAGAAGGGTCTCCGAACAGGAGAGGATAAAACAACATATGGTCCCCCCTCTCCCCCACACCCCCGCTCGAATGTTGTCAACTTGTGGAGCCTTAAGAGACCTACTTTATTCTCCACTTCCCACCTAAGCTGGACAGTAAGACCCTAAAAACCGGCTTCAGACCGGACTTTCAGCAGCGGCACCCACCCAGACAGACGGACAGACACTACTGCCGCTGCTACCAGCGTCCGTCTGGAGACATTTGAGCCTCCCAGATAACAGATCCAGAAAAAAACAGAGCTGGATAATGTAAATACGCACGCACACACACACACACACACACACAATGAGCGGTACTCTCTAATCTGACCTGCTGAACTGACTCCAGCTCTCTGCCCGGAGCTCTGCCAGCCAGCCAAGCAATCGAATCTGCCATGTGGATGGATATCTGAGAAGTGTGTTGGCATCTCCGGGACGGCTGGAGGGATTTGAAGAGGCCAAACTTAACCCACACTCCTCTAAACATATGAATCTGTGGGTTGTTACATGGATGGCCCCCCAAAGGCTGCAAGAGGAGCCCTGAAATCTATTAAAAAACTGAAGATATGACTTCTTTCATAAGATATTCGGCGGCGACTAAATCAATACTTGCCTTTTTTTTTCTTTTTTTTTTTTATTATTATTATTATTATTATTTTGCTGCTATATATTTTGCTTTGAGTGTGACAGTGAAGAATGTAACTCGTGATCAAAGCTCATTCGAGACACAATTATAGAGCAATACTCTCGTAATTGATCATTTAGTTTGAATATTGCTTCCAGATTTTAATCTTTGCTTGTAATTAGGAAGATTAATATTAACAGCGATTCAATTAAGTGTTTGATGACTTTCAGTGGAAACTAATGAATGAAGGTTTTTGATTAAAAAGAAAACTGTTTATTGCACTGAACTTTAATTTGATTATTTTGCCTGTAACGTGTGAAACACTTGCTGATTAAAAACAGAGATGAAATGATCGTTTCTGTCCTTTTTCAAGCAAAAACATCAGCCCTCCTCGGGTTTTCAGCTTCATTTATATTTTTCATTTCCATTCTTTTTTTTCTTCATTTTTACATTTATTCATGAGGCAGGTCCATTTCATCCAAAGCAGAGCAGCAACTAACCATTATTTCCATGATTTTAATTGACCCATTCACAATTTTGTCTTACAAAATGACATTAAAAAGTGAAAAATGTCTTCAGACCAAGGCGACGTCTTCAAAACCAAAACGTATTCGGAGAAGCTCCACACATTTGAGAAGCTAACACACCAATTATTTGACATTTTTTGCTTTAAAAACAATTACCCAAATGAGTATTCAATTTGATCTGCCGGATGACTAATCGGCTAAATAAGCAATCATTGCAGCTGTAGTCCGACGCAGCACACGAATGAGGTAGAAGGAAGGGCGAGGCCGTCGATCGGCTGACGTAAACTTTGTTTGACTTTGTTTTTTTTACTGTTAAAAGGAGACATTTAAGGACGTCACGTAAATTTGTTTAACGATATTGTTCCTTTAATATCTCTGGTTGTGTTGAGCCATCGTGGGAAATGATGCAAATCCATCTTCAGGGCAGTTTTACGGTCTATAAAACATTATTATACTTCCATGTGACGGTTGCATCCATGTGGCGATGCTTTTAATTAACTGGATTAGTAGGAACAGACGTGCCCGTCCGCTTATTTGATCCACCTACAGGTTTTCTTTATTGACTTTAATCCCGGGTATCAAACAGGGTGCTAAATCTGACTTAATTTACAGTAAAGGATCAGTTGGTCAAAATGACAGGATGCATTTTCGGGCAGTTCCGGGAACTCTTCAAGCGCTCTCAACATTGAAAATTACAACAACAAAAAAAGTTCAACAGAAACATCTCAAAAACGACGTCCTTTAACACACCGTGGACAGTTTTCCTGGCGGCTATTTCTTTGGTAGAAAGTAATTTCGATGAAAGCTGATCATTGTAAGGTCTGTGGATTAACCAGAGTAACCGGGACGTTGTGTTTGGAAAGTCAAATGGCTGCTGAATCTCGATTTTCTTTTTAAATCTATTTTTTTTTTTTTTTTCATCCGCAGGGCCGTGTGACCCAAGAGGTGAGTGAGATCGGACATTTTTTTTGTGTGCGTGTGACTTCAGCGAAGTGACCTTTTAAGGAAGTAATGAAGTCAATCCAGCGGTGATAAGAAATTAAAAAAATTAAAAAAAAAGAGGTGAAGTTTACATCTTACATCTTCACACACTCAGAATTTTTACAGGCGACCAAGCTAACAGTGTGTCATATTGTGTTTCGGCTTATCGGGGTTTCCCACGCAGAACGCTGGAAGGCTTTTCCCTTCACCGCGGCACTCGCTGACCTCCACACACACACACACACACACACACACACACACACACACACACACACACACACACACACACACACGAAGTCAAGAGAAGCAAACCCAGCATGGGGAGGTGAGGCAGATAATGAGAGAGAGAAAGAGTTAGAGACCTGCGCCCACTCATCGGTCCGCGGACCGGAGCTTTGGCCGAACGCCGCTGGGTGGCTGCAGCACGGTGACCTTCAGGAAGCGCAGCTACGGCTGCGTACGCCGTATTTACATACGTTTTACGTTATGTAAATGTGCGTTTTTATTTTTTTTTTTGCGCATCTAAAGAGTGCTTTGCATTATGAAGAAGAAGAAGAAGAAAAAAAAAAAACCCGTCATCGCTTGCCCACAAGCTAACAAGCTGCACCAAAGCATCCCCACATCCCATCGTATAAATATTTCTCCATTCTGCAGGATACACAGCGAGGAACCTGCCGCAACTATTCCAACAAGAGTTTTCCATCTCAAAAATGTGGCAGAGAGAGAGAGAGAGGAGGGGGGAGAGTGTGTGTGTGTGGGGGGAGAGAGGAAAGGGGGGGGGGATAAGCAGAGGGAAATATTTGGTTTGGAGCAGCCAGAGCCTCATCAAGGTTAATTGGTCTGTTGAGAGGACACACTCATCTGGCTCATCAATCACCTGCTCCATTGTTTCCTAAAGTCTGTCTTCAGCAGCGGAGCCCCCGTACCGACCGCTCCTGTCAAAGAGACAATACCTCATCTTGTTTCAAGTGTATAAATCTGGCCGGTGTCACGGCGCCCCGACATCAGCGCTGATTAAAATGGAGTTAAGTCTCGAACCAGAACTCCGTCGAACAAGTTTGCCAATTTAAGACATTAAAAAAATAAATAAATAATAATAATAAAAAAGACTCGACACTACCTCGCGTCTTTGACCTTCTCGGCGTACTTGAGGTTCAGGAAGAGACGCCAAGTTTCAGGATTAGCGCAAAGAGGGAAATTTAGTTCAGCACCAGGTAGAAACCCACGATGTCTCCAGAATGACGCAAGGATTCAGGAGGGGAATTAGTTCTCTTGTCGATTGCTGTCTCCAATTGTTTGGAAAATCAGCCTACAACTTCACCAGCCCAAAAAAAACACTAAACCAAATCAGTGAAAAGCAGAACAAACACTCGACACTAAGAAGCCAAAAGCAGCGCAGATTTACCTTCTTTTTTTTTTTTTTTACTGAGAAACATGACTCAAAACCATTTCCCTGCTTCTATTAATCATTTGAGCTCATTTAGTCCTTGATGTCAAAAGATTATAGCGAGTTGATTTGTTTTTGCGGGTCGAAAACAATAAAAACAAAACTCTACTACACAAAATATGAATTCCTTTCGGGACTTTTCTCTGAACTTTGTGCCGTTTTTGTGAAATAGTGCGTACTTTAATCTCTTCGGGCCAAATTACTGAGTGAAGCACCTGAGCACCGACCGCAGGCGACAACGTTACAGATTGGAGTCGCGCTGCGCTGCGCTCCGTCTCTCCATCAGTTCTGGTCCGAGGGCACCGGGCGGTGTTGTGACCCGGTAGCGAGGCGGGTCAGGCACAAACCGAACAGGCGCAGATGCCGTCAGCAGTGAGTCCCTGGTTCGATTCCAGCCCGGCTGAAACTTTACCACATGTCGTTGCTCTGTTTTCTTTCCCCACAATTCCTGTCGGTCTAAACTTCAGAATCTGGAACGAAGGCAAAAATGCCCAAAAAAACAACTGCGTAAAATTTTTTTTTTTTTTAAATGTAACTGTGAAAATATAAACCACATAACTCTCATAAAAGTCCCCCCTCCCCTTCTCGGTACATGATGTGATTCCCAATTTCAAGGTCGTGACAAATGTGAAATTCAGTTCAATTTATTTAGGAAGTTGAAACCACAACGTAGCTCCAGGATTACATCTACTTTCCAACCTCTGGGTTGGGACCCCAAATGGGGTCGTGAGATGAATCCGAGCGGTCGCCGGATGATTAAGAAAGCAGAAGAGACACTTTTTCTTCCATATTTTCCAGTAATTTTGGGCATTTCTTCTGTCAGATCACGTGATTTTTATCCCATCGGATTATTACAAAAGGCCACCGAACAAACATTTTGTTGCGTTCTGTCCCCCACTTTTCTTTCACCTTATTTCCTTTCGTAGCTCTACTGGTGATTTACGTAGAAGAAACACTGAAAACAATGACGAAAAAAACGACAAATGAATGATTGTTTCACTCATTTTATGAGCAAAAACAGTAAAAAACAAAACAAAAACAAAAAAAAAGATTATTGTCTAATTGCAACAAACATGACATTTTAGTTGATTATTTGTAACTCATGACTTAATTATCTTTTTCTGTTCATTTTATGCAGCTATGATAGTACAAGCCTAATCGTAGTTTAATAACGCACCTTACGAAGAAGAAACGGCCATTTATTAGCTGCGGTGTTTGGCTTTGCAACTAAAACCGTAAAGTTTACATCTACAGATTCTTATTGAAACGTCGTCGGCTGTATATTAGAAGTGAAGGTAAAACAAGTCTGTGGCGCCAATTCTCCACTCAAATACCATTACACCACAGAAGAAGAAGGGAGTGAGATGATGTCATGGACGGAGCGCCCGTTAAACTTCAAACGGTGACTAAAATGACGTAGGAATATTGATGGGAATTTTACGTTTCCGTTCGTTTAATCCAGCTGTTGTCAGAGACACGAACCACAGGATTAAAATAATTACGATCACAACGTAGTTGGTGCTGGAGAGTCCAGATTAAGAAGATTTGATTCTTTACTTCGTCGTATACGATTGTAAACAGTCCTTTTTTCTTTTCTTTTTTTTTTTTTTGTCAAACAAAACAAGACATTTAAAGGTTTTGCCTCCGGTTTTGGGAAGTTGTGATTGGCACAAATTTCTTCGACGTTGCAATGACAGAAAGGTTAATAAAAGGACAAATAACTGGCAGATTATGAAAACAATCGTCAGCTGCAGCCCTAAAAATTGAACTCTGAGGGGAAATCCACTCTTTTATTGATCTGACGAAGATGGGACGAGAGGGAGGAAGGGGAGAGGGGGGGGTCACGGGCACATGGCTTCGCTTCGAAACGGTCACCAGCAGAGAAAAGGTTGAGAAACAATCCCGCAGATCAACCGGTTCTCTTACACGCCTCCGACCGGCAAAGTGACACTGACCAAGTTCATTCAGCTCATCACCAAAACAAACCGCTACTACGGTCCTCCATGTGCTGTTATTAACGTGCTGCGTAACAGTTGCCTAACCTCTAACCACAAGCAACACTTGACTTGACATTTCACGCCAGCTCCACATGAATGGGCCGATTGTTCTGCGTGACTTCCAGGACCCCCCCTCCCCGCCCCCCCCCGCCTCGGCTCCATCCACGACACTACTTCCGTTCGTCTCATGACCTTACAGGTTCAAATCCTTCCACCAACCAACGACACGCCGGCCTGGAAAGGCTGCTCCGACTGTGTTGTTTTGAGTGGACTCGTCATTTCCCCCCTCTTGTCTGTGACTCCCAGGGAAGCATGCTCAATGTGCTCCTCTGTTAGCCAAAGGGGGAGCTGCCTGCTTTTCTTTTTTTTTTTTTTTTTATGCTGCTGCTGCTGCTGCTGCTATTTCTACAATTATCCTTTTTGTGTGTGTGTGCCTGTGTGTGTGTGTGTGTGTGTGTGTGTGTTAGAAATCCTCTGCTCCCCATCCTTCTCCCCGCTCAGCCCCATCCATCCACGCTGCTCCACTTCTTGTTCTCTCAAGCCATCTCCTAACAGGCTGAGATCCAGGGGGCTGGAAATAACCTTCACATGGCCAGCTTTACCCAGCTATCTCTCACACACAGACCGACCGCTGCCGCTGCCACTGCTGCTGCTGCTGCTGCGCCGAGAGAGAGAGACACACACACACACACACACACACACACACACACACACACACACACACACACACACACACACACACACACACACAAAACAAGATGCATGCCAGAGAGCCCAGCTCCCTTCACGGGAATGACGGACAGCGCCACTCACCACTCCATGGACCAGGAACTCAAACAGTTTGCTCTTGGTGGCTTTCCTGGCTCCCCCCGCCGTCTCCTCCATAGCCATTTGCTCAGTCCCCTCCGTTCACCCTGCTACGTCTCCCCTCTCCTTCTTTTGTCTTTCCCTCTCCCTTCACCCAGCCTCCTGTTCCCCTCCCCTGCTCCACTTTCCTTCTCTTTGTGCTCTCCTCTTCAGCACTGCCTGTCCCTGACTCTCCTTCCTCTCTCTCTCTCTCCCTCTCTTCCCTCCCTCTCCCTCTATTTTGAATGTGCAGCAGCCCCGCCGAGTCTCTCGCTGTGTCTAGCTCACTTTTTTTTTTTTTTTTTTTTTGAGTTGAGTTGAGCTGCCTTTCAGGAGCCCGGCACGTCGCTCGGGGAGGTGGCGGGGCGGCGGTGGGTGGTGGTGGTGGTGGTGGTGGTGGGGGGCGGGGGTCTGGCAGGGGGGTTTCAGCCAGCCTACCCTGCCGCTCCCCCGCACAGCTGTTGCATTCCATTGGTAGATAAGAGAGCATGCGGCGCGGCCGGCGAGGCTTGCCGTTTGGTCTGAACGGGGGCTGGGCAGGTTACAATCAGTTAGCCATTCCTCTGCTGCAGCTTCAACCCTCCCCTCATCC
The DNA here is from genome assembly GCF_029030835.1 of Brachyistius frenatus. Lineage (NCBI taxonomy): Eukaryota > Metazoa > Chordata > Actinopteri > Embiotocidae > Brachyistius > Brachyistius frenatus. The sequence goes on along the minus strand of NW_027210620.1, from coordinate 1,625,730 downwards.
CCTCATCCCCACCCCCCACGGTGACCAACCCCAGAGGCCACGGTCGGGGCACGCACACACACACACACACACACACACACACACACACACACACACACACACACACACACACACACACTGACTCCGGGCTCATTCTCAAAAAAGGGCATTTGGGCTCTTAAAGGGGCCACGCTTGCATATCATTAACACACGTGTACACGGAGAAGATGCCATATATGATGGGAGTCTGTGACGCGGGCGATGATGAACAAGGAGGAGCGTGGATGCTATTTTTTCTCAATTGAAAGCGGGGGCCACTCAAAGCACGGGGAATAAATAATATTTGTTTTGCCTTGAGAGTACAAAAGCATTTTCTCCACTTCAGCCACTTCACAGGAGGAAAAAGGCCACGTCAAGAGCACCCTTCATTTCCTCTGTTTCTGAGCCCCCCCAACCAACCCCCCAGTCAGGGTGCATTTGTAGGTTACAAGGGCTTCCTCCACTTGCCTCATTAGCTTTTACCTTTCACCCAGTAGCCGGCCCAGAGGCTACATTCAGGCTGCAGCGTAAAAGGCAAACAAACAGGCCGGCCCGCACAGCAAGGTGACTGTGTCGCTTGACGCGTGTCAGTCAGTCGGTTCTGCTGCTTTTCTCCAGCTTTCTCCTACTGAATCCAGAAAAAATGAAACCTCTCTTAAAAAAATAAATAAATAAATAAATGAACAAAATGGTGAAAAAAAATAAATAAACACATAACGTCCATTCAAGGACAGATGGACTAAAGAAAAAGACAACAGAAACATTACAGTGTTTCTGTTTGTGTGTGCTGTGATTTCTTACACGCCGTCTCACACTCCGCTCGCCCGTCGCCCAGCCGGTCATCACTCTGACTAAAACCACAACACGCTGAAGATTACTACTCTTTCGAGTCTTCCTCGGGCTCCGAGCACTTCGTCCTCGCCCTCCCTTCTTCCAGCCGTCAGATGACAGGAGTGAAATATTCATGAGGTTATTTGAATGACAAAGGAGGTGAAGCGGGGCAGATTCAAAAAGAGGGGCTTGGCTTTTGTGACACATGACGGCAAATTGTCACTTGTCCTTGTTTCGTCTTCCACTGCTGGTGTGAAAAATTGCCGGGCCGGTTGTCAAAGTGAGAAAATGATCCTCGGAGACCGAAAACAGTCATTTAGCAGAAAAATCTGTCCTTTAATCAACCTCATATTCTGTCGAGGCGTCTCTGCGCGACGCTGGGAGGGAAACTCGGGCCGTTATTGTGTGGACAGCTGGTTAGTGGGTCTGTGACCTCTAGTCCAGAGGTCGTGACCTTCTGGAGGATGCGTCACGTCTTGGTCGTTTAACACGACCGTTTACTGCCTCTGTGTTACCGGCTGCACATGAAGCAAAGTTACCGAGGGAGAAGCTAGGAAAGGAGCAGCAACACACACACAAAAAAAAATCAAAACATGTGTCCCTCGAACTTCCTTCACATCTCTGATGACAGGAATGGAGTTATTGATAGGCTCGCCCTCCCTGTACCGCCGACAGCTCGGTGGCGACGCCTGCTGTCTGGATGAGAGTACTGCTGCTGCTAATAAATCAGTCTGGGAGATTTCAAGGAGCCCGAAGCATCGCTGCACGATTTTCTTTTTTTAACTGCCGCCTCGATCCATCTGTGTTCTCTCTGCCGTCGTAAAACACCATAAAATTAGTCTCGCTTGATGTTAGATTAACCTTGTGTTATATAACAGATGGCGTAGGCTTTGGATTTATTCATCATAAAAAGGCACACGAGGTGTGCGTCTCAATTTCCCGCAAGGTCAAAAGCTCAACCCGCCGAGCTTATCCATGCAGATCCGGAGGTTCTGCCAATATCCCGTTTCTCCAGCAACGACACGTGGGCGTTCAGCGATAACAAAGAGATCCAGCAGCTCGGGCGATGCAGAAGGGAGCCTTGAGCGCAGGAGTACCCCCTGCCAGACCCCCATCATCTCCCTCACCAAAAGCCAGGCAGTCTCACCAAATGGTAATGTCCCAGTGCATAGCAGACATGGGGGTAGAGGGGGGCTAACAGGGGGTAAGGGAGCTGCAGCAGTAGTATTAATGACCAACAGGGGGAGCAGAACAAGCAGACAGGGAGCTGTTGACTGAAGGGAAAGAGGGATCCACATTCAGGGTCTGCTTGTAAAGCGGTTAAATACTCAACAATGGCAACCAAAGCGCATGAAACGCAGGAAAAATAATCTGTAAATATTTAATAGCAGAGTCATTTTTCTTAGAGCCAAGTTTCAAATGACTGATTTTGTTTTCAAAGCATGTTTTTAGTTGTTTTTTTCCCCCCTCTCTTTACTTCCTTATCCGGCCACATGAGGGAGACAAAGAGTTCATCCGACATACAGTACAACAGTCTGCAAACTGTCTGGTCTGTTTTCTTCCCTGCAAAACCAGCTGCACTATCATTTTACAGAAAGTTCTCAACAAAGGACGCCTGTTAGAAATCCCAAGAAAAATCTGAGGAAAGAAAATGGTATGTGGTCACCTGTTTACACCTCTATAAAACTGGCCTAGGACTACAATTAACAACTATTCACCTCACTTTTTAACCTTCCTATTATGTTCTTGATGAATTGATTAAAGGTTTTGTCTATAAAATGTCGAAAAATCGTGCCACAAACCCAAAAATAATTAGTTTACAGCAATATTAGAGAAGCAAAACATACTGACAAATTAGAATCTGGAAACAGGTAATGTTTGTGATTTATGCCAATAAAGATATTTAAATAATTAATCAACTAATGAATTCATTATCTTATCTAATCTTATCACCTGTATTGTAAAGGAAAAAAATCACTTATTGGTTAAAGATATGACTGCGTCCACACATGATCGGGCCACATTGGAAGAATTTGCCGCAAGTATTTCTCTATAACACTCAATACTTAAGGAGCAAAATTCTGAGAAATAACTTCCCTAATATTATTTATTAAGAGTTATAAGGTTACAACCTGAGATAATCTGCTTCATCAGGCTTGTGTGGGTGTGGCTTGATCTGATTTAGGCTCTAAAAAGCGATTAATCCAACTTTTTAAACAGTGAGGAAAAGGGATAGATAAATAAATATATACAGGAATCTCCCAAGTAAAGTAACCACAACTTTTCAAAATTAGGGCTTTGTGTTCATGTAGGACAGCATCACTCATGGTGGGTAAGTGACTGAGAAAAGAGGTTTTCAGGGGCCTTTAAGGCTCTCAAGAAAAAAAAGGTTGGTAACCGCTGGTGTTTATAATCAAATTACACTACAAGACAGATAAACCGAACGCAATCAAAGATCCCACAGTAGTAGAACACACAAAAAAAATAAATGACTTCGTCAAATCTGTCTTTCATTTTTCGGCTTGGTGAAGGTAAATCTAGACGATTTCTTTGCTCTGTTCAGCCGACGACGCGCTGCATTCAGAAAGTATGAAAAGAGGAAGAAAACTGTAGCGCGACGGTTTTGGCCTCGAAGTGTACAATCATTTCACGATTACAAAGAGAGAAACGGGGAATTAAAAAAGACTCTGAGATTTTTTATATCGGCGCTGACGTATGACGTACAGTTCCCAGTGGCAACGTTCACATACCAGAAGCCACGAACCTGCCCTCTTCAACATTATTGTCACAGACAGATGGGGCGCACTAGGGGGAATGTGGACTGTGCTGAGGGCATGAAGAAAAGTCTGAATTCTCTCCCACCACTGGGCCCCTCTCCTCTCTTTCTTCAGTTTAAGAGCCGCAGACAAAACCCAGCTCAGGCTGCTTAGAGCTCTCGGGAAGCTGCTCAATAGCCGTCAGCCGCCATCAAAGGGACTGTACAGAAAGCACGCAGACCTGCACCTTCACTGGGGTGGATTAGGGAGAGGAGACGTACGTTTCGGCTCCGATTCCTTGCAGATCGGCATATGTAATGAAGAGGAACCCGCGGGGAAAGAGAGGAAAACCTCCCGTGACGGTTGAAAATAATGGGGCATCTGCTGATATTGTGTGATCAAAGTGATTTGGTACAATATACTGGGAGGAAATAGGTAAAAAGAAAAAAAGAAAAAAAAGAAAGAGCTTTGCACAAAGCAGCAGTGTTCCCGTGGATATTTTTTTGTTGTGAAGGCATGTTAAAGCACCTCACCTAAGGAGCTGCAGATAAGGAGTGTGAGGTCGACCTTGGATTTCAGGGGCGGTTTGGGACAAAGCATCTTTATCCAGGCGGCGTTTATGGTTCAGCTCCCGTCGCTCTGAAAAAGACGAGGCGTTGTAGCAGCAGATGGAAACACGGCGCAACACTAATGAGCCAAGTTTCCCTGCAAGCGACCAAAAAAAACAATAATAAAAAAAATTTAAAAAAACACACTGGGACAAGCCTGAAGCATTACCTGCTCCAGGGCATTTCCTGTTTGCTGTAGCCACGACAACGGGATAATCTGCAGCGCGTTCAAAGCTAGCAGCCAATGGGGTGGGGGGGGGGGGGAGCGAAGCCGACTTCAGCGACTTCAAAACTGGAGCAGCAGCTGGTGAAGTGAGAGGGGAACTATTTCTGAGCTTAAACTGTAAAACTAAAAAGAAATCCGAGCTATAGAGAGAGAAAAGGCTTCGGCTCGCTGTGTTAGTCAGCGCCGAGGTCAGCAGGTTCAGCGCCGACACAAATATACAGCGAAAAAATCCGTCCCTCGCCATGAATACACCCGACCAGCTCCCATATAAAATTCCACAGGATGAAAAGTAAAACTGGCAGGGCAGTCTGAATAATTCCTGCACTGCGAACTCTCGCCGGTTGCACGCGGCCTCCCCTCCCCTCCCCTCACCTCCCGCCCCGCCCTCCCTCTTCTTTCCTACTCTCCATCCAAGCCGAGCATCAGGCCCGGTCTTTCAGCGCCGCTCTGCCCCGTGCGGGACGGGAGACGGAGCCGACAGAACGAGGGCAAGATCGGGATGTGGCGGGGCCGTAACGAGGCGACTCGGCGTATAAGAGAATACAATCCGACGCGGAGAGGAGAGGCGAACGGAGAGCTGCCACGTCTGGACGAGTAATTGGAAACGGGAGTGAAGGGCCTGGATGAGCTTTCGTGTCAGAACAGTGACCCACAAGTTAAACTACAAGTACATAAATGGTGGTATCTCCTCAATTTGTACCTATTACTATTACATGCCAGTCAGAGCCAATTTTCCTTAAAATTGATACCCAATAAATCTGTTGAACGCTTACTGCTGTTCTGAAGGTATTTACAAAATGCTCAAAGACTCATTTCCTAAAACGGGTTGCACGAAATGCCATATGATATTGATTTATTTTGTAAAACACAAGCTACCGTGGTAAAAAATGTGAAATATTTGAAAGGTAACACCAATAAATACTCGCGTAAGAGATTCACTTTGTGTAAATTGTGCAAGAACTTGGCTTCAAATTCGGCTGCCATCTTTGTTTGGATTTGGAGAAAACCATTAAACTTGATTTCTGGAGGGCTCAAATGATGCAGGTGGGGGTCGTGGGCAGTTATTTGATTAAAACCTATGCATTTACGTATGTAATTTTAGGCTATTATCGTGACATACTTACTTAAAATATGCTATAAAAATACTAATAATCACAAAACTTTGGCAAAACAAATCTTATAGTGAAGCTATAGTGGCTCAGGTGCTGTAAAAAAAAAAAAAAAAGTGTTATAATGGAGGAGTTAACCTTAGAAATGGGATAAAAGCCTTCATTTATTGAGCTATAATCCATTTCTTCCATCCAGACGGTCAGAGGAGGATTCTGGAAATACCTCGTGGTCGGTGACCTTCTGGGTGTTTAAAAGATTGACAGATATTTTATTTTTAGAAAAAAAAAAAAAAATCAATGCCCTGCGGCTCCAATGTAATGACGATAACACGAGATACAGCTAATGTACTGCGCTCTCGGATGAAACCGACGCTTAAACAATAACTACAGTGCGGGTGTGCAGCAGCAGCAGCAGCAGCTAACACAGTTACCCTCAGGTACCATGAGTTACAGAAACAAGGCAGGATTCACGGTTTCCCAGAAGAGGAAAGGTTTTGTGGATGAGACTGAAGGTGATGATTCATGGTTTATGAAAGAAGGTGTGTTCCTCTCTGTTAAACGTTCTTTCACCACTGCAGCAGTTTTTCGGTGCCATCAAAGTCCATCTGGTCTGAGCAACTTGAACAACAGCTGATCCCGCCTTGCACTGTTATGTCACAGGCCAATGTAAAAAGTGTCTTTTCAGATATCACTGTCACCGAGCTAAACCACAGCTGCTTTTTCAACTGCCTTTAAAGTCATCAGACAGGTTTTTTCATCCATCCGTCTGTCCGTCCATGCATTTATCCACCCATCCATCCGTCCATAAATCCATCCATGCCTCAATCCATCCATCCATCCATCCAATAGAGCATTAACTTATTATTTGCTCATTCAGTCGTCATTTTTTTTTCTTGTAAAAATGCCAAATATTACAAAGCTCCAGTTTTCCCATCATTTACAGCTCCAATTATAGGATAGTAAACTGGATATCTTCAGGCCTTAAGACAAAACGTTGATTATAAGGCTATTGAGATAAGCCGATGGACATTCAGACTGTCTTCTGATATTCGACAGACAAAAACAGACCAATCAAAATGAGAAAATAATCAGCGGATTAGGTGATTATAAAAACAGCTGTCAGCTGCAGCCATAAAAACATAGTTTACACGAGCATATCTATAATGCAGTTTTCCATTCATTAGCAAAGTCGTTTTCTTTGTGCACCTGTTATATAAATATTTAAAAGGTTTTAAGCAACGAAAAAAAGGCAGCGGCATTTATTTGCACGGGTGAGTAGCAGCTCTACCATCGACATGCACACACACACACACTGCAGCTAGTTTTCAACATACAACTGCACCAAACTACAACAGAGCACGGTGCAGTATTGAGCGTTAACATCTAAATGGGTCAACCAGCCGCTCGGTGAACTGCAGCGCCATTAGGACCCAGACAGTTTTTCCCCGAGTCGAGTGCACAATCTCATTATCTGCGTTATAAATGGGAGTAATATACAAAAAAAAAAAAAAGTAATATGCAACTGAAACAAACAACAACCAGCCAGCTATGGCTCTAGGTAAGACAACAGTGATTAAAAAAAAAACAGTGTAATACTCCGGTGGTTGGCAGGGAGGGCGCCACGTGAAATTAGGTTACAAAGCTCTCTACTTAAAACCATAAAAATCTATAATCCTACAGTGAAAATGACAGTGGAGGTTTGCAAGGCTGTGAGAAAATGGTATTTATAGTTTGGAAATTGCATACAATTCATCGTCAGCGCTGTGGCAGTGCAACACCGCAATGCTACAGTGCAGTACTATGGTAGTAATGGTAAAGCTTGACAGTAAACCTTCATAAAATTGGTGCAAGTGACGTTATTTTATTCGTGATTCACCTGTGGATTATTTTCTCGTCAGAAAACGGTAAAAAGCCAACGAAATTTCCCAGCAGCAGAGATCATATCTCTCGATTGCTTCCAGCAAAATCAAAGATATTCAATTTAAATCGCATAGAAATAAAGAAAAGCATCAAATTTCCACATTTCAGAAGCCGCACTCTGGACATCTTTGGTATTTTTGCTTGAAAAGTGATTGATATGATTACTTGATTGTCAAAAACATCGTCCCAAGTGAACAATCAAAATGACTGAATAACTACTTCAGCTCTATTATTCAATAAAATCAATATAATTTGTCCAAGTTTTCCTCTGGAGGTCGTTTGTTTCCACGGTAACAAACAGCCATTGAACCAGCACATTCCTCACCAGTCAAAAAAAGGAAGTGCTCCATTGTCCATTTATCCAAGCAAATAACACAAAACACAAAGCCGGGGGAACAATTAATTGGGCGACCTACTATTTGGGAAACAAAGCAGCTTCCAGTCTCTCTGATTAATCTCAGCCGGTTGACAAAACAGTGTGAAAAATAAGTTAGAAAAACTTATGAGGAACTCTGCAGGGGGGTAAAAATGTGCACTCGGTGAAACACTGATTGACCTTGATGAGTGTCCCGAACTACACCCGTCCTCCTTTCTTTATACCGAAGGGAATATCCGGGTCGGGGAAGACTGCAGTTTGAAGCGGAGCTATTTCGAGTCCTATTTGTTCGCAGAGAGAGCGCCGGCGAGGTCCGACCGCTTCCACGGGCAAACGTTCAAGTTCAAAAGCGTCGCGCTATTCACGACTCAATTTAAAAGGAAATAAGAGTAAAACGCAAATTAAACCCGCATAAAGAGGAAAAAAAAAAAAAAGGGGGTGGGGGGAGGAGGTAGGACCTGCTGCACCACTGCATGGAAATGTATATGCTGTATGGAAAAAGTCTTTTCACGCTAGAAATATGAATGGAATCACCTCAGTGAGTAAATCTGTGGAAAAAAAACCAACATGTAGGCAGCAGTTTTCTGAAACAACACCGGTGATTCTCCATCGTTTGTTTGCTGAATGCAGCAAAACAAAAAAAATGCCTTCGTGCTCGTGTTATTTTTCTTATTACGGTCCAAAAAAAAAAAAAAAAATAAAAAAATGTAAAAGCATTTTGATAGCGCTCTCGGAAAATCAGCAAGCAGCCGAGCCACCGGGGGGCCTACATAGCTCAACAGTTCTGGAAATAAAGATTCTGGAGCAAGAGTTGGACGAGATGGTTTAAAATCAAAACATTTACGTTGGAAGCGTCGAGGAAATGATTAATACGACGTGCTGTCGTAATATTTTGCGACAAAACGCATGCGGGCATCGTTAGGCTACTGACGTTATATAAATACATCTAGTTGCCTGCTTGACAATCACAATCTTACCAAGTTTGATGCATTTCCAACTTCATATTTATATGCAAAAGATTATTATTATATTATTATTATTATCCACATATTTAGATACATGTATATAAATAGCTACTAGCCTTTTTTTTTTCTCTGGTTATCTTACCTTAGCTTGCCTTTGTTTGGGCTGAAGAAGCAGGCGGACACACTTTGTTTTTTTTTTAAATATAAACAACGTGACATTTAGTCGGTGTTTTCATGCTAAGCTAGGCTAACCAGTGACGACATCTTTTCCAGGTCTGGACGTGGAGAGCAGAAATGTCGAACTGCTCCTTTAACGACGGAGAGAGAGAAAGAGGTGGACTTCTTCTCTACACAGGGGCAGCCAAACAGTCAACAACAAAAGGAGGATTAAGTTCCAGCTGAAGCCAATATGTTGCCGACTACAGCTTTAACATATAAAATATATATATATATATATATATATATATATTTTTAAAGATTTTCCTTTTGGATCAGCAGAAGCAGATCTGGGTTCAACTGCACACCCTTAAATTCCTCTCGTGCTGCTGCTGAGTTGCACCGCAGCCTGCCAGCAACGTTAACACAGTGAAACTGAAACTTTTCCTTGCAAGATCCAAAACACACACACACACACACACACCGACAGCCCTCCACCACCTCCACCACCACCACCCCCGCGTGCACACGAAGCAGCACCACATTTAGTGTTGCGCGCCCTCAATCAAAGCGCGCGGGTGCAATTAATTAAAAGGCGAGAAGCGAGAGGATGGTCCCCCTCCTTCTCCCTCCTCCTCCCTCCCTCCCTCTCTCCCTCCACGGTGCATCCACTCCTCAAGTGTCTTGTTTCCCCACACCGGTCAAGGTTAACTAGCCGCGAGAGCTTTTGGTGTCTGCGTCGGCTGCGAAACGGGGGAGGGCCGGGAAGGTGGAGAGGGGTGGAGGTGCTGCGGACCGTACACTGGGGCTTGTGTTGAGGATGCAGACGGGGCTGAGAGAGAGAGAGAGAGAGAGAGAGAGAGAGAGAGAGAGCCACCGAAGCCTACAGTCCCCTTAAATATTTACCCCCCCTCCCCTCCCCTCCTCTCCTCTCCTCTTCCCCCCCCCCCCACACACACCAGACACATCTCCCCGCTCAATATCCTCCACCACATCGTGCACCGTGCGACCATTACGCCCCGCGGAATAAGCCCCAAATTCAACCACGCGGTGGAAATGAATAATGGTAGTTTTTTTTTTTTTTTTTTTTTTTTTTAAACGCACAATAAATTACAGCGAGACGAAGAGGGAAGAAGAAAAAAAAAAAAAACTCCGGTGCGCACTAATCCGGCTGGCAACGCGCCTACAGGATGAGGAAAATTACATAGTTTTAATGGTGGATGCGGATAACGGAGCAGCGAGGCAAAGTGGCGTGGAAATAAAAAAAACAAACGCCGCTAAGTGTGTGTCACAAGGTAGCATAAGCATCCATACCTTTCTCTCCATCACTCTGCGCTTTTTTTTTGGGGGGGGGAAGGAGGGGGTAGGAGGAGCGGTGGAGGAGGAGGTGGCGGTGGTGGTGGTGGTGGGTGCTACTCAACAACAGCAACTGGAGGATGTGTCTCCGCGGAGCTGTCCGGCGGCTGGCTCGGCTTGGCGTGGAGCTTCCCCCCCCCTTCAACTTCCTCGCGGCTTTCAAGGCGGCGGCGTCTTCCCCCCTATCACTTCCCCATTACCGGACAGCGAGGCGACTTATCAACGCTGGCCTGTGGGACGCCGAGCCGGGGATGGAGCCGGAGCCAGGATTGGTGAAGCCTTGTTCGGAAGGGAGCAGGAGCGCAGGCGCGGTCTCTGCTGGAGAGTCGATATAATGAAAAATTACCAGTGGCAGGGAGTGTCATCAAATTATCCTCGTGAGCGGGGTTTTTTTTTTTTTATAGGGTGGGCGGGGGGTGGTGGTGGTGGTGGAGGTGGAGGTGGAGGGGGGGGGGTGTGCTGCTCCTGCTGCTGCTCGATGAAAGATGTTGGCATAGCAAGAGTGAAATGTTCACTACAGGTTATCCTGCACCGAACAGCTGTTGTAAATGTAATCGCAGTGAAGGAACAAAGAGACTGAATATATATATATAAAAAAATATATAAAAAAAAAAAAACCTGTTCACTACAGCAACAAAGGAGCAGCAGCAGCAGCAGCAGCAGCTCCCTAACAGGAGGAACTGAACCACTTTCTAATAAGCGACCCTTGATGATAAAAAAAAAAACAAAAAAAAAAGGGGGGGTTGTAAAATTGTTGCTAATTGCCATTTTAATGGTTGATTAAATATTGCTTTAAGTGGTACCAATGCACACATCTGGAATCTGCAAGACTGAAACATCCTCTTGGAAAAGAGACAAAAGATCTGGACAAAAAAAAAAAATCCATTTATTAACAGATTGGGAATTACCCTCATTTATTTATTTAAACTGTGTGAATGTAGTTTGTTTTCCAGCTTTATTTTATTTTATTTTTTTAAAGTTTTGTCATGTATTTTTTAGCGATGACATCTTTTCACTGTGCCTCCGTATCTTCCTGTGTATTAAAATACTGGATTCCCTCTTTGTGTCAGCACGTGTTTATAAATATGGTTGTTTCTGGCATCATTTACCAAATTTAAACACCAATTACAGGAATTTGTAACCTCTAATTAATAGCTTCTAACTAACAAAAAAAAAAAACGTAACTTCCTTCTTTAAGGCAATTATATCAACAAAACAGCAGAACTGATATACTAAAAATGAAACGTTATCATGAATTTGGAGTCACATATATTGTAAAACATAGAAAACAGACTATTTTTACATACCTCTCACAATAATATGAGAAAATGACTCATAAAAGCTGCACGAAAGCACTAAAAAGTAAGGCTTTACTTAAAAGTGTGCTTTAACGAATGTGAGAATTTAAGCTGAATACTGTGAGTGTTCGTGCTGCGTGTGAAAAAAAAAAAAAAACAACCCTGCACATCAGAGTGTCCACTCAGTGCCGGGGTCTGTCTCATGTCAGCGCATTGGTGACTCAGATCTGAGTCAGCAACTCACACCCTCTTGAGCCTCACAGAGCTGCAAGAGTGAGTGTTTAAACCGGTCCATTAGCTGGAGAGCAGGATCCGAGGCTCTCACCTGGACCGGGCCAACAAAAAAAAACAACAACAAAAAAACACCCCGCCGAAGAGAAGTATGCGTCCAGTTGGCCTCATCGCAAAAATACCTTCAGCTTGTTTTTTTGTTTTGTTTTTTTTTTAAACCAAGAAGTGCATCTGGGTCACAGCAGTGTTTCAAACAGAGCTTCCTTTTTTTTTTCTTTTTTCCGCAGTGCAGCCCACTCCTACCCAGCCACAACCTGAAATCGGCAAAGGTTTACTACTGAACTCTTGGCTCGGGACCAGCAGAACGAACAAAAGATATCCGCCGGCTGAAGAACTGGCACACGGCACGAGGATCTTAAAACCAAAAAGAGCGTCGACTGTGTTATTTTGAAGCACGTTTATCAAATCAACATCAACATGTGTATCCTTCATATAAAGGAGAATTCACTTCTTTTTATTTATTTTTTTTATTAAATTGCGTACAAGCGGGAGGCAGAGAAAACAGGCAGGAGCTTTTCAAAGTCATCCCTCCTCACAGACCGTGCAAGTCTTTATAAGCTAAACTGAAGGGAAACACTCAACTCAGCACTCGTTCAACTCGCCCTTTCACATAAACTACGAGTCTGCCCCCCCCCCCCCCCCCCCGAGAGGCAATCAGCATCTTTTGAAATGTTTCCAAACATATTTTTATTTGATTGTGAAGCCGGAGGCGATACTTAATGAACAAATGAAAAGGAACATTTTTTTTGGCAGGTGTAGAGTGAACTTCTCGAAGCAGAACCTGAGGTTTTCCTCTCGTGTCGGCCTCGTTTTTTTTTTTTTTTTTAGTCCTGGACATCAAAATAGTCGATCACAGGCTCTTCTTTAACCATCTTGGACCAGGGGGTCCCGCTGACGGGCCTATGAGGAGAATCAAAAAGAAGATTAATCCTACACGGGAAGACAAAAGATGAGAGAAAAGCAGCTGCATGATAAAAGGAAGAAGAAGGAGGAGGAGGAGGAGGAGGAGGAGGAGGCGGCAGATCAGTGTGACGCTCAGGGAGACTTCGTGGCTGCTGTGAGGATCCAGATTGACCCTCCGTGTACAGAACGGTCTACTTCAACCACAGAAGACGACTTACTTGCTGCTGTGCTGTTTGATATGAGCGATGGGAGGAGGGGCCCTGGCGGCCGTCTCCCGCTCTATCAGCGATGTCAGGGATGAGTTGGGGCAGACCGACTTCCCCCTGGGAACGAGCGAGATACACAGACACGTCCTCACCAACGGCGCAATCGGCACTTTTTTTTTTTAACGCCCGACAGGAAGCAATTGGCACATTCGTGAGAGGCGGTCTTTTCTTACTTGTGGGCCGTGATGACCACGCTGCGTTTGGGTTCGCTGTCGTAGCTCACGCTCTCCACGGCGTAGACCTCGGCCAGCTCGTGGATGATCCTCCGGCGGTCTCGGTTCATCGGCGGGAAACAGTGGGTTTTCTTCGGCTGTTTACCCTGCCGACGTCGGTAATGCACATCCATTAAGGGTTGTTTTTTTTTTTTTTTATACTGAGGAGCATTTCACGCTTCACGAGGCTGCTTCTCTTTTGCTCCCCCCCCCCCAGGTACTTTTACATATCGGACACAGTGTGTGAATGAAGTGTTAATTCGTATAAATTGGTAACAGAAAACACTCAACTGTGTCTGAAATGAATTTTCCTTTTCCAGTGGCCGCGTCAGGACACTCTCAACTCCTCTTCATAAACTTGATGATGAATAATCAGGTGTCTAAAAGTATATTGCTTTGTTTTCGAGGTGTCACAAGAGAGACATGTTGGAAGCTGCTGCTCTAATCTGATGCATCTTTCTCTTCTGCCTCTTTTTCCAAACTACATAAACGACTGAAAATGTAAACTAGTTTCAAACTATTGCCATCACCCTTTTTCTTTGACTTATATATAGTGTTTACTCTTTATTATTACAAGCATACAGACACTCCTGTCCACATACACCGGCTTCTTTTTCCCCAAACTGCTGCAGCATGAATGGATATTTTAAACTAAAGTGCAGCTCCAACATGACTCCTTCCCACGTATAAAGAAACGGTTTTCTGAGTCCCGCGGCCTGCGCAGATCTCTGACCCCCACCTGATCGAAAACCTTCGGGATGAACCGTAACGCCGACTGCGACTTCAGGCCTTTTCGCCCAAACAACTGCGCCGACCTCACTCGAGTTTCTGTTGTTTAACGGGAGCAAATCTCTGCAGGCAGGTTCCAGAATCACGTGAAAGGCCGACACAGAACTGTGAAAGCGGGTTATACATAGTATAATGTTGTGTGGCCTATTTTCTATTGGCAGGGTCACTCTGCACATCTGCTTTTTTTTTTTTTTTTTGTATCTGCTCTGTTACAGCAGAATACAACAGAGAATCTACAGCAGGCATTAAACTGGTCGACTTTCTTTTGCCAGAAGGTAGTTAAAGAGGATTACAGCAACATTTCGATAGAGATCATTTTACAATCTTGTTTTTTTTGGAGAAGTAAAAGCCCACACAAAAGGATCAAAGGTAAAAAAAAATAAAAATAAAAAAAAAGCTCGTGAGCTGCAGCACAGTAAGCAGTAAATTTAAGCCTTAAAGAAATAGGATGAAACCTTTTAGTGACCCAGAGGAAGAAAAGCTCTGATTCTTGATTCATTGATAATAAATAAATAAATTTAAAAAAAAAGAGATTCAGCTCCTGATAAATAAACAATCCTTTCCATTTGGAAAAGGAACCAAAGCAACAGCGACCTTGACAGCGTCACTCCTGAAGGCTTTAATACATCTAACAAAGCTGGGAAAAAATACACGCAGACTATTTTTCTGACTGCCCCAAGAGATACCTACTAATTCATCGTGGCTACTAAAGAGGCTTCATCGTCCTGTCAGAAATATACAAGCGACCACAGCTGGTTCCATCTCGGAGGTCCACCAGAGAACCGGCTGAGCTCAAAAATAGCCAAAATATACAACAACTGGGTCAGAAAATAATACGAAGACGATGAAAGCTGCAAAACCCAAAGTCATGGCTAAAAATGGGCATTTTAATTCGTCCGGCCGAGTTTTTTTTTTTTCCTCCTCTCTAAAGTGACACTAATTCTAATGAGCCCATGAGACTCAGCTTGTGTACATAGTGGAGATACTTAGGAAAAGTAATACATCGTAAATTAACTTTAATCCAAATGCATGAGTCATGAAATGTCTGCAACAAATGTTTAATGCAGAAGCCGAGGCAGTTTAAGGATTTCCAACTGCTGCCTTCATGCTCACTGAAGTAAACAGTAAAAACAAGACAAAATCGTGAGTCCATCCAGAAAAATGACTGTAATACTTATAAACTTCAGTAAGGAGGAAAGAAGTAATCTATTAAAGCAAATGAGGCAGCACATAATGTAACTGCTGCCCTCAGGGTTCAGCAGCTTCATATGAATTCTGATTGAAAAGCTATTTAAATGCCGGTTACTGGTGTTCATGAAGACTTTATTGCAGGATCGTTTTGCATCTTGTGTTGGAAGTTTAGAGGTTATTTTTTTTTGTATTATTTGATGGTGCACTGGTTGCTATAACTACAGTGTGAGCAGACAGCTTTGGGCATAAAGTTATCAACCTTAAATATTGAGACGCTGCGTGACTGACAGGTCGAGCCGCCACGGTCATGAAATTTAGGCTGAAGATTAATTTTCCGACAAGTGATTAATTATTAAACTGTCATCTTGCGTTGGTTTGACTCGGACTGCTAATGTTTTGGCTACACATTCAACAAATGGCCTCCTCCGTAGCGCTTTCCTTTTTCCACCAAAAAAAACTAAATCTGCCCAGCGACGCTGTGGTGTTTGATGTTCCACTTAAATCTGTGACTTTAATTTCAATAGTTGCTCTTTGAAATGCCGCTGGTTGAATATTACAAGTTAAGGGGCCTCGGAGATAAACAGCAGGTGGTGTTCTTCTCCACCCATGTGCTTTTAAACCGCGGCACAAGAAGGCTGGCGCAACATGACATCATTAAAAAAAAGAAGAAGCGCCAGGCGAACTTTAAACGGTAGAAAACGATGTGAAAAGAGCGATGGGAATTTCCATCCAGCTGTTTTCATACACATGAAGGGATATGATGCTTATGATTAAATACAAAATTATAAATAAATAAAAAAAATGTTTTTTACCATTATGTAAATGTTGAATCATTATTGAAAATGCTATCAACATGCAATTTGAAACATCACTTTTTCCTCAGTTTTTGTAGCCTAAGAGCAGCAGACTCCCATCAAAACCACCAGAGGGAGCATCACATTAAATGAGATCTCATAACTCTAAGCTGAGATCACAAATCTGGAAAAATAGAAGGGATTCAGGAAATCACCGTACCTTATTGACGAGCTCAATAACATTCTTGATCTCCTCCTCGACCTCCGAGACAAATTTCAGGTCTTTCCTGAAAGACGAGCAGAACAGAGTTGCATTTTCAGTCCAGTGGTTCATCTGACGACGCGAGGTTTTTACTTTGACCATCAACGGGCAGTGAAAGAAAGCAAAAGTGTCAAATCCGACCTGGCGTCATCTTTCAGGCTGTCGCTGTACACGGAGGACGAGCGAACGTTGAAGGGGTCGGAAGACGAGTCGATCTGTAAGGCCTCCGCCAAACGCCGGTTTCTCTCCAGAGTGGCGCACTCTTCATCACATTCGAGCCTGAGGAGCCGTTTAAACAAAGAAACACCACGTTTTTATGTTGATGATGGTTTTCAAAAAAAAGTTCAGATTCTACTAAGATACGTCTTAAAAAAAAAAAGAAAAGAGGAAACATCACTTGGCTGAGCCGCATTTGAAGCGGTTGCAAACTATTAAAGGCTCTTCTTGAATTATTTCAATATTAATGCACAAACAAAAAAAACAATTCAAAGTGGAAAGCTAAACTATCCCTATACAGGTAAATATTTAAAATACTATTTCATTATTGACTAAAAATAAGAGCAGCACGATCTTTGATCTGCGACTTGTTGCTTGAAACATCTTGTAATATTTAAGCCTGGAAAATCACTTTCAGCAAAACGTTTTACGTGATGACTTTAACAACTTTCAAATCGTGCATTTCCTCCGCTGCTCTACCTCGTCTGCTTCAGCTCCTTCTTGGTGAACAGCGGGCCGATGTCCATGGACTCGCCCAGCTGCATGTCAGACAGCTTACTGGCCATGGCGATGGCGGCGTATCTGCAGTGCAGGAACAAAGGATTAACTGTGACTGTAACTGTTTGGAAAAACTGTAAAAAAGAGCCGACTACACAGAGACAGCAGAACGGACCTCTGATACGAACTAGCTGCTTCTGTGCAGAATACGGTTTCCTTTCTTCGACCGCAGTCGCACTGCAGCGCCACCTGCGGACGACACAAAGAACTCAAGAGTCCTTCCTGGTGACAACATTTATTTGTGAGCGGTCAAATATGTTGGCTTTTTTCGTTTTGTTTTTTTCATGTAGACAATAGTCGCGTTTGAAATTCCTGCAGCTGTGAGGGGCCTCATTGTTTAAGCTCTTTTGAGTTTGGCTCGCTGCCACTGACAGGTTATTATTTCATCCAACTTAACCATTTGTGACAGTTACACAGCGCTACGGCAGATGTCATCCGCTGCCGGCAGCCTCTGCGGAGGATCACGTGGGGGGGAGGAAGAGGTGGGGGACACACAGCTGGACGGCTGAACGGAGATGTGACACCTTCCCAGAAGATAATTTATTCCCTAAATAAACATTTTTCGTATCATAAAATGAGTTATGTCGGCGAGGAGAAACTTCTGATGGTGGGAAAATATGCCTCAGCCCCCTGTGAATCCAAAAACGGAGACCATCTGCGCGAACTTTGTAGCCCCCTTTTTTTTCTTTCTTTTTTTTTTTTTTTCCTCTGCCAGCTGTTCTGGGTGGCAGCGCGCTGTACCTTGGCAGCGCAGGTGGTGCGTGGGCAGCTGCTGCCGTTATGACAGGGAGCGGAGCACGGGTGGCCGCAGTCTGGACGAGGCAGCGTGCAGGGCTGCTGGCAGCCGCCTTCTGCCAGACACTCCCCCCGGTGGCAGATCCGCCTGCAGCGGTGCATTTCGCAGGGCAGCTCTTTATTACACGTCAGGCCGCAGGAGATGTCCTGCAGGTGACACGCGATGTTGCTGCGTTGCTGTGGATCCGAGGGAAAGAGCGAATGAATGAATAAATGAATAAATAAATAAAACAGGAAACTAGTCGTGCAAATTTGTGACACACTGGGGCGGGGGGGAACGTTACCTCGTGCTTTCCCATGCACCATTTCTGAGTGAGGTACGTGCAGGGGGGACACTTCTCCTCGCTGTGGCAGTTGTGAAACACTAAATCAGAGGCAAACGTCAGGAGCACGTTTCGCAGTTCGCGCGTACGGCCGCAGCGCGAAAAACGCTCATCGCTGTACCTTACCCGGGTGGTCGCACTCGTGTCTTCTCGTGCACAGGCTTTTGCACTCCGGTGGCTTCGTGCCACAGGGGATGGGCGGATATAACACGGAGAGGCCGCAGTGACACGTCAGCTCGTCAAAACCTACAAACAGAAGCGGCCGTGACAGACTGGGATATGAGCCGTGTGGCGACTCGACGCCAGACATAACACCGCGGAGGGAACGAAATGAAACAGAAGATGATGCAAGAACCTCAGGTTAGTTCTTTTTCTTTTTTTTTCAAGAACAGAATAACTATGTGGTACTTCTCAGGTCATAAATTCAACGTTGTTGGGAGCGGAGAAAGGGGGGGAAAAAAAAAAAAAAAAAAAAAACCCTGTCTGCGGGACTCACTGGACTGCCAGCAGGGATCGCAGTTTCCACGGTGACAGGGCTCCTGGCAGCGGTGGAGGCCGCAGTTGAGCTTGTAGCCGCAGATCAGGGGGCACTTGTGCTCCACGTTCTGGATGGACACAGACAACAAGAAAAAACAACAGTCACCTCACCTCATACGGTCGAGTGTTTCCCTAATAAATAAATAAATAAATGATTAGCACTACAAAATAACTTTCAACTCGTTTGTTAAATATGTGCTGTGAGTGAAATTTTAATTAAGCTTCACTTCCAAATGGCACAAAGTGGATTATTTTTTTTAAAGAAAATAGCGAATGATAGCATTCAGAGTAAAGCTAAGCAACGTCACTGAATAAAAACAAAACATTAATATATAAATTTGAGATATTCTCGATTACGTCACGCGTAAGAAACCATGTTAGAGTGAAAAGAGGTATTTCTTACAGTAAGTGCTCACAAACACGCCGAGTGTTTCACTCTTCCTTTTTCTGATTCCATCATCGTGATTATTGAGAAATTTCCTATTACCACATTAAAATAAAGTTGCTGCGTTTGTGACTGATGCTTCAGGAATTCAGACTACTATGCATATTAGGCCCATCTGTGATTGACTGGAGAGAATTTTTGCTGATAGAAAAGTGCCAAGTTTTAGAACTGGGCCTTCCATGTGGTGGAAAAACACAGTTATTTCTGAAGTTAACGCCCTGTGACTGAAGAAACAGAAAAAAGCAGTGACATTCCCGACCGATCCAAAGGAGAAAATCCAGCATACGTTCCATAAACTTTCACATAGAAACTGGGAGATTTTTTTTTTTTAAACTAACAAAAAATATATTCAGATTAGAAAGAAAAGTCAAAGTTTGCCACCGTTAAAACATTAGTGGGACATTAGCTTACCTTTTATCATCGGTTCACGCATGTTTATGGTTTTGGATTGTGTGAACAAACACTGACAGATTCTGTGACGACTCACCACACAACAAAGCTCGCCGCACTTGTGTCGGCCACAGAAGCGTTTCTTGTTGCAGCGCTTCTCGCAGGTGAAGACGAGCTCGTCTGGAGCACAAAGAGTCAAAGAGGTGAAACACGAGACAACGGGTCGGGTCGGGTCGGTGGCGACGCCACGCTCCACTCATTCGATCTGGAGGAGTTGAAATCTCACCTTCTGTTTGGATCTTTACGCATGGGACCTCCTGGAAAACACACACACACACACACACATACACACACAAAAGATATCTTTCAAATCTTTAGTGTCATAAAAAAATTAAGATTTTTTTTAATTTTTTTTTTTAATGTTGTTTTGGATTCACAACAAACAAATGGGTCCGCTGGGTAAAATGTGCCCACCTTCGTCTTGGAGCCACATCTGCACCTGACGGTCGAGGTCAGAGCGCACGGCCCGCAGCCGCCCTCGTGGCACAGATTGTCACACAGATGGATGATGTCTGAAATAGCACAAGTTCATTATCTCCTGACAAACTGCAAGAACAATGCCAGCGGGCTCCAGATCTCACGCGCACACCACACAGCATTGCTTTTAGAAACAAGTTATTCCGCAGTTACAGTAAAAGGTTTACACGAATGTACTCGGCATTAATGACATTTAGGTAAATCGACAGATATGAAGACAACTACAGACATTTAGAGGCAACGGCAAACATCAGAGGTAAATTCTTCCAACACGAGTGCTGTTAAAAAAAAAATGCCGTTTACGAGGGATGAAAAAAAAAAAAAAACTCCTCTTATGATGCAGAGGATCTGCTTCAGGCTTAACGCGACGTGACAGAAAAGCATGAAGTCTTTAAATTTGGACGAATAAAAGCTGACATCGTGACGTTTTTCCGTTTCTCTGCCTTCCGTCATGATTTTAAACGTAGTTTTCTGCGAGCGAGCAAAGCGTCAACTTCACAGCAATAACGTGTCACGCTTTTCTACAGATAACCACGAGGCCGCTTCAAACCGACGGACTTGTTGCCGTCGGTTTCACTCCATCAGTCTTTCAACATTCGACGTGTACTAGAATCAGCTCCCGTCGACCGTCCGAGCTTCAAGCAGGCATTCGGTGTCGAGAGACGAGACCGTCGCCGTCCTCTAAACAACCGGTTCCTTCGTCTTACCGCTGGAGCCGCAGGCCAGGGGTTTGTTGCACGTCTTTCCGCAGGAGGGGATGGGATCGGCGCAGCTTTGTCGTTCGGCGTAGCCCAGCTCCAGGAGTTTGGTCAGCGGCGTTTGAGCGCAGGGACACGTCTTCACCAGGTTTGGGGAGCGCGGGCACGGCTGGCACGCCCCGCGGTGGCACACCTGCTGGCACCGGTGAGCCTCGCAGTTCAACATCCTGAGCAGAGCAAAAAGACAAAAGAGAGTTTCAGGTCGTGATGGAAACTGTCTTCTCTCAATATAAAAAAAACCAACAAAAAAACCCAACTTGTAGCATTAATGTATTACGGAGATCGTTAGGTGCCGCGACTTACTTCCCACATATTTTCTGACAGGAGAAGTGTCCCGAACCGTTGAATCCTTCTTTATCCATGCCGCACAGGGCTTCACGGGTGGCGACGCCACAGTAGCAAACTACACGCAGACGTTGAAAACAAACATTCACGACGTTTGAAAAGTCTCCCGATTGCATAACTGGCTCGGCGCCCGAAGACACGTTTGCGGGTGCGGCCGCGACACTCACCCTGCCGGACCTGCATCTGGCAGGGCTGACACGTCCCGCCGTGGCACACCTGCGCGCAGTCGTGCTCGGCGCAGTTGAGTCGAGCGCCGCACACTTTGTCACACTGGAGCAACGAAGCCTGGCCGCAGCGCATCGGTTGACTGAAAGGAAACGATTCAGTCAAGTGCCAAACAACAGGGAAATATTTCACAACGACGAAACAGACGAGGGAGGCAGACGTGATCGAGCGGCCGAGTACCTCTTCTTCCCGCAGACGCAGGATTTTGTTACGAAGGCGGGACACTGAGGACAAGGTCCAGGGTGGCATAAGCTGAGGAGAAACAAAAGAAAGCGTCGTTCAAGGACAATACGGTTTTGGGTCGATGGCGTCATCGTTCAGATCTACTGTAGAATTTCACTTTCCAAAAGTTTCACAAAACATTTACCTCAAGTTTTCAAAGACCCTTAAAGTGAAAATGAAGTCTTTAACCATATTTAACATCCATGTGGTGTTTTGTTTTTTTAAAATCTTTTTTTATAGAACACATCATGAGCGAAAACAAGCAGCAAACACCGTGGCTGAGTAGTTCTGTTTGGGAACCGCAGTGACAGTGTGACGCAGAAAACGCGCATCGACACAGCCAGGGTTTCATATGTCATAAACCAATCCAAGGTGAGGCTCTCTATATCAACGAGCTGCAGGCGAGAGGTGACGGGGTCGGTGGAGAGAGAGGCATATTCATAGATCCAAAAGCGCTGAATGAAGGGAAATGTGTAACCTAAGCCACTATGAGGCACGAGGAGATTTTTCTGCTAAACTAATTTGTAGTTTTTGATAACCGTGGATGAGCTTTTAGTGGTTTGATGGAGGGCTGAAGAGGGACTTTTGAACAGTCTTTCAAAGCGTTGAGCTCCCGTCTGGACACGCTGCCCTAAAGTGGCATCATTTGAAACCTGAAGCAGTTTTATTGTGTTTTTTTTTTTTTTTTTTTAAGGCTTACATGTTACAGGGGTGGTTGCAGTCCAGTCCGCTCCTCTTCTTCCCACACATGTCACCGCAGCTGTGGGGAATCTCACTGCGCTGCCACTCGGGGTTCGTCTGCTTACCTGCCAATCAAACGTGGAATAAAAGAAATCGCGATCTTGTTTCTTCCTCCTTTCTGAGACACACTTGAAGGGTGTCTTATAAAATACAACAAAGGGACTACTATTTTTTTTTAAAGATGTATTGTATTGTAAAAGATGCAAGTTGTTATTATTGTTCGCATGAATTAAACACACTCACCACAGAAGCAGATGTAGGACGTTGGGGGTTTCATTGAAACATTCTGGCAGGCTGGACAACGCCAGCCTTCAGCTGAATCTGAAAAACGTGAATTTTAAGATACATGCATCAATTTGTTTTTACATGAAATATAACGCACTGTATTGTATTTGTGTATTTTTATAAGTGGGCCTCCGTATTGTCCGACCGCAACAGTAACTCAATGCACTGCCGAAGCGGCAGGAATTTCGGTTATTGTTAACGGAGCCACAGAGGCCATCATGTGCCAGGTGTTGTGTACGGTTTGCTGTGCAGCGACAGAACAGAAGACTATAGTGACCCGAGTGTAGGGGCCCCTCACCGTCGGCCTGCGAGGCCGGGGACCGGGCCCATTTCTTGATGCAGTTCAGGTGGAAGACGTGGAAGCAGCCCTGGCAGCTCCACACCGGGGCCATGACCCGGATGACGTCGCAGCACACCATGCACTCGTACTTCTCCTCGGACAGCTGTTCGATCAGACACCCTGTGGCGGCAGAGGAAGAGATCAGAAGGTCAGAGGACGGCGGCGATTCCACAGAAATAACCCGCGAGCTGACGAGCCCTGCTCTCACCCGCAGAGCTTCGTCCAGGAGTTTCTAGAGATGCCATACGCATTATGAGACCTCAAACAAAAGAATTTTGATGGAAAATCATTCTGAAAATACTCGTAATTCATTAATCACTTGAGCAATTTTTCCAGGCAAAAATATATAATGAGGATGCTTTATCAAATAGGTAGAACAAGCACAAATATAAGAGGTATGTAATAAACAGTATCAGAGAACTGTTGTGTTTATATTGTCTGTGCAACTCTGAAGATGCTTAACAGGAAACTAAGGTCAACATAAGTTTTAGGGTTTAGTTGGTTAGTTACACTAAAACGTCCTACAAAAGAAAATTGGATCGTGAGTTATGTTGAGGATAACAAAGTTCTACCGAGTCTAACCAGTTTTTAATATAATAATATAGTTGGGTGACAAGATGTGTGACAGCAGTGGGTGAATTCACGGATTCACTTCTTCTGGTGAGGACACAACAGGTTGCAGAAGTTACAGTCCAACCTGTCTGCGTCTCTTTGCTCTTGGGCATCTTGTCCCAGCTCCTCTGACCCGACTTGTGGTTTTGATGGTTTGCCCTTCGTCCCCCTCTGGCCTGAAGAGGCGCGTGTCGCTCCGAGCCTCTTCCAGCTTTACAGGCGGCGTCCTGCGACAATCTGCCGTGGTCGGAGTCATCTCGGCCCCCGGCTCCCCACTCTGAGCCCGCTTCCTCCTGAGACGGCGGTTTGGGGGGTTTGATGGGTCCTTGCCGCCAGTTCGCCTCTGCGTGTTTCCTCGGCTGATCGTGATGTTGAGAATCGGAGCCCGTCCTGCTCCGCTGACTTCTTTCCTTGGTTTCCGAAGGGTTTTCTTCTTCTTTGGTGGCATGTGACCTCTGGCCCTCCACTCTCGGGTTGTTTTCTTTTAAGTGACCGCCTCTCTCCTTCTGTTCTCCCCTCCTCGACTCCTGGCCAAACTTCCTGGGTTTTTTAGCCCGGGCGTCTTGGTCTTCATTAGTCGGTTCCACGTTCCTGCTCACACCTTCTCTCCGCCAGTTGGTTCCATCGGGTCCATCCACGGGATGAGCACCTGACTGGTAGCCACCCACATATCTGTTGCTGCCGCCGTACGGGACAAAGTCACCTCCGGGTCTTTGCCAGCAAGGGCCTGAACCATTTAATCCTCTGTTCCCTTCTCGCCTTCCTCTGCCTCGGCCTCGTCTTCTGGCTTCGTCCTCCCCTTGGTAGGGAGGATGGTGATACTCTTCATAAAACGAATTGTTATGGCTGAACGGGGGTTTAAAACCCTGATGAAAGTGTCCGTATTGTTGAGATGGATCATAACTGTTGCTACTCAGGTTTCGGTCGTTGTTGTGTCGGGGTCGACCTCTTCTGGATCTGTGCTGATGTGGCTTTTGATGGGACGTCCCATCCGGATTGAGGTCAGGCGGGTCTGCAGACGGAGAAAAAGTGACAAGCGTCACAACCCCCGAACACGTGATTTCAACAACAACAATAACAGGCTTCATGTTGGGGATGAAAAACATCACTTATGATTTCGTCACACATCCTCGTGTAAGAATCGGTTCTAAAAAACAAAACCTTTCTAATAAGAGTAATGTTCATCCCTAATTTACTAACTGCATATTTCACAAGTCAAATACCACTCCTATTAAAAGTTACGAAAGCCTAAAAAAAATGACCTAATCTGGCAAACAAAACCTCAAAACAACAACAACAACAACAACAACAACGATGAAACACAACTAGCCGCATTAGCTCGTGTTCCTGGAGATCCCACATCCGGTGTATTTATGGATTTCAAAGTTCGACGTCACATGTTGTCACGTCACCCTGACACGCGCCCAGATGACGTCAGCCGTCTCGAAAATGAAAAAAAAAAACGGAAAAAAAAATAAAACAAATCACGTTATCTAAAAAGTTCACGTGAGCTAATGTTAGCGAGCTAACGGCAAGAGGACGTGACGTCAAGCTGCAGGTAAGCACGATAAAGTGGCGAGTTTAGAGCCGATTTAACGTTAATTTGAAGAGCGTGGTTTGGTAACGTCCTCCGGCTCCGGCTCACTGTTTTAAGGGAAATGATTTCGGCAGTTTATTATTTACCTCTCTCTCTCTCTCTCTCTCTCTCTCTCTCTCTCTCTCTCTCTCTCTCTCTCTCTCTCTCTCTCTCTCTCTCTCTCTCTCTCTCTCTCTCTCTCTCTCTCTCTCTCTCTCTCTCTCTCTCTCTCTCTCTCTCTCTCTCTCTCTCTCTCTCTCTCTCTCTCTCTCTCTCTCTCTCTCTCTCTCTCTCTCTCTCTCTCTCTCTCTCTCTCTCTCTCTCTCTCTCTCTCTCTCTCTCTCTCTCTCTCTCTCTCTCTCTCTCTCTCTCTCTCTCTCTCTCTCTCTCTCTCTCTCTCTCTCTCTCTCTCTCTCTCTCTCTCTCTCTCTCTCTCTCTCTCTCTCTCTCTCTCTCTCTCTCTCTCTCTCTCTCTCTCTCTCTCTCTCTCTCTCTCTCTACCTGAAGAGCCCTCAGCCATTCAGTTTGAACTCTGCTTGTTGCTTCTCCCACGCGACACGTTTTTTTTGTTGTTGTTGTTTTTTTTTTGTCGATAAAAGAGTGTTTTCGGAGAGATGACAAGCGGATCCAGGTACTCGGGCAACTATATCACCTGCGTCTTGGTTGTTTAAAAAAAAAAAAAAGAAGCTAAACACGACAACCTCCTCCTCCTGCCTTCAACCGACCTTATCAACGTGAGCTAGCTGAAGGCTAACACGAATCAAGTCAAGCTTGCTTACGTCAAAAACCGGAACTTCCGGTCAACGTTTTACAAAAATAAAACGCAGGACGTGTTCGTTAAAATCAGCACGACGTACTCGTGTTGTTCTCTCATATCGAAGATCGCACATAAACAAAATATATCTCCAGTACAAATAATACATTTTTGGTCATTTTGGAAAATATTCTTTAATTTCAATTATAATCTTTTTTTTTTTTTTTTTTTTTTTACCTATTTACGGAATAATTATGTGGTATGCAATTTATAATTTGTGACCCCTTTTTTGTCCTCTGCATCTTTTTCCTAATTTTATATTATTTAATTGCCTCGTACTTATTTTATTTGGATTAGTTACTCTGTGTGCCCAGATTTGCTTTGTTACCTGTTATTCATTGATTTATATGTTGTTTTGTGTTTAATTGTGTTTACAATCTGTCTGAAAACATAATTTATTTTTACGGTATCCAAGTCTACCTTTCTCAGGGGGGTGGGCGGGGGGGGGGGGGCAACGTTTTGACAGACAAAGCACAAAAGCATGGACACAAGGTGGCGCTTTATGTTTACGTTTCAACAACAGAGAATAAAGAGGCTCTTCCTGAGACTTGGAGGAGAAGACAATAATGTCTTCTGTATTTTTACTTATTTACCAACTATCCCAGGGTGGCATATTGTGGTGTATTCACAGATTGCGGTTTTGAAAAGGGAGCGAAAGTGAACATCAGTGAATAAAAACTGTAGGGAGGTTTAAAATGATTTAACAAATATCTAAATATACTTTGAGATAAACAACTTAAGTCATGCACGTTCCTGTCCAATTTGAGGGTTGAGAATACGGCTCATTGCCTCCAGACATTTGTGGATTAAATGAGACACAGCTGTGAAATTGGTAGAATAATAAAAGTAGTGTGTGGCAAACCTAAAATAAATTTTTGGCTATATCACATGTATCTTTGTTGTTTGTAAACCTTATTGGACAAAAGTCAGTTTTAAATGAGCTGAAGTGAATTTATTTAAGAGGTTATCAGTTATCTTTACCATAAACTCTCCAGTCCAAAAAAATAATTATATTCAGTCTGTTGACACTGACAAACTTGTAAACTGTCATCAGTGGTGCAACGTAGCCAAATGCATTTACTCAAGTACTGTTCTTACATACAGATTTCAGGTACTTGTACTTTCCTTGAGTATTTCCATTTTATTCAGCCTTATACTTCCTACTACATCTCATCGGCAAATGTACTTTTTTTTCTTCTTAACTCTGCTTCAGCCGCTGGTTACTTTTCAGATTACAGTTTTAAAACTATTCCTGTGAAATTGTTTAAATTAGCTCAAACTTAAACAACTACAGAAGTAAAATACAACAAACACAGCAATGAATTAAAACTGCAAGCAGTGATGTACGGGCCCTCGCACTCCCGCGCGCCGCCTCCCCGAAGCAAAGTTACGCAAAGTAACGACGGCGCTCAGAAGTTACTGCGTTTAAAACAAACAAAAAAATGAAGCTCGGACGTTTCCTTGTGTTACCTGTGCAGGTGTGTTTTAAAGCTGAATATCACGTTTTATATTTGTACACTGAGAGCTCGTCACACTCCTGGTTTTATACACCTTAGTTTGAACTGTGACCTCTGGTGCTGACTCGTCGATGACCCATAATCCACCTGAAAATCTACCTGCAGCATTACAGGAAGGATTTTAACTGACTTCCTGTGTTCCTTTACGTCCTGTGCTCTTATTTTGGAAAAACAATGTTTGTACCTGATTTGACCCTTTTATTGTTTCATTAATGTTGCAGTTGTGTAAATATATTTCTGTGACACACTAATTCCTTGGAAAATGGAGGACAAACTGTTTTCTATCTGATTTTATCTTTTTTCTGAGAAAACATCTATTACTGCTTAAAGTGCTTACTTAAAGTAACGTAGCAACAAAGTAACAAAACATTGGTACTCGTGTACCGTGCTGCGAACAGATCGGGTCCAGTCTTCATCCAGGACATGGTCCAACCTTACACCCCAGCCCGCTCCCTCCGCTCTGCTTCTACCAATCGGCTTGTTTCTCCCTCACTGCGAGCTAAACACTCTACAAAATCACAACTGTTTTCTGTCCCGGCTCCTAAATGGTGGAACGAGCTCCCCACCGACATCAGGACAGCAGAAACTCTGAACATCTTCCGCCGCAAACTAAAAACACACCTCTTCAGACTTTACCTTGAACAGTAGGACTTTAGTAGCACTTAAAATGACACTTACTGATAGCACTTTGTAGTTTGGCTTTCTTGAAGAAATTGTATTTTCTTGATTCTTGTTGTTCTGGGTTTTGTACCCTCATGGTTGAAATGCACTTATTGTAAGTCGCTTTGGATAAAAGCGTCAGCTAAATGAAATGTAATGTAATGTAATGTTACGTTACGTAAAAGTCACTAATATAGCATGTCGTCCAAAATATGAAAAAAAGTAATACTATAGTATGATGGTTTGGTGATTTTTTTTTGGGAGGAACAAAAAGTTATACTATAGTATAACGTTGTGGACGAAACACTACGGCATGACTTTTTCTTCATATTTTAGACAACATACTAAAGTATTAAGTATTTAAAAAAAATTTGGGCCGAAAAAAAACACGAGTATGCTATACTCGGGCCCCAATCAGTAATATTAATCCAAAAATATCAGAAAAATAGAGACAGGGAGGATTTTCTACAGAATGCACACATATTTATTTTTTACTTTAAACAAAAATTTGCCGATACATATTTTACTGAAGTAAAATTTTGAATTCAGGACTTTTAATTGTAGTGGTATTAATAGTTATGGTTTAAGTAAAGGGCCTGAATTTTTCTTTCACCGTTGACTGTCATTAATATATTCACACCCAGTCAGTTCCAAGTAAAATCATTTTAATACTCCCACTTTTCCCAATGACAGTTAATTCGTTAAACTGCAGGATAAACTCTGATGACAGGGGACACTTGTGCAAACTCATTACCAGCAAAATGACTTGTTTCACTTTTAGAAATTTATTTATTTTATTATTTAATCCATGTTCACTTCAGCATGGGGCTGAACCGGAAGCCAGCTGGCTGACCCTTGGAAGTAGGCAGGCTCTGCCCAAATAGGGTGGGCTTTCCTCTGTCTCACCAGACACCAGATGTCCACCAGATAAAAAAAAACAACAACTCTGCATACTTTAAAATACATAAGCATTGATCAGGCAGTGATAGGTGTAATCCGTATTACGTTAACTTTAAGTCCTGCACTGTATTTTTAACACTGGTTAAAATAGGTGATGTCATCTGTGTTGAATTGTGTGACTTTTGAAGGCAGCTGACAATAGATCGACAGGTTCCTACTTTTCAAATGATATCCACAACAGTTGAAATCCCGCAAACCGCCGCTTAAAGTGAAACCATTAACTATTACTGATGTTTTTTTTTTTTTCTGACGTCGTTGTTTTCTGTCGCAGGCCAACAGTCCCAACAGCTCACTCTGCAGTCAGAGTCCAGATCGCGCATGCGTACAGTGGCCTCTCGTCTCCGTCAACCAGGCGAGGTGGGTGGGAGAGAACTTCGCCAAGCTGCCATCAATGGAAACACAACACCGGAACATGGGGTATTTGGTTTTCACATTAAAATCATGAATTTATCGTAAATAGACCCCTTTGCTTTTTTTTAATTTTTTTTTTTTATTTATTTATTTATTTATTTTAAATCAAAGCAGTATCATATTTGTGATAATTTACAAACCTGCAGTGGCTGCAACTCACTAACACACTAACAAAATACAACCATAAAAACAAGGTGTACGTAGGCTGTAAACATAATTGGCTGCGCAAATCTTTTCTAAGTACATATGTAGACATTTTAAGAACATATATTCTGAATTTTAATTTCTTTTAAAAAAAAAAAAAAAAAAACCGTAATTAAATAATTATATTTAGATCATTTAAGAGTCCACTCTGGGTTTTTTTTACGCTGAAACTCTTGACCGGACGTCCCGCCGTTTCGTGCCGCTGGCTTGACGACCCCCCTTGAGCAGCTCTGAGCGCGGCGGAGCAGGAGAGAGTAGCAGCGAGTGTGTCTGCGGCAGCGTTTAGCTTTTAAAAAAAATAAAAATAAAAAAAATAAAAATAAATAACCCCGAAAACTACGGCTGAAGACGAGAGGACCGAGCCCCGCTGCACTTCCAGACGACCTCGGCAGACCATGGAGTACGATAGGTTTTAAACAGAGGCTGGTAACGGTGCGCTGTTTTGACGACAAGCGGCTTTATTGCACATCTGTAGAGCGTAATGAGGGCATCCGCTATTCTTTACGGTGGTTTTCCCTCCGAGGTTTAGCCAGACGCAGAGTGACACTATTTATAAATGTGTCGCTTTTAGACATCCTCTCACAGAAAAGACACACCGAAGGGGACCCAGCCTGCAGAATTTTTTTGGTGTGTGTTTTTTTTTTTTAGTTAATTCCCTCCTCCCCGTGGGCCCTGGGGAACAGTGAAGTCATTTGAGAAGTCACCGGAGAAGAAGACGCGTCTTAATCATCTCGATAGTTGTTGTGGTTTTTTGTTTTTTTTTGCACAGTTTTGCGGGGAACATCGGCTTTGCTTTCCGGCGGCTCCGGCGGTCCTCACCGGACTCCCCTTGCTTTCTCTCTTAATTTAAAAAAAAAAAAAAAAAAAAAATCTTACATGGTTTTGTCTTTCTGAACATTAATCGCCAACCCTCCGGTGGGCTTTTTTTATTTTATTTTTTTTTTATTTTTATTTTTTTCTCCCCCCCACCCCGTCTCTTCACCCCGTTAAAGGATGCCGGATCAAATATCGGTGTCCGAGTTTCTCTCGGAGACAACAGAGGATTACAATTCCCCGACAACGTCCAGCTTCACCACCCGACTGCAGAGCTGCAGGAACACAGTGAATGTGCTGGAGGAGGTAAGGCCACAGTGTCAGCCTGCAAACGATGGATGGATGGATGGATGGATAATTGCAAACAAAATGCATCGTTAAACAGCACAACCACACACATAAGGCTAAATTATTATTCTTCTTTTTTAAATTTCAAACGTGAAAATGCACCATCTTTTAACTGGGTTGCAGTTTATATAGAGCCAAAGCTACATGTAATCAACCTTAAATTCAACTGGTGATGTTTGACAGCGTTTTTTTTTTTAAAATTTTTAAAAGACCTAGTGGCCCAACTGCGTTATTATGTCCACTCAGAAAAGAAAAGAATTGCACCTGTTGCCTTTTAAAGTGCACATTTTTTAACGTTGCACACATATTCCTGATGCAAAAAAAAAAAGAAAAGACATTTCTCCCACTCATGGAGAAGCAGAGCAAGTGTGAGAAGGTGAACCCTCACATCGTGTGTGTGTGTGTGTGTGTGTGTGTGTGTGTGTGTGTGTGTGTGTGTGTGTGTGTGTGTGTGTGTGTGTGTGTGTGTGTGTTATCATGTGTTAGTCTTTCTTGCCAGATATATAGAGTAATAATAGGAGGGGGTGGATGGCTTTGGTGGGTGAGTGCAGGGAATAGAAGGATGTGCACTCAGGCCTGCAGCTCTCTGTGTTCACTATTACATAACTCACGGCTTCAGAGCATGCTGCCAGGCTGTAAGCAGTGTGTGTGTGTGTGTGTGTGTGTGTGTGTGTGTGTGTGAGTGACACACAGAGAGAGAAAGACCTCTTCTAGTCACTGGCAGTCAGATCTGGATTTAACTGTTTCACTCCTCGGCTCTCTTACATCAGGCCCGATTTAAACCTCATTCATTTATTCCTCAGTAAAAAAAAAAAAAAAAAAAAACGTCGTACAGAAGCGATGCTCCTCGATGCTGTGCCACCTCTGAGTGTGATCAGGTCGGGCAGGTGGGCATGTGTGACCCTCCCTCCCCTCCTCCACCCCCCATCTTCACCCTTGGTTAAATGGAGCGTCAAACCAGGGTTGGGGAGCTGGGTGGGAGCGGTGCACACCTTCACCGCTGTCCGCTAACACCAAAATGTGACCTCATTTCCCACTCGGCTGCGAACACGAATGACTTCAGGCTGGCAGTATTCAGTGTAATCTGCCATGTAAAAGCAGGAGAACCGAAAGCGTTACCCAATTTTCCGTTATCGCCGCTTTAGGGCGACTACAGAGGTTTTAAGAAGTCACACGTGAACATCAGAATGAGCGGGATAGTAACCAGAGACGGTTTGTTTAAAGGAGAAAACGCAGGCCCAGGCCTCCCTTCAACAGATACTAAAGCTCACAGCCTGTGCTATCCATCACTTCCAACTTCAGACCTCTACAAGTTTATCATAGCGTAACAATAGAAAATCTACCCAAACAGAGCCGGGGGCCCGTGTTTATTCTCAACCCGGAGCCCACTTTCTGTCTGCTGACTGCAACGAGGAAAAGGCTCGCATCATGAATCACCTCTCTGGCTCCGCGCCCCTGAACCCAGAGACTGCAGCAGCGCAAACGAAAAACATCTGTTTCGAAAGAGAGAGGGCCGCCATGTGCGCTGGGCTTCGGTAGCCGCTCTGGAATTTTTTTGCAGAGATCACATGACAAGGAAGAGCATTACACTGGCACACACCAAGGGCGAGCAACATGCTCTTCGGTGCCGGGACAAAAGGCGAGATGCGCCCGCGGGACTCCCGACGAGGACCGGTCGGCCCGTCGGCGGGGGGAGGGGGGGTGTCACTTCGGAACCGAGGGCACACCCGTCAGACGCAGGCTTTCGGCAGACACAAGGAAGCAGGACGGCCTGAAGCCACGAATACTGTTAGATTAGTGTCTGTTTTAGCAAATTAGAAACCCTGTTTGATCCCTTCATAGACATGCAGCCAGTCACTTGCATCACACACAGAATAAAAGCCACCGCAGAGGAGTAAACTGCCTTCGGCGTCTCTTTGCCTGAAGAAGAGTTTGTTTAAAAAAAAAAAATGTTCTGCTGAGCTTCAGAGTTCTTCTCCTTCAAACTCAAAGCATTCAGCCCCCCCACCCCTTTTTTTTTTTTTTTCCTCCCAGTCATTTCTTTGGCATGTTGACAAGGTAAATTATGCAAAGGTACGGTGTGAATATTTAATAGTGTAACCTGAGGGGAAGAGTTGACCCCGCTGGAGAGTTGTCATTCTCTGTTTGCTGCCACCGAGTCATCTGGAGGAGCAAAGGAAGACGGAGGAAAAAAAAAAAAAAGAAAAGAAGAAAGAAGTCATTGCGGCATCATATCGTCTTAATTCAGCACCACACGTCAATTATTGATCAGTGTATAATGACACAAAAGTATTCATGACTCACCAGCCTCCGCCCTGGGATTTTTTTTTTTTTCTTCCTCCAGACCAGTCAGAGCTGTTTAGTGCTTCCACTTGGATCAGTGCAGCAACAAACAATGAGCAGGGAGATGGTGGAGATAACGTTTTTAAGAATAACCTCTGTGCTTTGCTGTCTAAGCTGTTTGAGACGCACAAGGGGGCGAGGGGGCACTGTGTGTGTGTGTGTGTGTGTGTGTGTGTGTGTGTGTGTGTGTGTGTGTGTGTGTGTGTGTGTGTGTGTGTGTGTGTGTGTGTGTGTGTGTGTGTGTGTGTGTGTGTGTGTGTGTGTGTGTGTGTGTGTGTGTGTGTGTGTGTGTGTGTGTGTGTGTGTGTGTGTGCGTGTGTGTGTGTGCGTGCCTGTGCGTGTGTGTGTGGAGTCTGTGTTTTCTTTTTCGGTGAAGTTTGTGCCGCTCGTCTCGTCGCCTGGTCGGCCACGCTGGACCCCCCCCCCCCCCCCCCCCCCCCCCCCCCCCCCCCCCCCCCCCCCCCCCCCCCCCCCCCCCCCCCCCCCCCCCCCCCCCCCCCCCCCCCCCCCCCCCCCCCCCCCCCCCCCCCCCCCCCCCCCCCCCCCCCCCCCCCCCCCCCCCCCCCCCCCCCCCCCCCCCCCCCCCCCCCCCCCCCCCCCCCCCCCCCCCCCCCCCCCCCCCCCCCCCCCCCCCCCCCCCCCCCCCCCCCCCCCCCCCCCCCCCCCCCCCCCCCCCCCCCCCCCCCCCCCCCCCCCCCCCCCCCCCCCCCCCCCCCCCCCCCCCCCCCCCCCCCCCCCCCCCCCCCCCCCCCCCCCCCCCCCCCCCCCCCCCCCCCCCCCCCCCCCCCCCCCCCCCCCCCCCCCCCCCCCCGCTGCAAAGAGCTATTGTTGTTACTATTGATTCGTTCACAGATGATGTTCTTCGTTAATTGATGAATCAGAGACATTTTTAAATACCCTGTTTTGCCCGGGACTGGGTATCGTTCAAAAAAAAAAAAAAAAATGTCGACACCGGCCCTGATTATTAGAATAGCCGCATATAACATTTCCGTAGTTTAGCTCATTGATAACTCGACTAATCGTTGCAGCTTCATTTGCGACTTATTCGATTTTCACGATGACTCAGAGAAGCCGAGCAAACCTTTGGATTTGAGACACTGCGCTTCAAGACGATTGATTAATCTGTGGTCTCGCGAGAGACGGCCTCGAGGTGGCGGCCGTTCGGTCCCTCTGTCCAACGAGGAAACTGATCGGCAGCAGAAGTTCGAGTTAGGTTTCGGCGCTATAATAAGCAGCTGAACGTTTCCCGACAGAAAACCCAAAGAAGAGCAAATAAGTAATAGAATATGCCACCAGGCAGTTTATTTATTCAGCAGTTGAAAACAGCAAACCTGACATGTACTTATGTAAGAAACATAGCGTATTATTGCCATAAAACGCTCCTGCGTTTCTCTCCGCTGTAAGTTAATATTAGCAGCAGGCACTTGTTATTCCCCCGAGGGGGGATTGTCATGTATTGTCTCTCCCCTCCACCCCACAGATGGCACTTTGCGTCACTGGGTTTGCTTTCCTAACCCACAGAGAGCCGTAGCGGCGATGCAAGGGAAACCCTCACTGCATTGGCATTCCTTTGAGCGTGCCTCTCGCACCACATCACATGGGCCGGACCAGAGAAAATGTTGACTTTTCACAGTCACTCTATTCAAGCCTGGCTGGGTTCGACCTAATAGGCAGGGGCCTTTTATATTTTGTACTTTTATATAACAGCCTTTTCAGTCGCAGCATTTTACGCTCCAGGTCTATTCGAAAAGAAAGAAAAGAAAGAATGAGACGTTTTTTTTTTTTTTTTTCCCCCCAAACCACAGTGTATTTATGCCGGAATGCAAAATCATTGCCTGAAGTCGTCACTCGGTGTGTAAATCCCAATTTTTTTATTTTTTTTTTAAAGTTTTGCCATAAACAGATTTAACATTCCCACCATTCTTTTAAAAGCTCCACTGTTTGTTTACAGAACATGGTTTTATATGAGCCGGTGTCTCTTTAATCAGTCGCTTGATCTCTTGAAGGTAACAAAACACCGGGAAAAGCAGGAATACAGGAGGCAGTGAAGCTGAAAACAGCTTTTTTTAATGATTTATATGGCAGACGGGAGCCGAGACAGTTTTCACTTTTGATGGTGTAAAACATCAGCGTCATGTTCAGTCAGGAGGTTCATTCGTCATTATTTCTACTTCTTTATTCAATCCCTCAGACAATAATGGACACTAAAAATAAATTCGAATGGCCAGTTTTTTTCCCCACTATTAAACATTTGGACTATAAAATATCGGGATAAAGTGAAAAATGGCCATCACAATTTTCTTTAAACCAAAGCTGCGCCTTGAAATACCTGCAGATTGTCCAGTAAACCAACTAAAATGCAATTATTAACTTAAAAGAGTGGCCGCACATTTTCACATTTGACAAGCTGCAAACAAAAAAAGAGGAAGATTAGTCACAACATTTTTTCGTCAAGGAATTTCAGATGAATTTTTGAGTACTCGAGTCATTGGTCGATGAACTAATTGTTAGAGCTCTAAAATACATATTCAGCATTTTTATATATTCATAAATACGTAAAACAACCTCTGAAACAGTTGTCAAAGTTTGGACAATGTCGTCTGCCGCCGGAATTTGAGTGCATTATCTCAAATATAACCGTATTTCTAGTCTTATTGACAGAACTGAGGATCAATCCGACTGTTTGAAAGAAACAAGCCTCAAACTTAAAGTCGCAAATAAACACAAAATCAGTGTTGCACGAGTGCAGAAGGCTTGTTATCGCCACCTATCAAAGGAAAACACGATTGTTCCGCGCGAGAAAGAGGAGAGAGTGATCAAAAAGGCAGCAAACTCTCTCGAACCACAGCTTCTCAAACAGACAGGAAACGCCTTCAGAAGTTGAACACCTTCTGGAGTCGCACTTTGGTTTCAGTCCAAATGACAATAAAACACCCGCGACGCGCCTCTTCAAGAAATCCAGCTGCCTGTCGGTGCGCACAAAAGAGTTGTTTGTCCTCGGGTTCAGCAGCGGATCGTGGGGGTTAAAACACACGCCGTTTAGTAACGCTAATAGCCCCGAGTCGTCCGTCCCGGAGCCGGCAGCACCTGAGGCCGTGGGCCCCCCACCCCCGATGACACGCCGTCATGTGAGGCGTCGGCCGACGTCACATGCAGCATCCGTATGTTCGGCCGTAAAACAATGGCAGCACAGAGAGCAGATAATTCCAGCCTTCTTCTCCGACGTTCGCTCGTTTAGCTTCAAGAGGGCGAGTTGGCAGCTTTTCATCGACCGTTCGTACGCGTGGAAATTACCCGAAAGTCATGTGGGGAGTTTTGGTGAAAGGAAGTCTCATTTTTCATTGGTGGATGCTGATGTGTTTGTTTCTCCTGTTGGGGAATAAATTGCGTTCTGAATTAACACCGAGCACATCTGCGTCTGCGTTGAGCCCGTTAGAGGATTAAATGTTTTTATGTTTCTGTTGTGCTGTCGGTTACGATTTCATATTTTTCCTGACAAACATTTTGATCTATTTCCCCCCCTCCCCCTACTTTTTCTTTCAGCATCCTCGCTGGATTTTGTTTTGATATGTTGGACCGCTTTTTAGCATTCCCCCACCAAAACACCCCCCCCCCCCCCAAAAAAAAAAAAAAAACAAGGCAAAAGACGATGAATAATTCAAAAGCGGGAAAGGAGTTTCTATCATTCTTGGCTTTACATAACAAAACTGAGTGCTGCCTATTTGAGGCTCCTTTTGGCAACATTTGCGGTCGAGGAGCACAGCTGTGTCAGACTCAATTATTAATGAAGATATGGCTTTTTATTCGCCATTTGCCCCTTTTTCTTCTTTTTTTTAACCAAAGCCGGTGAATCGCACAGTCCTTTGGCTCCGTTAACTCGCATGACATCTTGTTCCAGTTAGATCGCACGATAAAAAAAAAAAAAGAAAGTGGACAAGTCCAAGATTCCCAGTCTCGATTTTGACAAATTGAGTGCAAAGCAAAGCAGCTGATGTCGTGGTGGTTCTGAACTGCATTTCCAAGACGCCACATGGGAATATAACACCGATCACAAAGGCTATCAGAGGCTTGTTTTTTTTTTTGTTTTTTTTTCCATCCGTCAGGAGCAAACAAGTAAACTTGACATATTGTTTTGATGGAAATGTTTCAGACGGTTGCTTTAAATTCAGACTCGAGCACGTAGCTCTTGTTTTAAATTGCTGCGTGTCGGTTGAACGGCTGAAAAACTCGCAGCTGTGAGTCATTCTCTAACTCAAATTATTTGACTCAGAACTTTCATATCATCCACGGAAGAGTTCATAAAACTGTCATTTGTGTTTAAAGTGAAAGAAATTGAAAGGGCAAAAGCATGAAAGGAAAACTGCGAGTTATAAAGTGGCAGAAATAATCAAAGATTTGGGAGAGTCTTAATTTAAAAAAAGGAACGAGCTGTTGTGTTTTTTTTGGCCACTTGTACATGTTAGCAAAGGGCTATGATACAAATACTAATGCTACAGGCTGAAGATTGTTAAGAACAGGAAAAGGTCACCTCAGTCCAACTTTGAAGTGTTCCCACATTATTATTTTTAAGTAGTCGACCCCGATAGCTGTCTTAGATGATTAGAAAAAAAAGCCCAAACTCTCACACTTCCCAGTGGGTCCTGAACGCACCAGTAGTGTGCAAATAGCACAGATCTCCTGAGCTCCATTTGGTCCCTGTGTTGGTTTATGACGAGGTTGTTTTCCTGTCTGACAGTAGAAACAGCTCAGCACATTTTCTGAGGGCTGCCATGTTGCCCGTTTGTAAACACTCTTGACTCAGAAGTGGGACGTTCCCGAATGGGAATTTTCCCAATTCCCAATTTAAAAATTCAGCAGTTTTCATTGTGCTCCATATATGTAATAGTGAGACCGGATACAGTTTCTATTTAATCCGCTGAATTGATTGTAGTTGATTTTATTAATATAAAACTGCCACAGATGGTGGCTGCGCTGCCTTTTCCCCGGCAGTTTTGGACATTTCTGTATTTGCTTTCACCCGCTGGGATCCGAACGGCCTTCAAGTCACATTGCAAACAAAAAGCTGACACAATCAGCCACCAATGACATGCTGTCTGTACAATATGATGTGGACAGTGACAGCGTATACCGCACTGCTTTGTTAAGCTGGATTTAAAGGCGTCCGGTTTTGTAAAACAATAGGTATATGTAACACACCATCAGAAAATAACTCCAGGAATGCGCCGAGCGTCACCGAAGGCCGGCAAAGTGAATAAGAGAGCATCGGGAATGGGGGAATGCTCCTTTAAACGTCCCTCGTAAACCGCCGAGCCGTCGTCTAATTTGTTCTGTGTCTCCCACAGCAGGAGGTGCGACTGCGTCGTGTTGCTTGTTTGTCGGCTTGTTTGCCGTCTGTAGCTGAAATCTGATAATCGGCCTGCGGGCCACAGCTGTCGGCCTACCTTCCTGCCACAGCTGCACGGCGTATATCATCAAGGGCTATTAGCTGGCAGCGGATTAGCCGCGGACCAGGCTCTCCTCGGGCACTCTGATCCCTCTGCTGTTCCCCCAGATTTAGGCGAGGAAGAGTGGGTCAGTGTTCACATCTGTCCGTAGCCTTCCTCTCGCACGGATGGATGGTGTTAAAAGTCCCCCCGCCCCCCACCCCCCCCCCCGCTCTCCGTCGACGGCCATTTTAACCTCTGATGGAGAACTGCGTGCCGTCAGTGGCGCTAACTGAGTGTGATTTACACGACTCGTACAGAAGTGCAGAGAATGATGTCTTTCAGAAGTAGGTGGGTTATAGACTTGGGATGCAGCGATGGATTATGTGTTTTGCTGCTGATTCGGACGATTGATCTCTTTCCAAGTGAACAGATGCGGTTCTTCATGTATATAAATGCTTGTTCGTACGGTAGATAACAAGTTTTTAGCCGAGCGAAAATCGGATGAATTGCCATGACATTTGGCACGGACTTTCACATCGTCCTTACGGTGAGCTGCACTCACTTCGGTAACGCTCCCACTTTTTTTTATTTAATGCCATCGTCGGGCCAAAATGTACGTTATGCAATTCCCTCGTTTATCTTCAAAACTAATGACATTCCCATCAGCCTCAGCTCCACTGTGCGTTTGATGTTAATTCGCAAAATAGCCTCTCAGCGAACCCTGCTAGATGGTGGTGAACGTTACCTGCTAATCATCAACCTTTTAGCTTTGTCAATATAAGCATGTCAGCATGCAGATGTTAGCATTTAGCTCAAAGATCTGCTGTGTCTCTACGGAGCGCCAATCCCCCCACTTTAGTTTAGACTAATACAAACAGCCATATCACAAATATTGACTTATAGAAGCCCCATCATGTGTTGCTTTCCACCTCTTTTGGGTTTGTACCTGTATTTTCGCAGTAACCCAGCACCCGTAGCTCCTCTTCATCCTCCTCTTCTTCTGTGATTACGTCAGCGCGGCGGTAGCATTGTTGTCTTCTGGGACTGGCCCTGCAGAACCAGGAGACTGTGTTGTCCTGTGACGACTGGCTGTCTTGTTGTGGCCTCAGGGATAAACAGTGCTTCTCTTGTCTGCGAGCTTTGTTGGCGTTTGGCCCTGGACTGTATCTCTGTGTGTGTGTGTGTGTGTGTGTGTGTGTGTGTGTGTGTGTGTGTGTGTGTGTGTGTGTGTGTGTGTGTGTGTGTGTGTGTGTGTGTGCAGCTGCAGCTAAACAATTGATACAGACTTTCAATGTGGAGTTTCAATGCTACCTTTTCCCAGAACGGCCAACTGCCCGCTGAGGTCATTCAGGCCTGCAGGAAAAGGCATCGACGGCCCTTTAAGACCAGTTGTTTACTGCTTTTCTCCGATGCCATTTAATATCAGTGTTACATCACATCCTTTTTCCACATCGCGACAGCAGCTGCCCGAGCCGCGGCCCCTGAAAGTCGCCACGCGGAGGAATCGGAACTGAAATGTTCTTTGATAGAAGTTTAGCCGCTGTTGGACGTGCAGCAGAGGCTTGCTGCTGTTCCTCCGTGTGTCCAGTTGCTCCGAGCGTCTGGACGTCCAAATGGCCCGTGGGAGTGGATACACCTGTGGTTTTTTGGAAGAGCTGCTCTCTCACCCAGCGGAGTCCCATTAAAAAGTGTGAAATTGGAGACTTCCCCCGCAGGAAAACTTGAAGGAATGCCGGAAAGCGCTCTGCAGAATCTGCGCCCGCGACTCGAGGACTCGTGACTCGAGCGTTGCGTAGGGGCGTTGCTCCCAGTGCCGGGGAGAATAACGTAACGCTAACAAGTGCGTGTTAATCACGGGAGCACGGTCTTTGGCTGCATTCCCCGAAAGATTTACTACACCGGTGGCTCGCTGGGAGGAAGCAGAGCTGGCAGGCTTATCAGCTGATCAATAATAAGTCAAAGATTAGAGATAAAAGCTGGGAGTAGTTTAGTTTAGCTGCTGTTTGAGTCACCTACAAAGTGCCGGTGTGTTATAAAAGACAAGTTCTGGGCTTTTTCCAGCTCTTCTAGTGTACTATTTCTTCTTTACTGTTATATATGATCAATACTCAGAGACTTTAATGAGCATCTAATAAGATGGAGATTTGTATATAAACAGTTTCACCATTTGAAAGTGAGTTTAACAATGTTGTTAAGGCTGCAGGTTATTATCTATGAATCCCTCCAATATTATCTCAATTAGTTGATTTTCTTTTGGTCTATCAGGCAAAATATACCCATCATAACATCCTAAATCATAGTAAATATTTCATAATTGAAGTGTCCTCATCGCAAACAAAGAACGCCATCAAATATTTACATCTAAGCAATAAGAACTTGTGAATTTTTTTGGCATTTTAGCTGAAATAAAATGACTAAAAATAGTTGTCAAGTCAACAAATTGTCATGTGAACATACAGTAAACGTGTGAAATGTTTATTTTTTTTCCGCTGTTGCTGCTGTTAGAAAGGTCAACACATAAATCCCAACTTTTCAGCCAAAGCAAACGAGAAGTTAATAAAAAGTTGACTGTCATGTTACACAACTGAGCTTCTTGTAAAGATCTTTTTTCATGAGTGAACTTTCAGTTCGGGAAATTCGGGAATTTTTTTTGTGACTCTTGAATGAGATGTCTAAAAACAGCCCCCGTGTTATTTTACAGCGGTTTGTTATCTGGAGAACCGTCATCGATCGGTGGAGTCGTTTCACATTTTTGAGGTTTGTGGGGAACAAAACCTTCTTTTTGTTCTCTTTATGAACTGGAAGTTAAAACAAAGACTCTGAATCACATGAGAGTGACCGGAGACGGTGCGGGCAGTACTATTTGTGTTTCTGAGCATCGACATGTGTGTTCACGAGTTGATTAATCCAGAGGAACATTTTCTATTCTTGATCATCAGCGAATGGTTTATTAATGTAGAGTAATAAAACCAAACATTTCCTGTTTACTTTTCTCAGTTTCTTCTCGTAGTAAGTTGATACTTTTGGGTTTTGGTTGTTGCTCAGAAAGAAACCACTTCACCCTGAGCCTGGTCGTGTCGTGATCTGCATTTGTCATCGGATTAAAATTTTAAAGCTCATAAATGGAAATGTAACTTTTTGATTTCTTTTATTTTTAGGCAAAAATAGCAAACATTTCCTTCTCGCAGCTTCTTATTTGGGAGGAATTACTGCATTTCTTTATCTCATACGATAGTGAGCTGTGTGTCTTCGGGTGTTGGACTGTCAGTCGGACAAAACAAGTGAATTGAAGATGTGACCTGGGACATTTATAAACCAAATGAATAATCTTTTTTTTTTTTTTTTTTTTATCACAAAAACAACCTGAAGATGGATTTGTAGTGTTTGTTGCAGCTCTGTTGGTTGTTGTTTGGACTTTTTGATGACTCAAAACCATAACCAGTCGAACAGTTGGCGATAGTTTACTGCAGCCTTGAAGAGAAAGTGTTTTTGACACCTTTGAGATTCAAATTTGCCCAGAAGCAAACATCCTCTTTGCTTTGCTGCTGTTTGTTTTCCTTTCTCATATCTAGTCCGATAGAAAGAGGGAGCTAGCTGGCCTTTTTATGTTTCATTTGTTCTTTAAATCATTAGCTGTGAGTTTCTCCCTCTATTCTCCTGTTGACAGCTGTTAGTAGAACATCCGAACAGCTGCTGCACATGAATAATGACTTCCTGACTGGTACAATAGAATTAAAGGTATGCTGCGTGCTAGATTGTCAGGGCGAAGACTAATGCAGCAGTGTGTAGGTGTGATCGTGAACACGTCGCCCGGAACGAGCGGTGGACTGAGCGAAAGCGAGCGTCGGCAGAGGGAAACTGTCGAGCGACGTGTGAATGTAACACCGCGGCACGTACCGCCAGACTCCCCCACCGGGCCCCGCGCGCATGCGCCGACCCTCCGGAGATCTGCAGCGAAGGGTCTCGGCGTCCTCGCGGCTCAGGAAGCCGGCTCGGTCCGCCGCGAGGCCTCGGCGAAGTCAGAGAAGCAGCCGAGCGGCTCCTTCCTCCCTCCGAGAGTGTGGAGCGCAACAACGCTCACAGCAGGACTGACGACGGCAGAGTAAACTCTCATTAGCAGCCCGAGATTTGTTTAAAAGATACAAGCCCGTGCGATAATTTCCAGCCGTAATGGGAGTGCACTTGGTAGTTTTTGCATGTTGTGGCCCATTAACAACATGCCGTGCATATTTATATCCCCACAAACAATCGACTGAAGCATTCCAAACTTGTTGTTTTTTTTCTTTCCAGCAGCTATTGGGCTTAAGTCTTTCTCGATGTTGCTAATTCAACACAGTCCTGCGTCAGAGGAAGGCGGTGATCACGTGGCGTTGCGGTCCAGAGAAGGGACTGCTGGAATTTCATTGCGGTTGTGGACTTCCTTGTGGGACATTCAAATGCTAATGGGAGGTTGCCACAAATAGGAATTGAGAATTTGGCCGCAGAAAGGCGACGCGTCGGCGGGCTTTGTTTGCCGGACGGGCTGATCTGATGAAAGAGAGAGAGGGCCGGGGCGTCACAGGCCAAAACACATCACGATCCTTTTGTTCATTTTTTAAAAGGCAAAATG
The DNA here is from genome assembly GCF_029030835.1 of Brachyistius frenatus. Classification (NCBI taxonomy): domain Eukaryota; kingdom Metazoa; phylum Chordata; class Actinopteri; family Embiotocidae; genus Brachyistius; species Brachyistius frenatus. The sequence continues at coordinate 1,582,393 of NW_027210620.1, read as the reverse complement.
GCGCCCGGACCGTATAGTTAAATCAGAACGTAGGTTGTCGGGATTACACAGGTGGTCTGATTTTAACGCGTCCAGCCGCTGTTTTTTTTTTTTTTTTTATAGCTGCGAGGCTGGAATTGATTCCACTGCAGCTGCTTGTTTTGTAACAGTTATTTATTTCCAATCTAATTTGCGTTTTATTGAATAAAACCGGCGAGATGATTAATTGCAGTTCAGCAGCTTGAAGAACAGCTGCACAAAAACCATTTCAAGGGTCTCAGGAAAAACTAGATTTTTTTTTTTCCGCCGATCGCTGTCTGGGATACAAAACTCAGGAAAAGGTGTCGTCCAACTTAACCCAGTCGCCATGTCAGACACACGACATCAGGCACGTGGTTCTCCTGATACACCTCTTCACCAAAACCAAAACCAAAACCACCGGCAGTCGATCATCTCTACTCTTTCTTTCTTTTTCTGCGTGTGTGTGTGTGTGTGAGAAATAAGCCGTCTCAGCTCGGCTGCTTTTGGAAACGTTACATCCTCTCATTTTTCCCATCCCACTCGGAGAGCTGAAGGCCGCTCCGGCTGCAGGCCCAGAGAATGGGATGTGCATTTGTTTCCTGCCAATGAAAACGGCTCCCCGCCCTTCCTGGTTGAGTCATGCCACATAGACTCAACCAACAGGCTGACTTATCTTTTATAGGACTTCATCATTAAACGCAGAAGAACGGGCGTAGATCTGTCGCTGTGATGTGCTTGAGAATATACGTGCCTTTTTTTCTCCTGTGGGTTTCTGTAGTAGCCTGTTGAGGAAATGAAACTGGATGTGTGCAGCAGAACGCAGAAATGAAACAAAGTTGGTGCATAGGAGCTTCAAAAAAAACAACGATGACCTAATCTGTCAATTTTGCTGTACAAGTAAAACTGCAGATGTTTTTTTGGCCCCGAGTCTCTGACCTCCGGGAGAAGTCCATTGACTTCGAGGAAATAATTAGCATATTACCAGTTCTGACAAAGTCTAGTTTCCGCTCTCTGCTGGGTGAAGGCTGCTGACAAACGGGGGAGCTGGCAGGTTAGTCAGAGCGGCTTCTCCACGCGGTGAAGAATGTGGACATCTCCTTGGTAACCACTGAGCCGTCCTCCCCTCCCCCTCCCTTTCCCCTTCCCCCTTCACACACACACACACACACACACACACACACACACACACACACACACACACACACACACACACACACACACACACACACACCGTGTGATGCCAAATCAGAAGAGAGTGTTTTTTTGAGTGAAGAAAAAGCCAGAGAGCGTGTTGTTTTGTCTTTTTTTTTTTTTTTTTTTTACCCCTCTGCTGTCAGCGGAGAGCGGCCGGTGTCATTAGACGGAGCGCGGCCGACCCGGGACAGGACACTGACAAGCCTGGATGCTTCCTGCTTCCTGTCAATAGGACGGCTGCAGGGGAAGCGGCAGGGCTGCTGAGGGGGGATAAGGCCTCGGGCAGGAAGCGTGAAGCTGAGACAGCCTCCAGTCGGTCATGCCCAGTCACTTCAGCCTCCTCCCCACCCTCCACACACACATACATACACCTCCCTCCCCCACCCATCCACCCCCTCAAGGCTTTGACCTCATGGGCATGACTTGCGTGTGTTCGTGTGGTGTTCGGAAACCAGGAAGTCGGCCCCATTAACCCCACTGGTCACATGGGTCGCATTTTAGGGTGGAGTTTGGTCCTTTTTGAAGGTTATTTTTCTATTTACTATATGATAGCAAAGTAGGGCTGCAATTACTGAGGATTGTTATGTCATTATTATTTTCAGGTTTTACGGTTTTAGTCTTTAAAAAGTCAGAAAATAGGGGAAAATGTCAACTACTTGGCTACAAACTTCATTTGTGATGGTATAAAAAAAGAGATTGTAAAATTTCTCTCGTGTTTCTTTTATTCTAAATCACCTGTCTCACCTTTCTTGTTGCCCGGAGGTCATGTCTGGGTTTTTCCATGTTATTTTTTGTGTGTTTTTTTTAATGTGCTAGCTGAGATAAATATATTAATACCACATTAATATATGATATTAATTCCCACCAAATCACGCACCAAACCTTGAGCGTTTTGTTTCATATGATGCTGTTAGTTACCTAATCGCATCCTTGTTAAACGTAAGACGTTTTAAACGGCAAAAATTCACGTATTCTAGTATTATGTTAATCACAGCATTAAAACAGTTTTAATCATTTATTGATCGTTCAAGATTTAGTATCAGTACTATGAACACTTAAACTATCGACCCATGCCCAAAAATCCTCAAATTTCACTTAGAATAATATCAACTGTGGACTGAACAATTTCAAAAGTGAATATTTGTCTGAAATCTGTCAGAAATGTGTTATCTGGCTCCTGGCTTTCAGTATGAAACACTTTTTGAACTTTCAATGATATTAATTGCCAACCTTGGTGCTCCTGCTTGTTATAAAAATCTGTCCTTGCTGAGGCAGCGCCGCCCTGCACCTCCCTTAAGTCGGCCCTTGACCTCTTCGGCTCCATCTCTGACAAACTTCCCCTTCAAAGCATTTTGACACTCTCGTGTTGACTTTCACGGCACAAAAGGCGTCTTCGGGACGGACGTTCGGCGGTCGAATAACACGCTGTCTGGATGAAATGTCCCGCATCCTCTGCTTCGTTCTATCACTAAACGAATCGCCCGTACGCGCCCGTAACGGGCGGAGAGACGAGCAGCCGCAGATGTTTTGGCGTCGTGACATTTGCTACCCCGCTCCTCCCCCCGGGTTGAGTGGGAGCTCGTCATTGGTCGCTGGCGGATAAAAAAACAATCCTTTGACTGTATTCAATAGTTGTCGGCCTTTTGGAGAGCAGACTCTGGATGCATTCCTGCCCGTTGCCAAGGGTTTGCAAAGACCGTGTGCCAAGACGCTGCTATTTCATTGAGGTTTTTTTTCTTTTCTGAAATGCGGAGAGAAAAACAGCTTTAACACACCATATATCCGGGTTACATATATCACATTCAACACCAGAGAAGTGTCAGCCGGTGTGAAGATATTGATTTGGATGTGTCTTGTTCTCTAAACTAAGTAGCATAAATCAAGATTTCACCGGTGATGTCTGGACAGTGTGACCGAAACTTAAATAAAAGAGAAAAAGGTCTAAGAAAGTGAATCTGTGAAAACCTGTTCACGTAAAATCCAAAATATTTAATTGAGAGCTGTGACAGAGTGGATTATGGGTAACTCTCGGCTTGGCGGGTGCCAGCTGCTCTCACCATGAGCGCCACAAAGGTCAATCGGGCCTGCTGCGCCTCCGTTTCGTGCTCTTCATCCTAATCAGCACACCCCACTCGAACCTCTGAATGATCACAGATGGATCCGCTGAGTGACAGGCGGGGGGTGGGGCGGGGGTGGGGGTGGCTTGGCGTGCTGCGAAGAGGCACTTCGAGAGGAAACACGGTTTGTTAGCGAACGTGTCAGCTGATCTAATCTGTGACTTTTACAGAATGAAACGTGTCCGACCCCTGAGATGCAGGATTTTTTGTGAGTTTATGATTCAAACTCAAATCCACACTTCGACACCAGAGTGTGACCGTGGTTGAGATAATAATCGATATAACTACATACTGTGTATTTTAAGCAAAGAGAGTTATAGTTTTAAACACACCGGGAAAAGACACATTTATCATGGGGAAATTTGGGGAAGCAAAATTTTGTCTTGAAAGAAGTCTAAAGAAGTTTGTTGTTGCCATCTTAAAACGGTAGCTCAACATTTTGAGAAAATGTATTTATTTTCTTCCTTGCTGAGGATTAGATGAGACGTTTGATTCCTTATATGGAAGATGAATGCTTAAGTTGAATAGCCGCATCCCCCTGTTTCTAGATTTTGTGCTTAGCTAACTTTGCTAGCTATTAATCATAGACTTACAGTACATCTACCAGACCGATATGAACGTGTTTTTAAAATTATTTTTTTTATCATAATTCATGACGAGTAACGACAATTTTATTTCACAAAATGTCAAATTACCGCTTTAAATGACTTGAGCTGGGCTACGTGGCTTCGTGGCTACTCGCCAAAGCTTAAACAGTTGTTTTTGTTCATTTTAAAAGCAGTGTTAAAGCTCTGGTAAAACAAGTTGTTTGGGAGCGGCTGTGGCTCAGATAGTAGAGCACGTTGCCCCCTTATCATCAGGTTCTTCCTGGTCGATTGCAGAAATACGTGAATTTCTTTATGGAAGAGATTGGTTGACTTTGTATTTCATGAGAAGTTGATGCTTTTTGAATGGGAGTTTATTGAAGCCCGAGTTTGTTTGTTTGTTTTGGAGCCAGCCCCCTAGTGGCACTCGGTGGTATTGCTGTTCCACATCGGCATTTCTGCACTGGCTTCACTTTTCAGACCCGGAGACGACGTCCATCTTTATAGTCTACGGTCTTAAGCGCATCTCTCACCTTAGCAGTCAGAAGTCTTTTGTAGGGAAGACATGAGGCTCCGTCATGTTATCAGAGAACCGGGGTTACAGACCTCAGAGTGAATATTTTTCATCATATAAGTACGTTTTCATGCTGTTTGAAGATCTTTATCATAGTAACTATCAGGATAATGCCATATACAGAGACATCATTGCCAAGATAAGGGTGCTATTAAATTTTCATATTGGCCCAAGCCTGCTCGGTCCACTGTTTAGCCAAACACACATGGGGCTAAGTAATGAGGCAAAGTGGGTTCCCATGTGCAGGGGGATCAAAGGGCTCGGCCCTGGCAGAAAAGGCCCTGCGGCAACTAACGACTGCTGCCATAATTGGGGAAGAGCCATGTAAAACTGTCCAAGGGAGGCCAAGGACAGCTTAATTATGTTGTGAAATTTAATTAGCTCATTGTTGTGTGTGTGCCTGTGCTTTTAACCGACTGACCTTGATGTAATAGTGTTTCTGCTCGTGTTTATCATCTGTTGTAAGCGAACGTGGCAGAGTTATGGCTTCATTCCCCGCGGTTAAAATGGAATGAGAAATGTTTGAACTGTCAGGATGGATTATTCTGAAAACCATCAGCGCTGGATTTAAATCATTTAGCAGAGGCAGGTAATGCAGACGTGTGTTTGTGTTGCTCCTTTGTCCACTTTTCCTCCCGATTATCTCTGCTTCTCCGGCAGCGAATGAACCGATAATCGATGTCGTATACAGACGGATGGCGTGCGGTGTGACGGGTGATTTCCATGTTGTTGTTTTGCTGTGCGCTGAGAAACGTCTCCAGGTTTGTTTTGCTCAGCGCAGCGGGGGGAAATGCTTGACCTCAGCATTGCTGTCACTGCTCTCTCCATGTGTGAAGCATTAAACTCCCATCAAGCGAACATTTCATTTTATTAAACCGCCCTTGCAGTCATCGGGGAATAAGATTGGTAAATACCTGACAAAAAAAACGTAATTACAGAGGAGATGCTGGGTTGGAATACTCCAGCCAATTATGAATAGATAAACATATATTTTGGATTAATAGGGATGGCACCACCATGATATGCATGTGAGTAAAACCCCATTGATCGGTGTCCACTGTATTTATTGGGTATGAGCTCATTGTGGTTCCTGGAGTCAGTTTTATTCCTGGTTGGCTGCAAGATCATTTCCAGTCAGTGTGGTTGCTTGCAATGGCTTTATTTGGGTTATAAACAAAAAATGACTTTAAATAACTCGCACACAAATTCTGACTGCATTTTTGGCGCCAGAATATCAACAAACGAACCAGAGGAGACATTTCTTAACCAATAATTCTTGATCTGATTAATTTCTAACGCAAAAATCTGATAACATTGGCCAGTGTGGTCAATAAATCACACTTCTTTAAGTTTAGATTTGGTTTAAACAACACTAAATCAGGCAATTGAGAGTCTTAAGAGGCTCTATTTCTCTTGTACTTGATCATTTTATGATGGACAATGTACTGCATTCACAGTATTCATATTTGGGAGTGGAGTGACTCCAAAAAGGATGACAACGCTACAGTTTCAACCTTTTAAAATGCATCATCAGGAGATGGAAGAAAAATGAACAAATGAGGTTTCTTGGAAGCTTTGGAGCACTTTTCAGAGGTTTCTAATCTATTTAAAAAAAAAAAAAAGGGAATCATTGTCTTTGTTTATTGAGGATTTTAGTGTATATTAAAGTAAAAAAAATAAATTAAATAAGATCTGAAATATAGCACATGGGAAAGAAATAGAAAAATTTAATAGAAGAGGGACTTCTAGAAATATTTAATAGGTGCTAGATGAAGAAGTGTTATGAAGCAGAAGGATGAAACAAACAAAAAAACAAGAGTTTTCGCCAGACTGCTTGACAAAGAAAAGGCACTAAGATATAAACGGTTATATTCAATATTTTAGTTAAGTGGTCATCAGTAAAACTCCCAAACACGTGTGACTGATGTTTAGCTTTAACCAGTGCACAGCAGTCAGGCAGTGCATGAGATGATAGCGGTGTCGGTCCGTCCTGGGATTTCTAACGTGGATACGTGAGTTACGTGTAGTGTTTGAATGTGGTGTCACTTCAGATATAGTTGTCATTTTCTCTGGCAGGGAGGGAACCGAGCAACACGATGCTCCACATGAGGAGTTTGTCTTTTGACGTTTAGATGACGTTTATGATGATGAATTCTCCTCGTGTGAAGCCGTGTTCTGGTGGTAAATCGGTTCAAAGGTCACACTCGTGAAGATTTATTGTATTTTTCTGAATATAAATATTGAATATTGTGAAATGAGGGAGCACTGGTGTCACGATCTATTGCATCTGTGTATTTGCATTTATATTAGTCATTGTTTTAACAATGACCCCCCCCCCCCCGTGCATTAATCTCTGAAATTACAAGGAAGTGAGACAAAACAATAGGTCAGCTGCAGTGTTTATATCTCATTTTCCTTGTCAGTAATTTACAACAATAAATAGCCTAAGTGCGATAAAATTGGATATACTGCATATTCGTTTTGCCTATTGGAGAACACAAAGGCGCTACACCACCAGTCAGCAGTGTTGAAATAATGATTTGTGCCACATTCAGGTCAAGCACTGTATTGCGAGCAGTCTGGCATCATGGAGTGTGAATGCTTTGAATTACTGAACAAATATTTGTCGTTGTTTTTGCCCTAATCTCTTTAGATTCGCTCTATACCAATAAAAGCTTGTGTTTAAATATCGAACATATCCCTGCTGTCTTTTCATGTGAATGTTTACGGCATCGTCTTAAGGGTTGAAACCACTTCAAATGTTTTAAAAAGCGTCCTCTCTCTCAACAGGCGCTGGACCAGGACCGAACCTCCCTACAGAAGGTGAAGAAATCAGTGAAGGCCATCTACAATTCAGGTCAAGGTGAGAGAGTGCTGTTTCTATATTTATCAGAGCTTTGGCAAATGTTTGAGTACAGTTTTTACAAGCCTTTCCAAAAAAACATCCCCAGAGGAAAGCCCAGGGATTTCATAAATATCCCTAATAAAAAATGAGGATTTTATTTTTATTTTTTTCTCCTCTGGACCGTTGCCTTTTGCAGAACAGATGGTGTTTTGTGTGTGTATCCAGGCTGTCCCAGAAACCAACACCTGAGTTTGTTTTGCTCGTTGCTGTGACATGGATCCTCAGTAATTTTCCACTGAACACTTCTGAGCGCAGCCGCCTCCCTTTAAATTGACAGTTTCGGATGTTTGTCCCACAAGAAAGTTTGTTTGTTCTCCGCAGAAGAAGAAGTTTACATTTGTCTCATTGTGACTCTTACGGATGCAAAACTCTCAGGAGTTTCTGGAAGAACAGCTGGAACAACTGGAAGTCCGCTGTTTAATAAGTTAGCCGCTCGTTACAGCTGTTAGTTTCTTTGGCTGTGTACAGCGTCTAGTTAAAGTGAGACAAATACTTTTATGTGCTCTAGAAATAGAAACAGGAGTGGGATGTTTGTGCGTCTTGGTATGCAAAAGTGAGGCATAGATACACTCTGGACTTTAGGCAGGACTTTACAAAGACAGAATCACAAGTCCCTTCAACATGTACACATACAGGACAGCCCAATTATTTAGTTAAAGGTCCCATATTGTATAAATTCAGGCTTCTATTTATAAAGCAGGTTTAGGTGCTGTATAAATACCATGCAAGTGTCAAAATACTCCGTGTGCAAAGAAATGCACAAGGCCGGTGTTCAAAAACTGTGCTGTTTGAATTTGTGTAAGTTTGTGATGTCACAAACTCATGTCGTATGTTTGTCCTCCTGTCCAACCTTTAATGTGGAAGAAAACACAAAGTGGTCATTCTGTTGTGGATTAGCAAGCTGCAAGACCAAAGAAAACTCGTTTGTCCTGTGTTTCACTCAGACAGGAGTCAGCCAATCAGAAGAGAGGATCATTGATATCAAAGTGCCTTAAAGAGACAGACACAAAACAGCCTGTTCTTGGTGGTGCTCCAGAGTATATCAAGACCGCAAATGAAAGATCAGAAAAGTGCAAAATATGGGACCTTTAATGTTAAGAGTCCTTCAGATTTCAGCCCTGGTTTATTTAGTGACACAAATACTGTCAGATATTCCGCTAGGAAAACAGGTTTATCTGTTTACAGTGCAGCCAGACAAGCTGGCAGCGTTTTAATGAAAACGTTGATCAGGGACTGGCCTTCCATCGTCCACGTGTCTGATTTCAAGCCACACGACATAAGTAGTTTCCCACACAGCTGTGGAATAAAAGGAGTCGGCCGGCTTGTTGTTGAGTTGAAGGTGGCTCGCTGTAGCCGCTTCTTCTCGTCTATCAACATTGAGGAAATTTTTAAAAATAACCGTCTTTTTTTTTTTTTTTTTTTTTTTTTTTTGTCTCCTTCATAATAAAAGCCGTCCCATGTTTTACCAATTCAACTCGTAATGTGAAGCAGCAGCAGTGGGAAACAAACACACACGCATGAATGAATATGCAGGGTGATTAGTTCAGCTGGCATGCTCCCCCCTGATGGAGATACCTAATGCACTTTGCAAAATGGTCGCTCCAGGCGGCTATTTTCTGTGTTTATTTTCAGTCAGGGTGAAAATCAAATGTTTAAAACTGTTAATGTAAAAATGATGGCTTTTTTTGGGGGGGGGGGAACTCTGCGGGGTTTGCAAGTTAGCGTGACCCGTAGACTACAGCAGCCACGAACTTAACTGGAATACATTTTTGACACAAAGAAAGGACAGTTAACAATAAAACAAGTGTTGTATTACGTGCCTCACCATTAGCGTAATTTGAATCCGGTGTGAGAATGGCTGCCAGAATGGGTGGCGGTAAATACAGTAGAAAAAAATAGAAATCATGAATAGAATCAAATATCAGGCTTGATTTAATTTCTATAAAAACAATCATTTTAAGTGTTTTTAAAAAGTGTAAGTAAATTTGAGGTTTTAGCTCATCCAAAGACTACTCCTGCACAAAAAAAAAAAAAAAAAATGAGAAACACTGAATCCATTCATTCATATTACTGACCACAAGTTTGCTGAAACCCCCAAATTCCCAGTAAATCATGTAAGAAAAGACAGAGAGAAAAAAAAAACACCAAAAAAAAAACCAGTCGTCAGTGGTAACTTCCCTGTTTGGACTGTATTTGAGTTTCCACTATGATGACAGTTCTGCTGCAGGAAGAAGCTATGCAGGCTTCTTGTCTCACCTGACCTCCCTCGCAAGCCTCCTCTAAAGATCTGGGAACCGTATAAACACCCTCGACCTCCTCTTCGTCGCCAACTTAACGACAAGGACAGATGGATGCTGCTGTTTGGCTTGACGGCTCCCGTGGAGTTTCGCAGACCTAGAAAACCACACATCGTGTCAAGCTGACGTTAACGCTGCGTAAAGACGACTGGCTATTGTCAGAATTTATAAAACAAAGGTCTCTCTGGATTGAAACTGGTCAGAAATCAAGAGCTGAGGTCACACGTGTCTGTTATTGAATCGCTCGTGCCGCCGCTCCGGTGGAGGAACTTTCCACTGCACATCTGTGTTATTATGAACATCACATTCAGACACGGAGGTTCGTGTCTCCGTTACCGTGGAGAACAAAGAGTGGCATATCACACGTATATTGAAATTTTTATGAAAAAAATGCTTTTAAAACCATTAAAAAAAAAAAAAAAATGTTCTTTGGGGCATCAGGGGTTTTTAGTCATTTATTATTTCAAACAAACTTGTAAAATGTTTAAATCGAAACACCAGCAGCTTTCCAAGTGTAAAAAAAAAGTATAAAACCGACACTATCTGACCACTGTCATTGCTCCTGTGACTATACTTGCGATACCTGCAGGTTCTCAGCAGCGGTATGCCCTGCCAGGATGTTTCAGTTTATCAGATTCAGATAACTCTATTGATCCCAAGAAGGGCAATTAATCTGCAGCTTACCAAATCCATACACACAACTTTAAAACTCACAGGCTAGTAGTATGTGAGAGGCAACAGATCAACATACAGAGGACGAAAGAAGGGAAAGTTATAGAGAAAAATAAGTAGCCAAATTCAAAACCTGTCTCAGTCATTTAAAATGCCCGATGTCAGCGTTTAGTAGCCTGATATCAGAGGGAATAAACGACTTGGAGTAGTTTCTACTTTGTTCTACTCAGGGTCACATTATAACGTGGGCCTGAGGGCATCACAGCAAGGTCACTGGACCGAACACGATCTGATTGGCTGATGAGTCTTTCAGCTTTTTTTTGGGTCACCTGTTTCTCCCAGAGGAATCGCAAGTCTCTTTGCTGGACTCCAATTATCTTGGAGCAGACTTTCACAGTACTGTTCAGACTATTCTCATCCTTCACCGACGACCCATTAAACCAGCCAGCAAATGAGAGAGTTAAAAAGGCTTTCAATAAACGACTGGTAAAACTTACAGAAAACGGTATCACAGACACGGAAAGCATGAATTTCTTTGTGTTTTTTTTTTTTTTTACATCAAACTTCAGTTGAGTCTCGAACGCTGTTCATAGATACAAGCCGATCACGCAGATAAACTGACCGCATGTTTCGGCCTTTCCTCTCTTAACACAGACCACGTCCAGAATGAAGAGAACTACGCGCAGGCTCTGGACAAATTCGGTAGCAACTTCATCAGCCGGGACAACCCAGACCTGGGAACGGCCTTCGTCAAGTTCTCCTCCCTCACCAAGGAGCTGTCGACCCTCCTGAAGAACCTGGTGAGTCCCTGAACAGCTCGGCGGGCCTGTCTCGTCTTTACGGGACTGTCTTTCCCCCACCAGGGTAGAAGGAGGAAACATTTCAAGGCGCGGCTTTATTTTTTCCCCGTCTTCACTTGCGTAAGTGGTTTAAGGATTTGGGTTTTAAGATTAGGATTAAGTTAAGGGGTGGAGGTTAGGTATGCGGTGGAGTAAAGTGAGGAGGATATGGACCTTTTCTAGTCGGAAAAAAAAAGTAACACCAGAAGTGTTTGTTCTCAGCTGAAGAAGACATGTTCATCAATTTCGACACTTGTACCAAAATCGCAGACAGGGTAAAAATCATCATCGCAGCCGGACAGTTTAGCTGACTTGCGGCTGCATCTACTTCGGGAGCCTTGTATTATTTTTTTTGACCCCTCTTCCCCCCACCTCCCAGGCATGCTCTTATCCGCCTGCCATGAATTCCCCCTGACGTTTTTGTTGAATAATGTGTCCTGTTTGAATCCTCTGTGAGTGATTGTTGTTGGAAGAAGAGCCAGACCCATCTCTCTCTCTCTCTCTCTCTCTCTTCCTGTGCAGCTGACAGCGAGATTACACCCCATAAATACACTTGGCAGCACCAACAACAACAGCGTGTATGTTGGTGTGTTTGTCTGTCTAACGCAGAAACCTCCCGGTCACCTGTCGGGGTTTACCTGCATATTGCGAGAAAGGGAAATCATCCTTTCCGCCTTTGACCCCAGTCTTTTTTTTTTTTTTTCATGTCGAGTATTTTATTGAGTGCGATTTTCAGACTTCAATAGCTGCGCCCCGAGGTGTAATACAAATGAGTATTGATGAATAGTGCTCGTCCTCGATGTCCTACATGTGTTATCAGCTTAAATGTGAGGATTTTACAAACCGATTTGGCCAGCGTTTCTATGACTTGACTTCAGTTTTTGTTTTTTGTTTTTTCCCTTTCTGAGAATTGTGTGGTTAGTGAAAAGCCCAAAAAAAAAAAAAAAAAAAGAGACATCGACAGTTTCCTGGATGTTTTATTTCGAGCTCACCGGCAGCCGGCCAGTGAACGATTGATTCTGATGTTAGCTGTATGCAACACAGGCACTTAAGGAGCACATTAGCGCCCATTAAGCGTTGTTTACTTCCTTGACCGTTGCCGTGCGTCGGTGTGGACTTGGCGAACGACTACAGGGGCTTAAATGCTTTGTACGGGTTGTAAATGACCTCGCTGATCCCACCGGTTAGAGCTGCTGAGCCGAGCTGGTGCAACCCGAGCTGCTGCAAACCACAAGCTTTTGCTAATTCTTCCGTAGACTAACTTGCATTTGTGCTGCTGTTTTTGGCAGGAGGTTTTGCTATGACGCAGCAGCGCGAATGTGTCGATGCGTTGCACCGACGGTTAACGGATGAGGCCGGCGTTTTTCTGGGTTTTTCTTATCATAAACCAACAGTGTGCTGGATCTTCTCTCAATACTTGGCGACCCCCTCCCCCTTCTCCTCCCTCCCCAGAGCCCCAAACCCGCATTTTAAAGCTAACTAATCAATAACTTAAAAAGCTCAAATGACTGTGTAATGTGGGACGGGGTTGTTTGTATCACATCAATAATTATTACCTGACTCTGCAGTTCCCTTCATCTATATGGAGCCTTTTAGCGTCTTTTAGTTTGTTGTTTTGGTTTCACTGCCCGAGCTTTTCCTACTTCTGTTTTGGTGTATAAACCCAAAAACAGAACTGAAAGGAGAGCAAATATTGGACTCAAACTCATCAGGTTGTCTGATATAAGGCTCAACTTTAATGTGTGTATGCAGGTAACTGTTTGTAAGTGCCTTTTTAGGTGATAATATATAAATCTTATTTTTACAGCCTGTTCCACTGGGCCCTAGTGACCAACAAAATCTGTATTGCTTTTATGATTTTATTTTATTTTATTAAATCTGGGGATAGTAGTTTTTAGCAAATGGGTAGTGCATTTACTGGGAACTATTTTCAGCTGTGGATTAACCCACATCTGATGCTCTCAATCTACATTTTATCCAAAGGCAAATGGACTACTTTAAGTTCCTTAAAGATGAAAGGCTTTTTCAGTTCTGAACGGAGAGACCAAACGTCTTCAAGAAACTAAAAGAAGTCCAGTTGCCTTTGAATGAAACTGAGATTGACCAGGATGACTGACAACCGTCTCACACATTTGGTGCTCCTGTGAGATTTGGTTCAAACTGAAGTTTTGGCAGCAAGATGGTTTATGTTGTAAACTATTCGTGGTAAAGACATAAAACTACAGTGCCCATGTTCATAGTAAAGAAGGAACAGTGCGAATGAGGTTCCATGATGTGTTTTTGGACAACAGTGTCGCTCCGAGGCGCAGAGGAATGACTTCGATTAAGCTTTGGCTACGCAGACAGCACTTCTTTATAGTTCACTATTATTTTTGATTCTTTTCGTGGTTTTGGTTCGGCAGTCCTTCAAATGTTTGCTTCTGACAGTGTTGTGATATATTAACCATAACTCACTGTGTCTCTGTCCTCCTGTGTCCTCTTTCAGCTCCAGAGCCTCAGCCACAATGTGATCTTCACCCTGGACTCGCTGCTGAAAGGGGATTTGAAAGGCGTGAAAGGGGTGAGATTTACACTGAAACTGTTTCTCTTCCTGCTGCTGTTTTGATTCAGCCGGGCCCCCCGACGGCGCAGCTCAGCAGCGGGACAGTGGATCTGCCTCGTCAGCACATCTCTCCGTCCACGTCTCCTCCTCCGTGTCTGTGATTAAGCGAGTTACGAGAGAGACGGGGGAGTCAGGGGAAGAATTCTCCTTCAAAAGGATCTCGCTGTAAATCTGGCGAAAGTAAACTCTTCCTTCGTGTTGTGCTCGAGGCGAGTGGCGAGCAAACTGGGTCATGACCCCCTGACGTTCGAGGTACATGGAGGGGCGTGCTCACTCTCTGGGCATCCCGGCCGTGAATCCTGAGCGGCTGTGAGGCATTTTCTGGGCCTGAAGTCGCCATCCAACTCTGCAAATAACTCCGTCCCCACGGTGACCTCCTTGTAGTTAGCTGATTCTCGTCCTTCTGTGTTTCTGCAGGACATAAAGAAGCCCTTTGACAAAGCGTGGAAAGACTACGAGGCCAAGTTGTAAGTGGATAATTAAAGTGTGCTGTTGCCTTACTCCAGATTTGCACAATCACAGGCTCATTGTAGAGTCGTGGGAATAATGGCTCAAACGCCGCTGACGGTGTTCGGAGCGTCCAGGAGGAGAGGTGACTTGTCCTCTGTTCTGTGTCAGTACAAAGATAGAGAAGGAGAAGCGAGAGCACGCCAAGCAGCATGGGATGATCCGCACCGAGATCACCGGGGCGGAGATCGCCGAGGAGATGGAGAAGGAGCGACGTCTCTTTCAGCTCCAGATGTGTGAAGTAAGTAAAGTCTACTACTCGTTTAACTCCTGGAATGAACATATAGGACTCTGTATCTGTGTCAAGTTAATGCAAGGTGTGCAGAACCCATGCTATAACATTATACTTTCACCAGCTAGGACCCCGCCTCGGCCGAGGGCGAACCTTCATTGATTGGGGGAGATTAAGCCAGGGTGAGAGTTTCGCGGTTTGGGGAAGGCTTAGTCGAGGATCCACTGCGACTCCCGGGCCTTGCAGATCCCCGAGATCTCCATGTGGGACGGAAGGATAAAGGCTATGAAACATGATAACAATAAGTGAAACGGTTTAACAAGAGGGCGGGAGGGTGGGATGCGGAAAACGTGAACAGGCCGAGGTTTAGAGTGGGTGGATATTTATAGGAGTGTGGCCGGAAGTGGGGGAGTGGTTGAGGCGTGGTCCTGCTCCTGAAATTCAGCTAAAACTTTATCTCCAATAAAGGTTATTGGGTTTAGCACTGAGTTGTGCTAAAAAAAAAAAAATCCACCACACAAGTTGAAAAGTTACCTAACGCCACATCCTGCCGTGAGCTCTACCTGCCCGGCTTATTGAGATTCAACCACACTGCAAGCACACTGAAGATAACAATGTTTATTAATACCAGAGACATGCAGGTGGATCCAGATCCAGATCTTACATTAATACTAGAGGTAAGTCGAGTCAAGAGGACATTTTAGTCATGGCTTCTGAGCAGCGATTGTGGTCAGGTCACAGGTTACTTCGCCCGAAAAGGCAGCTTTGTGGGCCGTCCGATGACGCTCGCATGAGCTCATGGAGCCGCTTTCTCATTGTGACTCACTGAACATTTTCTGTATGCTGTTTTAGGTCATGCTCACGGCAGCACTGCATCTAAAACCGAGTCCTCATCTAAACAAAAAACACAGTTTGTCTGGCAAAAACAAACCGCTCCTTCCATTAGCTCGTTAAATGTTTGCGTTTCTTCTAATTGAAATCCGATAGTTTGTGAATTTCCCTTCACCGCATGTATTTGAGCAAGATTTTAAGCTTGAGCTGATTTTATTTCTCTCAGATGATTTGCATAATTTATATTAAAGCTGTAACACGTGCAGCGCAACGTGTAGGGATTTCAGTTGCACCAAAAAGATGCAGCTGTGTCTACATTCATTCATGAGAAAGGTATGTATGTCACCAGTCTGTTTACAGTGATTACTTGTCAGTGGATCAGTGGAAAATGTAGCAAATACAAGTCAAAAAACTAAAACAGTTCTCGATATATGTCAGATATTTGAGCTCGCACTAAACAAACTGTTTGCCTTTTGATTTAAGTGTTTTCAGATGTTCCTCTGGCTGCGTAAACGTGGCTGCTTTTTAACGTCGTGTGACTGTCTTTGCCATTAAGTGCACTGAGGCTGAATTTAAGGAAATCTGACCGAGAGAATTTAAGTGTAAAACAAATGCGAGTTCTTTATGTGCCCATGAGAGTCAGAACAAACTGTTAGAGCTCACGCTGCTCTGCCAGAATCCTCTCTAGTGGTGGGTGGTGACGCCTACGCCTTGTTCACTGTTTTATCCTGGTAGGGTTGTTTTTTTTCCCTTCTTCTTCTTACTCAAATTACATAATGGACCAATAGCTATTGCACTGCTGTCGGCTGTGTGAATTATTCACTACAAAACTTGCTGCTGTCCCTTTGTGCCCTCTTCACGGTGTGACTCCGAGGTATTTTCTTGCCCACATTTTCCACCTGTGTTCAAACTTCCTATTCTGTTACGGAGCACGTTCTGTGCGGCTCCGTCACATTTAGTTACCAGAAATGTTTTCCAGTAACTGCAGCCGTGCTTGTATCTCTATGAGGCTGAGCTGAATGCTGACGTCGGCATGCTAACATGCTTCAGCAGGTATTTTAACCCTGTTACACCAACTCAGTTTAGCATGTTAGCACGTGCCAGTCACAACTGGGCTTGAAAGCAAATTTATTTGAATTAATATTTATGAAAAGTGTGAGTCTGCTGCCATCAAATGTAATTTACTTTTCTTATGATACTTTTTAGCCCTTTTAGTGACAGCTATTAGGCTGGTAATGCCTTAGCATCCTATCCTAGATGCGAGCACAGTTTTGACCTCACTTAGACTTTGACCAACATCCATTTCATCTCCCATCATGAGAAGTTTCTTGTCGGAAACTTTAATGCAACTCAGTCACGTTCCCTTTGTTAAGACATAAAGGTAAACTAGCACATTTTTGGGAGTCATCATAACCGTGTTATGATCTACAAACCACATAATGGGAACATGAAAAACATGTTCCCCAGCTCTGTTTGCACTGAATACGACATGGGTTCGGGTTGAATTCGAAAAAAATGGCATTCTGAGAAGAAAAAAAACTATTACCAGCATCTTTTCAGGATTATATGGCCAACTTTTTAAAGAACACTTGCTTATTTACACATACAGCACTTACAGAGATTCATTATCATGAAATTGGAGTTTTTTTTTTTAGCCACCTAAGTGTCTTTTAGCTCTGTTTTGGGTCTCCACCATCTCCTCAGTGAAATATTTTGTCTCTTTAAACTTTTTATACTGAGCGTTTTTTACTGCAAACAGCTGCTCGCTGCAGCTGAAAATGTCAGCAAGGAAGTGATGAGAGCGAACCCAAACAGTAGAGCTGTGAATAAGAAGAAAAAAAGGACATAGCTCTCTGGAGAAGCAGTAGATTTTGGTGATATTATGTGCAGGATCGACACTGTGACTCCGGTTTCACGCTATCATTTCGTACATTGTTCCAAAAATGTTTGAGCCAGCACTTGAAACAGATTTATCTTTGCATGAATTCAGAAAAGCTACTCATCAGTCGCTGCATTATCCAATCTTGCAGTCCGCCTCCGTTTGATGCAGGATGCCAAAAAAACAAGTCGTAGCTCCCACATTACATTAACACATGGCTTCCTCTTTTGTTGGCTTCTGAAATTCCAGATTTGATGATTTTGTGGTTTCAAGAATATATTTGTCTGAACAACATCGAAATGCATAATAATAAGAACGTGTGTGCCTTGTTTCTGTTCATATTCTGTACGTAGTTCAGCGTAGAGTTGAAAAATATTCCGAGTTTTCAAAGTCGATATCTCAGCAGCTGCTAATGCATCTGTAGAGACACTAATATATTCAGATCCAGAGATATCAAACCACATCAGTTAATGTAATGTTAATCAGTTAAAGGGAGGCTGTAGCTCAGTTGGTAGAGTGGGTTGCACACTAATCGGAAGGTTGGTGGTTGGATCCCAGCTCCTCCTGTCCACAGGCCTAAGTGTCCTTGAACTCTAAAATTGCTCCCGATGGTGTACCATCAGTGTGTTGTAAGTCGCTTTGGATAAAAGCGTCAGCTAAATGTAATGTATTTCAGGGGCTTCATGGGTCAGGAAGTGGAAATCTTTATCATTGTTTTGTAAGGTTGTGTAAAGAGATGTGCTGTGAGGAGATAGATGAGCGCGGCTTCTATTTTTCCAGCATTACTGGTGTTATTGTGCTGTTGTTGCAAAAAAAAAAATAGCATTAATTATTAATTATGACAGTTTTTGATTTACAGACTTTTTGCATTGGTGTGATGAATATCTTTGATTTAAGACTTAATACGCGTTTTTCCTGTTTTTGTTTCATTCAATGGAAGAATAATGTTATTTATTTGTATTTTGAAGCATGTTGCAAGTGTTGAAGGTTATCTACCAATGAAAATAAAAAAGGAGCCAGAATAATCACAAACATCAGATATTCCCGTAATCAACAGTCACGAGTGCTGTAAATATCCGCGCTGCTGTTGTTGTGTGTGGGACAGTCAGCGGTGCAATCTGTTCATCCCACTTAACCTCCTTTCTCTCTGTTGCGTGCACTCTCTCTCTCTCTCTCTCTCTCTCTCTCTCTCTCTCTCTCTCTCTCTCTCTCTGTTACTCAATCACCAGATTACAGGATGCTCTCACTCTCTCACCCTTTTCATCCGACGCTGCCAGTGAAGGAGTGTGGAAAGGCAGGGCTCAGCGGGCTGCATTATGTTCTGCCCAGACACGGCAGCAGCGCGAACGTCGCTGCTCACTCACACAAAAGAGTCCAAAGGCGCACATGCGGCAGCGTTCCCCCAAACACTGAACCCACACAAGCCTCAGACAAAATGTGGATAATCTCCCGTCCAACAAGCGCTGTCAGGCAGACAAAGGGACAGCACATGCGTGCATACACACACACAAACAGGCACTCATGCGTATGCTAACACACACATGCGTCCACACACACACGATATAAGGAGCAAATTGAAAGTGCATGTCGGCGTCAGAAGCTTCAGAGAGGTATTGTGTAATAGATTAAATTTGACTGCGGAGCTGAAAGTGGTCTTTAGCTGTGACTCTTTGTAAATCTCATGCGGATTGGCACGCCGTGGGATTAGTTTAAGATAAAGATTATCTTTTATTCGTTTGTTTGGTGGGCGCGCTGTCTGAAGACATTTGTTTTCAATCCTCAGACACCCAGACTGAGCACACAGCCTACAAAGCACTTCCTCTGGAGGCTATTCTTTTTTTTTTTTTCCTTTAATGCTAATGTGAAATACTTCTCATCGCCCTTTTGAAACTTTATTTAGATCAAGGCAAAGGGATGCTGTTCTCTTGTTCCGCGAGGAATATTCCACTGTGTTTACCAGTCTGGTCGCCACTCCCGCAGGGTCAAGGCAATCTCCGGTCTTACATCAAAGGCTTCACGAAGATTAACATAGTACAACTCATATTATGCGTGTCTATGGCGAAGCAGAAAACCTGCAGTATTATACCTCATTAAACCAAAGAATCCTTCTAACATAACCTGAATTTCAACTCACGGCTGAACTCTCCACCTCTCCTCTTCTCACAGTACCTGATCAAAGTAAATGAGATCAAGACCAAGAAAGGAGTGGACCTCCTCCAGAACCTGATTAAGTATTACCACGCACAGTGCAAGTAAGTACCACCTTAATCCCCCTAACCCAAATTTGCACCACTATCCCGCCGCATGCATCACACCCACTGAGAAGTATTCCAGAAAACGCACAAGAAGGCGTTTGCTGCTTCTCTTTCTCTCCCTCTGTGCAGCTCTTGATGTCGACCCCCCTCCCCCCATCCATCCCTCCCCCACCCACCCGCCCCCCTTCGTATGATTCACAGATCTTGAGGGTGCACTGTCACATATATATATAGCTCTCATAAATATGCGCAGTTCATCATACAGATACGTTCTGACAGCTGCGGGGTTTGGTGGGTAAATAAAGTGGCCGCTCTCTGAGCCAGAACCACCGCCCGATGCCCCCACCCGCCACCCCACCCCACCCCACCTCACCCCCGACAGGATGACAGATTTTTTCTCTCGCCGTTGCCACGTCCTGTCACAACACCGGGACAAAACAATACACTTCCCTGGTTAATCAGTTCAACCTGGGACTCGATGGATGGAGAGGCAGCGGCGACGGCGGTGATGGATGAGACGTGTTATGGCGCCCGATGGAGAGCTGAGGAAAGTGTGCGACGGCTCACAGCTCGAGAATAAAGGAAACAATTTGTCTTCAGTCGGAGCCATTGAATTTTTACGATTAAGACGCAAGACATCGTCACGCATGCTGCTACTAATTGTGCATGTGCATTAATACGCAATGTAAATCAGTCAGTAAGTCGAGCAGAAAGTTTCAATGCAGTTACCGACTCAGAAGTTTCCTTGCTTTCCCTGTTTGAGATGATTCTGTTAAGTTTGCCTCAAAAGCTTTTAGAGGTTCTATGATTCCTCCCTCCGATTAATCTCATTCTTGCCAGAGTCCATCTTCCACGAGTCTCTGCAATTTAAAGTGGTGAATAAAAGGCTGTCATAACCAATAGTCATAATGGCTGTAAAGTATTGAATTTCCCATTAAACACTAAGTAAAATTAATGCATTTCTAACTGCGTAGTAAAGGTCGAGGGAGGTGAATCCTTTTCCGTAACTGCAGCATAAACACTTACACCATAGATTCTGACACTTTGCAAAGTCAACAGCTCTTCACACGGAGAGCCGGGCGCAGTGGGAGGAGAGACGTGGGATCCTCAATGCACAGAGTGAAAGAAAACAAGCAGAGCAAAGATGTGGCAGAGAAAGTGATGAAAGCTGGATGTATGTTCAAAGAGGAAGAGAGCAGTGGGAGGGGAGGGAGGTCATTAGCGGTGATTTGCGGCTGCGGCGGCGCTGCGTCGAGGTGTGTACCGCTGACGGATCTGTAATGGATTTCAGGATGTGCTAAGCACCTCTGCAAATCTGCCGAGGGCTCAGCCAGATAGGATTTCTGTGCCAAAGAGCCAAAGGTGCCAGCACGAGCCGAGCGATACATTAAAACACGAAGTGCCCCGATCTCCCTCGCTGTCTCTCTCTGTGACCTTCATAATGCCCGAACGGAGCACACACTGTAACACGTGACATTTGTTAAGTAGTAATTCCCATAAATGGCTGATCTGTATCTCCATTAATGTTCACTTTCACATCCTCTGTTCCTCCTCCAGTTTCTTCCAAGATGGCTTGAAGACAGCGGATAAGCTGAAGCAGTACATCGAGAAGCTGGCAGCTGATCTCTACAATGTAAATACCCACCTCTCCTCCATCTAATATTTTGTCTCCTGGTCATATACCAGTTTAAATGTTTCTGCAGAATCAGAGGAGGTGCAAAGAAGTCTGAAGTTGTGGCTCGTTGTTTTTCGTGCACCTCGCAGTCCTGTGAGGATGAAATGTGACGTTTTGCTCTTAATGATGCTCTTAATAACGTGGTATAAAGCTCAGGAAAAGAGCCAGTAAGTGGAAGTCTCCATTAAAAAAATATTCGGAGGAGCTCAAATGATCGAGCTATAAGTCGTGATCAGTAAAGGGAAACTTAGCACTTGTAAAGGATGAGCCTGCACTGACTGCTGCCCACCATTTCTTTGTTCCAATGCTGCTGTGCTTTTTTCCTGAGGCAACAGTTTTATTCTAAAATAATGCCCTTGTAGTTTTAAAAGCAGAAACGTTGAGGCATCTGCAGCTACTGTCATGATTCGGGATCTTCTAGAAACCAGTGAACCCCATGTGTCCGAAGATTTTAGCGCTTTGGAAAGTAGACGTCAGACAAAAGAGCTCCCGCTCTGCACTGATTGCTCCCAATGAATGTAATTTAATCTAATTGGATCTAACATAGAGCTTCATCAGGCGCTCTATTACATTAGATGTCGTGGGAGCTCTCAGTGCACTTGTGTGGCTCTTTTGTCTTCACAGGGCTCAGCACTAACGTTTAAAAATGGCTGGCAACGGGGGCATCAGCGTTTCGTTGCTAAAACTGAAAATGAGATTTTTAGTCTCCTTATATTTTGAGTAATTAAACTATGAATGAGTCAATTTACGCATTTATTTGTGATGTCCTAAGTAACAACATTTTTTCACCCCACAATCAAATATTATTTACCATCATCTCTAAAACTGTCCACGCGAGTAAACACGCCATCACAGCTGCACTGTTGTTTAGACTGACATTTAAATATCACTAATGCGAAAAATATGAAAATATATATTATATATTGAGGTGCACATTTTGTTGTTTGGTGTCCCTATTTCCATTTGTTAAAAACTGGTTTCCACTGATTGCAGCCAAAGGCCAAGAATTGCTTGCCAATTTTTCAAAATGGTTGCCAATGGCAACTGTTGCTGTCGAGCTCTGCATCAGTTTGTTTGTTTTTTTTGGATGTGTGTACATTTGTCAAAGCGACTCAGGAACTGGATGCCATTGTGAGAGACAGATTGTACATGACAGAATTGTTAAAGAAAATAAATTAATCTTCTTAAAGGGATAATTAAATGTGCAACTGTGCGTTTTGATTAAAAAAAAAAAAAAAAGTACCAGATTGTGTCAAAGGACATTTTATTCGTGCAATAAACGGTTCCACGTAAACGCAGCTGGTGCAATCTTGGCTTTTTCCTGGGGAGCGTCTTCCCCTCACTCGTTTTCTCTCACTTTCTCTCCACAGATCAAACAAACTCAGGATGAGGAGAAGAAGCAGCTGACGGCCCTGCGAGACCTGATCAAGTCGTCCCTCCAGTTGGACCAGAAGGAGGTATGCAGGTCACGCAGAGACAAATTTAAACCAAACTCTCGCCAGGGCCAGACCGAACCGAACCGAGCTACATGTCGGGGCTAAAAACAGCCGCGGCGGACCTCGATAGCTTCTCGGCCAGCGCTGTACTGAAACACCTCCCCTCACCTCTCCGCACACTTCCTCTCACTCTGGCCGCGACCGAGCGTGGCGCCTCGTCTCCTGCGGCACGGAGCGAGTGCCCAGTGCTGTACCATGCTGGTAGCCAGTGTGTGGTAGGCTTTGCTGGTGACCAGCGTTGTGCCTCACTGGCTGCTCAGAGGAGAGACGCTCACTGCCCCGACTCACGCTTACAATTAACTCCCCCCCCCTCCCCCCATCAGTTCACACGTTCACACTCTCAGCCCGCCTACGTGCATGAAAACCATCTATACAGCCTTTCACACTTTCTGTAGCTTTCTCTTGTAATTCAGCAGTACTTCTAGATAGTTGTGTTTTTTTTTGGTCGGCGCACACACTTGTTTCACACCCACCGCCTGCACCTGAGCCGGATCTTTCACACCTCTCCCCTCTTTCTCCCCCTTCTTCCCCCCCACCCCCTTCTCGCTGCCTTCTGCTTGTCTGGAATCAAGTCTAGAAGAGTAAGTGCTGGTGCAAGTGGAGCATGCTGGCATCTGTCTGTTCTGCTTGACAGTAGCGTGGTTTTGGCCCCGTGGGGGTGTTTTACCAGCGCATGCCCCGTGGCTTCTTTTATTTATTTCTGTTATCACTTTCACTCTCTGTATTTTATTTATTTATTTATTTTAAAGCCCCCTGCAACTTTGATGTTGGAGAATAAAGTTTGTAGTGTGTGCGTGTGTGTGTGTGTGTGTGTGTGTGTCCGTCCGTCCGTCCGTCCGTCCGTCCGTGTTGCATGTCTTTTAAGCAGCTTCTTCTCTGTGCATACTGTGTGTTTAACGTCGTCATTTTTTTTTTTTTTAATTATTTGCGGGGTGGGTTTGCACAGGACTCGCAGAGTAAGCAGGGTGGCTACAGCATGCACCAGCTGCAGGGGAACAAGGAGTTCGGGAGTGAGAAGAAAGGCTACCTGCTGAAGAAGAGTGACGGGTGAGCTGGTCACACAGAGATTATTAAAAAAAAAAAAAAAAAAAAAAAAAAAAAAAAAACGCTGTGGTGCGCCGTTCATGTTGCATTAAAGATTTAAAGCGCTCGCAGGGAAGGAAGACATGACAACCTCTTCACTAATGTGTGGACGCCCCCTTCTCTCTCTCTCTCCCTCTCTCACACAGGCTGAGGAAGGTGTGGCAGAGGAGGCAGTGCTCAGTGAAGGGGGGCATGCTCACCATCTCTCATGCCACAGTGAGTGCACAACACACAGCGCACACACACACACACACACACACACACACACACACACACACACACACACACACACACACACACACACACATGAACTCCCTGACCCCTCACGAGCAACTGTGTGGATCAAAGCGAGAGCGTCATGCGGGGAGGTTGTGTGTTGGGCTCTTTCAATCTGGAGGCTGGCAGAGTGGAATTGACATAGATGGGTTGCCATGGCAACCCCGCTCCCCTCATTACACCCCCCCCCCGCCCCCCCGTCACTCTCCCCACCCCTGCAGCCTGCTGCGCCTCGGTGACTCATCTCCGAGGCGAGTGCGAGCGTACTGTATGTGCTGGCGCGTGTGCGGCGGCGTCCCCGCTCTCGTGCAGCAGACGCGGCCTCGGCGTGATGTCTCTTCTTTTTTTTTTTTCTTTCATGCAGGAATCCTAACAAACGGGTCCATATCCCGAGTTATTTCTGTCGCCGTGTCGGTCAGTGAGCTAAAACCTCAGAGCGAGCTTCTAACAAAGAGAGCGACTGGACCGAGGGGCTTAGCGCAATTAGTTAATTCAGCTAATTGTGGCAGAGCTGCGGCAGGTGTCTCATCAGGCTCAGACGGGCAGGAAATCCAATTGGTGACTTAAAAAAAAAGTCTGCATTCAGGAATTTTAAAGGTTTTTGAAAGTTAAATCATAAATACTCCTCAAAATGCCACACCAAGGATCTTCTTCACGTCCACAAACCAATAAATGAACTACTTCTTACATAAGGAAGGTCGTCTTATTGATCTCCCAGCAGCGGTGCTATAAATATCTTTTAAACTAAGATGACTCAATCCATTGTCGAGAAAAAAGATCGAGCTTAGTTTGTGATCGCCACTTGATCCTATAAGAAACAAACCTTTAACAGGCTGAAGTTTGTAAAATGATCTATAACAATTAATAGTCTTTAAATAAAATGTATTTAAAAAAAAAAAAAATTAAATCTGTATTTAGTGTTTATCATATTTTAAGGCCTATTTCTTTACATCGATTGGAAGAAGACGGCAGCAGTAAGTGCTTGCTTGGATGTGGTTTGTTGTTATGGTAACATGAGGGACTCCAGGGAAACGCTCCGTCTGCCGGTCGCTGTGGTTCAGACTGAAATACCCCCACACATAAACTGATGACGCTCCCACTGGCCTCAGCTTTACCTCGAGCTCAGTGCTAAGCGTGCAGCTGAAAGCCGGCTGACATGCTGAGCTAAGATGGCAAACGTAGTAAAATATGTCTCCGAGAACTCAGCCCTGTTAATTCATTTTAGAGCTGCAACATAATGCAGTTTTCTTTTTATTGATATCAATATGAAAACCTTCTGGACAGCATATAATGCAGAAAAAGATGCTTTCGAGTCATTTATTAGTGTTGTGTTGTTGTTTTTATATATATATATATATTTATGTATAACCATTAAATTCCCAGTAAAGTTCACTGTTCTCGTGCACTGATGTCCTTTTGGACAATAAAGTTTATTGTTAAACTGTAAAATATGCCATTACACGTCATTGTTACGGAATCAGGGCACAATGTTCTGAACACTTTTTGTTGTTGTTCAGATAACTTTATCACTCTCTAAAAATATATCCGATGATACATCTGGATTTTTTTTTTTTTTTACGTTCCCTAACATCGGCATCTACATCGGCACCAAGTCGAGTATGAGTCGGTGTACGCAACTACGTCCTTCTTTAGTCCCCCAATTTTATTTCCGGCGCCTGGTTGTAATGCAGTAATAGTTTAATAATAGTCAATTAGTTCCTAATGATTATCGAATAGTATTTTTGCTTGAAATGCCCAGGCTGTACCTTTAAACCAACATTTCCTCTTGTATTCGTGTTTTTTTTTTTTTTTTTAACATTTAAGGTTTGTTTAATGTCGGACTGTTGTGGAAGTTGTCACGTTTACCAGCGGACAGTCGTTTCAGCTGCAACACGTCAGGGAGGATAATGTCTGGCGTCGTGACCGACGTGGAGGCCCGTGCAGGTTTTTGTTGTTCACGTTTGCTTGTTTTTGTGGCGCTGAGGTGTTAGCGTGACGCGAGCCTTCACTCGGCCGCTGCCTCAAACACGTTTTTTGTTGTTGTTGTTGTTGTTGTTGTTGTTTTTTTCTGTCTGCTGCAAAAGAGGCTCAGAGGAAGTGGTCGTCTCGGGTGAGACTGGAAAACGCGTCCTTTCTGTTCTGCCGAGCGACGAAAGGGGCTAAATCTGTTATTCTCCGGCCCGCTGAGCGGTAATCGTTCTGGAGCTTGTAATCATTCCTCTCTTGTCCGTGGGGCGGTTTACCACCGCTTGCACTCCTGTTTCGTCTTCAGCCCTCGTGGCAGCTGAACTCTAGGTGACTCTCGTTGCCGTGGCGCGTTGCCAGCGGGCTCCGAGGCTCATCGCAGCCTGTTAGCGTTTTCATTAGCACGTGTCGCCGTCCCTCCTCTGCCCGGGTACTGGCGGGAGACGATGCTCAGCATACGTGTGCCAACTGGGCCCATTATTACAGTACACAGCCCAGTTAGCACAGTCCTGTTTCTTAATGGGAGGGGGGGGGGGGGGGTTGTCTCGGCGACAGTGTTGTCGCTCAGTTCACAGAAGTAGAGACGCATACGCGAGTTAATACATTTAGCCGTGACAATTATTCAAATGCTTCGTCGTGCGAAAATAGCAACCATCTGGTGGTTCGAGCGGCTCAAACGCAAGCTTTTTCTTGCTTTTCCTGCTTTTCTGTTTTTTTGTTGTTGTTGTTGATTAGATTAAAAAATAAATATCAACGTGAAGGACATTTTTAGTGATCGAGAACTCTGAGAGACATATTTCACTGTATTTGTGGGCTTATTCGATTCGTCAACAAGGCTGTGGACAAATAGCGTACTTAGCGAGCGGCAGCCGACAGCGACGTCACCCGTCGATGCCCCGCCCACCGATAGTGGAAACCTGACTGCACCACTGACCTGTCAGTCAAACGGACACGCCCCCCCAATTTTTTTTTATTTTATTTTTTTTTAACTTTTTGGGGGCATATTTATTAAATGATGGAATTATTGCTACTCATAAATACAGAAAGCACCAAATGTTTGCTTCTGACATGTAATAATCTGTTGTTGTTTTTTTGTTTTATTATCCCTTTAAACTAAAGATCTGTAAATTTCAGATTGTTTTTGAGACATTAGCTATTTAAAAATATCCCCTTGCGAACATTTGATACGCTAAACAAGTGATAAATAGTAACAGAAAAAAAAAAAAAATCTAATTTACAGAAACTGTCGTATTGTGCGTTGTTATAATTCGTTGTTTGCGGTGTGACGATGTGTGTGGTTTCCGTGGTAACCCTCAGTCTGTTTGTACTTACAGTCCAACAGGCAGCCAGTCAAACTCAACCTGCTCACCTGCCAGGTGAAGCCGAGCGGCGAGGACAGGAAGTGCTTCGATCTCATTTCCCGTAAGTTTCACACGCGCGCGTCGGGACGGTTCGGTTACCAACGTGTTACTGTGACGACAGTTTGGCGGGTGATGCCCGTCTCGTACGAACGACAAGGGAAATAAATCCGAAGGAAGCGTGACACACACTTTTTGAATATTTTATCACACAGATAAGTGATGTTTTTGAATAATTTACAAAATGCCGGCTGTCGCTTCCTCCTTCCATAAAATGCCAAAGTGGAAAGTTGCATATGTAAACGTCACATTTTGTTTTCCCCCTCCACAGACAACCGGACGTATCATTTCCAAGCCGAGGATGAACAAGAGTTTGTCATGTGAGTAACATTGCTCGAAAATACACAATCTCCTTCAGTTATTTATTTATTTATTTTTTTTACTCCACGACCCCTTTAGAGAGATTTTGAATCCTCATTTTCTCAGACAAACTAAAAACTAACGTAACCTGAAGACTCGCATCCAGCGACCGATTTAAGATATTTCCATGCGATCTCGAGCCGTCATTGAAAGCTTTTTTTTTTTTTTTTTTAACAATGGCGTGTTGGTTGGTGGCGGCCTGGTCGGCTCATTGTCATTGTTGAAGACAGGAAGAGTTTAACATTGTGAGTGTGTTCAGAGTGGGTGGCAGCGAGGGCAGCGGTGAGGATTTGTGGTCTGAAGTAATTCAGGTCGCTGTAACCACATACTGTTGTTTCCCACGGTGCCGTGACGCAGGCGGGCACACAGTTTCTATCTGAGCGGTAGATATTTGAGGTTTTTTTTGGACTACTTTACCCTTTTTTTTTTTTTTTCTGTACATGTGAAGCAGTTGTTTTTCTTTTTTCGGTGACCTTCTTACACAGTTTCACGACGCACATTGTTGTAGTGACCGAAAAGGAAAAGAAGTCGGTGTTACAAAAAGAAATGTTTGATTGGCTTTTTTTATCTTTATTTTTTCTTTCGGTTTTCCTTTGTTGAATTACAATCATGTTACATATGAAACAATAAGTAATGCATGTGTTTGTTATTACTGTCGATTAATTGGTCATTTGCTTAGCTGGCTGCTTTTGCTGCTTTTTTTTTTTTGCCAATAACTTTTACAAGAAGGTGGTGAAAGTTAAGGTTTTAAAATCCGTTTGTCAGAGAGTAAGACGGGTTTAAAAATCTGGGAATTTTCAGCCTGATTCTTCTTCCTTTTTTTTTTTAAGTTGGTTAATTAATTTTTATGTTTCTCCATTGTTATAAGAATATCAGCTGTGGGCTCCTATTCAAATATGTGCAGAAGGAGAGAAATATATTATTTATTCTAAGTTATTTCACACAAAACAAGAATGTCCCCAAAATTGAAAAAGCTGTGGTTGTTGGATGTCAACGATTAATTATTGTCATAACGGCCTCCAGTTAATTTTCTACGAATTGATTAACAGCTCCAATGTTATTTAAAGGCCATGTCAATGACACCAATAAGCTCACTCTGAGATCTGTCTCGTTTCATATCTGGACCTTACCGACAAACAGGAGCACATCAAATATCAGCGACGACAAACAAGCAAACAAAAACAAAACAAAAATCACAAACTGTAGCTGAGTGCCGTGTCGCTGCCTCCGATTATCATAACAGGGAGCGTTTTATTTTTTATCCAATTCGTAAGAGAGTCATGGAAACAACATCTCATCGAATCGTTCACAAACACATGAATCGAATTTTAAAGAGTAAACTGCTGCCTGAATATTTCGCAGCCATCTAGACTAAAACTCGCAGGAAAAGCCGCTTTGATTTGTGACGCTTTTGTTCCGGGCTGCCATGTTCTTCCTCTGAAGATGGAAACTTTGTTCCAGCCTCGCTGCGGTTGTGCCACTCCGCTCGGCGCTGCTCAAACACTCGGTGTCTCCGTGTAAACGTTGTCCTTTGGGATCCGGCTCGCGGCTCCGCTTCTGCCACGCAATTCTAACTGCTGCCGCGGCAGCAGCGTCTTCACGGGATTTCCCTTGAAATATTGACTATTCCATAGGGCTCCTGCTTCTGTGCAATCACGCCCCCCCCCCCTCTCCCCACCTCAATTAGACTGCTGGCATATTATAATGCCTCTTAGAAGTAAACACAAAACCGCTTTGGCTCGTCATCTGCACGCCGACGCATCAGTGGGTTAAAATAACACATACAGACAATACAACACGTCGGTTCATACGGCCCACTCGCTGTCTGCGCTCTGCCTATACAGACGGGTTGAGTGACAGGGACAGAGGAAGTGCTGATGTCCGCCTCATAAAGCCCAGTGTGTGTGTGTGTGTGTGTGTGTGTGTGTGTGTGTGTGTGGTGCGTGAGGGTCAGTTCAGTGTGTAGATTGCAGGACCAGATTGTGCTGTGTAGTGAACTGCAGGAGGCCATGTTTCAAAGGCAGCTACAGTGCTTCCTGTCTGTGTGATTGTTAATGACTACAGTCCTGTGTGTGTGTGTGTGTGTGTGTGTGTGTGTGTGTGTGTGTGTGTGTGTGTGTGTGTGTGTGTGTGTGTGTGTGTGTGTGTGTGTGTGTGTGTGTGTGTGTGTGTGTGTGGGTGTGTGTGAGGGGAGTGTAGGGGGGAGGGGGTGATTGTGATTGTAATTGTGGGTGCATCTGTGCGTGTGTTCTGCTTTCTCAAATAATCAGACATAATCAGGACATTTTTTTTTTTTAATTCATAAAGATCAATCTGAGCGATTACAGATCAGATGAGCTGAAGTAATGTTGCTGTTATATTTTCTCTTGTTATGAGGATTAGATTATCTGTCTGTTACTGCATTGTATGTATGAATGATAGCGTCTATCTGTTTTTGGACCGCAGACACGTTCGTTCTTCCACCTTGTTCATACAAAGTCATGTTAGAATAAGTTAATGGAAAATGACACCGTATTCCTTAATAACTATTATTGAACTTTTTAGGGAATAAAAATGATGTCCAAAAATTAATGTAACTGATTCATCGTTTAAGCATTTGTTTTGAAGCAAAAATGAAAAACTACCCAGTCATTCCAGCTTTTTGTGAGGATTTGCTGCTCTTCTTTGTATTTTGTATTTTTTTTTGAAGGATTTCGGAATAAATTCAAATCAATTCAATTTTATCTTGAGTGTAAAATCATTATGTCACATGGTCCAAGAAAATTTAACAATCACTAAAAAAGGTAAAACAAAAAGTTCACACGTTTAAATAAATTTAAAAAAAAAAAACGCAGGCTGACTTCAGGCGATCCTGAACCATCTTCAACTATAAGATTTATTGAATAAGAGAAAGTTGTATTCCTAATCTTAAAAAGTTCCTGCCTCCCCAACTCAAACTGAGATCTGGTTCTACAGGAGAGAAATATTTTACAGATAAAAATGATAAAAAAAAATGTGCTCAGTGACAGGAACTGTAAAACTGTACATCGCTTCTTTTTTTTCCCCCTAACATTATGAATGATGTGTTCCCTCTCGCAGCTGGATCTCGGTGCTGACCAACAGTAAGGAGGAGGCCTTAAACATGGCGTTTCGAGGCGAGCAGAGCAGCGGCGGCGAGGACGGATTGGAGGACCTGACTAAAGCCATCATAGAAGACGTGCTGCGCATGCCGGGCAACGAAATCTGCTGCGACTGTGGAGCTTCAGGTGTGTTGCCGCCGCCGCCGCCGCCGGTGTGTGTCCAGAGAGACTCTCTATACACGCACACATTCTGTTTTGTGCTTCGTCAACCTTCTCCTTGTTACGAGAGGGAAAATAACAAACACCTTCGCTATCAGCACTTTCCGATTCAGCTGTGGACAAATATTTTATTTAAAGCCACACGGCAGTCATGATGTCTCTGCAGTGTCGCGGCTGCCTTGAACTCTTGCGTCCTTCACTCGGACGGCAACTGAGCGAGCTACGCTGCAAATCCCCCAACGGCCTTCGAACAAACAAGTGTGTGTGTGTGTGCGTGTGTGTGTGTGTGCGCGTGTGTGTGTGTGTGTGTGTGTGTGTGTGTGTGTGTGTGTGTGTGTGTGTGTGTGTGTGTGTGTGTGTGTGTGTGTGTGTGTGTGTGTGTGCGCTGGCGTTGTTAGCATTCAGGGCACAACCCGATCCTGATCCTCCCCCGCAATAGGGAAACAAAGAGTCAGCACTCAGGAGTGCCACAGACATTCAGGCCCTCTGACACTTAGCGCGCACACACACACACACACACACACACGCGCGCGCATACACACACACACTTCAGCTCGCTCCACACAAACACACACGGCAGCGCGGCGGCCGACCGACGGGAGGACTTTGTGCACCGAGAGGGGGAGGGTGGAGGAGGGTGGAGGAGGGTGGAGGAGGAAGAGAGATTTCAAGGCTTTGAGGAACAACATCATTACGTCACGTCGTTACATAAGTCGCACACACTCCGTCGACCCCTGCGATCTGCAGAGGGCGGTGGGGCGGAGGGGGAGGGGGTCTGTCCTCCCTCTGCCACATCCATCCGTATACATGGCTTCAGTTGCGACACATGCTCCAGATGTGGGTCTTGTCCCCCCCACCCCTCCCACCCCCCCACCCCGAGGACATGACACCGAGCTCTAAAAACGCCTTTTTCGCTCGACACATAAAACCAGCTCCGTGGTCGGAAGGTCGTTTTGTAATGACTTTCAAAGGCCGCCTCTTCGTTCCCGTCGCTCCGAGTACAAATAGGTCTCCCATCTCATCTCGTCCGACATGTACGTCACTGATTTGCAGCTTTAGCATTAAGCAGCTACAGAGGTCACCGTTCACTCACCCGTCGTGCTTAACATGCACTTTCTGACCCGTCGCCAGCTTGTCTGTGCGTGTGTGTGTGTGTGTGTGTGTGTGTGTGTGACTCATTGGGTTTTATTGGGGGCCGTCGTCTCCGCCCGCCTCCGCCCGGCGCTCTCTTGCCGGATTCAGACCGAGCAGCATCCCCTCGCCTCGCGGCGTCGCCGAGGTCACAACATCGCAGTCGAGTCTGAGGCTCGCTTCAATCTCCGGGCGTCAGGCAGCGGTCCCGGTCGGTCTCAGCGGTTCAGACGCTGCCGTGTGAAGTCGCCGCGCGGATGTGCTACATCGCAGCACGCTCGCGCCCTTTACTTAGCGGCAGGTTACGCAATCTCCCGTCCTGCAGTGTGAGGTGATCACTGGCGCCGTCCTCTAGTGGATTAATGAGGGAAATCAATAAAACAGGCTTTGGTTTCAGCGTCCACTTCATTTAGAAGGAAATTTAATGTGTAAAAATAGACTTGTGTCATCAGCTCTAATCAGTGCAAAGAAGTAATAATGAAATAATAATAATAATAATGAACTTTGCCTGTATGGCACCTTTCATACAAGAAATGCAGCTCAAAGTGCTTTACAGCAAGAAAATTACACGCAGTGTTTCGCATAAAAAGAGATCTAAAGGAACATTTAAAAATATAGAACTGAAAATGAGATGCATAAGAAAAGGTAAAATGCACAAAATTAAACACAAATAGACTTAAAATATAGAATAAGCAATGTGCATTTTTTTACGGCGCGGTAGTTCAAGTGAGAGACCTTCGAGAGTAGCTAGTCGAAGGCTAAAGTAAAGAGATGTGTTTTGAGCTTTCTTTTAAAAAATATTGACTGAGCTCGTTTCCCCGTTTCATATATTAAAGTTTACTGACTTGACTTTGCGGGATTTCTTAGTTATAAAATGTCTGTGATTTGGAGTAAGAGCCGGCAACTTTCTCTGTTAGAGCTTTCAACTGTAGATTGTAGCTCAACGTTCAATATGCGTAACAATGTGTTTTTTGTTTTTCTTTTAACTTAGCTCAATTCGTATTTCCGTTTTAGCAACTCGCACTGTTTTATCATTGTTTGTAGACCCGAAGTGGCTGTCCACCAACCTGGGGATCCTCACCTGCATCGAGTGCTCCGGCATCCACAGAGAGATGGGGGTCCACATCTCCCGCATCCAGTCCATGGAGCTGGACAAGCTAGGAACCTCAGAACTCTTGGTGAGTCAGACAGCCGAGTGAATGAGCAGCTTTCCTCGGGGCACGCCCTTCACTATTTTCATCTGCAGTGAAATATCAGAAGTAATGAAAGACTTGCGGAAAAGGACGGGACGGAGCCGAGTTTCACCCCCGAAGCGGCACACGTGGACGTCGCTCCGCTACGTCGACGTTATTCTGCTCCGACGCTGATCGTTTCCCTCTTTCTCACCCAGCTGGCCAAGAATGTCGGGAACAGTAGTTTCAATGAGATCATGGAGGGAAACCTCACTACCCCTACACCAAAGCCAACTCCCTCCAGTGACATGTAAGTACTCTCCGCGCCTCTCGCACCCGAACGGACGACTTCTCTGAAAAACACCCTTTTAAAAATTTGTTTAAAAAAAAAAAAAAAACGCAAAACGTGTTCGCCCGCAGGACGGTGAGGAAGGAGTTCATCAACGCGAAGTATGTGGACCACAAGTACGCGAGGAAGACGTGCACGTCCGCGGCGGCTAAAATGATCGAGCTGTTCGAGGCGGTTCAGTCCAGGGACCTGCTGTCTCTCATTCAGGTCTACGCGGAGGGGGTGGAGCTGATGGAGCTGCTCCCCGAGACGGGACCGGTGAGTGGCACGAGTGCATTCGGGGAGCGTCGGAATCATCTTTGCTTAGTTTAACGGCAGATTATCTGACGTGCCGGGACCAAATGGGTTGTATTACCGTCCCTTAATTAATCGTGTTTCGAGCTGAGCGTCATCTCTGATTTCCTTTTTAAAAGCCAGATGTGCTTGCACCTTGGTGTACGACTATTATAACTACAGATTGGCTAGCTTCTGCAGAATGATAATCTTTCACTTCACTAATCTTTTTTTTTTTTTTTTTTAATCTTTCGCATGTTTGTGCACTGCTGCATGACCCTGTTTGTCTGCTGCGCCCGCCTGTGCAGGAACGTACTATCTCATACTGTCGTAATACGGCGCCCTTGAAAAAAACCGGTTAAATTCTACGCCAGCGACTTAAGACCAGGTTTTTGTTGGTCCAATCACGTTCAGCTTCCTTAAGATAGCAGTGCACCCACAAT
Source organism: Brachyistius frenatus (assembly GCF_029030835.1). Taxonomy (NCBI): domain Eukaryota; kingdom Metazoa; phylum Chordata; class Actinopteri; family Embiotocidae; genus Brachyistius; species Brachyistius frenatus. The sequence goes on along the minus strand of NW_027210620.1, from coordinate 1,547,986 downwards.
GCACCTGACCACACTTCATTTTAAGGATATTTGCATGTAGTTAAACAACGTGTTTACAAATTTTTATCTGTAAAAATGCCCCCAAAAAAGTCATTTTCAGCTCATTAGATGTGAACATTTCCGGGTTTTCCATAATAAGCAAATGAATATTGCTCAGTTTTGGACTGTTGGTCAGATAAAAGAGGCAATTTGAAAAACTAAACTTTAGGTTTGACTGGCTGTTGGGTATTTTTCTAGGTTTGAGAAAACAAGAGCAGATTAGATGAATAGTTGAAGCCCCTGTATGCAAGTACAGTAAATCATGACAGGGAAAAGGAGCGCTGCTAAATATTTTGATATGCAAATTTAAATTCAATGAGTATCAGTGCAAGTTTCAAAGAAAGAAAGAAAGAAATCCAAAACTATCTGCACTTCTTGATATCACTTGGAGGGGGGAGAGCGAGAGAGAGAGAAAAAGAGAGAAGTGTGAAAATATGTCTGGAATCTGTCAGCTTGGCCCGGTAACCTCCACGTATTCACACTAACACATATACAGTACATTTCCATCACACACATAATGATCTCACACCGGACTACGCAGCCCAGGAAACTCCTGCCGGGAGCTCCGCACATGTTGCCGCAGCGGTTCGCCCTCGCGTGAGGTTTTATTCCCAGCAGGACGACCGACGCTGACACATTTCTGCCTCGCCGGTTGAATTATTTGGAAATGGGTGGAACGGTTTGGAAAAATGTGAGTCATGCGAGGATAGCTTCACCAGCAGGTGGTGGCAGCCAGCAACCTCCGCCACATTGCGGGGGCACCATCTGATTTAAGACGGGCGACATCTGCGGCGGCTCAGTTCAACGTGTCTGCTTTTTATCTTCTGTTTTTCTTTGTTTCTTTGTTGCCTTTTTCACGCCGCAGCTGTCGGTCCCCACGAGTGGAAGTGCAATGACGAGCAGTGGATGGTGAAGACGCTGTACCGTAAACAACATGCATGATCAGACTTAATCTGACGTAAATGGGTCACGGTTTTATAACACACAAAAAAAACAAAAACACGGGCGTTCTCTAATGAAAAATTAAGTGAAGAACGCTGCAGTGGAATTAAAGTGGATGGCGTTTGGTGACGGAGCTGCTGCTGCTGCTGCTGCTGCTGCTGCTGTCTGCGCTATGAAGTCTGACTCACCGATATCTGATCTGCTGCTGTCAGTACATCGGAAAGGCTGCGCGGTGACACCCCAACCCCCTCTCCCGCTCCCCCCAAACCAAGACAGAGAGGCATGACAGGAGTGCATGGTTAAATAGAGCCTCTGTTTTACCCTACAGATGCCACAAAAACACAGTAAATGTATTGTACTTTCATATATTTCCACCTTTTATCTCACAGAATAACACCCGGGTCCAGTTTTAATACGTCTAATCAGTTCAAATTAACGCAATAGTCTCCCATAAATATACAAAACCCGCTGTCATGCCTGCAGAAATATTGTTTTTAGGAGCCATTTTGTTTACTGCAGCTTGTTAAAATGCTGAAAGAGACACAGAGACGGGGAGAGAATACAGAATGGATGCTGCCCAAGATTGCCTCACCATGTCTTTGCTGTGTTTGATGGCCCCCTGCAGGAATCCGGGGAGACGGCACTGCACTACTCCGTACGGACTGCTGACCAGACCTCGCTGCACTTGGTGGACTTCCTCGTGCAGAACAGGTACATTTAATTTTTTTGTATTTTTTTTTTTTTTTTGGACTCATTTACATTAAATACAATTATTTTCGTGTTGGATTCGCGTCGGTTCGGTGAATTAAAAAGCCGCCAACATTACTGAAAACACATCGCCGCTTTAGAGGAAAACTCCGTGTTAAACGACACAGTTTTGTGGGATGCTCTGTTAAATTTGATGCGTCTGTGTGCTGCGAGTCTTCCTCGGTCTGCGAGGAAGCGGTGGAAGTGCAGAGGAAAGAGCTTAGCGCCGCACAGCTCAGCTCAGATTCCCACAAGGCAAACAGAAATGGGTCAAGCACTTGTTCTCTGCCTTAATTTATTCCCCTCTTTTCAATTGTTTACCCACCACTGCTCCGACTGCACACGGCCTCCACAAGAAGAACACCCTCTCATTAATTAATCGCTCCTGCGATATCACGCTTAGCTCTCGTTAGTTGGAATACTTTTCCTGGCTTTTTATTTATTTATTTTTTTTTAGGGGAAATGCAGTGGATCTAAGAATAGTTTACCAGCTCTAACTGTGTCAGCTTGTTTTTCTGAGCATCTGTCTGATACACAGTTTGGGATTTTTGTTTTTATGAGTGATTTAAGTGCTCACCTCATCTCAAAGACGTCTAATGTGTCTTCTCTTTCGTGCTAAATCACGAAATCCTGGTTCACAGCATATTAACCTGCAGCTGCAGGACTGTGGGAAAACATCCTCAGGCATGTGACCTGTGCTCTCACTCTGGTTTATGCATTTATTTTTTAACCCCAGCGGTAACCTGGATAAGCAGACGGAGTGGGGGAACACCGCCCTGCATTACTGCTGCATGTACGAGAAGCCCGAGTGCCTCAAGTTACTCCTGAGGGGCAAGCCGGCCACCGACATCAGTGAGTCCCACGCCGAGGTTCATCCTTCGCGTCGTCTGCTCGCGCACACGCATCAGGCTCCTAACTGTTGGTTATCCCTTCCTTCGCCCCTTTAGCCAATCAGAACGGAGAGACGGCGCTGGATGTTGCCAGGCGACTGAGGAACACTCAGTGCGAGGAGGCAGTAAGTAGGGGAGCCGCCGGACATCACAGTCGACGGAATAAAACGTGCACAAAACACACTAATGTGGTCAGATAGATTTTAAGCCAAAGGTGAAGGAGCTCGGAGAGGCTGTATGCGGAGCGGTTATTGTGCGGTCCGGTGAGAACACTAGATGGCAGTCTAAGGTCTGTCTCCAGCCTCGGGCAACAGTGACAGCAGAGTGGAAGTAATGGCGGATGTATGTTTGTTATTAACGCAAATATGAGCAAGCAGACAAAGAAAACACATTAAATACAGTGTAGATTCTCTAATAATAATAAGTACATTTATTTGTACATTAGAATTTTTAACTACTTCTCATTTCCTTTCCTCTATAAACAGAATATTTTCCTCATATTTAGAAAGGGAGAATGACTGATGTGTGTTTAGTGTCAACACCCTGACTCGGTGTCGCTGTAACCTATGACGTCAGTGTATTGTGTGTTTGTTTGGCCTTTATTTATATGAGCAGCCAGTTTCGACATACCTTCATCTCATTGTCGTTGTTTTGAAGCAGTTTTTTTTCCAATGCCAGCCAGTTGTTTTTCTATTCTTTTTTTTCTATTTTTTACAGCTGTATATATAAATGTGTGTTTTATAGACAATTAAAAAAAAATACAATTAAATAAAACAGGTAATTTACTAAAAAAAATAATAATTAATATTAATCATAATAATAAACTTTATTTGTGTAGCACCCTTCATACAAGACATGAAGCTTAAAGTGCTTCACAGCAAGAAAATGACATGCTTCACACGAAAACAGACAAAGGATGTCAAAATGTGTTTTAGATATAAGAAAAATGCATCTATGGCATTAGAACAGATCAAATTAAACACAAGACAACACAGAGTTATAATATAGAATAAAGCAGAACGCATTTAAAAGGCAAAAGAGCTTCAGGTGTAGTTAGTTAAAGGCTAAAGTAAAGAGATGTTTTAGGCTTTCTTTTAAAAGTATTTACTGATTTGTTTGTGTCTGTCAGCTTGTGCAGGCTGCCGAGGGGAAGTTCAACCCTCACATCCACGTGGAGTATGAGTGGAGCCTCAGACTGGAGGAGATGGACGAGAGCGATGACGACCTGGATGACAAGGTTTCAACTTTATTTGAATAGCACCTTTCATACAGGAAATGCAGCTCAAGAGTTTATTTACAGCAAGAAAACTACATGCAGTGCTTCACATAAAAACTGATATTTAGGAACATAAAACCATGTTAAAAAAGTCAATTAAAGACATTCATTTCTCTTTTTTGTGCCATGCTATTTAAATAATAAGAAACCTGCATCTGAGTTAAACCGACGTTCAGTTATGACTCATCAGAGATTTCTCTACAGCTCATGTGGATTCAGTTTATTTTTAGTTTCCCTTTTTATCTTCTCGGGGTGCTTCTTGCTTTATTTTTGCTCTTATCTGAACTCACGTGACGTGTTACAGTAAGATGTTTCCAATCCCACATCATCATCATCATCATCATCAGACGGGCTTCCCCGTAGATCCTCACCGACTGAACTTTCATGCACGACGAGGCAGAAATCAACAGTGGATGCAGATGTCTTCTATTCAGAGTAGCTTCGGTTCACCTCGGTGTAATGCAGCCTGAGTCTCTGTCAGGGTTTCTGCTGTGGAAAAGCCAGAAAGTTTCATCTATCTGGTGTTTTTTAGGTCAAAATATATCAAGACTTTGGGTATTATTTTTTATTTAAAAAAAAAAAATCCTCAGAAGCAGATTCTAACTTCTTAAAATAGTCATTTAAATCTCATTCAAACTTGATTTATTTGCCATCTAGATGTGTAAACGAAAAAGATTTTCTGACCTACAATCTACTACATCAGTGTGACCTGGGTTTATAAGAGCGTTCCTTTCACGTTACCAAGATTAGGGTTCAATTTATTTGATTCAGATCGATTTTCTGTTCATTTGGAGCATAAACAGACGTATTGTGGGCCGCAGTTCTACAGAATCCAAAATGAAACTTCACTTCCAGATCGATGATTTTGCAACAACCAAACTTCACATGTTGAATATGACGGTAGATCTCCATGATGCATAATTTCATTGCGCTACAGTCGCTTCAACAAACCAACCAGGAAACGTGTGCGTGAAGACATAACAGCGTCGAGCGAAAGGAAGCCGACTACAATGAACAATAAAGACTAAACTTTTTTTTTTTAGACGTCGACAGACGTTTAGACATGTCGGTTAAATCTGGGTTCAGTTTGCGTGAATTTTGATTTTTTTTTTTTTTTTTTTCTAAAATTCAACAACATTTTTCCGACTATACTTTAACGTGAAACTGGTGCTGTTGGAAACCACAGTTGGACATTTAGAAATATTGTTTCTTGACTATCACACAGCACGAGTGGATTTTTCCTGAAATGTGTCCGAGGTTTCGAGTTCTCGCACGTCAGGTTACACTGTCTGCAGGTTGAGAGAGTAAGGACTTCATCTTCCCTTGCGTCCCTCCCCCCTCCTCCCCTCTCCCTCTCCCCCTCCAGCCCAGTCCCATCAAGAAGGACCGCTCCCCGAGGCCTCAGAGCTTCTGCCACTCCTCCAGCCTCTCCCCCCACGACAAGCTCTCCCTGCCGGGCTTCATCAGCCAGAGGGACAAGCAGCAGCGTCTCTCCTACAGCGCCTTCCAGATGTACAGCGCCTCCACCGACCTCAGCTCCTCCCCGGTGGCCGACGGGCCGCCGCTGCCGCCCAGGAACCAGGGCAAAGGTCAGACCTGCCTGCTCCGAGTGTCCTCTGCATCCACCTGCAGACGAGTTTCATCCACTTGAATCAGTTTGTAGCTTCTAACCGCCAATTGGTCAATTAACTCAGGAGATCGTATTTTCCGCTAATATCTCTTTTTTGCAAATGTCAAATGGTGTAAAAGGTTGTGTGTATGCTCTACTGTGTGTGTGTGTGTGTGTGTGTGTGTGTGTGTGTGTGTGTGTGTGTGTGTGTGTGTGTGTGTGTGTGTGTGTGTGTGTGTGTGTGTGTGTGTGTGTGTGTGTGGTGACTGCAAAGGAACGGTAGGGTGTGAAATAGACTTTAATCACGGCTTGTTAATGTTTGATTATGTCCAGGACAGGAATGCTTCGTAATCACTCCACTGGATAGTTTCTTCTGTGTGCTGTCAGGCAGCCTCCACACACACACACACACACACACACACACACACACACACACACACACACACACACACACACACACACACATTTACACACCCTGCAGTGGTATGCAATTTGTCAGCATAGAGATCGGGAGGCGGGAAGCAGGTGTCATTAAGTTTGCTTACACAGTAAACTTTTAGGAAAACATGGCTGCAGGAGAGGGCATTCCTCATCAGCCTCGGCCTGGTGTACACACAGAGTACACACAGAGTACACACAGAGTACACACAGAGTACACACAGAGTACACTGCGGGCCTGCTGCCGCTGCAGTATTAGTATTAACAACAACACTCCCCCTCTCTGTTTTAGATATTTGGAAACAGCACGTGGTTGAAAACACTGCATAAGCTGCCAACATCCATCTTAACCACTTGTTTGATCCACTATTGAACATTGAAATCTTATTTTTCTTAAAGCAAGGGTTGTGAAATTTCACCTGTTTCCAGTGCAGGAGAACACGTTTCAGCTGAGTGTTGGCTCGTCCCTCACATGCTGTCTATAACGTCATAATGTGGCAGATATGCGATCAAAGTTAGACGTCCTTTTTCTAACAATGGATCTTTAAAAAAGTAGACAAGGACAGGGCCAAAGTGTACATGCTTATCATAGATATATCATCTCAAGATAGGGTTAGGCAATCGATGCTAACTCAGGGTTCATTTTTATTGCAAGGTAGTTAGCTACGGTGTTATAGTTATAGCTATAAAAGTACTATAAACAAAAATGTAATTAAGAATCTTAAAAAGTTGATTTGAACAGTTTCAAAATAACCCGGTTTGAATGCTTAATTTAGAAAAAAAAAATAAAAATGGGAGAAATTCACACCAGAGACTTGTGCTCTTCGTTCGCTTCATCTCTGTACTGAGAGATGAGTCTAAATTTAGTTCCCGGCTCCATTAAAAGCAACTCGGATTAGTTCTTGGAGTTGGATACGAATATTTATGATCGGTCACAGCCGTCGTTTCAGATCCTTTAAAAAGTTCCAACGGCACTGGAAACAAGTCCATTTTTTTTAAGTTTGATTTATGCAAAAATAAGATGAAATAAGAGGATAAACAACCGACATGCATTTGGAGTAACATGCTGACTCTGCAGATGCTGCACCTCAGCGGCTCTCCCTCTCTCTCTCTCCCTCTTCCTCTCTCCCGGCGGGTGCTGAAGAGCTCGCTCTCCACCCCGGGGGTCCGGCCTCACACCGTTCCTCCTTCCTTTTTTCTGCTTTGCTTTGCCACTGAGAAGATTCCATGGTGTTACTTTCCCGTGTGTGGAAGCAGCAGCTCTTTATAAGACTGACATACTGTTCGATTCTCTCCCGCCTTCCTCATCTCGCTCTGTTTTCTTTCTCTTTTTTTGTTTCTCTTATTCTTTCAGCTCCACACTTGGCATTCCTTGGCTCTCATTCGCACTACGCCACACTGGCTGGCACTCGACCATACATCAGTGAATATCCTGGTTTTACGTTCCCCTCCCGCCCCCCTCCCACATACAGTTGTCCCTCAGTTGTTTCTTCCTTTACGGCTCAGATTTACCGGGTGGTGGCCTTTTATTTAAAGTGAATAACGGGACCATGTAGGCAAGCTCGGTCTCCACTTAATTATTTCTTGCCTACATGATTTCTATTTAATTTATTTTTGTCCCGCCATCACCATCCTTGAGCTGTAAACTCTCAACCACAGCTGATCCCTCTCTGGCTGAGCTCTCTATTAGCTGCTTTTCTCTATAGTCGTGACCAGTGACTGCTTCGGAGGATTCAAAAAACACACCAACAAAATAGTGTCTGGTTTTTAATTATCATTATTATTTTACACTCCCGTCCGCACACTCCTGACAGTTTGACTTGACTTGTCTCCACGCTCTGTCCGCTCCTCCTCTCCTCTTCAATACTTCATCATCTTCTCCTTCTACATTTTCTGGCTGTTTTTTTTTTGTTTTTTTTTTTTTGTTTTCGGGGATCAACAGAAAGTTTTTTATTTTTCATTATTATGGTCACCTCATGTGTCTTGTGTATCGCTCCTCCAGCTCCTCCCCCATCCGGCCCTCCCTCTGCACTCACACCAGGAGGCAGCTCCACCCTGTCCAAGAAGAGACCTCCGCCCCCCCCTCCTGGACACAAACGCACCCTGTCCGACCCACCCAGCCCGCTCTCTCACAGTCCACACAGTAAAGGGGGCTTAACTGGGGGTGAGATGCAAAGCACACGTAAAAACAGTAGGGCTGGTTTCACTCAGGCGGGGCTCCGTATCATGGTTCTCCAAAGATGTGCGACTTTTTACTTTTTAATTAATTTCCTTTTTTTTTTTTTTTTAAATACAATTTTTAGAGATTTTGGCAAAATAATGTTAACTTTAAGTCCGCCTCTAGCTTCTTCCAGAGCTTACAATCTGTTATCCAAAGTTTTGTTGGTCATGTGACCACTGAGCAAACTCCACTTGTTAATTAAACAGTGACAAGTGGTTTGAAGCTCCGAAAAGAGCTTGTAAGTGGTCTTCGAGTTAATATTTCTCGCCAAACGTCTGTCTGACACGTTTACATGTATAAAGATTTGTTAGGAGCTTAAGTTGTGTTTAATTTTACCCGGAGTTTGACAGAGTTTGTTCCTTTTTCTTTTTTTTATGTCTCTTTATGCAGTTTGAAGATTTACCGAGCTGAGCACATTTTATGTTTTGTTTAAGGGTGCTTCTGAAAAATGTTTCTCATTATTGACTAATATATAAAACATAAAAGTTTCCAAATCTTTACAAAAAAAAAATGTAAATCATAGAAAATTAAGTTCGGAACTACGGCAACCCCTGTATTAAAGAAATGCATCGCTATAGAGGAAGTATTTCATTACTTTACAAGACAAAAATGATCCTGCTAACATCCACAAATTAAGCACAAGTCACCAACATACTTTCAAAGTGTATAAAGAGACAAACGTGTTCGTTTCACTCGGGGTTTTGTTAGAAAAACATCAAATTTGTCAACAAATGAAGCTTCGCTCACTCTTTTTAGCTGCACTCACGTCCTTCATGGCTTCGATTGGAATATTTATAGCGTTGCTGCGCTTGTTATCATTTGTCCTCTGTTATGTTTGTGTCACACACGACCACTTAATTACACGATGGGCACTTTATTGCACAACAACCTCATCTTTTCCAAACGGCACGGGCTCATGGAAAGCTCAGCCAGACGACGCCTCCCTCATTGTTTTTTTTTTTTTTTAAACCATCACAAGCATGTTGATTTACTTCCAACATTTATATCAAATTAATCTCTCGGTTGTTGCTCTGAAACGCTGTCAAATAATCTGTTTGTCGCCATCGATTGTTGCTATTGTAGGAAGCGACTCCACCCCTCCTCCGGTCAGTAAGATGTCGCCCATTTCCAACAAGTTTGAAGGCATTCCTCAACAGCAGAGGTACCACAGACAGAAATTCTCCGTGCATGTCGGAGCCTTTTTTTTTTTCTCTCGAAAATGTTTTCCGGGTCAGAAGGGGCGGGTTTCCTCTTTCATTTGGTCTTTTATTCATCCAAAATCTTTTCCCAGCACTACTTCAAGCAACACAAAGTCAACACTCGGTCCAAGGGTTCTTCCCAAACTACCTCAGAAAGGTGCGTTTTAGTTTTTTTTGGCACATTTTAATTTGAATGCAAGCCGTTGAAGTGAAGTTACTGACTGTGTGGTTTTCTCTCCAGTGGCATTGCGTAAGATTGACACCATTCACCATCCGTCTATGGATAAGCCCAGCCTTCCTCCAGAGGTCTTCCAGAAGTCCCCGCCGGCAGCTGAAACCCCTCAGAAGGCCCCTCTGGCGGACCGGCCTCATCTGGGAGACCTGCCCCCCAAACCGCAGGTCTCCGATCTTCCCCCCAAGCCCGGAGAACTTCCCCCGAAGCCGCAGCTCTCCGACCTCCCTCCTAAACCTCAGCTGGGAGACCTGCCGCCCAAACCCCAGCTCAAAGACCTCCCTCCCAAGCCGCACCTCGCCGACATCCCCCCCAAGCCTGGGACGGCGGAGTCCGTTCCCAGGCCGCCTCCGGGGGAGTTGACGCCGAGGCCTCAATCGCAACCGCCGCCTCCACCTCAGACTCAGCCGCAGCCGAGAGACTCGCCGTCACCGAATCAGCAGGCGAACGTCCCGACTCCATCTCAACAACCTGCCGAAGACACCAACGGGACCCCGGCGGGGACCGCAGAGACTCCTGTGCCCCTCCCGAGGAAGATCAACACGGTATGAGCATATTGGCTGAGATTTAATCAAATACACTTTGGCGTTTTATGAGGGCAATTTTATAACATTTCGGTGTAAATTAGATCCCGCAGGTACTGACTTTTAAGGCCCGTGTTTTTGGGAGGACATCACGAACTTTCGGAAGTCCAAACAGTCAAACGGTGTGCTTATCTTCGTGGACTGAGCATTTTGACACTCCCACAGTATTTAGTATTTAGCACCTTCACCTGCTTTATAATCAAAATAAGAAATACAAATCTGAACTTATAACTATACGGGACCTTTAAAGTGTATCATCTCTGAACCTGCTGGTCACAAAGTGAGCCAGATGAAGTTTTATGTGAATCGTCTTTTTTTCCCAGGTCTATTTTTTAGAATCGATTTCTCTGGACACCTTTGACTATTAACCTAAAGGAAAGTTCAGTTAACCCATTAGATGTTTGTGTTGACAGCTGTAACAGGTGTGTTCTCCTGGGTGTGTGTGTGTGTGTGTGTCCAGGGGAAGAACAAAGCCCGTCGGGTGAAGACGATCTACGACTGCCAGGCTGACAATGACGACGAACTGACGTTTGTCGAAGGCGAGGTGATCATAGTTACAGGTGAAGAGGACCAGGAGTGGTGGGTGAGTACAGTTTAAACATCTCTAGCACTCATTGTAAGGTTTTCCTGAACCGCCACAAAAAAACAGAAAAAAAACACCCCAAAAAACACACAAAACTCTTGTTTTTCTCTTGACAAGCTTTGTTCCCTTTTTACTTCCAGATCGGGCACATTGAAGGAGACCCGGAAAGAAAAGGGGTGTTCCCCATGTCTTTTGTGCACATCCTGAGTGACTGACAGCCAGACAGACTTGCACTACGCCTCTCCCTAAACTGGGAGGTCCTGTAAATAGCTATCATTAACGCCCCTTGTCACAAGACAAGTGTCCTAAAGAAAAAAAACAACAACAACAACAAAGAAGAAACCCCAAGAAGGCTCATCCAGCCATGGATGCCTCATCCATGCTGTACAAAGAATGTGTGTAACTCTTCCTCTCTACCAGTATTATCTTAACCCTATAGCACGGCTGTGACTAAAGCCACTCTTAAAAAAAAAACAAAAAAAAAAAAAACCCTAGCACTTACCTTAAAAGTCTATGTTTATGCTGTTCCTGTGTATATATGTATGTAAATATATATATTTGTGTGTGAGTGTATATACATGTTTTATTGTACAAAACATGTACCATTTGCTCTCTGCCTGTCAGACTAAGCCTCAGGGCGGTTAGAGCTTGAATTTTATCTGTATTACTTTTCCCGGCCCTCGAAGTAATTATCAGCTTATATTTCTGGAAGAAGGACAAATATGAAACGGAATGTGAAATAGTTCATGTCATTATTTGTGTCTCGCATCCCCCCCGTTTTCTGCCACCATGATTGACCGAAGAGGCGGGAGTCTCCCACTGACGCCCTCCCCTCCCCTCTCCCATTAAATGTACTCCTCGTTCTTGCTTGCTTTGTGTGTACACGTATTATGGTTGTTTTACAGTATAGAGAGAGAGAGAAAAAAAAAAAAAAAAAACCTGCTGCTACTGTGTGGTGGAATATCAAAGCCTGTGGTTCACTGTAGGTCACTAATTTAACTCCTTGTTACACTGTTCACTGTACGTTTGCTCCGTGTGCGAACTCGCCGCCATCCCCGCAGTCCGTTTGACCTTTTTCCTCCGTGCACGGTGTAACAATGACTGGAAATGAGTGGAGCGCCGCGTTCAAAGACGCTCACCTCAGGGTTTTTGAAGAGCCACTATCGATATCAAGCAGGAACTACACGCAAAAGGTATCCTGTTTTGTTTAGAAGAAGAAGAAGAAGAAAAAAAAAAAGCCACTATTAAAACGACAAGTACGGAGGGGAAGCTCTAAAAGAGGACATCTGAGCAATAACTTGATTTTCCGACGGGCTTCACGACAACCTGTGTTCACAATTCAGTGTCTTGTAAAACCTCATGAGCTTGAAATTTTAAGTTTTTAAGTTTGAGTCATGTACTGTCATTCCATGTTACTGGATTCGGTGCATTTCCAGGTTTGCCTGTGAACCAGAGATGTCTTTTAGACGAAGGGTGGGACTTTGTTTAAAAAAGGAAAAAAAAAAAAAAAAAAAAGAAACGGCCGGAGAGCCGATGTAACTTCACCCAGTCCTCACTGACTTGCAGCTCTTCCCGTGTTAAGGAACAAACCCATCAACCCATTGTATCATTAAAAGTGCTGTACTTAAAAAAAAAAAAAAAATAACCCGAGCCTGCTCTTCTTTTTTTTTTTTTATAAGTAGTAGATAGCCTTCCAGTGGAATCTCAAACACTGCATGAGAGGGAAAGAAAGCAGCTTATTGAAGTCAGATTCAAGATAAAAAAAAAATAAAAAAAAGACTTAAGACATACCAATCTGTTCATTTAAGTACTGTACTGGAGTATGATATTTAGGTACTTTGCATGATTTTAAAATGGATGATACATCTACCACATTTCGGATGACAATATTTTACTCTTAAAGAAATTATCTTGGCCCTAAAAGTAGTACCAAAACAAAACAGCTTAGATTTAAGCCTTTGTGCATTTATTTTGCAGCCACAGTTCTCAGCCACTCTTCACGTAAACACACGATAAACTAAAAAATATGATGCATCATTACGGATTGAACGAATCGAATTATGGATCTGTACACGGTAACATTTGTCATCGTTGAGAGTTGACCTTTCTCACAGCAGCGACAGCACGGATGCATTAATGAGCGCTGCATCCCACTCGGGGGGAGGATGTTGGTCTGCTTTCATGGCTTACAGGGACACTTAATGAAAGAGAACCATCATTAATTCCAACCATGCTTTCCCTGTTGTGACAAGTCTGCCATGAAAAAAAAAAAAAAAAAAAAATAGGTCTAAACTTCAATTATCAGCTCAGTTTGGAAACTAAACCCAATAACCTGAAGGAAATCCTGATTTTATAACATTAGTGACAAACTATTTTAAAAAAAGCTGTGTTCAAAACTGAAGGTTTACTGCAGTTTCAAATTCTTTAACATTTCGGAGACGTTCAAAAAGCATTTCCACCTTAATACAACGTTAAAGACAATTTTCCAGATAAAGTTTTTTTTTTTCCTCCAAACTGTTTTATTTCATTTCAACCAAAATAAACCATCCAACTTTTCAGTCTCTTTTGGACTTCTTATCAACGCAGGGACACCGTATACTTTAAAGACAACATAAATACGTTGTGTCGCAACACACACGCACACACACACACACACAAAAAAAAAAGCATCTTACCAAATAAAACTGTTTCATAAAACACGTGAAGCAGTATTACCAGAATACCGGTAAATAAAAAAGAAACTTATATACAGACTTGGGCTTTGGGTTGTGGTTTGGACCCTTGGTCCTTCTCCACCGACTTGATGACGCCGACAGCGACCGTCTGCTTCAGGTCTCTGGCTGCAAAGCGACCTGCGGGACACGAGAGGTCGTTTCGTCAGACAAAAAGACGTACAAAGTCGGCGCGGGGGAAACTTGGGAGTTGAAAACGGGAGGCCGTACCTAAAGGAGGGTACGTGAAGAAGCTCTCCACGCACATGGGCTTGATGGGAACCAGCTTGACCGTGGCGGCGTCGCCGGACATCAGCGTCTGAGGGTGATCCTCCAGCTTCTTGCCCGTGCGCCGGTCGAGCTTCTCCCTCAGCTCGACGAAGCGGCAGGTGACGTGGGCGGTGTGGCAGTCCAGGACGGGAGAGTAGCCGGTTTTCACCCTGCCCGGATGGTTCAGGATGATCACCTGGAGGACAGAAACATCCATTTATTTATTTCAAAAGGGACAAGCCGAGTTTTTTTTTTTTTTTTTTTCCTTTCTCCCTTTTAAAAGTTTCAACATTACGACTGCGCTGAACCCAACCTGAGCCTCAAAGCTGTGGACGTCCGACGGAGGGTCCTGCTGGGCGTTCCCGGCCACATCTCCACGTCGCAGGTTCTTCACGGACACGTTCTTGATGTTGAAGCCAACATTGTGGCCCGGCAGAGCCGTCTGCAGCCCCTGGTGGTGCATCTCGATGGACTTGACCTCTGCCGTGATCTTGGCGGGGGAGAACATCAGGGTCATGCCCAGTTTGAGGACACCGGTTTCAATCTTGCCCACTGGGACGGTCCCAACACCTGGGGAAAAAACAAAAAACAAAAACAAAAAGGAGTGGGGGGGTGAGATTCTCTGGCAGACACATGGCTGCACACCTGGACTTCATGTAACTGATTTGAGGCCTGAAAAAAAAAAAAAAATCAAGGATGCGGCAGCTCCAGTCAAGACAAAACGCTGATTCAAATTACAGGACCGCAGTTCACCTCCAATTTTGTACACGTCCTGCAGAGGTAACCGCAGTGGCTTGTTGATCGTGCGCACAGGTGGATGAATCGAGTCCAGGACCTCAAGCAGAGTTTTCCCACTTGCGATCCCTTCCTTTCGTCTCACTTTCCAGCCTTGGAACCACGGCATCTGCGCACGCACACGTCACTTTTTTTTTTTTTTAAACAAACTTACTGCACATCAACTTCAGGGTTGTTGTTGTTGTTGTTGTTTTTAATCCGGAGACACCTTTTACCTTCTGAGTGGCCGCGATCATGTTCTCCCCGGTCCAGCCGGAGATGGGAACGAAAGGCACCGCCGCGGGCTCGTAGCCGATCTTCTTGAGGAAGCCGCTCACGCCTCGCACCACCTCCTCGAAGCGCTTTCTGGCTGTAAGGCGGCTCGGTCACGTCCAGCTTGTTGACGCAGACGATGATCTGCTTGACGCCCAGGGTGTAGGCCAGCAGCGCGTGCTCTCTGGTCTGTCCGCTCCGGGACACACCGGCCTCGTACTCGCCTTTAGCTGCGGAGACCACCAAGAGGGCGACATCGGCCTGAAATGACATTCATGACATTTTATTTTATTTTTTCCCCTTCTTCTTCTTCCATAGGATAAAAAAAAAAACACGACGTGCACACAAGAAAATAAGTGGTGCTTGTTCTTTTTAATAAAATTATTTATTTATTTTTAACCTGTGACGTCCCGGTTATCATGTTTTTGATGAAGTCCCGGTGGCCCGGAGCATCGATGATAGTCATGGTGTATTTTTGAGTGCTGAATTTCAGCAGCGAGATATCGATGGTAATCCCTCGCTGGCGCTCAGCTTTCAGCTTGTCCAACACCCAGGCGAATTTGAAGGAGCTCTTCCCCATCTGCATAAAAACAAACAAACAAACAAACAAACAAACGACAAGTTCAACGACAGTTTTAACATTAAAAGAGCCGTTTCGTTCCCGTTTCGTTCCCGTTTCGTTCCCTCACCTGAGCCGCAGCTTTCTCAAACTTCTCCACTTTTCTTTGATCGACGCCTCCACATTTGTAGACCAGGTGTCCGGTGGTGGTGGACTTGCCGCTGTCGACGTGGCCGATGATCACCACGTTAACGTGAGCCTTCTCTTTCGCCATGACCGGAGGTTTGGAGGTTTGGTGCCCCGGTGATGATTTTTTTTTAAAGTTCAGGTAAACCGGAGACCTCAGACGCGAAAGGGATCACCGACGTGACTCTTTTTCAAATTCTTCTATCAAACAGGTCTCTGACCGGTCCATGTTCGCGAGGCCTTTATGGGTCTCGCATAACTGGAGACAGGTGTGCTGCTTAATTAACCTTAATTGGTGTCAATTTGTGAAAAGAGCAAAACAAAATATATATATATTTTTTAAATGCTTGAAGAATTCTTTAGAAATATTTCTTGTGGATAACAAGTGAGAAGTGCTGAGATGAACAAATGTTTGATGAGCGTGCAGCGACCCGCCGCTCGGACTCGAGCCGCCTGTTCAGGACTTCAACCGCGGAGCTCCTCCTGAGCTCAGATTACAAACAGGTGTGTGGTGTCATCTGGAGCCGGGAAGCCTTTGAAGCGGCATTAATTCAGCGGCCTCTCCCTGTTTATCACGCCAGCAACGATCGGCCACGAAAGCATTTGAAGAGAAACCAAAACAGAAATAAGAGTTGTGCTGCTGATTGAGGAGGGTTTTTTTTGTGTGTGTGTGTGTGTTTTTACGCGAGCTGTTGAGGCTCAAATATGAGGGTAAAGATATTAGATATTAATATTATTAGATAATAGAAGAAGATGCCGTCACTAATGGTGCAAAACAGGAAAAAAAAAACAATACTTCAAATGGAAAGTCTGCTGCCTTGAAAGTGTAGTTGCTGTTGTCACAGTTGGACAGGTGATGGTTCGACTACGTGGAGTGGAAAGAGCTTGAAGGGGGTTTTGTTCACTACGAAATTGGGGTTTCTAAATTTGTTCTTTTATTTTTATGGGTAGAGGCAGATGGACTGATCCCCGTAGGATCTACAGTACAGATGCAAAGTGTTTTTTTTGTTGTTGTTTGTTTTAAATGTCAATAGGGTTGAGGCCATAACTAAATCAATTAAAAAAAAAATCAATCCTTTACCTCCTGTGCTCTTAGTATGACAATATTTGAATTGCTGCTGCCGTTACATACATGCATGAACATCTCTTGACTTCAAAATATATAGTCTATGCATATATGATTCACATTATGGACACCGCTCAAAACATGCATTGTGATTTGCATGAGTAAATAGAAGTGTCTAATATTTAGATAGTTGTTCGAAATATCTTAAAAAATAGCCCATAAACCATCTTGCATTACATTACCTGTCATTTTCGATATTGGGTGGTCCTGGTATTACTTTGGATAAGATCAAAACCAAACTTTGTGGTATTGCCCAACCCCTATTTATGAATTATATCTGTCAAAAATAATTAATAGCACGAATTTCTTGTCATATTCAGTCAATCTGCATTTTTTTTTTTTTTAAATTCCAGATTAGGTGAAAGTAAATTGAGCATAAACAGGCAATCATGAATTAGGAGTTCATATAACCGAAACAGCGCCTCCTGGAGGCTCTGAATTAGCTCCTTGCCCAACGACACTCCGGTAGAGTAATAAAACCTTTTGACGTGGTTCAAAGACGTTATTCCTGAGCTTCTTCTGACGTTTTAAAAAAAAATAAAAAATAATAATAATCCTAATTTAAACGGCGGTAAAACATTATTTCCACGCTCGTTCAGTAGTAATCTGGCGAAAGTGATAGTTGAAAAAACTCAGCGGCTGTCAGCCGAACGGGCGGGGCTTAACCTCCAGCGAGGGAACTGCCCCCGTCCGCGCTTCAAGGGGGATGAAACCAAACTCCCCTCTCGTTTGACGGCCAGTGTGACGCCGGGCGACCAACCCGGAAACAGCGGCGGCAAATCGGTTTTCTTCTTCTTTCAGCCCGCACCGCTGTTTCAAGCGTGGTATCCAGACATCGACTCCCGTGTTTTGCCTGCGCGCATCAAAGGTAAAAAAAACAACAAAACAACAACAACAAAAAGCACTAATTACTACTTTATCTCCACTCTTTTTGTTATCTTCTCTGTTACCCACCGGTTGCCATTCACCGGAGCTTGTTTTTGAGTGTTAAAATGTTGTTCCTAGAAAAAAAAAAAAAAAAAAAATCTCAAACGCGTTCAGGTGGAGTCAAACCTCACGTATTGTTAAGTTATTATCAAATTTAAAAAATAAATAAATAAATAAATAGTGGGAAATATCCGGAGTAACGTGCGACATCATCGACGGACCGTTAACTTCCCCTTTTTTTTTTTTTTTTTTTTTTTTTTTTTTAAAGAGCTGGTTTCTTCAGAGGAAACGTTTAGGCGACACCGCGAGCTGGATTTGTCTCTTTTAATTGTCCGGAGGCAGTGAATGTTACACGCGTGGCCCCGCGAACGCATCACCGACCGCCGGCTATCAGCTGTGTTTGTCCGTACAGCGAGATTATGGGCACGGTTTTAAACTAACCGTATGGCTTGGATTAAGACTGCTCGGTCACATGCAGTATCATCAAAGCTGCATGAAAGGAAATGCACATACTGACAGCTGGGGCAGGTTTTTATATATATATATATTTTATTATGATCAGTGCATGTTTGCAAAATATTTGGGCAATTTTTAAAAGTGTGAATCCTGCAGTGCAGGTTCAGAATAAGTATTAAAAATCATTTGCTTTGGTAAAAGTAGCATAAAAAAAAATGGTCTTTTAAGACTTCCCCACACCTCAGTTACCAGAGCGGTTTCAGGAGAGGAAATACAGGTAGAAAAACATAAATACACTTTTTACTTAACACATATCAGTGGTGGAAGGTAATTAATACAGTTAAGAACAAATATGAGGTATTTTTACTTGAGTATTTCCAGTTTATGCAACTTTATACCTGCACTCCCAATAAATCAGAGGTAAATATTGTACTTTTTACTTCACTACATTTGACTGACAGCTGTAGTTACTTTTAAGATTGCAGTTTTTTCATTATGTGTTGAGAAAAATAGGATATGTATTAAAGTATGATATATATATATATCATTGCATAAATATTCTACAAGGAAAAGTCCAAAATTCAGTAAAAGTGCAAAAGTTATTTTTATTACTGAAGCAATAAGATGCAACCATCGATTTAATGTTGCAGTTGAATATGATGTGTAGTTTAACTTACTGCATGCTTTATATGCTTATTATAGTGTCGTTGTTTTGTTTTTTAAATGACTGGTAGCTTCAGTTATCAAATGTTGTGGCACAAAAAGAAGCGTAAAAGTTACTGGCTTACAATCCACCACTTTGTTCCTGCGATCTACTGAGACGACACCATTTGATTTAAAACTGGCTTACTGTCTTTGCATCACTTGTCTGCACGACCGTAGAACCGTAGCACGGAAGTGCGTGTCGTTTCCTTTCCGCCCAGTCTCGACATAGGTGCCCGAAAGTGGAAGTGAAAACGTCCAGAGCGACGGATTTATTGATGGCGTGCCAGGAAAGTGTCTCAATGGTCTCACGTTCTCTACTGGTGCATATCTATCTGTCTCAATGGTCTCTATCTATCTATTCTCTACTGGTGCATATCTATCTATCTATTATCTATCTATCTATCTATCTATCTATCTATCTATCTATCTATCTATCTATCTATCTATCTATCTATCTATTATCTATCTATCTATCTATCTATCTATCTATTATCTATCTATCTATCTATCTATCTATCTATCTATCTATCTATCTATCTATCTATCTTGAATTGATGTCATTGCATGTCAGGTTGACTCATGCTTTTAGTTTGTGGTTATTTACGGTGACTTTTAGTTTCAAAAGCAGAACTACCACCTCAGGCGTGGCTCTAAGAAAGCGTGTGTGTGGCGAAGTGGGTGATGAGGCTCCTCTGTGCCATCTTTTTTGCGTCAGTCAATCTGGTGTAAAAATCAGTCCACATCTCAGATCTTTGTGGCAAACCAGATACGGTTGTGAGAAAAGAAAAAAAACCAAAACAATTCCTCCAGGTTATTTGAGTTGTTTTTTTTTACTCACTTGCGATTTGCTCCTCTTCAGTCTCGACCTCTGAAGACGAGCTGAAAGACTTGACGGTACCTGACCGGCGCGATAAGATGTTTAAACTTGTCCCGATCCCTGTGTGAACGGATCGAATAACAAATGAAGAAATCTCTCCTTTTTTGGAGTGTAAAAGTCACGGCAGAATTAACGTGGATTGCGTGAGGAATTTTACTGAGGTGAAAAAAAAACAACCATTCGCGACAAAGAACATGAAACCTGGTGTGAAACTTTTTTTTTTTATGGGTTCAGGAAGTTAAATGGTGAGCGTTTTTCTCAGTCTTGGTTTGTGAAAGAACCGTGAAATGAGAATATGGCTCGACAAATTGCAGTTTAATTCGGGTCTGGGCTTGCATGTGTGCTCCGGCTTGACCTTTCTTACAAATTTAAAGCTACTGTTCGTCACCAATATCATTGTAAATAAATGTTATGAGCCCTTCAGATTAGGAAACTATACATATATATTTTTCAGTTTAAAACATTTTTATTGAGGTGTAATGTGGTAACCGATGCATTCTCTTTTGATTGTCTGGCTTTTTATGTATTACTCAATCCAATTCTGCTTTGTGTGTGTGTGTGTGTGTGTGTGTGTGTGTGTGTGTGTGTGTGTGTGTGTGTGTGTGTGTGTGTGTGTGTGTGTGTGTGTGTGTGTGTTGCAGACAATGTGATCAAAAAGAGTCATAACATAAAAAAAAAAAAAATAAACAAGATGCACCTCTCTGATCTGATCCACTGAAACCGTGAGCTCCAGAGCGAGCCCATGAGAGGATGATTCTCCACATGCTTTCTCCCGCAAAAAAAAAAGAAAGAAAGAAAAGTGCTTTCTAGTCCGGGCAGTCGTGGCTACCTATAGCTGGTGCGATAGCACGAGCGTGGAGAGAGCGCGGTGGTGGTTAATGTGAATTATTGACGATGTTTCCAGGCGTCTCCCGCGGGGCCTCGAGAGGCAGAAGCTGCTCAGGTGTATTCTCGTCACAGATCTGCAAACAGGCCACGTCAGAACGAGGAAACATTTTATTTATGATTTGAAGAAGGGGGTAGAGAGAGAGAGAGAGAGAGAGGAAGCACTTAAGTTTAAGTTTTAGGGAATGCATTGTTGACATGACGGGAATGTCATGCCCCCCGCCCCCCCCCCGTCTCCCAACACATGCAGCCTGCTCCCTTGAACACACCCCGTGTCACTGACCCGTCGGCTTCAGGTTGGGTTACTGCAGTTATTGCCGGTATGAGGTTCCCTCTACTCTCCAGCTGACACTCGGACGACGTGATATAAAGCGTTCCCGGCAGCGCGCCGAACGTCCGGTCGAGCCGAGTCATTGTTGTAACGTGTTCGGCTCGTGTGGCGTTGTAACGCAGCGTGTGACAAATACTTGAATATGTTTCATGACACCAGCTGTGCGAGTCAAGTCAAATTTGATATTGTAATTCAAGATGCCATTTTCAGATTAGTATCGCTAAGCTCGGTATGGGTGTGCCGTATTACGTCCGCGCAGTTCCTCATTCGGTAATGATGGCAGTATTCCGACTTGCTGATGTGATATTACGTCATCTTATTACGCAGCGTAATGGTGCAACGTAACGTGACGACACGCAGCGAGCGAGGAGTCGGGCTCCTCTCCATCCGCCGGTAACGACTCAGCCCGACTCGCGTCCGTCCGAGGTCATCCGTTCTAATAGAACTGGGCCGATACTAAAAGGGGACGCAAAAACACCGCAGACCTCCGATCGGTCGGAGAGAATCGGCACGATCTTTAATCGCTTCTTGCCGCGACAAACGGCCACAAAAAAAAAAAAAAAAAAAAGGTACAGCGCAGACTCGAGTACAGCGTCCCCTCCGTATCCTGCGTCCGTTCCTGTAACGTTTGGGACGACGTCGTGATGGTGTCACGCAGCATCCCGAACAGGAAGTGTTAGTTAGTTAGTAGCTGCAGTGGAAAATGACATCCAGAGAAGTTGCTGCCTCCAAAAGCGAGTACTCGAGTAAAGTACAACCGGTTCCCAGCAGCGGAAAAGAGCCTTTTGCTTCCCCCCCCCCCCCCAAAAAAAAAGGGGCGGTGGCCAAAAGCTTTTATGTTTAAGATGACTTAACCAATCTAGAACACTTTTTGTAGTTGCGATTATATATTTTTAAAGTAAATAATAAAATTTTTAATAACATGAGCAACCGTGTGACATCATGCAAGCGCTTTGAAATATAACTACATGTTTAAAACCACAAATGTTCACAGGTCACACACACACACACACACACACACACACACACACACACACACACACACACACACACACACACACACACACACACACACACACACACACACTCCCCCCCCCCGCCTGTATTTCATATACTGAAGTGAGCATGCATAGCTGTGGCGTCTTATGCAGAAAGGAGCTGTATTGATCCCTTTCCCTGGCGTAATGCTGTTTGTGCAGTTATTTGGATTAACTTCCTCTAACTGATCTGGCCTGTTCAGCATGCCGCTCTAACGCCATTATCATGACCCGGCTTAATCCAGGAGCTCTGCCCACTTCGGCATCACTCACTTTCAGGAATGTTTTTTTTTTTTTTAATTATTTTTTTTAGCCATACTGTGTTATTAAAAAGGTACTTGACTCATAATTGCAGTATTATTATTCTTTTTTTTTTATTCATTCACTATCTAGTTAAGTGCGTTGCTTTGTTTACAGTTATGGAAAGTTCACTCTTCGACAATTGGCACAGAAATGAGTTCATGGACTGCTCTGTGCTACGAGAAATCTCGTTTTGCCTCTTGAGTGCACACAATTCTCCTTTCCATCACTTTTGCATGTCTGCTCTTGTCCAGAAGCAGATCAGAGTTTGACTTGCTTGAGTCACTCGGCAGGAAAAGCTGACTTGTTCTGCACCCGGCTGAATTATTAGCGAGCCGACGTTTAGATTTATGGCATGGATGTGTCATAAATGAATCAGATGATTCTCCGTGTTCTCTAAAAAGGCATCATCGGCTTTGACTGATTTCACTCTCTTTGATTACATCCGTTTGACACTTGAACATTCCCCTCATCTTATCTTCATCTCTTTCGGTTTGTGTGGCCTTTCGCAGCCTCTTTGTTTTGTTTTTCTCTGCAAGACACTTCTGCTTAAATATAGCATCACACGCGTTGCAAACAATGCTTTGATTTCATTTGCTCCCGTGAGGCAAGCGTCACCATAGTCGCTGCCGTTTGGCCCACAGACAGATTTGTTTGTGTGCTAAAAAAAACAAACACATGACGACTGTTTTTTTTTTTTTTTCTCCCTATGAAACGAGCAGAGCGAGTTAGAGAGAGAGAGAGAGAGAGATGGCGGTGGGGGTTTAGCTTTGGTGCTTTGTGCTCGACTGCTATACTTTTGATGTGTGCGTGCGCCGGTTTCTGATTTGCAGCGCTGGCCGCGCGGGTCGACTCGAGCATCCCTCTCAACCGTCTCACTTCCGTGCTGTGATGTTGGCTTATCCGAAGCCCTGAGCGAGAACATAACGAGAAGAGAGAGCAGCCTTGTATCTTCTTCCTCCTGCAGGCAGACGGCCCGAAGGCCTCCGACAGGATGCTTTCATTTAATGATGTGCGGCAGCAGCAGCAGCAGCAGCAGCATCTTCGGAGTAAAGAGCAAAGTGGGTTTTGCATTGAATCTCCCAACATACGAGCTATAAATAACGTGGCCTACTCGAAAGAAGGGGGAAAAAAAAAAAAAAAATGGAAAAAGCTGTGACCCTGCGTGCTCCTGCCTCCACACCTTTCACACATGCACAGGAAAAAAACAAAACAAAACAAAAAACAACCTTCGGGGCAAAGAAAAATCTACAGAAGACTCTCGAGCGTTGAGGATTTTCTCCTTTCACGGACCCTCAAAGCAGATTCGGCGATCGTTCCGCCTCGTTACGAGAAATCACGAACCTGTGAAATCATCAAAAGCGCGCAGTGACGATTTCATTACAGCTCGTTAAAACCGTGAGATCCTCGCGTGGCCGCCTGCATGTCGGCGAACACGTAGAGCCGGCGCGTTGCCACAGATGGCAAATCAGCATGCTAGAAAATTCAGTGGGTTGTTTTTTTTTTTTTTGCATGAAACTGTTGCTGCGCACCCATCCTCCATCCTCCGTCCTCCGTCCTCCATCCTCCGCCCTCCACCCTCCCCTCGCCCAAAACCGTCATATAAACCTGTTTTGTCCCACTCTCAACATTTATTTAAACCCATCCTAGGCACATTTTACATACATTATACAATACATTACAAGTTGTCATGGCAACCCAAGTTTTAATGAAAGTTTCACTCGGTGGTGTTGAGACCACAAGGACTGATTTTCTTTTTTTTTTAAAACGCCAGTGTTATTTACCTCATTTTGGTCGTCATCTTCTCGCACGCACACACACAAGTCTGAAGGAATCCTCTCTGTCTGTGTATAAAATGACTTTTATTTTCACAATTACATACTAAATGCTGTATAAGTGTAAAACTCTCCGCTATACAGCCTTGAATTGTACAGTTATGCACCCAAATTAACTAAAAACAAATGAAAATTTGTATTACTGCAACTGTATGTCTAAATACTGATGTAATTTTAGAGCTAAAGTGTGCGTTTTTTTTTAAATATATATATATATATATATTTAAATGGACATTTTCCTCTGGTGTGAGTGAAAGTCATTCTTTGGACACCATGACCTGCATGACAAGGTCCATTGGTTTTGGGTATTTCTGATTGCATCGCGCAGGTTCGTTCCCAGGCACTCGAGGGTCCTTTCAAATCTGTGGCCTTAAAGGTTATGAATGAAAATGAGTCTCCGACCTTTTGAAGCAGCGGTCAAAGAAATAATCCGGAGGCGACGAGGTCCGTCTTACAATTCAAATTTGAAGCCGGTGCGAGCGAGAAGACCTGAAACGGGTTTTAAACAAATGAAAATGTGCACGTGTTCATTTCCACGGCAACCTGGTAACTTTATATCTGCTGAATAATCTCGATTGTGCGATGTGGATGTAAACATACCATTGACGGAAGAAGGAAAAGAAGATCTGCCTTCATCCATGTGCGTGACAGCTGGACGCGCCCTCATATGGAGATGCTATCGATTACCTCGTGACCTGCTCTGCACTCAGATGCAGCACATGTTGGGTTGTTTTGTTGCACACGCGGTCGGCAGCAGGGCCACACATGCTGGCCCGCCTTCACCGAGCCCTTTGTCAGTGTCGGCTTACTGCTCCGACAAACCGAGGATGCGAGTTTACTACTCCGATCGTCGCCGCTCGTGATGTGTTTTTTTTTTTTTAACATTAAAATCGTCTCAAACATTCCCGATACAAAAAAACCCGTTGAAATCCAGTTTGGATATGTAGGCGACGAGGAAGCGACGAATCAAATTTAAGGAAATAAGACGCACGGCAGGAAGTGAGCATTCAGTTTAGAGAATGAAACCATTATTTTATTGCCTCTCTTGACTGTTTAACATAAGCATGCTGTGTGTTTCTTAAACCGTAACATCCTTCCATTACTCATCTCCTCCTCTGACTCAAACGACTCCTTTCAAACCTTTTGTTAGGTTAAAGAACTTCTCACGTGACGAGCCGACACGGCCGAGGTTGAACACCAAAGCCTCCCACCCCGCCCCGCCCCCCACCCCCACCCCACCCCACCTCCCCCACCCCCACACGTGTGACACCGGGGGAGCTGTGCTGTAGGTTTTTTTTTACTCTGATTGCCTGGATGTAATTGTTGCTTGGAGGAATGAGCAAGGCTGAATCACCACACACACACACACACACACACACACACACACACACACACACACACACACACACACACACACACACACACACACACACACACACACACACACACACACACACACACACACACACACACACACACACACACACACACACACACACACACACACACACACACACACACACGCTTCTGAATGATCTCATCATGTGGCTCTTCTTCTTCTTCTTCTTTTCTTTTTTTCTCCCTGCAGCAGCACTGAGCTGAATGACAGCGGGCCTACATACACAGCGCGAGGCCATAAACCTCAAAAGCACGAGGACGGTTGGGAGCGGTGGTGTTGTTAAGCACGTAATCGATTTTATAGCAGACTGCAAAATATATATATATATATATATATATTTTTTTTTTTCCAAGACAAAACGGAGATGGAGAGCTCTGATTTATTATATTAGCTGTGGAAGAGATTAAAGCAGCGTTGAAAAAGCATTCACTCTGCTGCAGGAATAGAAATGTAGGTCAGACTGAAATATCTCAACTATTTAATGGATTGTTGTGAAATTTTATACAACTCTTATGTTCCTCTTCCATTTTCGTTTGTAACATCGCCGACACTGACGCGTTGATGAAGTTTGGGCGCTCGGGATTAGTCGTACCGACTCCGGTTGGATTCCTTAACTTGCCCGACCGAACTAACGAGACTCCCATCAGCCTCTGCTCTGCTTCCTGTCTAGCGCTAATTTGCAAATGTTAAGCATGATGACGTGAATGTGGCCAAACATTATACTTGCTAATTTCAGCTCTGTTAGCATTTTCTTTGTGTGTGTGTGGGTGAACATGTAGCTCAAAAGCTCTACTCACAGAAATGCTAACTCGACTCTTGTTTAGGTCAACACTCCTGCTGAGCCTCAATTCATGCACTTCTTTTAGTACACTTCCATGTTAGTGTACACACGCGTGTTAACGGGTCACTGCTGTTCTGCACCTACCGGAAATGACTAACATTTGAATGCCACACCCATAAACATATCTGCTGGCTTTGTTTGGTTATTTGACCTAAATATGAATGTTGGTTTTGTGTCCTATTTGAAGCACACAAATGAAATTTTAAAAAAAAATGCTCATAGCTTCAATCCAACAGCAGTACAGTGGTAGTTTTGTGTGGGACATACACAAGTAAGTACCAAGTACCAAAAATTGTCAAGTACTTAAAGGTGCCATTGAATGCTTCCTCAATTTTGCTGACTTCATTTGTTTTGTATTTATGCAAAGTTTATAAGACTGATGTTCT
This sequence comes from Brachyistius frenatus, assembly GCF_029030835.1. Classification (NCBI taxonomy): domain Eukaryota; kingdom Metazoa; phylum Chordata; class Actinopteri; family Embiotocidae; genus Brachyistius; species Brachyistius frenatus. The sequence goes on along the minus strand of NW_027210620.1, from coordinate 1,521,348 downwards.
TAAGAGAAGAACATTTAGGAGGTTTGGTGGCTTTTCTTCCTGAAAGTAAGAGAAGGATTAATGTCAGACTTGATTATCTTATGGGACCGGGACTGGAAAAATGACGAGTGCCAAGAACTAAAAAAAAACTGACCGAATCTTTCTCAACTTAAACTTTTTTTTTTTTTAGTTCGAAGTACGTGATGTTATAAAAGCAAAACACGAATTGCTCCTGTGATTTAATACAAGTCTGTTGAAGCGTGAGAAGGATTTTTAAATGTTAATATTCTGCTCCAAATACCGCAGGCTTAACCGCAACCTCTGAAACCCTGTGTGCTTAATCAAGCACCGATTTGGCCGTATGTCGTGGCCCCCAGCTGTAGATGTGCTGCATAATTGACTCCCATGATGCCCTGCCACAGATGTCACCTGTGACACGTCCCCTGTGACACGGCGCCTCTATTGGATTCGGAGCGAGTCGCGGTCAGAGAACGGAGGGGCCGTCCCTCTTCCTTTTTTTTTTTCAGGTTCACAAAGATGTTTTTTTTGTATTTATTATTATTTCAGCATTCAGTTGTCGTTTTTAAAAAAAAAAAATGTTATGCCCTTTTCACAGTGTCTTAGTCCATCATGTTCCCTTCCGCCGCAGCTCTCACCGTTCTAGGTTTGTTTTTTGTTTTTTTTTTCCCCCCCAAGTTTCAGGGTTTGAAGTCTGATCACATTCACGCATGACCAACACCGCCGCTGTGGCCGTGCATTTGTATGCAGTCCGGCGAGGGCAGAGATGCCTTGGTCCTAATGGTCTCAGTCTACTGAGCTCGTCCTCTCTGTCAGGGCAGCACAACTTGCGAAACGAGCCGGTGGTTGCGGACAGTGTTGAATCCTAAAACGGCACTCCTGCCTTCCCTCAGACAGAAACGCAATACTTTAATCATATTTTGATCTGCCCATTTAGTTCGAATTAAGTTTTTTGTTTTTGTTTTTGTCACATAAACATGAGCTGGATTGAGTCAATTGTGTCGTAGCTGCGTAACGGGAGGAAGTGGGGAGCCTTGTAGAAAACCTGAGCTGAATCAGAGGAAGTGTTACACAATAGGAAGTGGTCTGCTTTTTTCTTTTTTGTTTGAGTCTGCTTGTTCCATGTTTTTTTTTTTTTTTTTTTTTTAATAGACTCTACAGTCAGCCTGTATTTCACACGAGGTAGATACAGTAGGCCAGAAGAACACTGAACATGTTATCTGAAGTCTCTGGTAACAATATATTTCCCTTTTGTGAGATTTATTTTGTGTTTTACAAGCGAGTTTAAAAAGGGAACCAAAATGACATGCGATCTTTTTTTTTTTTTTTTTTTTTTTTTGGTGTAACGAGTATGTGTGAATTGTGCACCAGTAGTATTTGTCAAATGCAAGTTAAATGTCATTTTCTCCAGCGAGAATGCAGAAAAGTATTCCTTCAGGTATTTCATTTAGAGAACTTGTGTGTTCAAGAGATTTAGTTGACTTAAAGAGTAATTTGTTTTCTTTAATTTTTTTTCTTTTTCCCAGAGTTTTGATGATTTCTTATCGTTGCCGTGTGTTTCAGAGGCTGACCTCAGCTGGAGGACTGTGACCCCGGGGCCACCTGCCAGGCCGGGCCTCCCTGCTCCTGACCGCCAGTCACACGGCTCCACTGCCGGTAAGTCCTCATACCAAGTCTTTACCTGTAGGCCCGCCACGGTTGTTACATAATCACCTGACGGGGATTATTTGAGTGGACCGCAATCATTTTTAGTATTCACTGGAATCCTCTCCACTTCGTCTGCATCTGTGATCACATCCAGGCTATTTTTTTCAATGAACACATACTGTGGGTATCTTATTATTGTTTAAAGGACATAGTTCGGGTAAAAAAGGTCCCCCCTCCTTTTAAGGCCACAAGTGTCTGCATATTCATCAATGCAAAGTTTGACCTTTAGGTTATTTTCATGCAACAGGTTTTTCTCCTCCATCCCAGATAACGATCTACATGTCTGCTGTTAGTTGTTTACGTGCTTATTTATGTCGAAAGACATTACTCATTCCTGATTTGAATCGACCACTATGTCTGAATAGAAGATTGTTTAAAATGCAAATTACTGTAGGTAGGGTAGGTATATACTTTATTAAAATTACTGTACATCCGTCAGGTTGGCGCGCCTGCAATTTTATTTAATTGTTTTCAAACCAGTATAGGTCATCGTATTTGCTGAAGGACTCCGAATGAATGCAGGCGATTCTCTAAATGGCAGTTCAGTCAGTCAATTTGTTTTCTTTCCACTGGTCGTCTTTTCCATGCTTATGTGTGCTCGGTATAGGTGGGAGGGAAAAAAAATAAAATTGGATGACTTCTGTCGCGACTGCTTTGCTTTCAATGCAAAGTTTGGTTGAAATCCCAAAGACAAGTTGCTTGCTCCATTACTGGCTCTCTGTTATTGCTCCTTGTATACATTTGGCCCACAGATTAGAGGATGCAGCTCATTCAGTTTCCATACCGACTAGAAAAAATTATATATCACATTTTTAGGGGGAAATTTGGTCACTTTTTGGTACTTGAGTTTGAATGTAACATTACATTTCTCTCTGTGGACATTGAGCCTCAGCCGATGCGAATTTAAATCCTGTCCCTCGTGTCATTTCAACTCCTGCTCTCTAAATTTAGCAAAGAAAAAGACTTAGAGGTGCATTTACTTAAATAATTCTTTAAACCTTGCCAGTTTAAAAAAAATTTTTTTTTAGTTGTGACAGTTTTTCTTCTTCCTGTACAATTTAGGGTTTTAGTGTAGTTACTTGCATAACTAGTCCTCTAATGGCCTGTGATAATACGATTTATGAGCCTCACATGATCTTATGGCGAGTTAAACATGTTGAAAAACTCCCATTTCAGAGCTGCATTAGTAGCCCGTGTGCTCAGATACAGACATGTCATTATGCAAGACCGCCTGTGGTGCACCTATGCCTATTATTATAGCCTTAATGTTCTGTGCTGTGGGTGTATGCGCAATGCCGGCTCAGGAAATGAAGTGCATTGTGGGCCATAAAAAGGGAGTTGAGTAATGTAGGTGCTCCCAGCTTCCTGTTCCCCCTCAAGGCCAGCGTGTTTATGTAACAGGGTCACAGGGTCACCGCTCACGCGACAAGCTGGCAGCTCGGACGCCACGCTTCTTCTCGTACAGTTACATCAGAGATGTTTTGGCTACTTTTGTGGTCTTGACCTTTTAACTGGATTCACGCTCCCGGATGACCCAACATGCGCCCGATGTTGGACAAGAATATTTGACCGCTGTGTAGTTTTAAAGCGAGCCTGTTTACATTTCCCTTCAAAGTAAAAAGGAGCAATTTCTGTGCCCTCAGGTTGTCTTTTACTTCACCTCGCCCCGTTAAACATACCACCGTTTCGCCCTCCTTGCGCGTCTGCCCATCCCTGTTGTATTTTCCTCTGCCTCTCCTTGGAGATTGTTACCATGACACACAGCCATCGTTCGATTGGCTGAGCTCTGGTGCTGGAATGCGGCGACGTTTTGACAGCTCGGCCTCGGGTGGTTCGTATATAGGATCACGAAGTCAGTGTGTCCCCACGTAAGGTGTGTGTGTGTGTGTGTGTTTAGGCTCATGCCATAAAGCCGTGGTGCCGTCAGTAAGACTCAAATCCGGTCACTGAAATAGCCCGAATGCCGAGCTATTTAGGTTGTCGCACAGTACACAGCCCCTGTGGCGGGACAGGGGAACAGTATACGCGTTGCATTATACATGGAGAATGGGGCTGAGTTGACACAACAGCCTGAGTTTTTGTGTGAATAGAAACAGCGTGGATTAGCCTCGCTAAGCCAGGGGGAGGTGTGGTACAGTAGCCTGAGGTGAAGCTTTTCTTTTACTCTCATATTTGGGCCGACACTGCCCCCAGCTGGGGAAGCCTGGTAGTGTTGCAGGTGAAGAAGGACTGTGCACTGAAACTATAGTGTATTTTGTTAGATTTATAGCTCTAAAATTTTACCATATTAGAGACAGAAACTTGTATTTTTCCCTTTCGCATTAGAATGCATGATAATATGTCACCGCTCATTCAGAGCTATCCAGACTTGTCTCGGCATAACGGAAGATGCTCTGGCCTCCCACTCGCCGCCCCACCCTCTGAATATGTAATTGGAGATGATACGTCTGAGTGGGTGTAATATGCACAGTGGCTTGTTATGTCAGCTAAAAGCTCCCAGCTTCTCCTCGGGTATCTATTATTAATGCCGCCGGGGGGGTTGACACCGTGTAACTTCCTGCCCAGGCTTCCTTGAGGAGTTCGCCGACTGCCGCCGCTCCTGTAGAAAAACTTAATGCCTGGCAGACTAGTTTTGAAACACAGAATGAACACTTATACTCTTCACGTGCGTTACCATATGAGCACCTCTCCTGAAATGGCCTAATGTAAACACTGGATGGTGCTCTTGGATCTCAGCGTTTCTCCTCATCTAAGCACGATGACATGTTGTCCCAAGTCAGAAATTTGTATTCTTTGTAGTAATTTCCAGAAAGAGTTTTGCGGAAGGCGACAGATTTCGACAAACTCAGTTCATTGTTAAAAGTTGTCACTTGTGATTTGCATTTGTAAATTGTAAGCAGAAGCATCCATAAAGCCACCACATGCTGGTTTAAGGTTTGGGGAGTGGTTGTCCTGAAATGTTCCCCGCCTTGCATGCGCAGCTGTTTCCATCCTCCAGATGGCACTCGTCTCCTACTGAATGAAAACGCCCGGCGCTCTTCAATCTGACACTTATCATCCTTCCAAAAACCTCCTCCGTGCCCCACCCAAAATCCTGTTAGGGTAAATACTGAGCAGGAAAAAAATACATTTCAGGTCACGTTTCACTGTGTTTCTTAAATTTAAGTCCGGCTCTATTTGTCTTAACGCGCTCTAATGTAAACAGGTCTGCTCCCGACCGAGCGCTGACACAAACAAGTGAGATTTTTTTTTTTTTTTTAAAGATGCGCTGAAGCTGGTGAGCCACTTTCAGTCAGAAGGTCGGTCGAGTGATGATGGTTCGGGGCTGTTTCTGCAGAAGAATGGCAGATCTGTGTGTGAATGGATTTAGGAGGCAGCTGCCCCGGAGGGAGAGTGCTGCTTAGACCGACGACAGTGAGTCAATATGCCCCCCTTAATGATTCCCTAACACATCTCAGGAAGGAGTCAGAGGACTTACAAGGGCAGGGAGGGGAGGGTGGGTGGGTGGGGTAAGGCTTCTTTCAGAGGCAGATGTTCAAAGCGGAGAATCAAAGTGGTAAATTTGCAGTAAAGTTCATACGAGCACCACCGAGTGTTTTTTTTTTTTTCTTCTCTACATCTCCTCGTATTTCTCAGATTCATCTGTCACTAAATATTTCCAGTCTTGTTTTGAATGCGGAGCAGCATCCTCACTTGAGATGATCATAGAGGCCCGCGTGGTGTTGGCGCACAAGTCCACTTGCAGCCTCGGTTAAATGCATTGATCTGAAATGAACACTAAGCAGGCTGTGTGTGTGTGTGTGTGTGTGTGTGTGTGTGTGTGTGTGTGTGTGTGTGTGTGTGTGTGTGTGTGTGTGTGTGTGTGTGTGTGTGTGTGTGTGTGTGTGTGTGTGTTGATGGTATAAAGTGTTGTATCGGTGTGGCTGAAGAGCAGCGCTGAGAGCCTCTCCATAGAGCTCCGTTTCAATGGGAGCCGGCGTTTTTTTTTTTTTTTAGCTGACTCTTGTGTATGTGCCTGTTGCCATGGTTTCCAACTTTCATCAGGTGCCGTCCAAAGAGAGAGGAGCTTAGCCGAGGATGAGGCGCTCCCACTTTCATCCTCCTCTCTGATCTGCTTCTCCGGACCGACCGCCGGTTTCATGTTCTGCGTTTCCTCTTCACGTGGTGTGATTGGGTTCATCGCGGCTGTGGTGATGCTTTGTATATATTTTTTTTTTTTTTTTTTTAATAGAGGGAGTATTTTTAGTCGCAGGAATAAAGATGAGACAGCCGATACCGGACGTCACCTCAAGTGTCACCGTCAGTTGTCATGATTCAGTCTTGCTGAGGGTTTGTTTTGATTTGCCTGAATCTGGGTGAGGGAGGTATTATCTGATGTTTACGCGGGTGCAGCCGTACAGAGGCGTGGCTACGAGGTAATCAGTTCACCCCCATAAACAAACAAATGGAATAACCCCACCCCCGCCCCTTCCTCCCACCCCTCCTCTTCCTCCTCCTCTTTCCTTGTCGCCACTCACCCCCCCCCTAAGCCATTTTTAGTCAGCTGGGCAGGAGATTGTGGTGTGAGGAGAAGTTGAGGAGGTGGGGGGCGGGGGGAACTGTAGGGGTTGATACATGCCATCCCCATTTGGGAAGTGCTCCCCCATTTTCTGCCTGTCGACTCGGGCCAGTGTCAGCGAGCTCCGGCGGGTCCAGGTCTGGCCGAGTGGGCTAATGCGATGTGGCGTGTCACCCGGGAAATCTAGGTCAAGTTTAAAGCTGCCTTGCTCTTGCCCGCCTCTGCCGCAGTGTGACGCTTCAAATCCCTCCCCTTCCACGCACGCGATAAATGTCCAACACACCTCCTCAGCTACATGGGGGGGGGGGGAAAAAAAAAAAATTGTTTTCAATTCAAATATTTGTATAATGATAAAAAAACGAGCAACGCATTTCCCCCCCCCTCTTTCAGACCCACATAATTTCAGACATAAACACACACAGACACACACACACACACACACGGCTGTCTGCCTGCCTCGCCCCATACCCCCTCCCCGCTCCTCCCTCCTCCTTCTCCTCCCTCTTCCCTCCTCCCATCTCCTCCTCCTACACCCAAGGCGAGCTCCCAGCCTGTCCACGGCGGAGCCCACGTGACGCTCCGAGCCGAGGCTGGTGAAGGGAGGGCGTTGTTTTTCCTTCCATAGTAAAGCAGCGGGGCACGTGGATCCTCATGCTGCAGCCGAGTAGTGGAATGTCAGCACTATCCCTCCCCTCTCATCAGCCAGCCATCAGCCCCCCGAGCCGTGTTTTTGTAGGACGTTGCCGCAGTGCTCGGTTTCAGCTGTGGCCTGTTTGTCGGTGCGCTTTAATAAAAGGAGGCGGCGCGGAGCACGGGGGAGACACGTTAAAAGGCAGTGCCATCCAGAGGTCAGGCTGCTGCATGGGCGTGGCACTGTTTTGGTGTCTTCTTCCCCCCAAAAAAATAAGTTTCAACCTCCTCTGCACCATCTACAACCTGCAAATATTCAGGATTTGAATTTTTTTTTTAATTTGAATTATTATTATTATTATTTTTGCTATTATGCATCCAACATTATGACATTTTATTAATAAATGTAATAGCGACAACATGTATTCTTGTATTTATCTCTACTTAAAATGCAATAATTTGCTCATATTCGTCAGTATGTGATTTAATTGGCATTATTTTTCATTTAAAAAAAAAAACCCAACAAAGAATCATAAAAATGTGAATTTGCTGAGTTGCACAGAAAAGTCAAATCGAATAAAAACACAAAGTGCTCAGTGGTGGAATTAAACATTTCTCCATCGTCTCCAGTTGACTTCACTCCCCGACTAATCCGCTGTTTTTGGCGCATTACCTCATCTGTATTAATATATTCATGTGCTTTCAAGTCCTACTACTACTGTACTCGCTCTTCACCCGGAGATTGCTCCTGATTGGCTGCTGCAATGTTTTCAATGGCACCAAATTTTTTTGGACTCCATGGATACAGTGAGCTGTTGGGTAGATCGGCTCAGCCAATGGGAGAGCTGCGCGGGCTCCGGCTTGTCAGATTCTGCCCCGGGCCCTGGAAGCAGTCCTCCCTCCCTCCCTGAGAGCACGCGATGGCTCAGTGGGGGGGTTCAAAACAACAACAAGGCTGTCGTCGGGCTCTCTGTGGTGCCCGGGACCCGCCAGGGCTCCTTGGTGCTACTGGAGCCACTGAGGGAGGGGCGGTGGGGGGGGGAGCTTCTGTTCCTCTCTCTGGTACAGTATCTATATATCCACACTGTCACTGTACTCACATCACTAAGCAACTAGTTACACTTAGTAGTACGAATTGTCATAAATGCCTCTGAAGTGAGTCCATATGAGCGGCAAAGTCGGTTTTGGTTTTTAAACTTAATTTAAATGTGATTTGCAAATGACTCTCAGGATGAATTTTAAACGGGAAAAGTGAGATATAATAAGCTGCCAGATTTACAAGTGTAATCTGCTATTTTTCTGGTGCACTTGAAGACTCTCTGGACTCTGGTGGACTTTGAAATGCAGCCCCTGAAATCCCCGTCCTTAAAATGACCTCGTTTCAAACGGCACGAGGGGGCATCGGTGGGGCTGCCAGTGCCCTCGATGAATCCCTGCGAGACCGGGCCGCCGGGCCTGCCTGCCTGCCTGCCTGCCAGCCGACCAGCCTGGCAGGGCGAGTCCAGTCAGCGAGCAGCTGGAAGGTGGCAGTAGAGGACCGGAGGAAGGGCCCGGCGATGACGGCCAGTGCCCGCATCCTCCAGCAGGGTGAGGTCAGTGACAGGTCTCATCCCTTCTGAGGCTGCATCAGGTGCTGCTTTCCGACAGCCAGCGAGGTGCCAGCGTTGGCACAGTCAGACATTCAGGTCACATTAGAGCAGGGGAAGGAGACGGGGCTGGACAAGGCAAGTGGGTCCTTGCAGGTGGTCACTCGGTTTGACGAGTAAGAAACGGTTGTTAAAGGAGCTTTTTTAAGTAAAGAGAAGAAAAAAAAAAAAAAAAAAAATCCTATTTTCGTGCTGGGGGCAGGATTAAATGAGAAATGCAATTAGCTGCAACGGAAAAAGATAGTAACCACATTAACATCAAAAGTTAAAAAAAAAACATTGGATGTGATGGAATTTGTATATAATCAATCTGATGATAAAAAATTTTGATCAATATATTGCTTATTTTGTCTTGGAAATGCCAAAAAAAAAAAAAAAAAAAATACAGAAAAATGTCATCTGTTGGCATCCTGAGGCAAATATCAAAATAACTTTTGAAAAGCAGAAACCAGAGAATTTCAGGTTGTTGTTTTTTTGGGGGGGGGCTTTAAAATGACGTTTAATAGATGCTAATAATCTGGAATACCTCGTCAGTCTTCGTTCTGCCTCCAACTCTGAACTCGCGCTCAAACAGTCAGGGAAAAATTGCCTGTTCATCATAAACATTCTCTCCTTAAAAAAAAAAAAATAAAATAAATGAGGACATGATCCACTGCTAGGTATTCAAGAATACACGTGCCCCCCCCCTCCTTCCCTCCGCCCACCAATGCATCTCATGCATTTTAAAAGCCACCTCGTCTAACCCTGCGCTGCTGACTGCTGAGCGTGTACTTTGCTGTTGTCGCAGCACCTCCCCTGTCTCCCCGCATTACCCGCGTTGCCATGAGCTGCCCTGTCACCACCACCACCGGCCCCTCACTCACCCGCATTGGCTTTTCACCTGTCACTCATCTCAGGTGACATCTGCCTGCCAAAGTACGGCTCGGCACTCACCCCCCCCCCTCTCGCTCGCCCTCTCAAAGTACATCCCGTCCGTCTCCGCTCCGTCACCAAGGGTTAAGCCTGAAACCTCTTTTCTCCCCACGAACTCCCTCAGATCTCCGACTTGTCATATGTCTGTTGACCTCCGCTTCTGAGGACAGAAACGCGTCTTTGCTTTCGAGGAGTCGGAGGGTCGACAGAGCGCAGCCAGTCTGTCACTTTTCATTGCTCACAGCTGAGAGGTGTACAGATGTACAGTGTGTGTGTGTGTGTGTGTGTGTGTGTGTGTGTGTGGTGTTGTGTAGCTCGGAGGGGGAGATGTGGGTGTAGTACGACCGCTAAAGTTCTGGACAGTCCCGTCGTCCTCTCCTGTAACCTGAGGATCACTTACTACTTCTCATAGGTGTGACAACGGTCCAGTTGTTCGGCCACTATCAACACAGATGCTACTGAACGCTTTTCAAATCCACTTTAAGTGTGAAAGTTTCGACAGGCCACGGCAATACTACAGATGCTGCGTAGCAGTGGTGTGTTGCTCGGTTAGCCATTTTCTAGGTCGAAACCCACGGGGCTCACCTCATGGTGCACAGTCGGTTTTGGTGGAGGATCATATCGGCTCCCTGCGCACTCCTCTGCTGGTTAGTCACTTTTAAATGACCTTAAAGGACCTAATGTTAAAAGTCTAAGTTGCTTAACAGAGTAAAAAAAACAAAAACGATACTGAGTGGAGAAGTTGTTTACATTCTTTGTTTCTCACCTAACTCTGTTGAATAAATATCCTTTTTTTTTATATATATATATATATAGATGGTTTTATATTATATTTATTGGACACAATAGCTGATACCTTCAAGCTTTGGCGCGGTGTGAAGGTCATTATTACCTCCATAACGCGGTTATGCTTTCTGTCCCGTTTCTGTTTGTCTACATGATTATGAAAAAAACGACCAGCCTGAATTTTGTATAAATTGCTAAAAGGGTTCAGATTTTCATAACAAAGAAGAGTGGGCTTATTTGCCCTGGTGGAGGTCTGCGCTCTCCGAGCGCCCTTCTTGTTTTTAATTTTATAGCTTAAATGATTTAATTATTTTCAATTCAATTTTATTCATAGTGCAAAATCACCATGAAGCACAGCCCCAATACACTTTACAATTACAGAAAAAACAGAGAGAGAAACAACCACATTTAAAAAGCAATGTCGGCGAAATATTAAACGACATTAGCGGTGTAAAAATGCAAAGAGAGAGAGCAAAATGAATAGGCTAATTACACATTTTATGAAAACGGAAAGTTTTATGCTTCGTCCTGGAAATAGAGAAGCTTGTGTCTGCCTCGCAAACCCAAACTGGGAGCTGCTTCTGCGCGAGAGGAGCTGAAGGCTCCGCTTCCTTTTCTACTCGGAGATCTTTTAATGTAAAATGGAGCTTCATTATTAAAGGCTTTGCATGCTTCGTATGATAAATTGGCATCAATGGGGAGAACTCCCCCCCCCCATCTGTTGTCCAACTCTGCTCAAAGAACACATTTGAATAGTGTGTTAATAAACTGCGGGCTCCTGTATTGTGTTGCCGTGTTGCGCTGTACTCCTGCTGTAAATATGAGGGTGTTGTTACTCCACCACATGCTCTGTAAGTACTTGCATTGCTAAGGCATGTTAAATATTGCCGTCGCGTTTCATCCCTTTTAACCAAGACACTGCATTGCACTTCCTGCAGACATGATCAGGTCAATTTCAGAGCCCGCAAATACAACCGCAGGTCCGATTCACATACAAACGCTGAACTTTATGAACAGAGCAGACTCTCTCTCGTACACACATTTACATGACAACTTCCTTCATGAATGTTTAATTGGATGCATTATTGTGCGGCAAAGAGCTACCTACTTCGTGCGAGATTAGATTATAAGTGGTATCCCCGTGGAGGACAGTAAAATGGATTGCTTTGCATGCAACTGCCTGTAAATTGGTACAAATGCTGGGAAGAAGCTCAGCAAAGCAGAAAAACTCAAACTGCGTTTTTTTATTTTTGGTACTTTTTGGTTTGACATCTGGCTGGTAGGAGCCGGGGCGCAGGAAACGCACACGCACACACACACACACACACACACACACACACACACACACACACACACACACACACACACACACACACACACACACAACACACACAGTCTCACAGGGGGAGAGGAGGGGAGGGGAGGGGGGTGCTGGTGTCTGAGCTCTGGGCACGTCTGAGGCACCGGAGCAGTGAAGCAGAGCAGGAGGTGCCATGGATACAGCACTGTTTCACCACCTGCTCTCTTTACCGCTGCACTCTTCTTCTTTATCTTGTTTTTTTTTTAAATTTTTTTATTGATTTGTCTCACTCTTTTCTTTCTTTTTTTCCCCCTCAACAGGTATCATAACATGGGGAACCTACTAAAAGTTTTGACATGCACAGATCTGGAACAGGAGCCCAATTTTTTCCTCGATTTTGAAAGTGAGTTTCTTTTCAAGTAATTGCTCCCACTCCTGATATTGATCACGCGTATATCTTTCCATAACATTATCAACTCCCAACTCTTAAGTCTTTTCACACACACACACACACACACACACACACACACACACACACACACACACACACACACACACACACACACACACACACACACACACACACACACACACACACCCCTCCTCCCCTTATCTTTTACACTATGTTCCTCCCAGCGGCAAAAAGAATCAAATCTACCACTAGAGCTTCTGCACTTTTCCATCAACCTGCCTTTTCCATGCCGTAGTGTGTGCAGAATATCAATCAGGGCAGAGTTGCAGCAGAGCCCCCTCCTCAAATCTCAAGCACTGAAGTTCAGCTGCCGTGTAGCCTAAGGCCCCCTTAACACGGCTTGAACCTGTACTGTACTATTCTCACACTTGGCAAACCCAGAGACTCAGTCATACCTTCAGAGAAAACAATTTCTCATACAGCTCACACTCTTTCTAGGTGTTTTTATATATATATATATATATATATATATATATATATATATATATATATATATATATATATATATATATATATATATATATATATATATATATATATATATATATATTCCAAAGTTTTCTCTAAATGAACCACTTTTTCAGCCTTGCAGTTATGTTTTCAGAAGGCTGTTAGACCCAGAAGGGCTCACACCTAATAAAAATCATGATTTTAAATGAAAATAAGAAATAGAATAGGCAGCTGACAGACAATAGCAGCTAATATGAGCTGTGTTTTTATGTATTTCTTAAGCAGGGGGTTCGTTGCAGTCATCACACTTGGCAAGGTGTTCTCGCTCCAGGGGGTGGAGGAAGGTTCACGGTGCTGCCCTCCCCCCTCTGCACCGCCACGTCTCTCAAGCCTAAATAAAAACTCTGAAACAAATCCAGCTCAATACCCAGAGCGGTTACAAAGCTACAAGAGTGCGCACAACCCCTCTCCATTTGTCTTCTCTTCTCTTGCTCCATTTCCCTTCTCACAGCCGGTAAAGTAGGCGGTGTCAAACCTTAATAGGAAGCAGCGGGGAGATGAGATGATTTCACTGAACTTTCATTTACATAATAGGAAGTTGCTTATTAAACTGTGATATCGGAGGATTTGGTGGATTTCCTAGAGCTGTATTTAACCGTATGTTGAGTCGATGTGGATTAGATTGCGATCAGATTTGCCCCGTTGACCTCGTCGTCATTGTTGTTGTTGTTGTCGTCGTCGTCGTCCCTCGCAGATGCCCAGCCCACAGAAGCGGAGCGAGAGGTGTGGGAGCAGGTGGACGTGGTGCTGAAGGACGCCAAAGAGATCCTGGATGAGCTGCAGGCCTACAAGGGAGCGGGGCAGGAGATCAGAGAGGTACACCTGATGGAGTTGTTCACCCCTGACTGACGGCTGCAGAGTCAGAGCAGACTGTCTCGTCACACTACGGAACAGCCGCATTTAGGATCGTTGCCTGGAAACTGGATCATGATTTCCCTCTAATCTTATCATCTTTTTGATCTGTAATTTGCAGCATACATTGCACGTTCTTTCTGACAAACTGCGTCCCCTTGGCCAGTCTGTCCGCCATATATAACTGCTAATACAGCTTTAAAGTCAAATGAATGACCTTCACACGTGTCGCATAGTTATTAAATCAGTTTGGACTTGCCTCAGTCTATTTCTTTAAGCCCTGACCTACAAATGAAGCAATTAAATGTATTTAATGTGAGGCTGAAGAAGTGTCATCATCCCATTATGGCTTCCAGTGTTTCTTAATTCAAACTAAGGAAGGAGAGCAGTAGCTTTGTGACCATAGGGTGGAATTAAGTACCTTAAATCGCCTTAAGGATCCCTGCATTATTCAACTTTCATGGCAAGTTCAGGAGGAAAATAATGTTTTTCCCATCGCTTATATCCAAAAGAAAGGGAACTTTAACTTTTAAAAAATCCTCAATCGTTTGGCAATACATTCAGGTCTCAGTAAAAGTAAAAAGATAAACAAGATCGGAGGTCTATTTTTTTCCACTGCGTTGTTGTTTTTGTTAAAAAGCTGGTTCCTACAGTACCCACAATGCAACACACCCTCCAGTTGTTTGATTGGAGAGTCAGACTTATAAGAGTAGCAGCTAATAGTTCCTTGAACCACCAGCCGCAAGCGGAGATGAGGGGCAGGCTCCAGGTCTTTCTAACTTCACAGCCGAAACATCTGTTTCACTTTCAAACTTGTGGTCTTCATACCCAGTTGAACTCGGCGCGGCTCCCTCTGGAGCCACTGAAGGCCTTTTCATATACGCACTCCAAAACCTTTGCTGTGTAAAATCAGTTGAGCTCCTCCACACAAATTCAGGTTACATTAATTGCGTTAGACTTAAACCTTCCGATAAATAGACTTTTTACCGATGAAATGTAAATATGTCATGACCTCCAAACTTTTTCCGAACCAGTCATTTTGTTGTATTTCTTTCCAGGCCATCCAGAACCCGAACGATGAGGCGCTACAGGAGCAGGCGTGGGCGGCTGTGGTTCCCTTGGTGGGAAAACTGAAGAAGTTCTACCAGTTCTCTCAGAGATTAGGTATGTACCCGTCTGCTCTGTCTCCACAAGAACGTTATAATGGAGGACAGAAAAAGTTACATCACTGGCTCCAAGACCGAGACTCACACATCTACTGTTTCAAGCGGAGCGAGCTCGGGTGTCCTGAGAGATCTCCCTCAAACTCAAAGCGATGCCGTGAGTGACGCCGGCACTCTGTAATGTGCATTAGCGCGAGCTGCCGGGACGTTTAAATGCCGCTTGTCGTTTTGAAGCTCCCAATTTGATACCCACGAGGGACGAGAGGCGACGTCCTTCATGAGAAACGTCTTCTGTCGCGCCCTCGCCCAGACACAACCTCCGCGCATGACCTTAATTGTTTGCAAGTGCATCTGCAGTATCGACCGCTGACCTGTAAAAGTCAACATAGCTGCGACACGCGCACGCGCAGCACGCACGGGCGGCCTTGTACAAACACGCTTTGAAAACCCGCCACAGCCGCACATTTCTCCACGCGCTGCTTGCGCTGCACTGACCTCTGTGCAGGATGGCACCGCAGGTTATTTAATTAGCGTGGATGCAAGTGGGGGTGGGACGTAGGCTTACTGCTCCCTGATCTTCTTATGACCCTGAGGGCGAGGAGGGGGCGAAGCCATGGCCGACGTGCCTCAACGCCCTCGACCCCGCGATCCCGGCGGAGGAGAAGGTAGTCTAGGGAAGCGGTGGGCGGCGGCGGCGGGCGACCGCAGCCCGGCGACGGCTGTTATGCAACAAAGTAGGTCACCTCCCGGCCTCCGCTGCTGCTGCTCTATTTCACTGCCTTGACTTTTGGCTTCAGGGGCCACGGCGGCATCCGCACCCCGCTGTCCCGCCCGAAACCCATGAAGCTGAGAGTCCTTTTACTGCAGGCTGGTGGAGGGATTTCCAGAGCGCGACTGCAGAGGAGAGCGGATTACGTAATTCGCTTTGCGTTTAAAAGAAGGGGAGACGTTTCCCCGCCAAAACAAACCTCCAGAAATCGGCAGAAATCTCACGAGAGGCTGAAGCAGGCAAATATGTAAAAAAAAAAATTATAATAATAATAATAATTGTTGATAATAAAATGCTCCTGTAACTACTTCCTGCACTGACACCCAAATTACACTTCAATTTAACACTTATGACAAAACAATATAAGTTTTCTGGCATTAAACCTACTCAAAATTGAACTTCGTGTCTTTATATCGGGGCGGCCCGGTGGTGCAGCGATTAGTGCTGTTCAGTCCAAAGACATGCGTGTCAGGTAAACTGATTTCTAAATTGGCTGTAGGTGTGAATGGGTGTCTGTGTTTTCGTGTTGGATGAACTCGGCAGGACAACGGACGGATCCTTTATGTCGCTTTTTGTCCGACGTTTAAACCGTCTTAATATTCAGTAAAACACTTAACATTGAGAAACTGGAATGAGCGCAGTTTAACACTTTCGGTTGATAAAAGACTTAAATGATTAACCAGTTGCGTAAAAAGTATTTTTGTAAAGCTCAGACTAGAGGAAGGTTACGTTTCTCAACCTGTCGCCACGGCAACCCGACTCCCAATAAGCGCCAGACAACGGATGTAAAGTTGAGGGACACATTAATCCTGCTCAAACTACAGGCTCCTCCATGGACACCTCAAATGACCGAATATTGCTGACAGAACAAGACACGCACACCTTGCTCGACGCCATGATACTTCACACTGAAATATAAATTTGACAAAGAAAAGCACCTAAATTATTAATCTGACGAGCAAATATAAAAAAAAAAAAATGTTGTTTGATAAACGAAACAAACCGATCAGTGACACGGTTGTTTGCGATTTTGTAGATTTGTTGTAACTTAAATTCAGATCTGATAATAATAATAATAATAATAATAATAATAATAATAATAATAATAATAATAATAACAATAATAACAATAATAACAGAAACTTTTTGAGTGCGGTCCGTCAGAGACTGCAGGGTATCCAGACTGGAGTCCCGCCGTCCTCTGACACGCCCCTCTCGGCGAGTAAAGCGCCTGCGTGCCCTCATTCTGCTCCCCTGCTCTGCCGTGACCTGATGAGATCAGACATCTCCCCGCCCCTCCCCGACTTCCCGACATACTAGAGTGACTCATTTCTGAGGGCCCTGAAAGCAGCTCCATCTTAACTTCTGTTTTGACTGTGATCTAGAGAGGAGAAAAAAAAAAGAAGAAAAAAAACCTGCACCACTAAGGCCATTTTTAATCAGCTGCTCCGCTGCGATCGCCGGCCCGAGCAGATGGGAGTCATTACCGAATGGCAGACGTGCTCAATTTACCGCGCCGCACTGCCAGCTCGCAGTCCGTCTCCTAAAAGGCCTCTCACGGTTATCTTGAGTAGGCCGCTGCCCCGAATCGCCCCGAATCTTCTGGGTTATGTTGCGTCGTCGTTTGCAACCGGCCAGAACTGTAAAATACACCCAGAACAGATCTATTTAAAGGGCTCGTTTCTGAGCAGCTTATTGCGTCAGATGTTCAGCCGGTCTGGGTTATATCACTGCTGAAGCCACTTGTTCAGCGTCTAGACTGAATTCTGAGCACCGTCTGCATCTATAAATAAATATTCCCTCTGGGCTTTGACAGTTTTCTCGTTTTTTCTTCTTTTCTTTTCTTTTTTTTTTTTCCAAAACTAGGTGTTTGAACAAGACATGTCTGTTTTAATAATCGTACTCTTCCTGGAAGTTGTTCACCATATTTCACTTAATCTTTTCCTCATTTCCCTGCCGCCGCCGCTCCTCACGCATGCCGAATGAATGGTGGGTCTATGGGTATGCCGTGTCAAGGCATGGGCTTTGTATTTACTTACTGTCAAAACAATGAGTGTAATCCTGCTTGAATGCAATCCTGGTCCCCTGCACCCCCCCCCCCACACACACACACACACACACACACACTCATTTCATGCCAATGAGATAATTAGTCCCATGTCTCATCTGCATCTGAGCAGGAAAGCCTCTGGGGGTGGGGGTGGGATGGGCTGTCCCCGTCCCTGTCCCTCCACCCTCCGAGACTGGCACTGGGCCCTGGGCAGTTTGGGCACCACCGCTGCCCCATTATCTGTCGCTGCCCTAATCAGGACGCTTCAGCTGGCTGACACTCGGCTCTGCTCGCGTACATCTCGCCGTAATCCACGTCGAGAGCGGGTCCTCTGACTGAGTCGGATCCATTTCGCCGTTTGACTTTCCTTCCAGCTTTTGGGTGGGGGTGGGCGAGTAAAGGGTGTTTTGCGCCGCACCGATTGCGAAGCTCTTTTGAGGCAAACTTTGTGGGGGTATTGAAAGAAATGTGACTTTGCTGTTGATGCAGGTCAAATGTGTATGAAAGTAAATGCAGTTTGAGGGTTGCTGGTGTAATACACATTCAGTTTATACCTCGTTGTTACGCATTGGGACTGCGACTAATGATTATTTTTACATAATCATTCCAATTGTATAATATTCGGTTGTTGTTTTTTTCCAATTACGTGATCATTGATTAGATTTCACTTCACCAGAGCAGCAGGAGACGCAACCAGCAGTCTAAAATCTGAGGCTATTCCCTTTTACTGCGACGAAACGGAGAGAAGCAGCGAACAAGCACACACACTCTGTTAATTTTCTGGTCAAATCATAGAAACTACACAAATAATTGGCCGGTTAATCAACAAGAAATATAATCGTTAGCAGCAGCAGCAGCAGCCGCCGCGTCGTTTCGCCCGTGTCTGCGCTCCTCTGCATTTTCTACCAGAGTGTTCACCGCCGTGCCCCGCGACCCCCATCACTTCTTCTTCTTCTTCTTCCTTCTGACCTTTGCACCGTTTGCATGCCGTGCCACCGGAGCTGTTAACTGGCTGCTCGAATGACAAAAAAAAAAAAAAAAAAAAAGCGTTAAACTATTCAGCAGCTCTAACTGATGACCTGGAAGACGAAACATCAGCTGAAGTGTCTCACCTCAAGGCCTTTATAAGATGAGTCGATATATCTGACAAAAAGGCGCATTTTTCTCTCCCCCCCCCACCTTCTCGTCCCCTGACAGCGCCGCACATTCATCACACAAATCTGTCTTCTTTTTTTTTTTTTTTTCCCCCCTCCCTCCCTCCCTCCCTCCCCACAGAGGCGGCGCTGCACAGCCTCCTGGGAGCTCTGACCAGCGAGACGTACAGCGACCCGACTCAGCACCTGGAGCGGGAGCAGGCGCTGGCCAGGCAGTTCGCCGAGATCCTGCACTTCACTCTGCGCTTCGACGAGCTGAAAGTACGACTCTGTCTCGCTTCTTCCGACGTGTCCTCGATCGTCAGCCCCACCTTTTTGGCCCCGACGCTCCCCTGCTGCGATACCGATGCCCCCCCCGAATTGATTTTTATTTATTTAATTTGTTTGAGCTCTTTGCGGTTTCAAACGGCAGCCCCGGTGAGCGCGTGATTAACATTTAATTAGAATCCTGACACCGCTCGGCTGTTTTATAACACGGTGGGCGTCAGTGGAACGGCTAATGAGGGTTATTGCGGGGGAAAGAAGTCCGCAAGTCGTCGTCGTCGACTTCTGCTCACCGTGGCAGGTTTTTGTCAATGACTGGAGGAGCAAACTTCCGGTGCTTCGATTCGGCTCGAAGTCGAGACGCAAACTGCAGAAGTGCAACCCAGAAAACACCAGGAATCGAAGCATTGGTCGAACGCCCCATTGTCAGAAAAACAGAGCTGTGTGAGTGCTCATCGGTTCAGACAGTGTGTGTGTGTGGGGGGGGGGAGAAGGGGGGGACTGGTTTCCCCCTGCGGCGTTGCTCCTTTGACACGAAAACTTTAAAAAAAAAAAAAAAACAACAACCACTCAGCTCCCCGAGGCGATTCGCTGCAACGTCCCAATTAGTGCCCACTACCCAGGCTGGCAAGATAAAAAAAAAAAACACGAAGGTAGGAGGGTGGGGGGGGGACGGGGACGCATACAAGGTGCCATGCCAGGCCTATTCATCAATCTTTCACACCCATACACGGGCTTCTGACCTAGTTAAAGTGTCTGGGCGGTGTGCAGCCCCTCCCTGGCGAAGCAGCCTGTCTCTCCTGGTGGACACAGTGGACACAGACTGAGTACCAGTCTATTGTAGCGGGGATTAGCATGCTGCCAGTGCAGCTTTGACTGTGACAGGCTCACACAGGAATGAGGATAATTAACCACATGATGAGCCTTCGCTGGTGGTGACGTTTGAAAGAAGCGCTCTGGTTGGCCGGCTTCCTTCTATTTTTTTTATTTTTTTTTAAGCGACCAGTTTTGGCTCCACGTTGAGACCACACGATTCATATTTCGCAGGGAGCCGTGTCAAAGAAGTTAACCGACTCTCGTGGCCTTTTATCCGAGGCTTTCCAGCCCTACGTTCGTCCGGCGTTCTCTCCAACCCCGCCTCTCCTTTAATGAGACCCTTTGTAGTGTTTTGTCAGCTTCGTAATTGTTAACCCTCTGGTCAGAAATTGTGCCGATGCTCCGCTCGACTGTAAAGAGGGGAGGGAGGGTGGGTGGGAGGGGTGCGGGGTGGGGTGTGGGGGAAACCAAATATTCCCTGACAGGAGGAGAGGGCATGTGGATGTAAAGTGGGTGGGGGGTTGAGAGGGGTGGGGGGGGGGGATGAGTGTCAGACGATTCAAATCCAGTTCAGCAAAATGAAATTGTTATTGTATCAGTGCTCTTTTTTATGTCATTTCCCCCCAAAGCTACGTTTCTGCCTTGTTGGCTAAAACATCCTGTCACGACGATGCCGTGTTTGATCCAGAGCCGACTGTCCCGCTGCAGGCTGTGCCACCTACAGACAAGTCTTTATCTCTCGCTCTCTCTCTCTCTCTCTCTGTATTAAGATGCCTTTTTATTTATTTATTTTCCAGATGACAAATCCTGCCATTCAGAATGACTTCAGCTACTACAGGAGAACCCTGAGCCGAATGCGGATCAACAACGTACCGGTGAGCACGTCAAGTCCCTCCGGGCGGTCGAGGACGCTGCGAATAGAGAAGTGTCCCACGTAGGGACGGAGACGCGGAGACCTAATCACTCCCTACTTGTGCTTCATTCCTCAACTCGATAGAGCATTTTTTTTTTTTTTGGCGCCTCGACGCTCTTTGTTTTGGTTTCGCAGGCTTTTTAATGTTTTGGATTCGGTCTCACCCAGCTGCTGCAGGAAACGACCCTAAAAACACGTTTTTGCGCTTCCTGCTGTTATCTCTTTGCAGCACACAAACGCAGTTAGAGACGAGCTGCTGACCAAAGTGGAGCAGTTAGCAGCTTGAAATTTAGATACAAGGTCGCAAAAAAAAAAAAGTTTGGGTTGATCAGGCGGTCAGAAACACGACTCGTGTGGTTCTGCGGCTGCCTGATGTGTAAATAAACAACTGTTTGCTTAAAAGGTGATGCTACCGGAAGTCGGGGGTGTGATATTCATGCTCGGTCATAAATCCCTGCTGTTGTTTTAACTCCGTTATTAGGACTTCGTGTTCTCAGCTGATTTAAAAAAATAAATAAATACCAACAACACAAATCCCACGAGCACATTTAGCCCAGCGCATTATTCCAGAAGTGATCCCAGACTCCCTTCGCTTCGGTGTTAAAAATGGCGCATGCGAAGTGAACCGGGACTAAAACGCGACAGCGCGTCGTTTTCTGCTTTGGTTTGGACCAAGAAAATATGCTGCATGTGCGAAAGCTCTGCGTTACGTTGGCGTCTCGTCACCGCTGACGTGAGGTGCAGTCCGTTTAAGTAAACAAACCACGGACGCGAACGCATCCTAAAAGGTCCGAGACCTTAAACCTCAGAGAGAAGATGTCCTTAAGTGCTCTTTGCATGCCGGAGGACGTTTTCTATATTTTGTTTTTGTGAACATCGGCTCTTAAAATTGTAATTTATGGACCCACTGACTCTCCTGTGTCATTCAAGCGTGTCTGAAAGATCCTCTGCAGCAGCAGGAAAAAAAAAAAGAAAAAAAAGAAGCTCGATTCCAGCGTTTCTTGGCGTGCGAGCAGAATGAACCGGAGCCGCTCTCCGCTTTGACCCGGCTGCGGCTGACGGGACGTTTTTTTTGTTGTTGTTTTTTTTAATCCTTCAAACCCGAATGTGCCATTAGGCAAATGGGCTCTGACAAGTCGTCGTTAGGGACCTGTCACTGCCGGGAGACGCTCCGGCTGCCGTCGCTCCTCGGAGCTCAGTCAGTAACGCGGGTTTAGTCACCGCTCAGACAACTTGACTCACGGAGACGTCCCAGATGAAACGCATCCGTCCCGCTCACAACAGTCTTTGAGCTCACGTGTCATCATTTGTTAAAACACGAAATTGGTTCGAAAGTTTGGGGCCCATTATTCATATCCTGTCTCTTGAAAAGCAGAAAGTGTTCTTGTTATTTAAATACGCAGACAAATTTAGAACAGGCTGTTCAAGAGACGCCTTATCCTTTTGTTATCCGCCAGGTGTTTTCAGTGTCTCGCTGCGTCTGAAGCAGCAGGATGCGTTAGCCAGCTGGGAAACCGGGAGGGGCGGGAGGGCCCGGTGATCGGGTTCATATCAGTGTTTTCCTGTCATGATTTGATTTAATGAAACGGCTTTTCGTTTGCACAAAAACAAATCCATTGAAGCCGCTTGATGCCAAACAAAACTTCAAATGCTTCCGGGTGATATTTCATGTCTTCTGCCTCATTCATTTGTGATGGGAGAGAAATCTTTCTCTTGAAGCAAATGGGTTTTGTTTTCCTTGAAAACGCACACGCACACGCGTGATCAGTGGCACCTTTTGTGTTTTTTTTTTTACTTTTTCTTTTTGCACATGTTAAGGGGTCCTTTCCACTGGCAGCAAATCTTCTGCTTTCTATTTCACAGTCTAGTAAAAGTCCTTATATGCATTTAATGAGGTCAGAGGTGGAAAAACAAAGAACAAAAAGGCCACCAGGTTAAATCGTGACGCTTGGCTTGGAGGTAAAAAACAACAACAACAACAAAAAAACACTTTCCTGTTACCAGAAAGAAGTTTTTAAAATGTTCTATTTATTTTTTTCATGATTTCTCAGGCAGACGGTGAGAATGAAGTCAACAATGAACTGGCCAATCGGATATCTCTCTTCTACGCCGACGCCACTCCCATGCTGAAGACATTAAGCGACGGCACAACGAAGTTTGTATCCGAGGTGAGACTCTCGGGACGAGCAGGGAGTCGTTGTTTTCTTCTTCTTCTTCTTTTTTTTTTTTGAAGCGGTTCCATGAAAGCTCATTCCTTTCATCGTTCCGCAGAACAAGAACCTGCCCATCGAGAACACGACAGACTGCCTAAGCACAATGGCGAGTGTGTGCAAAGTCATGCTGGAAACGCCGTAAGTGACCTCCTGCGCCCGTTTCAATATCCCGTCCTGGACTCGCACGCGTCTAATCCCTCCCGCTCGCCCTGCCAGGGAGTACCGCAGCCGTTTCACCAGCGAGGAGACGGTGTCCTTCTGCCTGCGGGTGATGGTCGGGGTCATCATCTTGTACGACTACGTCCATCCCGTGGGAGCGTTCGCCAAGTCGTCCAAAATCGACGTGAGTGGGTTTTTTTTTTTTTCACGCTCCGCGGTCCCGCTCGCCGCCTCCTTCCCGACGCTAACGTGCTGTTTTCTGGGTCCGCAGATGAAAGGCTGCATCAAAGTCCTCAAAGATCAGCCTCCGAACAGCGTAGAAGGCCTTCTCAACGCTCTCAGGTCAGCTCGCATTGAAATGAAATTGTCCTTTCTTTTTTTTTTTTTTCCTCCTCCTTTCCTCCTGCTGCCCAGCGTGTAATGTGATTGTGGCTGCAGTGTGCCAGCGAGCGCGCTCCTCGCTGCAAAAAAGGGAAAACGGCTGCTTCGCGCTGCTCGCCGGATGATTTTCGGTGCCCGTTCACGAGCGGCAGACGGACCTCTCGGTTTATTTCACTTCCCCTCCTCCTCCTCCTCCTCCTCCTCCCCCTCCGCGCCTCCGGCGCCGTGACTCATCCTCCTCCGGAGCGCTCCATCGTGGGGAGGACTCGGGTCAGCTGTGACTCTCCGTCCGGTTTGGGTGTCGAAAGGCCGATTGCGTCCGACACCCCGACCCGTTTCCAACGCTCGCGGCCGCCGCCTCCGCCGACCTCCGATCGCTCCGCCTGGAGGGCGGGGCCTGGGGGGGCGGGGCCGGCCGCGGCGAGGTCATTTTTCGCGCGAAAGCCGACAGATTGTCTTCTCTGTGATTACATCAGAAGGATGAGCAAATGCTGTAGGTGCGTGCGGTGGTGGGAGGTAAGTAGATCTGCTGAAGGGCGCTGATACTGTTCAGATGAAGTTGTGTCCGATCGCGGTCCTAAATCATGTTTCAAGATGTTTGTTAGTTGCGTCAAAGCGGCACTGCAGCCAACAGTTGTTTTCATTCATGATTAATATGCAGATCATTTTCCTAATTAATCATTTAGTGTGTAAAATGTCTGCAGACAGAACAACATGTAACGGCAGCAATAGTTCTGTACTTTGCAACTCCAGTGTGTAAACAGAAGAAGTCGTTTCTTATCTTCTCTGTAGGGGGCACAAACTAGTTGAATAACTGTGTGCTGCTCTCTGTTTACGCCACAAGAGTCCAGCGAATAAAAAAAAAAAAAAAAAAAATCATTCCAAGGTTTTAATCTCATTTATTTAGAAGAAAAAGGGTGAACATTAAATCTCAATGATATTCAGTTGATTTAAAAACACGCAAAAATGATCATTTCAGAAGCTGAAACCAGAGGATTTTGTGCGTCGGAGTGTGATTTCCCATCAGATGGTTTGTTTTAATTAACTTTTCGAGGCCGAAGAGGTGAAATACAAAAAAAGTTTGAAAAGAAAAAAAAAAAACAAGGCAAAAGTTGTGTTTTCTTCTTGAACCGTTTTTTTTTTTTTAACGACCTCTAGATTTATTTTGTGACCCCTTTGGAGGGGCTTGAACCCTAGATTGGGAACCACTGGACTAATAGTTTACAAATAGTTCAAAATGATACGACGGTGAAAAGCTGATGCATCAGTATTGCCACGTAAATAAATACGCGGCAGTGATGCGTCATCTGCAGGTGACATTTTTTTTAGCCAAAAGAAGACTTTTATTTTGAAAACTGAAGCATATCTCTGCTGACAATAGCTTGGTGCTTAAGTTAATACGATATTGCGCTGCTAATTTGCACCTTCTTTCCCCTGCAGGTACACAACCAAGCATCTGAATGATGACTCAACCAACAAGACTATCAAGAGCATGCTGCAGTAGGACGGAGCTGCTGCGACTGCTGTGGGGAGACACCACTCGCTCTCCTGACTGATGTCGCTAGCGAGCACAGAATGTTTTCATCCGTTTGTTTGTTTTTTTTGGGGCGGGGGGGGGGGTTGTTTTTTCTTTTCTGTTTTTTTTTTTTAATGGAAACCAAACACACACACAAAAAAAAAAGAGCTCCAGCTCCGCCCTCTTTTATAATGCAAAATGCTACTGCCATTATGAACGTCTTTTTCTGTGCCAAAAAGATGTTGCGGAGATGTAATGTTTTTGGATAAAAGGCCATGCGACGATGGCAGCTAATGAAAGCATTGCGGACCCTCCGGTGTTTTTCAACCTGTCTTGTTTTTCCCTATAAAAGGGATCCGAGTGCTTTGACTTGAAAATTTAAAAGAGAGAGAGATATATAGAGAAGTATATATTATTTTTGTTTGATTCGTTATTTAATTACATCCTCTGCATGATGAAAATGATGTCTTTTCCTTCTATTTAAAAAGAAAACTAATGGTTCAGTTTCATTGTCTGCTCTGTTATGCATTATGAAATGTTTTGTTATTGAAATGGTACTTGTCAAAATGAGATTAAGATACTGTTTTTATATTTTTTTATAGGTTTTAATTTGTGCATATGTCCTCTTTTTCATAGTTGTGTTGTATTTTTCATTTGAAAACTTTAAACTGTGATGTGTTGCAAAATCAAGATTAAATTGGGAGTCTGTACTGTAAATGAGCAGTATGTTGTGGCTGAAGAAATTAAAAGGAGAACTCTTGTTTTCTACAAGCCGCCTCGTTGGGTTTGTCCTCTTATCTCGAGTCGTCTCCGGATGGCTGAGAGGAAGTTTCATTGCGAAAGGTTTGGTGTTTTTTTTCTCGCGTGAAAAGTAGCGAGATTCTCTCTTTTGACCAAGAAAACGGGGCAGCGAGGAAAACACATTTCAGATCAGATGCCTCGATTGAATGTGGCGCGGGCAGATGTTTCTTCTTTGAAACGAGATCGGCTTCTTTCATTTCAGTACCTCAAATAACTCATTTTGACATAAGTGGCGAAATACCTTTTATTCGCTTTCGTGGAAAGCGTTAAAAGAGAGTTTCAATATCAATATTTAAGAGAAGGGTGTCTCTTCAATATCCTGAAGTCCAAAATCTAAACTGCAAGTTGCCTTCAAAACAATCCAAGCTCGCACACTTTTACTGTGTTGTGCTGATGAGTTAAGAGGAAACGGTAGATCCCAGTTGGTGTGCATCGTGTCTGTTGGTCAAAAACCAGGAAGTGACACATTGTAAGGCACATTTGGTGTACAATTATGAAAGTACTGACTTAGAAAGCCTCGTCTTCACATTTACCTCGAGGGAGTGTTATCCCCCCCCCCAAAAGAAAACCTTTAAATGAGTCAACATCCATGTTTTAGATCCACCCTTGTGAAGGCTGAGTAACCAGACAAGTCATGTTTTTTTTCTTCCTGCTAATGAAAAACATTCAATTTTCCAGTTGCACATTCACTGAATGTTATTTTTCATTTGTGCCGTCCTATTTTGGCCTTTTATGACCACTTCCAGTCTACTGCAGTTAATGGCTCATTAAGAAACATAATTACATGATGGCAACGACAAGTGCTCATCTTTTTTTCATTAAAATAAAAAAAAGAAAAAAAAGCTTTTCAGGATCCATTATTTGTTCCCTCCACATTAAATCGAAGGTTTCCTGCCGATCAGAAAAACTAACCGAAACGCCCTTTTAATCCATTTCACTCCTCTTTTTCTTTCTATTTCTTCACCCTCCCTTTATTTAAAAAAAAAAAAAAAAAAAAAAATTTTTAGGTCTTGCTTCAGGCCCGCTCCACTGCCACTGCAGCACCATCAGCACAACTTCTCAGGGTCAAAGAGAGACAGCAGAGAGTGGATGGGTGTGTCCGCTGCAGCATCGCTGCACTAACAGACAGGGAGAGAGAGGAAGGGAAAACGAGAGGGAGCGAAGGAGGAGACGGGAGGAAGGAGAGTGGTTTAATCCTGGTTGAGTTTTAAAGTCCTTCAGGGAGAGAGTTCTAGAAAAAAAAAAAAAAAAAGGAGGGGGGAGATGGGGTGTAGCTTCTGTTGTATTTTCTTTCTTTTTTAAAAAAATGAATGAATGCAGCTCGAATGTGGTTGTAGAGCCCGCAGAGCTCACGGAAAAAAATCTGCCTGTTAAGTCGCCGTGACTTCTTCTCGGTGGGCAGCGGCGACCTTGTTCTCCTGCCGGCTGATCTCCCGCCGTCGCTGCAGAAGCTCTCGCTCACGCTGCATCATCAGCTGCTGCAGGCGGAGACGGCGACTCTGCTACCCAGATGAATGAACCCCCCTCTCCGTGAGGGGGTGGGTGGTGGGGTTGCTGCTGCTGTATTTAATCTGGCGCCACAGGGTCAACCTTTCCTCGGAGGTGTTTTAAGATTGATCTCGCCCCGAAAAGCGCGTCCGAACACGGAGCACAGATAAGGAGGCGTGACCGGAGCTGAGAAATCTAAACTGATCCAAGTTTTTTAAAGAACTTGATAAATGCACCTCAGATCTTATTACAGATTCATGCTGGAAGCTGCAGGATCAGGGGATCTGTGAATATTGGCTTTTGGGCTGCCAAACAGAAGTTATTGTCTTCTTTGCTGTCTGTCATGTATTGATTTCCAGTTGCTATTAAATATGAAGATGGTGCCTGAACCTCCTCCACCCTGAAGGTCCGCGAGCTTCTCCCAGGAGTCTCCTCTCTCTCCTTCACTCTCCATGTATTCATATGCCACTCATCATCTTTATATTCTTCTCTCTCTTATTTTGTTTTGTTTATTGTTTGTTATTTCTCTACGCAGTTCTCCTATATTTCTGTGCTTTTATTTTGGCGGGTATCCCTGGTCTATTACTGCCCCCCACCCCGCAGCATCAGTTTCGTGTTTGCTGTACCTCCACGCTGTTCTTTTCTGTCTCTGCTCTCCATGCATTTAAATGCCACCGTTGTGTCTCGTGATCTTTACGCCATCTCCCTCCTGTTGTTTTGTTTATTGTTGGTTTTTTTTACATTTTATTTCTCCATGCAGTTCTTCTTGCTCCTGTAGTTTTTAAAAAAATAATTTTTTAACGCGTTTATTTTGACCAAGTATCTCCGGAGCTGCGTGTTTCTGGTCTGCGGTTTCTGGCACCCCACAACAGTTTGATGTTTTCTGTGTCTCTATGCTGTTCTTTTCCGTCTCTGCTCTCCTCTCACCCCGACCAGTCGAGGCGGATACCCGCCCACCTCTGGGCCCGGTTCTGTCGGAGTTCCGATTTTTGTCCTTCCAGCTGTTGTTCGTATGGGAATTGTTGAATTGTTACGTTGTCAGAACTTTTACCATGTAAAGTGCCTTGAGATACTTGTGTGTTGCGATTTGCCACTAAATATAAATAAAATGGAACCGATCTGAGTTTCATCCACGATGTTGTTTATTTTGGTTTTGCATGTGCGGAGCTGTGACTGACTGAATTTGGGGATGTTTTTTTTAAGGGATTAAAGGGACTTCTCTTTGACAGTGTCGGGAGAAAAATGACACGATGGATAAAAGCTTCATACTTTCTACAGTTTACAGACTATCTTTTCATAAATCAGTCTTTCAGTTGTGGTGACTGAAGTGACGCACAAACGTAGATTGTTCTTTGTTTGGGTTTTGTTTGTGATGTCTTTCAAGTCACGTCTTCAAACAAATGGGGTTTTTTTAGATTTTTTTTTTTTTAGTTTTATTGCCAACATTTCTTGTGTTTTTTTGTATTATTGTTTTATTGTCTCTAACTTATTTATACTATTTTATATTTACTTTTACTTTTACTTTTGTGTCATTTTTATGGACAGTTTTATTTGCCTCATTGCTGTCTTGAAATGTTTATAATTCAGGGGTTAAACTCTGTAAATCTGTTTAGAAAAGTCCTGTAAAAACACGTTTTATCGTCTTTATGTTTATGTGAGCCTGAGTGCACGCGTGTATTTTCATTGAATATTCAGGCTATTCATATTTGGATGCGGTCACTATTGTGACGTTAGAAGCTGGTTTGGGAGGGAAGACGGCGACACTTCCCACATCCAGTTGTCAGGTTCAGGTGCAGAAGAGAAGCAGCGTACAAAGCAAATAAGAGAATATATAGTCTTGAATCTTTTTTCTTTTTTATTAAAGGTATTTGAAAATTTAATGAGGCAACACTTGGCCTTGAATGGCAAATATGAAATCATATCAGGCGTGTTTCCTGACAGGGATGTTGACCATGAATGTTTGGACTGCCTCCTTTGTCCTTTGAATTTATGGTCTTGAAAGTGATCTGTGATTCTTTATGTGACTTACTGGATTTGTTCACGCTGCTACCTCGACAACTGCATCATATTGCATCGTATTTCACTGCATTAACAACGGTGAAATACGTTGTTGTTTTTCAGTGGTAAGGAAGGTACTGGTATTGTGATTTCATTGTGTTTTGAGCTGGCACATCCTTGGACAACAGGAGACGAAGTGACAAAAACAAGCCTAATTTCAGTGTGCTCGGTTACGGACACCGAGAGGCAGAGTGCCAGAAATGAAATGTGTTTGCACCTCTGATCACAGTAGGGGCCTTTCTGAGCCGTTTTATCTTCCTTTTCCCTCTTTGCACCTGAATTTGTGCAAAAAAAAAATAATTTAACAAATCTTTTCTCAATTTTCTGCACTGACCCAGTTGGAACGCCGACTCTTGATTTGTTTGGATTTTAATAAGATTTCCATTTTTTTTAATTTTTGTTTTTACTTAGTCTCTACGGAGGCAGTCGTTTTTCTATTTCTAATGGTATACACAGTTAAAGGACAAAATAAAAGTAAAACTTAAAAAAAAGAAAAAGTTTTTGGCTTAGATTATATTTTCAAAAGATGTTTCTTCACTTTGATGATTTGATCATACTGGTGTGCTGGTCTTCATTTGGATCGAGATCTTGTGGATCTTATGGAAGCACCTGTGTAAATTTCTTCCTCTTTTCTTTTCTTTTCTTTTCTTTTCTTTTCTTTTCTTTTCTTTTCTTTTCTTTTCTTTTCTTATTTTCTTTTTACGCCAATTTTCCACGAGAAATAAAAGCTGCGTCGTAATAATACCGATAAACAAGTAGCCTTCACTTTCTTCCCCAAGGATCCTGTGACCTCTAACATTAAGAGAATCAAAAACAAAACATGGCAGGATATATTCCTCCTTTGCGAATAAGATAAGGCAAAAACGTCGCGTTCTTATCGCAACCTTTACACGGCGGCCTCCTGAAGATGAGTTAACGCTCGGCGCCGTAACGGAGGAACGTGCAGAGGAAGTGAATTGTGCTGCTGGTCACACCTCACATGAGAACATTTCCCTCTCTTCACCCTGCAGTCGCTCAGAGGGCTTCAGGACAGTTGACACCACCTGGTTTACTGTGTTACAGCTTGTGGCTGCTGAAGTATATTTCACAATGACTGAAGATGCCACAGAGAGTCAGAGATATCATCCTTTTCCGAAGACACCTTTAGTCTTGAGTGATGCTCGACGGTTTGACATTTGTACCATTGTGCGTCGCAGCGAACTGACACAACTGTCACTTGTTTCCAAGTAAAGAGTTTCTTCTTTTATTCTAGTGAAAACCCCGGCAGCCTGAGAACTGAGCTCCGTCCATAAACCACAAGGCCCTAACACATTGCTCATCTGTCTCTTGGGTGAAACAAGTTCACTTTTCTGAGAAAGACAACGGCTATCCTCTGAGACCACCCTCTTCACACACAAACACACTGCCACAGATGCACAGCCCTCCCCCCGCCCCTCCCCTCCCCCTCCCTTCAAAATCCCACTTCCTCCTGCACGTTGCCTTAATCGGGGGAGTCTTAGTTAATCAGTCGTGTCAAAACATCAACGGCTTATTGAGGATCACGTTTCATGCCAGCGAAACTGAACCAAGGGTGCTGTAATCTCGGTCCGTTGAGCAGATAGGACCATTTGCTTGGGCAAAGCTTCAGCGCTTTATCAGGAACTAAGAGTGTCAGTGAAAGTATTGCTACACTGGAGCGCGAGGACACGGCCCAAGTTCCTCTAACACACTGCCGGCAAGAGAAAGATGTTCTTCTGGTTTCAGTCAACTTCTGCACACAAACATTGTTATTAGATTTAAAAGTCATCTGACCCTAATAATTCATTGACACCTCCCTGTACGGGCGCCGACATTCAGTTCTAGTGTTACGGAGGATTTAAAAAAAAAAAAAATTAGTCAAATACAATAAAACAAACACTTTTTTTTGGTGTATTTTAAAATAATCTGATTATTCTGAGCAGTAAGTGGTGCCATTGAGCCCCGGATGCTGATCGGCCACACTGTGAACCTCACCTGTACGCTATTTCTGCACTGTTGTTTACATTTTACACGCGTGTCCATGCTTCACACCTTTGTCAGAAGCTGCTGTGGAAGTGTGAGTTCCACCCTCAGTGGTTTTCATTTCCTCGTTAGCAGTGGAAGCGACGCTGTGCATGTTGAACCCCGCTGACCTCCGGCCTGCTGGTCAGCACACAAACTGAGCAAAACAGCTCGTCGGGACGCCGCGGCGTGCCACAGAAAGCTGGCTTCGTTTATAGGCAAACACGCAGAGACACTTTTGTCATGATATTCTTGGTTCTGAATCAAAATGATCTGAACACGTGCGCTCATTTCAATTGTTTCTCATGCTCTTCATCAGCTGATGCAGTTTGTTCAGTGTGCTGTTCAAAGCTGCAGAAAAAAAAAATCAAATGGTCTTAAAGTGTTTAATTAACTAAATATATTGGTATCGGTTTCTAATTTAAAAAAAAAAAAACATACTTTATAGTGGTGGAGGAAGAACTCGAACTTTGTCTTACTGCAACAGTGTAGATAAGTATTAAAACACACGTATAGAACCAAAAGTAAAAGTACTTAAGGTCTATATCAGAGTAATATATATTGTATTATTTGGCAGGTATATTGACGGCTGCTGACCCCCATGTGGGGTGAGTTTAAATGACTTAATTGGCAGTTTGTAAATTCACATGTTTAAGAATGACTTGTTTTGTCTTAATTGGCTCCAAAGCTCTTTTAAAAGACCATTTGACCTCCGTGAAACAATAAGAAGATTTGCTGATTTAACAGCGGCCCATTGCTTTTCACTGCTGTTGATGCGAACTGGCAAATCCGAGTTTTTATTCCCCAGCTCAAATGGAACGTACCATCAAGGCCGAGGGAAGGAGGGGTGCCCGGGGCGCCACAACAACCCCCCACTCCTCCCTCCCCGCCCCTTGCGGATGGTAGAGGACCTTCACGGCCACAACCATAAATTAAAAAAGTAAATACAAATGGGCGAAAGTGTGATTAAACCTTCATATTCTGATTTTGATTTCAGTGGGCGATTAAGAGCGCATCTTGAGTTCCAAACTTTCTCTCCGGCCGGAAGTGACGTCAAAAATCACGGTCAGGCGCAACCGCTGAAGAGAATGGCGGCGCGGAGGAACGATTTTTTTTTTTTTTTTTTAAAATAAATTTCGGATATTTTTTATATGAAGCCATCAAGAAGAACAAAAAGTGACGGGTCAGAATCGCCAACTTCACACCAGGACCGGCGGCGCCTGGGATTGATGGACGCCAGTCGGACGGTGACCGGGGACGCTGACGTTCGTCGAGGTAGCAGAGGAGCAAGCTAACGGCTAACAGCACGTGCAAAACAGGTGGAGCAGGAAGTGACGAGGCCACGTGAGTTCATGACGTGACGCGTTTTTTGAGCGTGTTAAACAAGAGCCAAAAAAAAAAAAAAGATTTCCCCTTAAAGATCACCTTAAACAGCATTTTACAGCACCTATCATGTATATATATATATATATATATTATATATTTTTTTCAGCTGTGTATTGCGTCGTCGCCGTAGCAACGCCCACCTGAAACATGTTTCAGAGAGTGGCCAAATTTATTTATTTTTTATTTATTTTTTCATAATCTAGCAATCCAAAGGCGGATGTTGTTATTTCTAACGGTCGGTAAAAACCACAGTAATTATTATTATTATTTTTTTTTAAACATTTGATTATGACCATAAGTTTTGCCTACGAGAAAGTAGAATCAAAATATCTTGTCTTTTATGAGGAGAAATGTTTCCCAATTCATTACAAAATGTACAAAGCTCCGCCAGGAACCGTGAATATGGTTAAAAAAAAAAAAAAAATGAGCAAAGCCATTATTTACAAGCGATGGATTCGCTTTGAAGGGTGTATTGAGGTGCTAAACTCTCATCAAGTCATTCACAACAAATGTGTTCTGATTCAAAACCAAGAATAACCTGAAGGTCTGGTCAGATTAATGCCTTGTTTGGACTTTTAAGACCTTCATTTTTTATTTTTTTTATTTTATTTTTTTCGTCCATGTCTACAAAACTGTCAAGCCCACATCCACTTCCACTCGCAGTTTTGATACACCCTGCCTATTGCAATTTCCCTCGGACGGAGGTCCTGAAGGGAGGCGACCGTTTTCTGTCGGCCCATAAATCATGGCCCCCGAGTCCTGATGACTGTGCAACTGTGGTCGCTGTCTCCACCGTCGGAGGTTTGTCTCCAGCCATCCTGTCACTGAGTAATATCCGACAGAACGGTCCACCATTCAAATGAGAGGCCCGGCCCTGTGTGAAATCTGCTGGTGTGGTCTCACCGAGGTTACCGTGCTCCTCCGAGGGGGGGGGGGGGGCTGTCCTTTTTCTGGTGAAGTGGTGAAACAAGTTCAGTTTGTTTTATTTTTGGTAACAGGAAGTCTGAGGTATGACGGTGTGGAAATGTCGAAGACCCTTGTAACGCTTTACGGAGCTGGAGACGGCGGCTGATCAGCTTAGCTGAATGGAAGCAGCGTCTTATGACATATTTCAAGAAATAAACCTTGTCGCTGAAGAGCAGAACATTACGTCGTCATGAAGCTGGAAGCTGAAGTTAGCTGGAACGACCGTGTCCGAAGGTCACAGAGAAAAAAAAACCCAAAAAACCAAAAACGTGTCTCGCAGCACCTCTTAAGCTCACCGAGTAACATTTTACATCTCCTAATTAAAGTTGCGTTTCAGGGCATTATAATGTGCCCTTCGGTTTTTCTCGGCGGGGTTGACAGCGGTCGGCACGACCCTGGAACCCGGACGCAGTTAGCTTTTAGCTTAGCATAAAGACTGGAAACGGAGGGAAGCGGCTAGCCTGGCTCTGTCCCAGGAAAACAAAATCTGCCTAGAAACACCTTTTTTAAAGGTCAATGTTGAGTTCCCATATCCTACAAGGTACAAAAACAAAGAAAAAGAACAAATATACAGTGGTGTGAAAAAGTGTTTGCCCCCCCCTTCCTGATTTCTTTTTTTTTTTTTGCATGTTTGTCACAGTTTGTTTTTTTTCTATTGAGAACAGGTGTGTCAGTAATCAGGCCTGGGTGTGGCTAGAGAAATTGAACTCAGGTGTGATAAACCACAGTTATGTTTTAACAGGAGGGGGCAAACACTTTTTCACACAGGGCCATGTGGGTTTGGATTTATTTTTTTTCTCCCTTAATAATAAAAACCTTCATTTTAAAAACTGCATTCTGTGTTATCTTTGACTAATGTTTAAATTTTGTTTGATGATCTGAAACATTTAAGTGTGACAGACATGCAAAAAAAAAAAAAAAATCAGGAAGGGGGCAAACACTTTTTCACACCACTGTACTTTTTTTTTTTTTTTTTTTTTTTGGCAGTAAAGTAAAAGCTGAGAAAAGTGGCTCCACATTTCTCACATTTGCCAAAGTGTCGAGCTGTTGCCTTACTTGCACTTACAATGTGTGAATAATATTCTGCATTCAGTGATAATAAATAACCATTTATTTGTTGAAATTCATCATAAGATGCCGTGAATGTGTCATCCCGCGTCCCCCTCCCCTTTTCACATGATTTCTGATACGTTTTGCTCGATCACAACTAAACAGTTCTGACTTATCGCGGACATATTATTTCCGTAATCAGTTTTCTCTTTTTGTGATCGCAGCATCAGGAAATATGTGATCACGAGACATGGAAACATCGTTACCGTTTCCTCTCTGTAAATATCTGCTCATTGAACTGTGTTTTTTTTTTTTTTTTATGCAGTGCAGATCACTTCCCGTCAACTCTGATGACATTTACAATATTGAAGGGCTTCACCGTGCTTAGTAAAAAACAACAACCCATCAATGAATTCGATGATCTCGGGGCAGAGTAAAGCTTTATCGAGTTGAAAGTGGCTCCGATCGTGTCACTGATAATCCCTTTAATCTGTTTAGATTGACAAATTTTGGAAAAAACAAACAAAAAAACAACAACACGGCACACTTCTGCTCTGCAAACGCTGCCTCCGAAGGCTGATGGAGCGTATTTATATTGAGCCGGCAACCAAGGCAGCGTGTGCGTTGTTTGATGCCGTGGGGGAGAGGGAGGGGCGTGTCAGCCGGTGCAGTGCACTGCTGACTTCAGCCGAGGAGCTCCAGCTGCTACTGAGCGTTCACATTACTGTAATCAAGCCCTGCTGGCACCGGTTACGCCGCTCCTCTCCGCTCCCTCCGTGCCGGAGTCATCTTACGTTACTAGAAAGGGAAGCGCAACTCGTGTCCAGCTTTAAAAAAAAAAAAAAAAAAAAAAACTGGTGGGTGAGCATGTTTTTGCACATACGGGGTGTGACAGTTGCACTTGTTTCCAGTTATTTTAAGTTTTATTTCAGTAAGTGTCTCGCCCGTTGTTAAAAGAACATTGCAGGTAAGATCGAAGTAGACGTGAAACGATCTTTCTTGTCGAGCTGAAATGATTCGTCAATCAAATCGATTTGGCGTCCGTTTCCATAATCGATTCCATGTTTAGGCAGCAGTAGTGAAAATGAAACGGCTGAATTGCTGCTTCTCTTTGTCATCTTTCACAGTAAACTGAATATCTTTACTTTTTTTTTCCGGACAAAAGACATTTAAAGACATCATCTTTTTTTTTTTTCTTCTACAGTCCACTCACAGTTGATCAAAACTGAAAATAATCAGTAGTGGTAGTCCTACTTGCCTGTTTTATTTTTTAACTCAGCATCCTATTTGCTGATGCAAATTTTTTTTTTTTTTTTTTGCAGAGCAGCATCTTCACCAGCAGCAATTTAATCACTGACCTATTACTCCGCCGGGCGTGTCACCGGAGAAATGAATGGACACGAGTGACCAGCGCTAAAAACCCCACCCCGCAATATTTCCGTTCGATAATCTGGAACAAAAGCGTCTTTTCTTTTTTTTTTTCTTTTTTAAATGAGATTTCATATCATGACTCCGCACAACTCCACATGTAGGTCAGACGCAGAGCGACGGAAAACTCGGCAACTGCCTTCTTGACTTGATATTCTAACGATGCTCTTGGCAGATAACTTCCCCATGTCAAGATTGTTTTTGACTTATTTACACCCGCTGCGTAACGCACACGCGCCCACACACACACACACACACACACACACACACACACACACACATAGGCACGCTTGATCTGATCGTGAGCCTGCAGGTGGTGCAGTAGCATCAGCTTTGGCTCGTCGGCCTCTCCCTGACTGGGAGAAGAGCTGCTGACAGGAACACATTTCCTCCTCTCTGCTGCGCTGCGGAGGGAAAACACTGATTCAGCTCTTATGGGAGAACCCCGTCTCTGGGGTTAGCGAGGTTGGGATAGCACCGCTGCCGCTAAAAGACACGCGCATCCCTTCCTCATCACTCCCTGACACACTTATCGCACACGCGACGTGAGGATATATATATATATATTTTTTTTTTTAAAGGACACGGGTATTGATTAGCTGTAAAATGAGGCTGAAGTTGGCTTCTGATGATGCTGACGACTTTCTTGCCCTTTTAAAAATGAAAGGTATTTTGTGCTGCTTTCCCTTTTCTAATTTCCGCCAGCGTAGAAGCCCGGGTCGATCTCGTTGCTCTGCCGGTGTTGTCAGGAACATAAACTGCTGCTCACGGTGGCGTTGAGGAGGTAGATGGTTGTCTGTGTGTGAGAGCGGCCTCGGGAGGGGTGGTGGTGGTGGTGGTGGTGGTGGGGACAATAACCGACTGAGCCCAGTTGCTGGGTGGACGACCTTCTCCGGTCTTTACAGCCTGGCAACACCCTTACACCTCCGCATGCCCCCCGCGGACCGCCCCCCCCACCCTTTTACCTCTTCCTTTTCCTCTCCTTCCTCATTTACAACTCCGCCCCCCCCCCCCCCAACCACCACCAACCCCTCTCATCCTTGCCCTGCTACTCCACATGAATAATGCAGGAGGCCTCCTCCGTCGTCGCTACCAACATGCCATGGCATGTTTTATTCACACCAAAGTCAGACAGATCTCCCCTCGCTTGCTGCCCGGATCCGCGAGCCGCCCGCCGGCCTCAAAGACATCAGCAGCAGCTCGCTGTGTCTGCTCACAAGGTGTCCTTGACCTGCACGTCCCTGCAGGAGAGCGACCGCACTTTTTTTAAAAAATTTTTTATGGCAGTACGGCGCTGGAAGTAAATATTTGCATTTAATTCCTGACGCCCTGTCACAGACGGCTGGAAATAAATGCCGCTCCTTTTTTCCATTCAGTATTCCTGCCGTCCTTTTGTTGGTGTTTGTTTGTGCCTTTTTCAAGGTGGCGTCATTTTCTGTGGTCATAGAGACAAGTTTATACCCTTTATCTTTGTATCCGTTCTTCTTCTTCTGTGCACGTCTTTTGCTGTCATTCCTTATGTCTTTTCTTATTAATGTTCAGTGAAAATCAAGTTTTTAACCTCGTTAAACATGTCCATGTGGTGTTTCTTTTTTTTTTTTTTTATGTTATGTTATAAGGCAGATCATAAGTGAAATGAGTGGAAAATGGGCTCCATGGGAGTCTGACAGCCTCAAAAACACAGAATAATCTCAAATAATATCTCGTCAACTTGCAGGGTGGGGCTTTCTGTATTATCGAGCTGGCAGTTTGAGCTGCAGGCAAGTGGTGTAAGAGTAGGTGGAGAGAAAGGTGGAGGCAATCTGCATGTTCTCAGATCTGCACATACTAAAAGAGGGTAAAGGTGTATAGTTACATCTGAGCCACTTGCATGCAATGAGGGGAAAACTTATGTAAAGGAAAATATGTATTTCTGATGAAGTTAAAATGAGTTTAAAAAAAATTTAAAAAAAATATCCAGATCATTTATTTATTTAGATTTTGCCCTGGTTCCTTATTACAACCACCAAGGCGGGACAGGTGAGAGTGGATGTTCAAATTACTCAACGTGGACTCACTAATTTATCACACGTTCAAGAGACGAAATCTTCAAAAGACTGACGTGTTCTGGTTCAACTACTGTGTCGTTACGTCCCGAGGTCGGGGAGCATCAAACAACGTTTGTCTGTGACAACTGTTTACCTGGACCGTTGTCCTAAAGGTGAAAGGTCGCCCGAGCCCAGCAGCTTTGTGTATCACTTGAACGTACACGCCGCCGGGAGTAACCACCTGTGTTCCTGTTTTGAAAACAACACGCTTCCCTTACTCCAACAGACACTGTTGCCACATCAGCGTTATCTCGAGGCCCTCACCTTCGCTCATTATCTTATGGCCCGGTCCGACAGCGGCTCCGGTCACGCCTTCCCGACTCTCTAAAGCCACGTCGGTGAGGATGACGGCGCTTTGATGAGCCATTTGTTGCCCTACGGGACTCGAGCCTTCGCACCTCTCCGAAGTGCTTGATTTATTATTCATTTGTGTTCCCAGTCCCCCCCCCCCCCGGGGCGGAGGGGGAGGTGGGGGAGCAAGTCATTAGCGGGAAGGTTTGATCCCACTTCATCCTGCAGTCCAAAGACGTTCACATCAGATGGACTGAAGACCGTTTTCGGCAAATACAGCCGTGTTGAAACTCCTCCGGTGGCCGAACCGGGTTAAACGACGAGCGGTTGTTCGGGTGGTGCAGCCGAACACCCGGCTCCCTGTTTGTTTATTTATTTATTTTTCACCAACAATAATGTCTTGCATCGTCCCGTCTGTCCTTGGTATGCATCCCCGAAAAATTATCCCTCACCTCCGAGCTGTCCAGATGGTCGGCGATGGCGCGATCTTCCTCCTTTTGAAGCGTCGTTTAGCACCAAGATGGACTGTTACCAAGTAAAGAAAGGCTGTTGGGTGATTTCTCTCAGCAAACAACAACAACAAAAAAAACCACTAGAAAACATTATCATTGTATTTGTATTTTCTAGTGAGTTTCACTGTCGTCAGGGTTTCTTGTTTGTTTTGTTTTATCCCAAGTGTTTTTTAATCTCGCCTAAACCGAACAAACAAATAAAACACACTGAATGCGTCGGTTTTGTGCAACGGCGACGCTTTCACTGTGGCAGAGCATGAAGTTCGCAGTATAGCTGTATGAAAGTAGCAGTAGTGTGTGTATTTGTGTGTGTGTGTGTATGTGTGTGCGCGCGCGCCTTGGTTACCCCCCAAGTTAGCGACAGTGCGTTAGCCTAATCTGACCAAGCTCAGCTCAGGTCGACTCACTTTAAATGCGGACCTGCTCTTCTTATTGCAGTGACAATCTCAGCTGCTCCGAAACGGAGAATGAACACGTGTTCTGAGTTTTTCATGTTTATTAAAACGTGTGACGTTCAGAGTTCGCCGACCGGCTGAGAGGGCAGCTCCCGTCCCAAACTTTATGACGACTTTATGGCGACATTACGGCTGCCGCCGTGAAAACGCTATTTTGTCACATTTGAAATCTAAATCTCACCAACGTCCTCGAGAAACCCGTTAAACCTCCCGAGTGTTGTTAATGGAATATTTCCCCTGATGTTTCCTCATTTAAACCTGTTTTCCGCAGACCCACATGCAGATAACGCTTTGTTTTGTTTTGCAACAAATACTTCCATCAGGCAGTGCGCAAGATATACGAGTTGCTCACTCAAACGTGACGCATTCACATCCAGTATATGTGTCAAAAGCAAACAGACATGGCCGCGTCGTGGACTGATTTAACTCCATTTCTTTGGGACTTGTAAAGAAAAAAAGGTAATGACGACCTTGCTGATATATTTACTTACTTCTTATGTTGCGCCTTTTAACTGTGTAAAAAAAAAGAAGTGAAATAAATAAAGCCAGTAAGAGACCTATAATCAAGAAAAAGTGTTTCATTGTTAGTGGGCAGAAAATGAACTTTTATCTTTAGTCTACTGTGAATCTGTTTAAAAGAATCATAATGTAAACATGTTTTTGTTGGTCAAAACCAAGTAGTTAAAAAAAAACAACCAAAAAAACCCCGCTTAAGTCAAAAACAGACATTCAGACGTTTTCCATTTTCCTCTGGTTCTTCTTCAGGGTTCTTCAGCGGGAGTAACAAACACGTTGTTTTCCAACAGGTTCACATTTATGTTAACAAATGTGAGTTTAGCAGTCATCATGGATGATTCTCTTCGTCGGCTAATAGCCGTGAGTTCAAGCCAATAGTTGTTATATGTTTATGAAATCGATTACATTTAAAAAAAAAAAAAATGCATGTTAATTAGAGCATCAGAAAAAAGGTTTAAGTCCCAGGTCCGTGAAAGGATGTGAACCGCGGCATTGTTAACACTGTGCTACATCGGAGCGAGGAGAGGGAACATTTTGTTCAACTTCACGGTCCGAGCGATGACTGGAGGCAGAGCGAGAGACGCGCCGTCGTAACATCGAACTGAACTTTAATTCCTTTTCTGGGGGCGGTGAACACGGTGCTGAACATTTGGGCAGCTGTTATACTAAAACTTTGGCTGATCAGCTTTACCACAGAAAAGTAATCTCCGCCGTCTGCATTCACTTTCACACCTTCTGCTGCTGCGTGCTGCTAATGCTCCAGACCAGACGTACCTCACACCCGGTTCAGCTTCGAGGCCGCCTTCCTAAATAGGAGCGCTCGGTGCGGTAACACGTGTTTCTCTAAGTTATTTATCATGTCTCCCACAAAGTTCAGTCTGAGGGTGATTTTTTTTAAAATTATTATTATTTTTTTTCTTCTTCACGCCACGACTAATAAAACCTTTTTCTTGTTGACTTAACACTTCATTTACTGGTTTTGGAACGGTCCTAATAAATTGAAAACCGTTTCACAAATTACAAATTACATTTTGGCCGAAACATGATTCTGCTTCCTGATGGGTCTGGTTTTTAAGGGTCCCTCGTATTTTCTTGATTTTTAACACGCCACACGACAGCCTCATTTAAAGCACCGTAAAGCACTCATTTATATCTTGACATGCCTCATTTTTTACCGCTTGTGGATGCTGAAAATGCCCTTTTAGACCCAACGGGGAGCCTCCTGGGATCCTCTGAATCCGCTCCAGTCCGAGTTTAGTAAATACAGCCTGAAAACAGATGTCACTGCTCAGATAGCGATCGGGAGGAAGGACGGTGGGCCCAGTGAAGCGATCCTGGCCGAGAGGTCATGTTCTGAGGTGGGAGAGTAACCGAGCACATCGCTGAGCGCTCAACTTGACCCTCGGTGAGTTATTGTGTTGAGGTGGTCCGGTCGGCAGGGAGGCCCTCCTCGGATCGCTTTACATCCTCTACGCTTCCTGCGGTGCGAGGAACTGTCCTGAGAGGGTCGTTACTGTTTGTAGGGGAAACATCTTAAGGTGTTGATGTTACTATCGAGGTGGAGCTTTTCCACGCTAAGCAGCTGAAGTCAGATTTGTGTTCGTCTTCTGCTAAATTCATAACAAAACAAAAAATAAATCGAGTTGCTGCACTCCGGAAGTCTTTTGGTTTCTCCCCGAACAAAGTGTTCCCATGATTCACTCGAAAGGCTTTTACTTAACCAGCAGAGTGGAGATGAAAGCTTGATCATTCGAGTACCTCCAAGATCCTTTGATACTCAACCATGAAGTATGTCTTAGAGCTCTTAGCATTCCTGACTCTGCAAATCAGTCAGAAAGTTGTTTTGTTTTTTGTTTTGTTTTTTGTCCGTGGGAGCAGGAGGTCCTCACGGTGAATGGTTTTCCCGAAGTTGAATGCATGTCGTTCGACTGTTGAACCGAAATGCGCACTCTGTCTAATCTCAACACGCTTGTTGCTGCAGATAGCATAACTGCTGGATATCTGCTGTGCAACTGTAAACCGCTGCGGAGCATTACGGGTGGAATGGATGCGGAGCGGCTTGTTTGCGATAACCGTTGTGCATTGTT
This sequence comes from Brachyistius frenatus, assembly GCF_029030835.1. Taxonomy (NCBI): domain Eukaryota; kingdom Metazoa; phylum Chordata; class Actinopteri; family Embiotocidae; genus Brachyistius; species Brachyistius frenatus. Next base: position 1,479,436 of record NW_027210620.1, on the reverse strand, counting down.
TTCTCCAGATACTGCACAGAGCCTCGTGTCCCTTTTCTCTTCTATTTTGAGTGCAGCTTGAGTGCCTGTTAGCCAGCTTTAAAAACAAACAAAAAAAATTATTTATTTATTGCTCTGGATGTTTTGTCAATTCTGTGGAGGTTTCGGGTAAAGGCTTCCGCTGAGCTCGAGGAGAAGCTCTAAGTGTGCAGACGGACTTCATCTCCTTTTCCTCAACAGGCTTTCCTCATCAAGAAGCCGCGTCCCAGAGGCCACCGTGGCCTCAGCTGTTGGGGCTCTGGAGAGCATCGGGCCCACTCAGCTGTCTGTTTCCGTCCTAACCCCCCCCCCTGCCCTCCCCTCTCCCCTCCGCCCTTCTGCTAACCACGGGCAGCATAAGCCCTGCTAGGATTGACAGCATCTGTCAGTGTCATTCACTCAGCAGCTTTTTGATGTTTGACCTTTTCAGATGGGAATGCGCTAGAACGGTAAACACCGTTTGTTTTACCCTTATTCTCCACCGTTCAGGCGCTACAAGGGAATATAACGGCTCGCCACGGCCGTAAATATCATTTTACATCGTCCTGTGTACAGTATGGGGCTTAATGGGGAACAATATATCATCTGTGAGAGTGAGCGTGTATATGCAGATAAAAGTACCCGCAGCATCACTTCTCATTGACCTTCACTTTTTGAGATTGGAAGCCACAAACGGACACAAGCTTCACGATGCCGGCGGACAAGATCACGCCTTCACCCTTTTTATTAGAGGCCCTCGTTGATCCGAGCGCTCCGCTCCCCTCGTTGGGGAAGTCGTTTGTCAAAGACAGATCCCCTCAGGAGCTGTGCTGGATTTAGGGGTTTCCTCCGCTGTTCATGGGCCACATTTCCCAGAATTACGCTCATTCACGATGAGTGAAAGCATCCAGAGCGAGAGAGAGGGAAAGAAAAAAAAAAAAAAGGAGCTGCCTCTCGCCTCCATTCAGCTGCCCAGACCCCTAATCTCTGCTGGGATGGCCCCCAATGAGAAAGAAAGGCTGGCACTCACATCAAGCACCGGCCTGTGTGATAAAGGCACGATGACAATGGATAACATTTCACATGGACTGCTTCGTCGGTCTGCGGCGTTCGAAACTTAAAACACTTCAAATGCCAGAGATGTTTTTAAACCACATTCCTTTGTCTCACAGTAGCAATTACTGTGTAGCAGGCGTCATTTTAATGACCTTTTTGGCAGATTTATGAGTTTACTTTTGAATTGGAATCATTGGCGTTATCTTTCAATCCAAATTATATACAGAAGTGTAGGTTTTGCCTTTTTGCATCATGATATTTACATAATATTCCAGAACAAGTTTGTGTGTGGTCCAAATAAGACACGCAGATCAATATCGCCTTCAAATTATCAACAATGAACCCTCTTTCTGTATTCTTATAAGTCCTTGTTCCAGCTCTTCATTAAAGATGGATCGTTTTTACATTGAGTGCAGTATCCAATCCCAAAACTACACTTTTCAAAGGCCGGACGGTTCTCTCCGAAAACACTTCCATGAAGTAGTTTTGTTTATCGCGACCTCTAGTGGCCGGAGTAATTATGACCGGAGCAAAGGAGGAAGTCAGGTGACATTGTACAAAGAGTGACCGCATCTGAATGAGGTGGTGGGAGGAGATTTGATTGTGATTGATCGAACGTAGGACTTTCACCCGGATGAGTGTTGTTTGTGGCCCACGTGAAAACAAAAGTCGACGTTGGCTTATTTGAACTGAGAAAAGATAACTTGCGCAAAGTATTTAACTTGCGTTATGTGCTTTGCGCAACTAACCCAAACCGTGATCTTTTCCAAAACCTAACCAAGAAGTTTCGGTGCCTAAACTACAACAGTTTGTCAAAATAACCGCGTATTTAGTATTGTTACCATGGCGCCTGTCGCTGGTACTCCCCAGCAGCCTTACACTTCGTTGGTCCTTTAGAGGGCGCTGAAAACACTCGTAGCTTTGTGCATATTGGAAATAGGTTTATGTTGTCGTTTCAGTATGATGACGTTTGCAGAGGCTGCACTTACTGTAACAGATGGAAATATTTTGATTGTTTTGTGTATTGTTTCGTGCATTGTTTAATATGTCCCCAAAATTCTCCCGGCCACGTTTAGTATTTCTCTGGTCATTTTGGCAGAATTAGAAATATAGTTCTGTGGTTTTTAACAATGTTTGGCTGCACAGCAATGAGTTGATCCACCTGCGGGGAACTGATTTCTCTGGAGTTTATGAACTAAGAAACGTTGCTGTGTTTTAATCTCTAAAATAATGTGTATTTCTGGATGCAGAGGGGTTTTATGAGTTAAACTAGTTAAAAAAGTAGGAGATTTTTCAAGTTCAATAATTTCTTTAAATCTCCAATATTTCCTGGAAAGAATAATGTAATTATATATTAATTAACTGGAAAACAGGCTTTACCTTGAAGGAATTGCTCAATTTAAAACAGTTTAAGTAAAAACTCATTTATTGCATTCTCGCCTGTATACAATTTTTACATTTTTGCATGTTCGGTTGGCCCTAAGTTTACTCACTAAAACACGCTCTTGGTTATGCCAGCAGTTACTATAACTGGAATTAATCAATTTAGGGTGCACAAATTGGACTGTAATGATTTTCAAATGACAGAGTTAACTGAGAAGAGAAGTGTGGGAACTTTTTTTTCATTTAATAAAAAACTGAGATTCTGACTTTTTCATCTCATGGTAATAATGATATTCTAAATTGTCTGATAATAGCAGAGCTGACTGTCAGTCCAAATTACCCTGCAGATATAGAACAACATTGATCTGTGTAGACGTGCAAAAGGTATTCACCACCACAGGCTTTCCTTTGCAGGCTTGGTGAGCTCGAGTCAAACAGTCCTTCATACGCGGATGTTTTGCTTTTAATGTAAATATATTTACTCTTAAATTAACAGCGAGAATTAGCAGCAAACTGAGATGTGAACACCGCGATGATCTTACAGCAGTGTGGTGGCTGCATTAACAGACCTGCTGCGTGTGTGTGTGTGTGTGTGTGTGTGTGTGTGTGTGTGCGTGCGTGCGTGTGTGCGTGCGCGCGTGTGTGTGCACTGCCTGCAGGACATCTGATCTGAAAAAAAAGCTTGTCTCCCCGCCCTCATCAAAACCTCTCGTTTACCTTACAAAATACTAAAAAGTACACACTAATTTGTTTTTAAATCAGCTGAGTCTCGCGCACAACAACCGGTGGCCTAGTTTCTTTTTTTTTTTTTTTTTTTTTTTTTTTTTTTAATCAAGACAGCCAAACAAAGCCACAGGACGTTTTTTTGGTAAATAGCAGTAGCCCTTGGAGCCGGTGGTGCTCTCCTCTTCTGGTGTTGTTGCTAGGAGACAGTGGGTCTAAAATCTGGCTTCGACGAGGTGCACCTGCTTCTCGGGTTCTGGCGCATTCAGTGTCTGCACAATCAACACATGGGAGGAAAAAAAACTGATCCGAGCTGCACGAATCTGAAGGGAGTTTCCCCGTCTTCCGTCCTGCTGCTCCTGATTGGATAATTGAGCAGAGTTGAGTCAAATCTTCCCGGACAGATGTGCGTGAGTGCAGGTGTTTCTCTGTACTGTACAGCGCACTTGAACAACCGTTCCAAAACTACAAAAATGTCCTTCGTTTGTCTTTTGCGAGTGAGTAAACACAGCGCGAGCTCCGGAGTCAATAAAGGACAAAAGGATTTAAAATCACGCTGCTCCAGTGACTTTGAAGCTGAGCAGAGCTCTCTGAAAGCCGTCACACCCGGTTAACAGCTCTTCTCCATTAGGGCCCACAAAGATGGAAAAGACACTACTTTTCAGCGTGGAAATGGGTCGGTCGTATTAAAAACCACCGACATGGCACGCGAGAGCTGCGCTCAGGTGATAAAAGCACAAAAAGTGCTGGTGATTATGTAACTCGAGGTTCGGCTTTTGGGTATTCTCCAGCTGCTTCAGTGTTGACCGGTCAGCTCGGACCCAACAGCTGCTTGCCGTGAGGCCGAGAGCATCTACTGTACATGCCATCATGTGAGAAAACCGTGTCAGCCTCCGCAACTTTTAATACCCCCCCCAACCCTCCCCGCCTTTTTCCTGTTACTACTAATGGCAAGACTTCATCGACTGGAACCGTCTGACGGAACGGAGCGGAGTGAAACAAAGCTCTTCGCTGTGCATCACGCGAGGATGAAAATAGCTCTTCAGCATCACTTTTTCTGCCATCTCATTGGTCCCGCCGCGCCGCTGTGTGTGTCAGCCTCCCTGTGCGTGGCTGCTGGGCTCCACTGTACTGTGCATGTGTCAGACTGGAGCGCCTCCAGCTCCAGTCTGGAAGATGATCAGCTGGGCGCGACGGGGTCCGCCAGGGAACCAAAGCCAACAGCCAATAAACACCTCCGTATCCGCACGCTGACCTGCTGAGCTGCAGAGTGTTAATTGTGCTGTGGGTCATTAGGCTGAACACAGGCATATTTCAGACCTGGCCTCTTCGCAGGCTTTGACCTTCTGCTGGCCCTGGCTAATACTGAATGTGGGCGCCGGCATCAAACCGACTGGTGTGAGCCGCCAGGCTATAATTATCACTTTCTTAATTAATAATGATGAGTGTAAGTGACCTAGTGGCCGCGATTGCAGATGCACGCCGCACAAACTTCTCTAAAAAAAAAAAAGAAGTTTGTTGGCTCTGGCTGCTTCTGCGCAAAAAGAACTTCAGGAGCTGTTTGCTGTAATCGGACAAAATAATTTCAAGACGACCTCCAGCTCACTCATCACCGTTTCTGTAAAGCAGATACAGTATTTATTCTGTACCTTTAAATTAAAGTATTCAAAGTTCTGTCTTTAAGGAGACTGACCATAAAGTAATAAGGTCTCTGGTGTCAGCTGGTTTCTTCAGTGCAAAAGACGTTTTGTTTGTGTTCGCAGCTAATTTGTTTCTAGTCAACACTTAAAAACTCTCTCTGCTCCTTGTTGAACTGATGTTGTTTTTGTGTTCAGAAGCACTAAAACACACTTGGTCGTGACTGCAAATATATTCAAGCAAACCAAATCCTTATCCACACGAGCACGCACACGTCAACACCTGCGACTGCACCGTCTAGATGCTTTTGAAAAGGAGCTACTAAATCATTCAGTTTTAGGATTACGCAATCTTCAAAAAGATACCGTTTTTTTGGGTTATTTTCTTTAGGGGCTAAAAACAACACTTTATTACTCAATTTGTGGGTTGTAACCCATTTTCCTTGTAGTCACAAATCTCACCAGTTTGCACTGGGTTTCCCCTCTCAAAGAAAAAAGAGGGGAAAAGGTCCATTTTATGACCCTTTTACCTTGCGGAGAACCCACCTCTATAAGCCATCACGGTGCTTTACGAGCCCACTCAGGTCAATGGGCAGCTCCATTTAAGAAGCTCAGTGAGGCAGATGGGGAGAAAGTACAGTAAGACTTCAGGGAGGCCAAGAATCATCCGCTCTGCTCGTTTGATGTGACTGTCTGGGCCGAGGGAGATGATACTCACGGTGTGTTTGATGGGTGGTGGTGCCCGCTGGTGATTTTATTTCTCCAGTTTTTCGGGTGCCCTGTTGGAGTCCTTATTTTTTTTTCTTAATGTCTATTTGCTCAGTGGGGCTAAAAGGGTGCAGGAGAAAAGTACAGTAAGAAATGGATAATGGCCTGAAGCTGCAGACCTATTTCATCCCATATCTGCACCCCTCATGGGCTATTTTGTCTGTAATGGGCTGGTAGTTGTGTGTGTGTGTGTGCGCGTGTGCGTGTGTGTGAGAAAGAAGGATGGGTGGAGGGGGTGAAATTATTATTATTTTTTTTTAACATTTATGCACAGTTTTACAAACCAACACACAGAAACATACACTCAGAAAAAAAAAAATATATATATACACTTACACAGTCTGCAGCCAGGTTTCCATCCCTATGGAGTGCAGATTTTTTAACCAAATGTCCAGAAAATCCACAACTCATAAGCCAAGAGTTGGATCATTAAAAAAAAAAAAAATTAAAAAAAGAAGAAGATAAGCAGCTGGTGCTGCTAATTCTCCAGTCTGGTGCCGTTAAACCACCACAGAAGAAGAGGCTGAGATGACGTGATTAAAACAATGCCGGTCGAACCGCGAATGAAGGAAAACTACGTGTGAAATGTGACGCAATCACAGTTTGATTCATTCCTTAATTTAAGGTAAAACAGTCCTTAAATTAAAACATACTCAGATGCCGTCGTCTTAAGAAACCTTAGATAATTGCCTTCCTAAAGCCCTCAAATTAGTAGGTAGTGGAGCACAGACTGAAGTTTGCCTGGTTTTTAAATCAGAAAACTGGCTATTGGCAGCATACCTTAATTCTCCCTCCTGTTTGCATCATGAAGGGAAATCCCAACAAAGTCTCTGAAACATTAACAGAAACAGAAAACATTTAGCAGTAGAGACAGCCTCCATCATGAATGTAGGTGCATTTTTAAATTCTGTTTTCAGTGAAGTGATACCGGGAGGATAAATGTTTCAAAAGACGCTACGGTTTAACGTGTTGAAACTCGGTTTATATCCACACAGAAATTCCTCCTGACGTTTCCATTCATGGTTTGAACCTCTGGGGTGAACCTCTGGAGTGAAGCTCGATAAATGACAGATCAGCAATGTCAAAAGACAGCGTCTGCGTCTCTTTGTTGTCTTAGAGACACTGAAGGGGCTTCTTGTCGAGTGCCACTCCCACATCCTCTGCTCCCTCTGAGGCACGAAACCTTGACTTCTTCCACTTTAAACAGTATTTCCATCAGAGCACCTCCGTGGTTTGCATTGATGTCGCAATCAATCTTCCTCTGCCAGCCAACAGGGAGCTTTTGTAGGTTAGCACACCGAAATCAAACCCTGAGCAGCTACCTCGAATCCCATCATGCTGAGGGGCTCATTTTCCTTGAACATCAATCCCAGACGTTTGTTTTATCCTGCAGGGGAACCAAAAGGGATTCAGAGAAAACACGACTAGTACCAGAGAGTAAATATTTTCGTGATTTATTTATTTATTTTTGAAGTGATCAAAATGCTAATTTTGAGGGATTGTCTTTTTCTTTCTTTTTTTTTTTTTAAAGACTTCTGTGGATAGATATGTTTCATTGTAGATTGGGGAACCAATCTTAAAGGATGCTTGATAAAATGATCATGGTAGTCACGGTAACAATAATAAACGTGGTTTGCGTAAAAATGATTGCAGTTGGGTTGGGTCTAAGGACCAAAAATTCTTGATTAGGTTCGGCTTAAAGGATCAAGACTTGCGTAATGTACGTGATCCAAGTTAAATACGTTACACAAGTTAATTTATGTACATAAGTCAGTGTTGACTTTTGTTTTCACGCGGGGTAAAGTCTTGTGTTCATCACCTGATTTCTTCCCTTGCTGCTGTCATAACTTACCATGCCACTAGAGGTCGCAATAAATAGCAGTATGGTTTGTATTGAGCTGCTGGTACAAAGTAGTAAAAGCAACACTAAAGCTGAAGTGGAGACAAAATAAGTGTTTGGCAGAGTTTCATTCTTGTACTTTTAAATGTGATTAAATATTGTGAAGTCAAGGTTCCTTTACAAGGTTCCTCCGCAAACTACAACTTGACGGAGTAAAATTGAGCTTTTTCTTTCGTCGATGTCCAAAGCCATGTTTGTTTTGTAGCATCCGCTCTCAACCACCCACACGCGTTTACCGGCACGTGGTCGTAACGTCTTCTTCTTTTCCGTCTTTTGTTGTCTAATAGTTGTTGACAAACAGCTTTTAGGGGCATTACCGCCACCTTCTGACAGTTGTAATGCGTTTCTACCAGCCACCGGTCAAAACGAGGAAATTAAGACGAGATAATAAACTATTTGATTTTTAAACATTTTTCAATAACTATTTGAAAATTTTGAAAGTCATGACCCACCCCTAATACAGCCCACATTGTTTCCACAGCATTGGCTTTATAATGTGTACACTGAACATGATCCAGTATAGATGTAGTTTCCACAGACGGTCTCTCGTGCTGGATTTGAAAGTCCTCTATGATGTTTCTTTTGGCCACCACCTAACCCTGATCCACCCCTTGGGCCCCTTCCGAGTCAGTGCTGTAATCAGTTTAGTCTTTTATACATAGCTGATATAGTCGACTCTCAATCCTTTTTATATAACAATATGTTCCAAGTGAACTCGAGCTGGATGCAGATCTGTTGTGACTTAATGCTGTAGCACTCGCAGTTGTGCATTCATTTCTTTATTATTAACCACGTTCAGTGTTTTTGATCCTATATCACATATTGTCCATGAGAATCTTCCAAAGCTTTAAAGTACTGTATAAAGATCTGTTCCTGGAACAGTGTGTTGGGTTAAATAAAGGTTGAGTTATAAAAAAAAAAGAAGAAGGTATTTCTGGCTCAGATCTCGATAACTGTGACCTCGTCCGTACCACTTTCCAATAACGCTAAAATAAATTCTTCGTAACGGTGGTCTATAAGGAGCACGTTTTAGGTTTCTAATCTCTGGCGTGGTGTGTGGTGAATGCACATTCCCCTTTTGAGTTTTGGGCTCGAGGCCAGACAGGATGGACTCTGATTTCAGCCTGCAGGTTTCTTGTGCTCATCTCCTCACCTGCCAACCGGCACCTCATTCCTCAGGTTCCACCGAGGTCAGGACCAGGATCCGGTGGAGGTCTTCCTTCACAAAGTCAATACGAGCGACCTGCATCTGAGAGGAATGTGCAGCGTCCCGTGTCCTTCGGGTCTGAATGTGGCTCATGACCTATCTCTGGTGTTACGGCGTTGCCCACAGTTAGGAGGGAGACCGACATTCGAGTTTTCCACCTGCTCGCTATCGTCGACCCTGACCTTTGACCAAGCAAATTTCCATCTAAAGATGCTTACATTGAAGAAGTGTCACAATATTAGAGGTGCAGTGGCAGATTGAGTGATCATGTTGCGGTGGTGCGAATAGCCTCTGTGTGAGTCAGCCACAGAAAATGACTTGTTTTAAGAAAGTATTGTCCAAAAGCGAAGCGCACGTTATTGAAACTGGTACTTGAGAATACAAATAAAAAAAAAAAAAAAAAAAAAAAGGTTTGAGGCGATTTGGTGAGCAGTGGGCTCCGGATTCATTAGCGACAGCTATTAGTAAGCTAATTAAGTCTCATTTAGCAAATCAGCCAGTGTCAAGACAACAATATTTGTGTGGAGAGCAAATCAAGACGATGTTGTTTAGCTCCTGTCGGAGCACTAAATCGATCCGATGCGTCAGTGGCTTAAATGATTGAGTTCTCAATCAAAAACACCCCAAACATGAAATGGATCTTTTCTTTTCAGTTCCGACAAGCCAAGTTCATTTCAACCTCTGCCGGCTAGAAATGAGAAAGCTGAGCATAAAATCGGAGTCAGACACAGCTTGATGCATAACCTCCACTTCCCCACTTATTCTTAATGTTTCCTTTTAACTGCACGGAGGGAACGTAAAGACATCTGAGCCCGGTGGAAGCTGGCCAGATGTTAGGATGGTTGGACCACCTCGGTACAGACCGGCGACACAAGTAGGAGGTTCACTAAAGGGAAAAAAACAACAAAATAAAAGGCTCCTATTATTAGTCCAATGTAGCAGAACGCATATTACGATCTACAGCGTCTATTCACTTTACGAGTTAAACATTTAAACTGAGCAGAAATGGTGCAGAAATGTGAAACTTATTTGAGCTAAATTTGGTCAAACTTGTTTTTTTTCAAGATTTCCTGTCCTCAACAATAATATGAATATCCTTTAAAGTATAACACAATTTCTTCTGTTCATTTGAATTAACATGAGATTTTTAAATTGTGTTTGATACGTTTCACAAAAACACAACATTACAAACTGGCCTTTAAAAGATGGACACCTGACATTATGGGAAGATACAAGTCAATCTCTGCTGCTTCAATTTAAACCCATTTTTGTTTTAATCTGTCGCTTTCAACTTAAACATTACAGAAGTGCAACACTAAACCAGTGGAATACCCCTTTAAATTCCCTCATCTTGGTTTTTGCAGTCAACAATGGCATCTGGTATTTTAAAGAAAGAATTTAATGATAAAAGCTCATTAAGGCACATTTTTCTTAAATTGTCCTATAAAATCTATTTTATCTGCTGTTTTGTGGGTTTCATTTTCCAACAGGGTAGTTCTTGAATGCACCACTGAGGAAATTACAAAAAAGTCTGCGCAACTCATCACTAAGCAGCAAGTTTATTTATACTGAACATTGACCAATTAAAGATGAAATATTATGAATGATGAAATACCATACTTCTAGTCATTGTCAAAGCATTACTAAATAGAAATCAATCATTTGTTTTGGTTTACATTACAATAACACAACCTCTAAATAAGTATAACGAGTTAAAATCGGGCAAAAAGAGATGAAAGGTTTCAAATTTATTCAAAACGTGCATTGATCTGTATTTTGCTGTCAATCTCGGAACAAGACGCCGACGCGATTTTACAGCCATCTGCAAACCCGTCCCGTACCACCGGGCGCATGCAGACATCTCGGGGATCCTCCGATAATAGGAATTAATAAGCACAACAACCTAATTACACGTCATAATGGAGATGACTAGCATGTCTCAATGACACAGCGGGGGGTCTTCCATGAAAATGGGGTCCTTCGCCAGCGGGGTGGAGACCTCCTGACGGTGACCCTGACACATTCACCCACATCAAATCAAGCTGCAGACAAACACATGGCCGTTGCTTCGCTGAAGGAGGCTTTTAGTGTGTGTGTGTGTGTGTGTGTGTGTGTGTGTGTGTGTGTGTGTGTGTGTGTGTGTGTGTGTGTGTGTGTGTGTGTGTGTGTGTGTGTGTGTGTGTGTTTTTAACCAGCAAGAGGCCGGTGCACGTGATAGTTTTGTCTTTATTGACACTGAGAAAAGACTGGAGGCCACAGAGCATTTGTTCTTTTAAAACCAGGTCAAACAAAGGATTTGCACAGTGCGGTGATCACTCCCAATAAATCGAATTCAAAAGAGCCCAGTTTTGTCAAGGCGCTGTCAGTTAAACACCACACCGCAAAGCCAGGAATATAAACACCCATCACTCACACGCTTTTAATTAGAAAACATCCATGCATTTTTATTTTAGGTATCTTCTACTCGGTCTGGGGGTAAATTACAACTTCTCGTGTGGATCACAACTACCTGAGGGATTGATGTGTTTATATGCATTTCTAATGTGGCTCTGTTGTGGTTACTTTATAGAGCTCAACATAGATCTCCATTAGCTTAAAGATCTTTCACCGATACATTCAATTCATGACGGGTTATTAGTCGACTGTACGAACCTTTTGTCAGATGTACAAACTCAAAAATCTTTTTATAAACTACACTGATGAATTATAATGAATTCAAAGTAAGTGTCTTGTGAAACATAAATCCTACAAAGTGTTGGGATACATTTTATCTGACATGGACCCAGATGAGGAGCAGAAAATGGGAAGATTAAGCAACATGGATTCATTGAAGTTCATTTGAGATTTTGCTGAAACCAAACTTGTGGTTATGCTGACCCAAGCATGTTTCACACACTAGAAAACACGATGGTGATGGAGATGAAGAGCTCCTTTTGTTTATTGTGTTTGGCTGAAAAACCTGGGGGGGGGGGGAGAATACGGTGAATGTAAGTCCAGTTTACGTCTCTGGCACAGTTGGAGAACTTGGTGGTTGGCAGACAGTCCTGGTGGTGTTAAGTTTTGGGCCGCACGTGGACGTCTCCAGAGGGACGGTCCCTCGCCCTCTTGGGCAGAAGACAAACTCACGTCGATCCATGCGGGCACGCCAAATGCGGAAACCAACCACGGCCATTGCTGTGTGGCCGTTGGAAAACCGAATCCTGTGACTTTCAAGACATTTTTTTTAAGACCAGCACATTCCCTGATCTTTGTAACATGCGGCTAAACTTGCACTACATTTGCTGTGGACTACTTTTTCCCCGCCCATAAGTTTCATGTAGTTTGAAAATTTGCAGCATACCGAGCATACAGTGAGTTAATAATCTTCTATTTAACACGTTAAATCCAAACATATACAATTTGTGGGCTCTACCAGACCAGCCATGAATAAAAAGTTAGTTAAAGGAAAAAAATAAAAAAAATAAAACACTCCACAGAACCAGTAGCTGCTGATCCTAACCCGGTGCAGTGCACTCTGGCCACTGTGCCTGCAGGCCGTGGTTAACAATGTGCCGTTTCATGTCAGGAACAAAAGAGCCAAACTAAATCCTCCTCATATGTTCAGGTTGTGGGAATTCCAGGCCCTTACCCCGGTCATTAAAGCTGTCTGGTAATGAAACTCAAGCCTCACCTTGACTCAGGGATAGTCCCAGTAAAATAACAAAGCCAAACAGGATGTGCTTAGAAAGTGTCGGGCGTGTGTGCCCGAGCATGCCTGTATTTTTATAAATCTTTTCTTTTAATTTTTTTTTTTTTTTTAATCTCTGATAGAAATATTTCAGCTGCATTCTTGTTGTGCAACACGCTCAGCCAGGACGGGCCATGACGTTCGCACATCTGTCAGTCATGTGTGTTTCTTTTCCCCTGCAGCTACTTGCCTTCAGCAGAGCTGCCTTTCATGCTGATATTTTTCTCAGCTACTGTGTGCGTGTACAGAAAATTTCCTAACAAGCTGATTTATTGGGCTACACAAGCATCATACAAACCCAAACCTCATGTGAACTAACCCCTTTTTTTTTTCTCCCCTTTCTTGGGGGTACTCTTTTTCGGCCTCTCCTGCCCCTTATAGAAAAATGCACAGGGTTGCGGGGTCAGCAAATTCATTGCAGTGAAGGTGCTACAAGTGAGAGTGACTCGTTTGATCTGAGCGTGGTGCTTGTCTCCAATAAATTAACCAGAAATCGGGGCTATTTAGTTTGGTTGGGGGCCATTTGTGCAGGCATCATTAACTGGCCAAATTCAGGTATTTATGGGAAACTGTGTGCTTTGTCCTTATTGGGTCTCTTTGTAGAGGCTAAACGTGCAGCGCAGGGGGCCTGCTTAAAATGGCTCTGACTCAGTACCCCGATGATGAACTTTCGGGGTATAAAAGTATAATAACTTTTTTTTAATGAACACATTGCGGAGGTGCTGTTTTTTCCCACTTCAAAAGCCCCTCGTTTCTCATATAAATGAAAGGCACTTATTGCAAACAGAAGCCTCTGCATTATGCTTGTCTCAATACATCCGTCACTTTGCAGTCAATAAAGGCCTCGAGTTGAGCCGCCGTGTCATCATTCAGTCCAGATGCCCCAAAAGGAGCTCGGCTAAATTAAAAAAAAAAAAAAAAAAAGAAAAAAGAGGGTTTTTTTTGTGTGTTTTTTTGTTAAAGTAAGAGCGTACCTTGTACACCTCCCGGATTTAAGCTGCTTGCTGTTTGCAAACACCCACCACGGACCCTCCGCTCGCCTGTTATGCTGAACCCGAGACGATGCTTCCTCTCTGCTGCCTCAGTAATGATCAGAATGAGAGGTTTCCACGCCACGCTCTCTCCCACATGCTTCTCTTGCTTCCAAGTTTCAAGACGGCGAGCGAGCCCCCGGCCTTTTTCAGACGCCGTTGGATTCCACACGAAGCGCTGCCGCGAAGTCGGCCGCCAACGCACCACCACAGGTGGTCAGAGAAGGCTGCGTGTTCGCCGACGTCATGGCAGCCTCGTGTAGCCTTTAAGCTCAGGAAAAGGATGTTTTTCTACCATCGTCCTTGCTGGTTTCATAAATACAAAGTCAGCCAAATTTGATAAAGTAAGATTATTTTATTGGTTAATCTTATATTTTGGAGACCTCTTTCATTGTTTATACTGATTTGTGTGAGGTGTTGGTATTCTTAGTCTTGAAACTCGTGTCAGCTGTGAACTAGAAGCAGCTCAACACGCTGCTTCGCAAAAAAAAAAACACACAAAAAAAACGCGCCGAGTCTTTGTGACAGAAGCCGTCGTTAAACCGCGTCAAACGGCCCGGAGCAGATCGGTCCAGCAGGAAGTCAGAGGATCGGCGTTAGAGAATCGGGTACATTTTCAAAATAAAACACCCCGTTCAAACCCTGAGTCGTATAGCGCATCACTCCATTAATGTCTGCAGTGCAACCCCCGGACAAAAAAAATGCATTCTCCTCCCGTGAAATAGTTACAAAATAATGAAGGACAGTTGTTTTTGTTTAACAATTTAAACACAGCAAACTGAATTGACTTTGTAATCTACAGCACAAAACGATACAATAGAATAAAACCATTTATTAACGACGTAGCCGACGTTCCCACGCGAGAAGCACAAAAAAAAAAAAAAAAAAAAACGATCATAGCAGGAAGTCGACAAAATCAGTCGGACAAAATGCCTCTGAAATGTTTCCTGTGGGGGAACAGAGGATGGAACAAAACCGCTTCACACGCGTGACGTTGCAGCACCTCGGGTACCAATCAAATGAGCTTAAAAAGTAGCGAGCGACCAAATTAACATATCCCGGCTGCTAACTCAACAAAAAAGTAAATGTAGTGTATTCAGACGTAGTTGTACCGTTGAGTCCTGTCTCGTAACTTGGACTGCAGCTGTTGTTCTGCTGGTGTGAACGTTTGGGTCAAAAATCACGAGCGTTTACCTCGTCGTAAAACATGTGCGTGGATCTGTGCGCAAACCCACTTAATCACGCCGGCTCCATCAACATGGCTGGGATTGTATTTTGCCATTTGGATCTTTTACAATGCTGAAGTGCGAAGTATTGAAAAGTACACCGCGAAGTGCAACGGCTGAGGTTACCGGAGAGGAACAACTTCAGGGTGCCAGATCCGCTCATAACAAACGGACACGGCTGGAAGGTCGACACGGTGAATTGAAGCTTCTCCGTGCGCATGGGAAGAGCCGGCCTGTTGAGCATACCAGGACCGTTCCCAGCCCCCCCCCCCCCCCTCCCCCCCTCCAGCCTCCCCCTCTTCCCCCTCCGGGGCATGTTTTGTCTATCATCCGTCAAACGCCATATTTCCACTGCGCCGGCTGCTCGTCCTTCTCTGTGCGAGTGTCGCTGCTCGGTGCGACCTGCTGATGCCGATGCGAAAGTGATTTACAGTAGCGAGGAAAAGAGTCGGACTTAAATGGGACACCACGGGGGCCGACACGTTCCCAGGAGGACGAGTGTGTGTGTGTGTGTGTGTGTGTGTGTGTGTGTGTGTGAGGGGCGGGGACGGCGCTTCTGATGGACATACGTGACTCGCGTCCATAAATACCCGTAAAACACTTGGATCTGTACGTTACTGTCTATCTGAAACCAGGTGTAAGGTGTCTGCTTGTGGGCCCCCGTGTGTGTGTGTGTGTGCGTGCGTGCGTGCGTGCGTGTGTGTGTGTGTGTGTGTGTGTGTGTGTGTGTGTGTGTGTGTGTGTGTGTGTGTGTGTGTGTGTTTCTTGGAAACAGGAGTTGCTGTGCAGTGTAGTTTGCTAAGTTAGGACACATCTGTCTACGTTCTCACACACACACACACACACACACACACACACACACACACACACACACACACACACACACACACACACACACACACACACACACACACACACAACGCTGAGGTTTACGAAGCCGTTTTCATGGAATGTAAAGCTGGCTGAACAATTTCTCGCACAACTCACAATACAAGTCAAACAAGAAAAAAAAACAACACAAAAGCTCCAAGAGGCCCAAACTCAAATTTGTGTCGCGTGTGACGAGGTGAAGTTGAGTCGGCCTGCGCAGAACAGCGTTAGAAACTCGCGTAAACACGCATGTAAAGATTCACTGCAACATTACGCCCGTTAAAAAAAAAAAAAAAAAAAAAAGGTTTATTATGTTTGGAAATCAAACGCTACGCCGCGATAATAACACTCGCATTTGGACCGGCGTATCAACAAAAAACTTTAATATCGTGTCCTAACGGGCATATCGCACACAACGGGGCTGCGCGTGGGCGGCGCTGATGTAATCGCTATTGCACAAGAGTCCTGCAGCGTGTGGACGGGCCGTCGGTTGAGTGCAGATAAAACAGCTCTCCGACAAATATAGCAGCTCCGGGAACATTTCCAAGCGGGCAGCTGCACTTTCATGACACTGACGGTAACCGGGGACGACCGGACGTTCGGCTGGAGTGACACGCATCATAAGAAACATGACGTGTACGTTCGTACGGGGCGGGAGGTTTTCTGCTGGGCATGTTTGGGACGGTTTAAGGCCACAAATATGTTTTCGAATTTACCCGTGGTCAACTTGAGATTTGGGTCCTCGCAGCAGAGGGGGTACGTCGGTTCAGAGGGGGAGGAGGTGGGGGGGAGTCAGGGTGAGGCGCTGGGGCCGGTGATGGAGGGGGTGGTGGGGGGTCACAGTATGTCCTGTCCCGGCCCCTCGCTCGCTTGCTCTCTCTCTCTCTCTCTCCTCCGGCGAGGACCTGCTTGCTGACAGTGGAATGACATCACCAGGGGGGCCCTTTGTCCCCCTTTTTTTTTTTTTTTTTTTTTTTTTTTTTGGGAGCGTTGAAATTTTGCACACAAAGGCAGCGTGGCGCTCCTATCTCCACATCTGAGTGGACGCAGCACTTTTGAAAATCCCTAACAAGATTAAACCATAGCGCAATCAGCTGTCAGCCCGCGCACACTGGCTGCTTCTCAGAACTCGCATAGGATCTAAGCCCCGCTGTTCAAACTGGACACGCAAAAGCCACGTCCGACGCTATAGGAGGACGGAGGGGAAAGGCCGGGCCGCTGCTGCACACCGCCGGAGAGCACAGTGAAGGAGGGAAACTGGGGGTGGTGGTGGTGGTGGTGGTGGTGGGGGGGTAGCAGCAGCAGCAGCCGCCCTCACAGGGAAAACACAGTAAACGCACAACAAAATGTTTGACTTTCTCGTTCATTCCAAGTAACATTAAGCGAATTAGTCCCGTTGTTTTTTCATCACTTTCAAATCATTTAACGTTTGATTATTTATTCATTTCAATGTATTATTTAAATGGGGCTTAATTAAGCTGCTCAAACGTGAATTCCGCACCAAAACTGACAAACTGAGTTTGCCGTCTTCCGTACAATTTAGCACATTTTAAATTGGCGATTTTAAATGTAGTTTCACTGAACCAAGTTTGTATAAAGTGAAACGCTGAGATGACGGTTACCGCGGTGGCTCCTCTGCACGTTAGCTTAGCAGAGTGTCTGCTGAACCCCTCCAGACTGAATTTAACTTCAGTCAGTTCTGTGGAATAATTGACTCAACTAAAAAGATTGAAATCGATCGCACAAAAATACAGTCGAACGCCGAGATGGCAGTTTGTCCTGCTCAGCCAGCTGTCAGCAGGAGAGCAGCTAGCCTTTGCTTTTTCAAGCTTTTAGCTTGGACCAGTGTCAGCCGTGACCAGCTTCACAGCTAGCTGTAAAACTGTCCAATTGGCTGCTGTTTCACTTTTATAGTGACATTTTAGTGGCATACTATTTTATATGGTGGAAGATATGCCAAAAGTTGGTTTCTTTAATTTCACCAACATTGTTTTTTTGTTGTTGTTTTTTTTTTTTTGCTGCATCGGGCCCTGTTGACCTTTTTACCGAAACATCCGTGTGATCTTGTTTGTTGAAGTTAAAGTTTGGATGATGTCATGATCGTTTTTGGCTCTCTTGATATGTTGCTTTCAGTTTCTTTTCATGTTTGTATTGGCTGTACGTTCTCATGGCCTGCAGGACCTCTAGGTGCATTTCCATCCTGTTACATCACTGCACCCTTGAGAGCTGCTGACTACACGTAAATCAAGGCCATGCAAGTGGGATCCTTCATCCTCTTTAATTTCAAAGAAATGTCCTCCCTGCGCTGGTACACTTAACCCTGGCGCTAATCTGCAGAAACAGATGACGATCTGTTGTTGCTGCTGTTGTCCAGATGTGGCCGTACGGTGTCTCTGCATTTTTCTCAGAACAAAGGCGCATTGATGTATATAAATTTCTGCTCTCTGTTCAGCATCACGTCTGGAATTTGTGTCGGGAGTTTCTCCTTTGTTGCCGTCGCTGATGGCCGCTCTCTGAAGTGGTTCGGGGTTGCCGGTCCTCCGGGTTGCGGCTCGCGTTGTCTCTCCGTGTGACTTGCAGTCGTGCGGGCTCCGACTTTCAGAGTTAAGCCACGTGTCGGAAGACGTCTTTGTCGGTGCAGCGTTCAACAACGGACACGAATGTACTGTGGACACGGGACAGCGGGAAGCCTGGGCCGGGCGTATGAAGCAAACTGTGTGCAATTCACCTGGTTGCCGTGACAACCTAGTTACTAAACTCGTGTCTGATATCCAAGAAAAAGCTGATAAAACACGCTGCTGTCACCTCGAGGCAAATCTCAGTATAATATGTCTTCAGATCAGATTTTTTTTTAGATTCGGCACAACGACGGTTGCTCTCTCACGGCCCCAAAAACCTCCTCGGGGCCTTTTTCTTATTTAAAATCGTCTTCCCTCGAAAGCGTTTCAAACGAGCGCCGACGACAACATGCGTCAAGGGGGCGGATGGGGGGGATAGGGGGGTGATTACCTCGATTGCTGTTCAATGCTCATTTTTTTTCCAGACGACTTGCTTTTTGTTTTTGTGCTCTGACCGCAAACACGGAACATCTGATGACATGTACCGCGATGAACACGAGATGATTTCCTTCAGGAATCAAGACCTCGATATGAAACAAAATCTAACGAGGACGTCATTACGCTTCATCGGAGGCTACGTGTATATCAATAGCATTTACAGCTTTATGTCGCAGGCGTCTAATCTCACGTAGCTACCAAGTTATGTGTGCACCGTCTCAATTAAATGCCCAATTAAACGAAGTAGATAATCGCGAATGAGTTGCAAGTCCGTTCTTTGACTTGAGACGATGAGCTGACGTGAAGACCTTTAATGAGGAGGCCGAAACAATGCTAACACAAACAGGTCAGGTTCCCCCCGATGAATACAAAGGAACTGTCTTTATTAGTGAGGGCATTTTCATTACCAACAAAAAGGGTGTCGGTGGACGTTTGACTTGTATCCATCAAGTCTGATGTCAAGTGAGGTGTTTTATGTAAACACCAGTTCTCGAGCTTTTCGCTGAAGATTATTGATTAGGGTGCTGAGATGAATCCCGTTTCTCCGAGCAGAGCTGCTACTTTTACGACGGAGAATATAAATCGCTGCTCTCGCGGAGAACGGCTTCCCGCTCCGGGAGTCTCCAGTCAGGAGTTTAACCTCCTGTAGTCTGGAGGTTAACACCACAGACAGCTGCTGGATCTTAATCTGGGTCTTTGCATAATTAAAAAGAAAATGAATATGGAATGATTTCTAGTTGAAGTCTCTTTTCGTTTATGTGAAGTTTTTTTTTTTTTTTTTTTTTGGCGGGCCAACGTGTGACGAACAACAGCTTTACGTTCAGGCTTTGAACGTGTAAAGGAAACGTTGTGTTTTGCGAGCTCGCCCGTGTCACTGATGCCACATTAAACATTCAACGTGACAAACAAAACCAGTGAATGGGCATCTGTCAAATCACTGCGGATGAGTGTTTGAGAAACTAAAGGCCAATAAAGTATGGGTGACCTCTCCACCCTGCCGACCCCGACACCGGGGCCGTCTATAGATGCAGCCGAGCGGGTCAGACTCGTGTGAAGCCGTGTGGTTCAAAGGTCGCTATAAGACCGGTGCGGTCTTGGAAATTAGACCAGACTAATTGTCTGTTAGTCCCCTTTAATTACAGCTGAATCCAAAGAGAGACTACTTCACCCGTCCCAGGGCCATGACACCAGTCGTGGAGGGGAGGAGGTGGGGGGTTATTACGGATGGAAAATTTAATTATGCATGCTGCAGTGAACTGGACACAAAAGCAAATTCCCAATTTAATTAACAAACAATGCCACTCAAACAAGACGCATCCACTAGGGCGAGCCTCAATGTTTTGGAAACAGATTCTCCTGCGTTTGTCTTTTGTGTTTTATGTGTTATGTCCCAACAAAACTAGAAGAAAAAAACCCATCTTAAATAATATTCAATGAAAATTGATTAATCCGCCACGGAAGGAATCTTTTGAAGGAATCGTTTTACATTTTTAGAGATATAGACGTGTTTTGAATCTCTGAATCTCTCTCCGTGTGTTTGCAATACAATCACTGCATTATACATGCAACTTATTATCTGAGTGCACCTTGTAGTTAATGTCAATCAATTTAGCTTTGATCCCACCGTGTTTATCATTCACCCCGCCCCCACCCCTCTGTCCCGGAGGTGAAACCTGACCCTTGTTAAGTCGCTCATTACTCGAGCTAAATCCCTACGCCAATGCGGGAATTGTGATTAGCATATCGGCATTAGCATATTAGCATGCTTACAGGCTAGTTAACAGTCCAGTTGATTCCCCACTGGCAGTCCCACAGCAGCCTGTTTAACTCGGCCGGCAGCCGGGCTTCTCCATCTGCAGACAGCGGGCGCTCCCTCGGTGAGCGGTTTAGCGCTCTCTCTTTGATCAGATAAATCCTCCTGCCGGTAGATGCTCTGCACCTTCCTCCGTTTCTGCGGCTTTTTTGAACAAACGCTGGAAGACAAAGCCCTTCGTAACGCACTCCTCTGAACCCACGATTTAAAAAAAAAAAAAAAAAAAAAAGAAAAGGAAAAAAGAAAATCGAGAAAACGCCCTGCTATCGCGGCATCTCGTCGCCGCGCAGGAGAGGCAAACAACATGCGAAGCACTTAACCTCAAAGATGGCGTAAGTGCACTTCAGTCCGTGGAGCACTTTCTCTTAAAAGTGCCATCCGAAGGAGGAGCAGAGGAGTGTGCAGAAGTGGCTTTGACGTGCATGGAGCTCGTGCTCGCTCGTTTTGTTGACCCGGATCCATGCGTATGCCCGATGCGTGCTCTAAATGTGTTGTGCTGGCGACCACAAGGCCGCATTCCTTATCTCCTGCTCAAAGTTTGCCGCCTCAGATTTGAGCCACGTGTGGCTCCGGAGAGCTGCTATAGAATATCGTCCTGCAAGCAATTCCTCAGTGTGGAATGCCTATTTTTGGCTGGACCGGTGCATTTTTCTGCATGGAAAAAAAAAAAAAAAGAAGAAACACACACACACACACACACACACACACACACACACACACACACACACACACACACACGCACGCGCGGGGCGCATTCAAACCCTCCTGACAGCACTGCTGAGCAGTTACAGCCAGCTGTGAAGTGTTGCTTTTAAAGACTCTTACTGTAAAACATCTGGCTGGGTTCCCTAAATCAAGCTATTTGTGGCGACATAATTACAGTCTAGACATGCTTCTGTTTTTTAACATGAATCTGGAGTTACAGCTGAATGTACACATTACATACGCAGACGTAGTCCGAGTAAAAACATTGAGTCTGGTGCCTTCAATCACGTGAGGGGAAACCCAGTGCTGGTGAATGGAAAAATCTCTTTCGGGAAATCACCTCAGTGTTATTGGATTTAGATATTTGACTTTATTGATCCCACAGTGGGGGAATTCGGTCGTCACAGCGGCATCGAAAGAACAAAAAGGTGCACACAATATGAAAAAGAGCAATGAGTAAAGACACACACACAGACAGACTATGTACTAGGTACTACGTAATGTCCAAAAAAATCTCTTGTTCTTCGCTAACAACTTTTGATACCTGCAGGCTACATCCACACCTGCATGTTCTCGCTTTAAAGTGCATAACTTTTGCTACGTTTACGCAGCATCAGGGAACCTTTCCTTGTAAAAAGGAACAGTAGGCGGCCTTTTTCGACACGTTTCAAACTCCTTTTTGGCTGCATATCTGTCCGAGTGTGTGCACTGCAGTAACTTTAGACTTTTCTGTATGCCGGCGGCATCTCGGGGACATCCAACAACCGTAGCTTTTAGAAAAACAACCTGTTTTACGCTCTCCCCCCCTCTAAACTGCATGCAAATTGGAATATTTTTTACTGTAATGTTCAATTTAACTTTCTTCTCAAGTATTTATTATTTAAATTTGAGCTTCAGGCAGAATCGCAGACTAGGAACATTTCAAGCCACCAGGTAGGAAAGGGAAAGCTAACACTGGGTCTACCCAGACGGTGGAAGATGAGCAGCATATTAGCGGAGCAGGTGAGGTGGTCCCTCAGGAGGGATTCAGGCACCGTGCTGAGCTGCAGGTCACCAGTGTTTGAACGCACGTAATATCCAATGCACATTTTCTGTAGGATTGATTAAAAGCTTGACTAGAGCATATGAAAAGTGATCATCTGAGAAACACTGACACGGCACACAGAAAGCAGTCTTGAGTAGAGGACTGCTCATGAGCAAAGGATAACTACAAATTGATATGAGGCTCCTTTAATTCACAGATACCAGGAAAACAATTAAAAACGAAAGCGTAAATCATTCCAAGTGTTCCCAGGGTAAGTAAAGTGTCCGGAAAAGGAAAAGGTTTTATTTTTGGACGTCACGGCTGCAGGATCAGGTCCAAGTAAAGGATGTGGGATGTGAAGTTTTTCATTCACAGAGGAGGAGACAAAGTGTCCGAAAATCTTGTCCATTGCCTGATGAAAATTCATGCATTCATTCGCACACATTACCCAGCACTATAAAGGACCCAGGTATCTTACAGCCATGCAAAACATTTCGCAACACGTCATCACTTGAGTTTTTAGTCTTTCACTCACTGCATGTACTGAATCTATTAAACACATATGGGTACGTTTAATGGCTAGAAATTACATCTGAGAAATAATAAATCAGTCCCTATGAGAGGGATTGAACGTGCTCTGCTGGGAGATCTAGTGAACAGTAAGTACACTTACTGCCAAGTATAAATGGGCAACATATGATGGCGATATAATCTTAATGTAGACACTTAAATAATTCTCCTTCAGCAGGGATCAGTGGATGGAAGAATATGTGTGTTTTAGATATTGCCGTGTTATCCTTCACTGTAGATGTCGTGTAATGATTTGTCCGTTTATATTAGTGTTGACGGAGAGTAATGAAGGAATCATCGTTTACATCACCGATCCCTTTTAGCCTTTAGAGAAGTTTGACAACGTCAAACTGCTACCAGTCAGATGCAGATCCATTACCTTGCTCACTTTGAAGCCATGGACTATATAACCACATCCTCTTGTACACTCAATGTAAAAGGGAAAGTCCATCAATCAAAGTGTCCTTTGGGGGGGAAGCTATGAAAGGCTTGACATTACGCAAACAGTAATTTGACTCATCCTACTTCTAAAAGGGGCCGAGTGGTGTCACGTTGTTCCCCTGTGCCGAGGTTCACAGTGGGGGTCTATACGGGCCCGACCGGGACTCCAGCATCAATCTGGAATTGTCTCCTCGTTCGGAGAAGAGAGGCCTAATGGGAAAAAATTTACCACCTCATCACCACCTCCCAGGGCTGCCATAATGGAGCATCCATGGTCATTAATGGAGCGTACCTCCCACCTCAAGAGTCCCTATTCAGTCTCTGTCATCATTCACGGCCATCACTTCCTCAGAATTTAATGGTTTTGGAGGTTCCTTTTATCCCATTGTCTCTACGCCTCTGTGTCCCTTCCCCATTTAGGAGCCCAAACTAGAGGACGGGCCTGTTAGCTGGGCGTCGGGGCTGACCTCTGAACCCCTTCACTGGAGACTCCTTCAGCTTTGTTTTGGGCCTCTGTCCCCCTTGCCAAGGCAAATCAGACCCCAGGCGGGTCACGGAGAGAGGGAGCCACTGGGGGTCTCATTGTCTTCCCATTCACATCATAGACAAGTGGCCCGGAGTGGACATCAGACGCTCCCTATAGCCACACACACTGAAGGGACAATGTCCACACAAAGTGACAGCTCCTATTGCGAGAGGAATGCATGTGAATCGAGAAGGTTCAAAGAAGCACGCCAGCAAACCAACGACATGGGAATATTCGATTGCCAAGCGCTATTTCTTCCTCTTTTATCATCTGATGGCAACAATGAAGGAAGATTACAGTCAAACAATTTATTGTGATGTAAAGTTCAATATATGGCGGACTTAATGCGTTCGGAAAGTTTCCATACGTAGCTGTACGTTGCATTTTCCACCTGCTTTCCTCAGGAGAGCCTCAGGAAATCAGTCGGTGATCCGCCACGACTGACCATCACAGGCTTATTCTGCCGTCTGTGCTTTAGGGGGCAGGAGAGAACCAGAAGAAAAAGATTGGCTGGACCGCACAGGCAGGGCCGTGGGGTCGGAGCGAGCCTGTGGCTGGGGGTGAGATTAGGAGGCAGCTGAGACAGGGCACGTGGCCATCCTCCAGTACATATTCCCGCCATGGCCCGGGGCCAGGAGATGGGGATTAATACAGACTAAAGAGGAGGGCTGGCATTGGCAAGCCACTGGCAGTCTATAATTTCCATGTATTTTTATAGTCAACTTTTCTGATGACAATGTGCATTTGAATGTATGCAAAGCAGGCTGTCAGGATTAATTTAAGAGGACTGTGACAAAACTCAGGCCTCGCTCATTAACTCACGGACTCATTCAATTACCCTCTCGGACAGTTGGCAGGCTTTGCACATTTTCAGATCCATATAAAATATGCTGTATGTTGCGAATGTGCTGGCTGTAATTTATAGAGTTGGCTCTATTTCCAGCGTGCGTCACCGCAGCATATTCTCCCGTCTGATACGTTTTTCTTATTACTCATTTTCTCATCTGTTCTCTGCCGGTAATGTTGTGAGATTAGAGCCCCGTAGCCTCCTGCAGATCTATTGACCGCCCATTCATCAGCTCATTACTGGACATACTGCTGTTTTGTTAGCCCTGTGAAAAGCAGTTTAAGAGGTCCATCTTTGGCAAAAACCTGCTGAGAGTTAGAGCCGGACCTGAATTGCAGGCCGTAATAGTCTTTCCAGTATCTGGAAAAGGTCCCTTCAGTTGAACTGTAATCACATCCACAGACCAGGAGACTGGAAATCTGTGCTTGAGAACCGGGTAAGTGGGTCCTTCTCAGTCGGCTTCATCTGTATCAGTTCAACAAGATGGGGGCAGGTGATAAAGGAGTAGCTGATGGGTTTAAATTAGCGCTGCGTGAATCATCCTGTATTTGTATTTTTCATTTTCTGTTAATGTAAAGAACTAAACTGTCTTAAAAATCGGACACGAGGCAATCGCAACGGGAGAGGGCTGATTTGTAACCAAAAGTAAAAGATTCCCAAGTCTGTGACCAAAACTATCAAAACTGTCTGCGATAATTTGTCCAGAGAAATAATCCAGAGAATTTTTATATATTTTCAGTTCATATGTTTTTAATAAGAAACTTCATTTTGGATTACAGTGCTGGAAATATGCTCTCAAAACTGTCTCAAAAGACACAGAAATAACATCACAAAAAAATTTTTTTCCCTAACTAATTAGGATTTCCATCTGGGAAAACTGGCCTTCTGACCTTACCACCGAACATTTTCATCCGCACATTACGCTGTTTTTTTTTTTTTTTTTAAACTCCACTACGAAGGTACAGAGTGCAAAGTTAGCCTGACCCTTAGAGGCACCACAGCCGCTTCATTGGCAAGTAAGCCTCGTTGAAATAAATTGGAAATATCCTTTAGGACAGTCAGAAAACCAGTAAAGAGATGTTTAATATGCAGCAATGGTCAAGGTGGACTTGTCTTTAACAGCATCTGAAAGTCACTGCATTGCTGACAACAAATTACAAATGAGTCTAATTGAAGTTGTAGTCGATATTGCATGGTTTCCGAAGTTACTGAATCTGTAAATTACAGTAAACGGTCAGAAGGCATCTGAAATATTGAGCGGGACATAATGCAGCACGCATGAATAATTAATGAAATATCGTTGCAATCATATAAGTGAATCACTGGAACAAGCAGATGCTGTCAAACGGCGGGGAACAAACGGATAATAATGGGCACAGCAGGGTTTTCCACTTCTATACTTTCCCTTAGCGGCTTAAAGAGGATCAATTGAACACTGAGGAGTCTCGCTTCGCCCCCTCACCTCTCTGCCTTTCACTGTTGCCACGTCGACGTCATGGAATGTGTGACGTCATCGCCAGAGCACACAGCACATGCTCTCACCTGGTTTCCGCAGCAACCAAACCACAGCAGTTTCCTCCCCACACATGTTGCAGGCTGGGTTCAGTGAAAGGGGCCTCTCACGCGTACCTAGAAAACACACGAGAATCAAAGACAGGTTACATGTGCCATCCGGGCCGCGATGGACAACAATAGCGTTATCTTCGGTTTTATCTTTTCTTTTTCCGCCTCAAACCAGCGAGTTCTGCTTCTGCCTGTGTGACTCACAACATCTAAAGTTAAATGTTTCGGTGGATTCAACGCCTTTCACCATAAGTGATTTGACACCTCAAAGACTTAATTTGTGACACGTTTTTGGCTGCAAACCCCAAGACCTGCGACTTGGCAGTAAAAAGAAACAAAAAACGAACCGCTTTTCATTTCTTTTCCCAATCTTAATGAGCTTCATCTTCTCACGTTTCGCTCCTTTCACAGACAAGGCTGCATAGAAACATGCCACCGTGGAGGCTGCATTTAATGCGCCGTTTGCGCAGGGAGCTTAAGTCTGCAACCCGTGATCAGAATAAAGTAAACTACTGTGTAAACAAATTGTACACAGCGAGACGACCGTGTTGCACTCACGAGATTGACTCGGATTTACTTTTAGATCTCTACAAAGATATCTCTACATTCTTGCATTAACTTCTTAAAATCCTATAAAATGTGCTTAAAATGACCAATCAAGGCGTACCTTAAGTAAATTTAAAGGGTCAGGGTTTAAAAAAACCAAGTGTGGCAGGCACCTCCTTTCAACATAGACTCTGGTTGGCTATTGTAGGCTGTGGACAGGACGTTAAGGCTCCTATTGGCTCAGGTGAGCTGTCAATCAAAAGTGAGCTGTCAATCAAAAGGTCCGCGTCCAGCCGCCGTGCTGATATACGGCTGTTATTTAAGCTACATGCCAACTGAGGTTTTGACAGAGATTACGTGGAAAATGATGCGCGTCTTCTGGGAAATTGTAAATGATGCAACAGCGGTTCAAGTGTTTTATGGATGTTTTGATGTTTTATGGACTAAATTCTTTACTGAACTGGATCGTCTGGACATTTTCCAACGTAACGGGATCATTTTTTATTCATCTTAATTGTCTGTGAGTGCAGGTATTCTGATCTGTTTTTGATTCTCGCTACACCCTGTTGTGGTTCAAGATTTGTGAGTTGCGAGTTGTTCAAGCGATTTTCCTTTATATTTGATGAATTGGCAGAATATCGTGAGGCTTCACGAGTCAGTTGCGTCGATTTTGCAGTTGTTTGTTTGTTGCTGGTCTGACGAAGGTGTTCATTTCAGCCGCTGTTATCTTGAATTGGCTAACATTGACAGGAACGGAAGAATCTCAGCTTTCCAAAGATCTCGTTTGAGTACACACATGTACTCTAGAGTTGTGCTTTAAATGTTCCCATTTTAAATTAAACCTGGTATGTCTTTGATGAACCTGCTGCAGGACTGTCGTCCAGATTTTAGAAGGTGTTGACATATGGATGCTGCACTTTTTTTTTTTTTTTTGCCTGGTTTTGTTAGAGTACCCTATTATTGTGGTTTTACTGTTCACCTGGTTTGACTCTAAAACAGTCTTTTTCAATAAGCACTTATCACCACACATCTATTCCAAATACGCACGCTAATAGATTTTAAAGGGGCGGTTCAGAATTTGGGGAAATATGCTTATTTGTTTTCTTGCGGCGAGTTGGAGGAGATGAGCACCACTCCCCTGTCTCCATGTTGAATACGATTCTACCACCAAATGTGTCATTTTTACACCTTGGCAAATTGGACATGATGTGTTGATTAGTGAACTTCAGAGGTGGTGGCTGGAGGGGTTTGTTCAACTTTGGGCAGAGCCAAGCTAGCTCTTTCCCCCAGTTTCCAGTCTTATAGTAGTTTCATATTCAACACACAGATATGGGAGGGGTGTAAATCCTCTCCGCAAGAAAATAAGCGATGGGTTTCCAGCCACAAATGCGACAGGTGGAGTTTGTGCTCGGTCTTCGCTGAGAAGGTGTTTGACCCAGCTTGCCTCCCGTCAGTCGTGCGCCTGCGGACGGGGTTCAGGGCCGCACGGACTTTGTGCTCTACGGTTAGAACAACCAGACAGAAGACGACGTTCAACCGACTTTGGCCAACTCTCTCGGGCACATTGTGTACAGAAAGAAACACTGTACAGTGCTAAACTACTTAACTGGCTCCGGCTGACAAACAGCTGGTGATGGCAGTTAAGACCCTTTTCTTTCTTCGGCGGTTGGACACGCCGCGCGGTTTGACTT
The DNA here is from genome assembly GCF_029030835.1 of Brachyistius frenatus. Lineage (NCBI taxonomy): Eukaryota > Metazoa > Chordata > Actinopteri > Embiotocidae > Brachyistius > Brachyistius frenatus. Next base: position 1,451,129 of record NW_027210620.1, on the reverse strand, counting down.
CTAATAATACAGACGCACATTATTCAGGCACCCTCCGCGTGCACGCACACGTGCGCTCACTACACTCGGCCCGCTCGGCTCGGCGCAACGCCAGGCCTTATGGGTAACTGGCATGGCTGGTTATCTCCATGGCAACAGGAATGTTGGTCCTGGCGAGTGCCAAGAGAGCAGCTGGTAGGTAGTGGCAGATTAGTCTCCGAACAGATTTACAGCCAGTCAAGTACTGCATACCCTTTGAACAGAGGAAGAAATTATAAAGAAGCCATTAGAGTGAAAGAAAACAAAGAAGGGATTGTAGTAGTACTGAGTGAGTCCACTGACTGAGAGGAGGAGAGACCTTCTCCTAGTTGATGTGCCAGCTCGCTGGAGGTGTTGAGTGCAAGTGCAGAGCTTGTGGCTCGGAGGGAGTTATCGAAAAAGAAGCTCGGGCTTTCTTTGAAAACAATACAAGGCTGTTTGCTTGGTCTCCAGCTGTGTCTCGGTACAGTGAGGTCTGACACTGAGAGGAACGAATTTCAAACCCATTTATTACTCAATTAGCCGTTTTTTTTTGGGGGGGGGAGCTTGTATTTGAATTTCCACAGTTTTGAATTTTGACCGATTTGACGGGATATTTATGATTGTTTGCCTCGTGCGGACCAATAAACAGAGAGAACGGAGCAAATCTGCGTTAATGTAAGCACGCATTGGGGAATTTAAAGGCCTACGACAACCATAAGATGCAAGTATACAATGTTCAGAGGAGGCTGGGGCAAAAAAGTCACGAGAGTCAAGGGGGTGTTCAAGCACAAAGGTTGCATTGCCCAGAGATCGCTTTATTCTCGTTTCATTAATTCACTTCACATAATTACTGTCTAAAAGCAACAGGCATCCAGCAAAGTTTACATCCGGGATCATTCGTTACTCCTCTTCTGCATCATCTACAAGAACTCTCGTGTTCGGTGTATTTTTGTGTTTTTATGTGAGGGACTAAGGAAAAGGACGCAAAACTATTTGTACAATTTTCGTTGATGAAGCTCACGCGATCATGATCGAAAGATCCAGATCAAATCTACTCGAGACAATTTGTGGGGTGAGAGTTTTCCCACCCGCTGTTTCCGGGGTCAAGAACAAACGTTGAGCCTCAGTTTTCGAGGCCGACGTGCACGAGAAAACATTAGAGACATTTCTTTTTGGTTCTGTTACCACTGGAAGATCACGTTAAAGGACTGGAAGCTTCTTAAACTGCTGCTTACTGGACATCGTGCTGAGATTGTATTCAGAAAGGACGTTTATTTCTTGGTAGCTGCTGGCCGTCGTTCATAAGATTGTTCAGTCATAGATTCTAGTTAATAACATCAACCCAAAATTAAAGTAAATTTACACTAAAATGACAGACTGACTGTACCACTGAGACGCTGAGTCTGGCTGGAAACGATGATTAAAAATATAAATTCATGTTTTCTGAGCAGCGTTGGGTGTCAAAGATTTATTGGAAATTAAGTCAGTGAGACTAAATTTACATCTGTTGTCATGATCATAAGTGAATTATACAGCTCAGCTGTCATATTTCAGCTTTCTCTGTCCTGTCTTGTCCTCGTTGAAATAAGAGAGTCTGGCTTATATCACTGGATCACTTCAGAATGTGTTAAATATCAGCTGTGGGATCCGAAAAATCACATTTCTCTCCACACTGTCATCAACACTTCAAAACCACGTGTTGTAAAATGGATAGAAAGTTGAAAAGCGCAGCATGTATTTAGGCCAAATGTAGATATATTGTAATATCATCCTGTGGAATCAGATCTAAAAGAAAAAAATTGCAAACAACAACAGCAGACGGAGGCTTTAAATTTAGTTTCAAACTAACCGTAACATAGTCCAAATGAACTGTTTGTGATGAATCCAGCCTGTGCAGCTGCTGTCTGCATCCTTAAGTATGAAACGTATGTTTTGTTTGCTGTGCTTACTAATACATATTTCAGAATGCAATCCACCGCAGCATGTAATGAATGTAATAATGTTGCAGCCAGTTATGCACACCCTCCTGGTTTCACACACACTTTTGGATATGCAGTTGTTTTTATGACTTTTAAGAAAATGCCAAAACACATTTCTCATTCTGGCACCGAGTGATTTAAATTCAGAGTGAGTCTGTTTCCGAGGAGTCGGTGTCCATTAGTGTTTTATGTCTGCTGCTGTCACAATTTACTGACTTTTATTGCACCGTGACCAAATATATTAGCATATGAGCAACAGAGACGTCATTTTTTGGGGGCTGCTGTTGAGAGTGCTGATGAACGGAGCTGATGAGCTTTTGAAATGATGATATGTGACGCAGATAGGAGCAAATGTTTTTGGTTTTATTTGATCTCGGTTATCTGACACCACAGTGTCATCGGTTTCGGCGTCATTGTGAGAAAAGACTTTGCGCACATAACCGGACATGATTTACTGCCGCTGGACAGATTGAAATCCCAGTGGAGGGACACATCAGTCATTCAAGTTCCTCTGATTGTGTCGCCTCCTTTTACCTTTATAAAGAAGCAGATGTACGGAGGAGTGGCAGCTGCATATTGAATGAATGTAATTATTAATTATTTCCAAACCCTGCAGCCAGACGTCATGTGCTGCTGGCGTTGCAAAGTCCGACTGATGATTGCACTGATTCAGTTTGACTTGCTGCACTATTCCCAGTCCAGTCTGACTCAGGAATATCTGTCTTTGCTAACAAGCCTCCCATTTTGCAGAGCTCATCATGTTAGCACTGCGCTGAACGCTCCAGCAGCTCATCAGCCGCGGAGCAGATAAAAGGGAGCACGACCAACAATAAAGGCGGTGATTAGCACACCATGTAAGTCCGTATTTAGCAGTCGGAGCTTATTTGTGCACCTTTTTTTTTTTTTTTTCCTTTTTTTTTTTTTTAATGGTTGTGAGGATATGATTGCTGTTAATGTGTGTCAGTGGGTGTCTGATTGGCAAGAGGTCACGTAAAAGACGAGCTGCGAGCTGCACACTTGACATTACTTCCATTAGCTCGGTGTCAACATCACCTCGTGTCAGCTTATGAAAGATAATCACCTTTTTGCCGAGGAGCTTCGTGCACACGAGACGAATAATAGACGAGGATTAGGCGGGATCCGAGCCCCCGAATGAACAATCGGGAACAAGTCTGGGCATGTCCAGGCGAGCGCCCCGCTGCCATCCCATCGGCGGGTGAGCATCAAGTGCAGCATGAATCCACAGATTGTTGTGAAACTGCAGTCTTTTCTGCAGAGCAGCAGCTGCCGCGTGCAGCTGTCCAGGGATGCAGCTTGTGAGAGATGATACAGAACTGGTCCAAACGCACCACAAAATCAGAACAGGTGAGGGGGAAAAAATGGATTGCTCCATAGAGGCTTGGTCCCTCTATGTGGTCCTCGTTCTTCCAAAGCAATCCAGTAGCTGGAAACCTGCTGTGCTTCTAAGAAAGTGCCAGTTTTATTTGATGCGTTAAAAAAAAAAAAAAAAAAAAATCCATCCTCTGGGGGCCAGAGGGGTCAGCTTCAGCCATATACAAAGGGACTGTTCATATGTGTTGTTGTAAAGTCAATCAAATGACACATGACACGATCACGGGCGCGCAAAAGACCAATGAGACACGATAATCACAGGTGCAAAGTTCCCATAAACACGAAACAGCCTAAAAGATGTAAGAACCACAACAAAAACACAAAACAACTGCAAAAAAACAAGAAGAAAACATAATATTACAATACCACAAAGAAACACAAAACAGCATCACGGAGAGACACAAAAAACAGAGACAAAAAAAGGAAAATCAAAAGAAACAACGCAACTACAAAAACAAAAAACAACAACGCAGAGACACAAAACAAGTGCAAAAAAAAACAACAACAAGAAAACGGAGACAAAACTTACGACTAAGAAACACAAAATAAATGCAACAACACACAGAGACTCAAAGCAGCACAGATGCACAACTGCAAAGACACAAAGCAACAACACCAAGAGACTGCAAGGAGAAAAAGAGAATAATGGAGAGACACAGAAATCAACATTGTCATCTCCTTGAATCTCTCGGGTGTCATGCTCTTGTGCAGAAGGACTGGGGGGGGGGGGCCTTTAGCAAGCCTGCGCCCAGGGGCCCATTGTCTCACAATACATCCATGACAGGATGGACAATGAAAACATTCATTTCATAAGCCTCAGCCTCAACACACCACTGCACAGTACTCATCATGTATCAATCAGAGCTGTAAAATACAACTTTTTACCACACGGAAACACAGAGGCGAATGGAGCCAGTGTCTCTTAAAAACCCTCTTATGTAATTCTGTAGCTTTTGAGTTGGCTCTGTCAAAACCTAATGAAAGAGCTTACAGAGAGGTTCAGCGCTGAAGTAAAAACATGCTAATTCTGCACATTAGGCCCTGGGACTCGTCCCGGGAACTCCAAGGAGCAGGAACAATGGCTTTTGGTTTTAAATGCATAGGGTGAGAATAAGATAAGAGATAAGTGAGGAGCTTCTGAGCGAGAGTGACTTCTAAACTGGGCTGTATATGAGGAGGGCTGGCACACTGTCAAATATCTGATATAAAAGGAAAGAGGCATCGCTTGACACTCACGTGGAGCCCATCCTGAATGGGAGAATCCATGACAGCGGTGCTGTTTTGACTTGGCCCGAAATGCTGATTTCACCATTTGACACCACGAGTTAAATTCCACTGACGCTCGGGCGGAAAGAAAAATGGGGATTATCACCTTCTGTGCAAAACAGAATTGTTGTTTCGAGAAGGAAGGCAGAAGTGGAAATCAAAACCACATTTCTATCAGCTTGTTCTTTGCACACATGTTGCTGAAAAAGGGGGAAAATCAAACTGGGTAGTTCTTTTAATAACTTTTTCCAGTCACCTGTATTGTTGACAGGTAAACTTTCCATACACAGTAATTATGCATTCATATGTGAGAGAAGTGAAGAAGTGAAGTGCAGGCACCAGCAGTGGTTAATGGACAAACAATAGTCTGCATTCTGCACTCTCCTCTTTTCCTTCTTCCCTGTCTTTTTATAGACGCCTTTCGTTCTTTGTAATGTCTCCCTGCCTTCCCCTTTGACACAGGGTTTAAACCAAGCCATATCATTAGGGAGTCAAGAGCATCTCTGTTGTGCCTGTGAGGTTTCCCTTCTCGGTTATATAATGACCTTCCCGTAGGCCTCTTCTGGTGTTGGCGGCGCTCCCTGCCTGCTAACCCGGCCCAGCTTTGGCACTACTCCAGTCCAAACAGAACCCACTTTGTCCTCGATTCTGTTTTTGGCACCAGCTGTTCCTGCACTACTCCAGCAGCTGACTCCTTTGTTTTACTTACTGCCGGCTTTTTCTTCTTACATCACCTTCTTTTCTTTTCTTTTTTTTTTTTTCTCTCTCTCTCTCAGGCTTGATCTGTTTTTCAGGCCTAGCTGTTCCCTCTCTTTCTGTTTTTCTCTTTCTTTCTTTTTTGTCTCATTTCTATTGACATTTTTTTTCCAGCTCTTGCCTGGAGCCCTTTTTTTTTTTCCCCTACTGTCTGCAGAAGAGGCTGTTAGTGCTGTGATGTATGAGGGCAGCTGACGCCCACCTGCTTCCCAGCAGTCAGTCTGGAGGGTGTTTCTAAACTCCACCATCAGCTATTGGCTATTCACTCGGCTCCAAGGATGAATCAATACCAACCGTCACACCTGTCGCGGTTCCTGGTAAACACTGTCCGCGATCACTGCAGCAAACTGTTAGCGAAAATGACAAATTAAGTTATAATTATGATTCCTGAGCGCTGCCAGCAATGTGTCATGATTGGTTATTCTCTTACAACTTCATGATAGCCTTCTAAAGCTGGATTAAGTCATGCTTTATGAAGGAAGGACAGCAGGGTCGTTAGGAATGATTTACAGCCTCAGTAAGTGCTTTTTATCGTGGTTAATTTGAAACGGTAAAATTCATAAGGGGAGGAAAATTGGCTTAATAATTCAGAACCACTAAGAGGCGATTCTCCAATAATTGCTCTCCTGTCGTCGGCAGAATAACCGAGAAGCTATCTCGGCTTCCTGCAGGTAAAAGGACAGCTGGTGACCTTCTTTTCACTGGGAATAAATGATCCTGAGCTGATGTGTCTTCCTAATAACGCCTCTGATCAAAGGATTCCAGCGTTCGCGCTGTCTGTCACACATTGTATTCGGGTTAATAGGAGCCGTCTTTCTGATCAAAATTAAATCATTGCAAACCATAATGAAGATGAGTCTGCACTTCTGACTCTTCCCGCACCTCTAATGTGAAACGCACTTGGGTCAAAAGTATTATTCAGAGCATTGCTTCTCAACAGGTGGGTTCTGATGTGTCAAAAAGTTGAAGAGGAAAGAAAAGTCTATAGAATATCTATGGCTGTGCTTTTATTTTGAAGGACGTGTTTTTTTTTTTTTTTAATGATGCAGTGGCCATTTGGGTTCCTGTCAGCATTGTGGGTCCTGAGGCTGGACCAGTCTACTGCCACTGATGTAGAGGAACACTGTCCGGAGACTGCTAACATTATGAGACAAAAGATTTGACATAACAAATCATAAAATTAAGAATAAACTAAGCTAATTTGTAAACGTCACATTCCTCAAAGATACAGCATACGGATTTTAGTTGCTTTAAACTTGCAGTTACTTTGAATTTTGTGGCAGTTTACTTAGTATTTATCGTCAGGCACCAACGTTTTCCAGGACATGCAGGCGTGTATGTTTGCTTCCAATTCATATGAGTCAATCCGATCAATAAAATCGGTTGTTGTGGGATCGTATCCGAGGATAGATGGGACTCACGCACACATTTATTTACAGGAGTTGCATGAAAAGACCAGAAAAGCACGCGTTTATCGGGGTTTGGCCCCATTTACATTACATAATAAAGGCGTTTAAAGAGAAGCCTTTAGTCTCGGTGGGTTGAGCAGGCAAGAAAGTCTCCCATTATCTGCAAAAGACACACAGAGAACAATCAATTAAACTGTTGGAGTGCTCTATTGCAGAGAACAATGTCAAATTAGAGTCGGCTCTTCAAAAGCTGTCAGTGCTCATTTCCATTTTCTCACAGACAGAAGAAGCAGCAGCAGCCTGAGCTCAAAGACGGAACGAAATAGGGCCATATCAATTCTGAGGTCAGATGTCCCTCCCATCATGACTTTATTATTTCCTACATACGTGTCGGAGCATTAGTCACGGGCTAATTGAGCAGAGGGGTATTGATTTGATGCCCGGGCTAATTGTGTGTTGGAGCTGAATGGCTGCGTGACTGGCTGACGTGACAGATTTATGGGGCGGCGGTGGATAAACTTTGAATTTTGCATCTGCCAAGATCAGTGTGTGAGAAGACCGCCTCCTTCTTTCTGTTAACAGCTCAGTGTGTTCGATGGATTTGTGCCGCAGACGTCTCCGCGTGCCGTCGGTCTTGATTGATGCGCGCTTCATGCAAGTTTTATGCCGACAACAGTGTTATTTACTGTTACAAAAAAAAAGTACAGCTGGCTTTTGTCTAAATAGGTTTGCCAAACAAACTGTTAACTGAAAAATGCTTGTTGCTGATTGGCTGGCAGGTGGCCATAGGTTTACAATGTACGTTTGCTGCCTGCTAAAATGTCCCACTGTTCCCGTAAAGGTAAAAAAAAAAAAATTAAGATTAATGGTTCAAATCATAGATAATATAGTATATAAAAGTAGACGTAGTTTCCAGGTCTGAAAAGTGAGACTGATACCGAAGTGCCTTCTGGTTTTGCTAGCTAAATAGCTAAATTCACCCCTTTTTTTTTTTTTTTTTTTGGGCCGTCCATGTGAAAATAATCCCGTCATTAATTAGCCTCAGAAAGCGTTGTTTTTCAGGGGCGGGGTTCTTCGATGGACAGGCCTGTGGTGCAGTCAGGTTTCCGCTATCGGTGGGCGGGACGTTGTATTGTCAGGTTTCCAATCACATTGAGTGACATCCACCGCTCGCTCTCCCCCAGCTTGCCCAAACACGGTCACTTCTGGTTTCAAATAGCAAGATGGCGACAGACAAACTTGCAGGCCATTATTACAGTTTAAGGTATTTCTGCGTTGGCCTCTCTTTTCAGATCCAAAAGCTACGCCCAATTTTTTTTTATAAAGTCAATGACTGCATATCAACAACCATTAGCATGCACGATGTGACCTTGTTAGAAACTACATGTTTGTTGTCTGTTAGTTTATTAGCGTCAAGCCTATTTTCTTTCAAATGAACCAAAAATACATTAAAAAAAACATTTGAAAAAAAAAAAAAGGGGGGCACTGAAGTTGTTTAGCAAACATTACTCAAACCAAAGTAAACTGTTACTTTATTTGGTGTGAAATTATGAGTGAAAGATTCACCAGGGCGGGCAAATGGGAATATTTAACAATAGGGTTTTTTTATTACCTTCGAAAACAATGAAAAAGCCTGGAAACATTTCATCTGTGCAGAGAGGATGGATGCCACTTATCAGGCATTGCTCACTCAAACCACTAAGAGAGATTAGAGTGAAAAGGAAACTCAAACACCAACACCCTCTGCTTTGTGGAGACGCACTTATTCCCAAGATGTTCCACTAATGGCTACCTCTGCCCCTTTCTGTCTGTTTGAACGTCTCCGCCTTTGCCTCCCCTCATCTCACTCAGCAGCGCTACTTAGAGAGTGATGAGGAAGTGGCCTCTCCGTGATGTACCTTGACAGGATGAGGGAAAGTGTATAAACGTGTGGTTAGTGCACATGTGTGCGGCTGTGCATTCGTCGAACATCCGCGCTCAGCTGCCTGTGGGGAGAATTTGCTGTGTAATTACAGAGGAGAGAAAATGAGAGAGACAGTGAGAGATAGGGCTAAAGTAGAAAGCTGAGAGGAATGTGCTGATTAATGGGCGATCGAAAGCAGCGTCCCTAAGCAGCCCGCCTCATTAAAGCTCAGTCTGACCCAACACTCCCTTCATTAGGCCTTAAAACAGCCTGTTAAAATGCTGCCCGTGTGTGGTATCCTCATTAAAGCTGCAGATGATAACTAAACAAAGGCCAACCTCCCTTTTGTCAGTTCAGACCGCTCTGCTTCAGCCAAAAAAAAAAAATTACAAAAAATGCTTTGTGTCGGGCCGCCTCTTATTTAATGAAAAATAGAATCATAACTGCAGAATAGCCAGGTTTGATTTACGGTTAGAAAACAGTGGGATTACAAAATTAGGTAATAAAAAAAACTTTCCTTACTTTACTTTTTTCTTTTTACTTGAATGTAAAATAGGTATTAATAAACCCAGAAAATTGCCTTCTCACTCCGTGGTTCCCCTCAGCTCTATGGACTGTTTTACCACCTTTTAGCTCGTTGTTTTGATTTCGTAACCATTTTGGTTCACTTTAACTGCACTAGCAGGCGGTTGTTTACACCTCAAAAGCTCCAAAAAGCAACTGTTCATCCCCTTTGCTCAGCATCCACAGAGGCCGTTTCCGTTTGGCTATTTCAATCCGGACACGTGACCTGGCCGTGATCTCGACCACAAGTGGCCAGCAAAAGAAACACACTCAGGAAGCATTGAGCTCTGATCTGTTCAGGCCACATTCGGAGGTCCGATCACGGGCAGGTCGCATATGTCCGGTTGAAATAGCCAAACGGAAACAGGGTCATAGCCTTACGGACACTGAATGGTGAACAAAATTAAGCATTTAGCAGCTAAAGAGCTCAATATTTCCATCTGCAGGTGGCAGAAACCAACAGCGGAGCTAAACGAGACAAGTCCAGATGAATCCAGATGTTGCTCCATATCTACTGGATGTCGACCTTTTAAAAGGAGATAATACTCCAATATCGTGGTCACAGCTGGTTTTCTGCCAAAGTGACCAAAATTTTTTTTTGTATTGTAGGTTTGAAATAATAAAAATTGTCACCAGTTCTTCCACTAACAAGTCAACCAAACTGTCATCTCCTTCCAAAATAATAATGTACCACTTCCCACTATCTTGTACTCCAGTTCGCAGCACAACAACGTTGGCAAATAGCACGACGCCTACATAAATATTCACAAGACTCACTATATGTTTTGTTAAATTTGGTTTGATTCGATTCAACAAGCAAAACTATTCGGTTTGTGAATTATCATATTCTTGGAACAAAAAAAATATACCCACGTTGTTGGCTTGTATTTTCTCTAGGCCACAACGCTCCGTCTGCAGCCATTTACTGTGTCACTCCTGTATACGGCGGTCAAGTGAAACGGTGTCAGAGGTCACTTCTTTTGCGCGTGGGAAGGCAAGCTGTGACATTCAAATGGTTTAATCCCTCCAAAAGACCGAAAAGAAACGGCTGCCTTGATTGCGTGATTCCAACTCTTTGTCAAAACGTTGCATTGTCAGTGCGTCGGCAGCTTCTCGGAGGTTGTTGTGTGTGTTTTTTTTTTTCAGGTTGTGACGGGGATTTTGAAACTGGTAACGCGCAGATAGCGGGAGGAGAGACCGAAGTAGTCGGTTAATATCAGGTTTATAGCAGCATTCTGCATTCGGTGAGTCGGAAGGAAGCAACAAAACAATGTCACTCTGCTTCATCTCGGCATCAATTAGAGACAAGAAAGTTTGTGTTGTGTTTTTTTCCTAATTTTCTTTCCTATCAATCACCTCCTGACCCCTCAGATTTAAGGCAACCATACAGGTTGTTGTGGATGTATTCGGTTTTGAGTTTTTGCTGTCACCTGCGAGTTTTAAATCTCATTGTATTTGAAAAGAAAAGAGAGAAATGTGGTTGATGGGTGCAGTTATTATCTCTGTCGACTCGCAGCGGGAAGATTCTGGGTTTCGAACTTCAGCCGGAGCCGTTCTGTGTGGCGTTGTTCTCTTCTTGTGGCCTGCCTGGGTTTCCTCTGCGTACTCCAGCTTCCTCTCCCAGTCCAGAGACATGTTTGCACAGTTAACTGAGGATTCTGAATAATGGATGGATGGAACGTGTTTGTAATTTAGGTGAACTGACCTTTTTTGTTGTTGTAGAAAACGAATCACGCCACCGCAGTTTTAATGCCAAACCTGATTTCGATTGATTTATGGGAAGATCCTCAGATGATTACGCTTTAAAAAGAGGTCGGTGATGTTAGAACGGAGCAGAGATCGCAATGGCATCATTGGATGATTTAACAGCAGCGTCGCAGCTCCTTCGTGCTTTGCTTGGTCATGACTTCACGCCATCAGAGACACTAAGTGGATTTCTGGTCTGAATTCTGTGAAAATGTTTGAGATATCAGAGCAATACCGTGACAAATCGGTGAAAGGTTCCCTGCCGAGGGCCGTCGAATGGACAGACGTGTGATGGTGAAGAAAATGCCGGTGGAGGCGAGGATCCAAAAGACTCAGCTGGGTGCAAAAAAAGGATTGAAATGCCGGTGAGTAATGGGTGAAGTGTGAATGTTTCTGCTGCCCCTTTGAATAAAAGAGGTCAGGTCAAGTGGCAGTCGTTTAACTTTTTGTATTTGCTGTGTCACGCTCTCTTCTGATCTTGGACCGAGACACTTTCAAAAGCAGAGCTGCACAGTAAGCAAAACGTTTATCTCCCCCGAATCCGAGCCTCTCCCCGCTCGTCCACTGTTCTGCGACAGATCCTCATCTAAATCCGTAAAATGACACATTTAAAATCCGTGCCGCCGTCAGGTCACATGCGCCGTCTGATCAGCCGTGCTGCGGGTGCTGTCTGGAGGATAAATCGCCGTGGTAACGGAATCGGCCATGCTGGACAGTAGAAGGGAAAGACTGACTCATCACGCTCAATAAAACAAAGAGCAAACAACAAGTGCGTCAGGGACGGATGTGTCGCAGCTATAAATGTCAAAAGCATCATTTCCCAGGGAGCGACGCGGTCGGATCACAACAGAGCTCTCCGAGCGGGATGTTATGACAGAGAATATGTTACAGCCGGATGACCTCATCATCATTTTCCATATCTGAAAAAAAAAAACCTCTTACGCCGTAGTTTTTATCAACCACAAGCTTGTTTTCTTTAAAGATAGATATACATTAAATGTTCTGAAGTATTATTTACTAAACAATCCAAACGTTTATGAGATGAGATTTACAGTGAAAGAATCACCTCAGAGTGGCTGTTCTGGAGCTTTCGTTCACATCACGCCGTCTTCCTCAGCACATGGAGTTTGTCCAGTTGTTATGGAACTGTAGATGCTCAAATTCTCATTTTTCCGAGCAATTTTAAGGGGAACTTTACACATCAGTCTGCTTACACGTTTTGAGTGCTGCATGTGTAGGCGGTCGAGATGCATGATGGGTAAGGTAGGCGGCAGGTTTTGAAGCACAAAGAATGTGTAGAATAAGAAAGAAGGGATGTCTGTGCTTCAGTTTTGATACTTTTTTTTTTATCCGCTAAAGACTTTCCTTTAGACTCCACTAAGAATATAGTTTTATAAGTTTCGTTATTTAGTATTATTTAACCTTGTACTGCGTCTCTATTTTATGTTTTGCTTCGTGTTGGTAAGCACATGAAAAGTGCCTCAAATTATAAACATACCTGCTTAAAATGTCAACAAAATCACGATGTGAAGTTTTAAATACTTTCATGGAGTTTCATAGTGAGAAAAATTGATAAAAATGCTTCTTTTAATGTATTTCATTTTATTGGAGAGCGTGTTGCGAGTAACGCATGTCTGAACTGGGCCGTTAGGCTGAACACTTAACCTCAAATATTGAATTATTTCATAAAAACCATTGCATGCATTTTTCGAGAAGCGGGTCACGTTACGTACTCACCCAGACTCAAACTCAACCTTAAGTTTCTATATTGCAGAAATCTCCACTTTCAGTGGCACAACAAGTTAATTTCTTGAAAAAATTGAAAGTATCAGGCGGTAGGAGGTTGGTTTCAGTGGGTGGGAAAAAAAAGAAAGAAAAAAAAAGCTGGTTGTATGTCGGAAATTTAAAGAATCAAATGGTGTTATGTGAAATGCAGTGGGAAAAACATAAACAATGCCTTTTTCGAGAGACTGTCAGATGTTTAATTCAAAGGAAACGTGTGCCGAAGAATAGAAAGTGTTTTTCTTTGTGGTTTTTTTTTTTCTCTCTCTGCTGCCTGATTGATTTGCCGTTTGTTAACCGTCACAACTGCTTCAAACAGGCTTCACCGTATTGGAAAAATAGGGGAAATACTTGACTTTAAGAGTCGAGCGAAGAAAGATAACTTAACGCCCACTGCTATTAGTCGTGGATCCCTTCCGTGTCATCCCATCTGTTCTCCAACGTTAATTAAAGCCAAACAAAAAAAAAAAATACAACAAACGGAGATCAGTGAGGAGATCAGTCAGTGACCTCCGGTTTGTCTTTTGGTCTTGGTAGATAGAGGGAGCTACTCTCCTGTAGTCAACCGGACTCTGATCGAGTGACTCTTGAGTTTGATGACATTTGATGAAAACACCTTCTCTCTAAAGGTTGGCGTGTGTCCTGGTCTCACAGGTTCCACTCATCACTGAGTTTTATTCAGTCATATTCAGCTCCATCAATACTCTTTTTAAAGTCATTAATTTCACACTGTATCGGTTTTAAGATTAATCATTTTTATCCCAGTTCTTACGCTGACCTTCCTCCTCTTCCATTTTTAATGAGAGGAGATTGAACGGTTGGCCTCAGCCCCATGTACATCCGCTCCTGTTTCTAAAGTAGTTTCTTTTTTTTTTCTTTTTTTTTTTATATTTGATTTGAGGACAGTTCAAATGAATGCCTCGCGCACCGAATGGCCATCTGCTCTAACCTTGTTTCATCGACCATAAACAGGCCGGCTCCATCAGTGAAAAAAAAAAAAAAAAAAAAAAAAGGAAAAAAAAAGTCTTGGCCAAATATTTGCTGCTCTTCGACCCCATTTGGTTTAGTGTGTTCTCTGTTTGCATTTCAATGACCCACGGTCAGTGTCAGAACGATGGCACGTGTGTCCCTGACGAGCTGTCCCCTGATAAGACGCCAGCAGAGTAGAAAAGGCGCCGAGGCCTTGTGGGATAGGAGCGGGGTGAAGGATGGAGCAGATGCGGACGGGCTGCTGGTTCACACACACACACACACACACACACACACACACACACACACACACACACACACACACACACACACACACACACACACACACACACACACACACACACACACGTAATACTCCGGTATCAGTCTCCTCGGAGCCGGCTGCACAGCCAACAGTGGTTATTCAGCGATAGCCGCTGAAGTCTCGCGTTTCCCACCTTTTTAAACGACTCGTAAAATATCCTCGGCGCAGGGTCAGGAAAATGCATCGGGGAGCAATTGTTATTCATTGCGTTATTATCTGAATGGCACTTGTCGATTAAGTAACACCTCCCACCACGCGCGATCCTCAGTCAAGCATACTGTAGTGCCTTTAATCCACAAGCCTCCTAATTATTGCTCATGCAAATCACAGATCAGGGCTCACCAAATATTTTCGAAAAAAGAAAGAGAAAGAGAGAGAGAGAGAGAGGATGCGAATGTGAGAGGATCAGAGGATACGGGAGTGTGTCTGTGCATGCACGAGTGTGTGGCACTTTTTTTCTTTTTTTTTGGAATTGCTGCAGATATGGAATTAGCTGAGGAGGACGGGATTGTGCGGATTAGGCGGAGAGATTTTACCAAACGTGGACTCCCTATGTGTAATTCATTTTGGCGTCCTTGAAATTGCTACTGTGAGAAATTCAGCAGCTGCAACAGCAGCACTGAGAGTCCTCAAATAGGCAGAATCCAGCCCCCACCCCCTCTACACCCACCCACAACACCCACACCGCCATCACCACTCCCACGTTTCTCTGAAGCGTGATTGCATGAAAGCCGTTGGGGGGGGGGGGGGTGAATGCAGTTTTTTTTTTTTTTTTTTTAAATGTGCAGCTCCTAAAAATATTTGAGTCTTTGTGGGGAGTGGATGACATATCTCCCAGTTTGATGCCTCTCAATGTGCACCTCTAATCCTGTGAAAGTGAGCTAAAGCGTCAGTTTGCCCAAATCACCAAAAAAGCAGCCTGTGTGTATTCCCCCTCCTCGGTTGTGTGTTGCAGTGGAGCTCGTTTTGCTTTCATCTGCAGAGGTTTTTCAGATATTTGCTTGTGAGAGAACCCCTCCTGCCACCTCAGGTTGACGAAAGGAAGCGGAATTACTTTTTTTTTTTTCTCAATCATAGACTATGTAAAAAAAAAAAGAAGAAAAAAGAAAATGGACGTAGCCTCCGTGATGTCACCTGTAGGTTTCCTGAAAAGAAGTTTTGAAGCTCATTGTGGCCGCTTCAACTGTTGCCGTCTTGGTGGCGCCCGACTCCGATCCCAAAATGGGGAAAAAAGGCGGTGTGTGTGTGTGGGCGGAGCCAAGGTGGACCGAATGTAGCCTGATTGCTGAAATTGGTTCTGACTGAAACCTGCAGGCAGCTCGCCGACTGTGACGGCACCCGCCTGTCACTCAAAGCAGCCCCGCCCTTCATTATGCGTAACTTTATGTCTTAATACATTTTAAATGGTTGAGTTATGTAAAGAGTCATCGCTGTAGAGTCTCGATTGGGAAAATTAGCCAAAGAGACTCTTTTCTTTTTTTTTTTTTTTGTACCAGGCTGTAAAAATGTTTATTTCTGTTGTAAAGTTGGCCATTTTAACATGTTGGTCTTTGGGGTTTTCTCGCTTTTTAGACCAGCCAGTAATAGCCATTGGAAAAACTGTAGTTTTTGCCATTTCAGCGTTGGCTTTATTTTTTAACCCCCGCTTAGTCTCTCTTTTTCCATTTTATTTTAGTGTTATCTTCCCACTGTCGCTGTCCAGTATAAACATGAAATGCTAAAAAAATATTTAAAAAAAACAACCAACAACAACTGAATAATGACAACTGAGAAGCTCAACAGTTGTTTGTTTTTCTAAAACAGTGCCTTGCTTAATCTAAATAATCAAGAATTCCTGACAGTTATTTTCTACCAGCGAAGTAAATCAGTTTACCAGGACAGTGTTTCTGGAAAGACTGATGTGTTTACTGTTGAGATCTTTAAATGTCATTTTCCAGGGAAGTGAGCACCACAAACAGAATTAAATTAAGTTTCATTGCATTATGTGGAACTCTGAAAGGCCGAAAGAAGTGCATAAAGTTTGGTTTATACTTGATACCTACAGAGTCTGATTTGATCCTTTCCGTAGCAGCAACACAACAGCAGACATATGTATCACATGTTCTCATCATGCCTTGATTATATTCCGCTCATCAGCCTTGTTTTACTTTGCGATATGTATTGTAGAGTGACAGTGAGCCTCACCTGTATTCACAGAACTGAAGTTACATCCAGGTGACTACCATATTTCTGTGTTGACTTTCAGCCATACTTGAAAACAAGCTTTTGAAATGACTCGTAAGAAAAAAATAATAATAATAATCACGCTTTCTAAAAAGCTCGTGCCTGTTGACCGAACATGTTGACCGTTTGGTGCAACTCCCCGTTTCCTCGACTCTCTACAGGGGAGGTAGAGAGTGCAACGTCAGCATCACCCAAAGATGCACAACAGCCACATTAGTGGGAAATACAACCAGGTAGAAATAAAGAGGAAGCATCCTTCAAGACGGGGCTACAATTTGATCTGACGGATAAATGAGAAGATTGAGACGCAGACGGTGATATAATAAGGCACAAATATAACTATTCCTCTAAGTCGAAAAATTGGGTGAGCTGACCCATTAAAAGGCAGCTGGACTCCACAAACTATATTTCGTGCGGTGTGTCTTCAGGAAGAGTAGAGAAGCAAAAACCCACACCACCTGAATTATAGAGGACAGTGTCAAACATAGAGGTTAGTGGCACAGGCGGTACTGATACGCCGCTCGGGGCGTCAGGTGTTCATAAAGCTGTAACACACACTCATAAAACATCATTGCACTACAGTTGCGAGATAAACACGGTTATATTTCCTCCCAAGGCCACAAAAAAACAAATCACACCTTTTTTCTTTTCTTTTTCTGAATCAGTGCCACTAGCTTTAAAAAAAAAAAATACATCGACGTGACGATGGGGGAGGCGCATTTCACGGAGCGTAACTCATCGCCAACATGACCCCGGACCGCCGCACCTGTGAAGGGGATCATAAAGTTCCCAGCTGCTACCATCCATTCAATAAAAAAAAAATAAAGCTGAGAACAAAGTGTCTCGGCCTGTGTGATGTGTAAATTCCAAGCTGCTTTGTCGTGTCTCCGTCTCCTCCGCTGAGGCTCCGCAGGCCAGCCGAGCCCGGAGAGGTCTGCCTGAAGTTAACAGCATACAGTAAGAGGATTATATCACCAATCACCTGATGTCACTGTAAAGCCACAGGGTCCCTTGGCTCACAGTGAGCACCTCCGCCCTCCACCCTCCACCCTCCGCCCTCTCCAGACGGCCTGGACAATGTCGCCCATCACGATCTGGCAGTCAGTTCACAGGTTGGAGACATTTTGCCCTCGGGCCGGTGATGACAGGAGCTTCTGCACATGCTCAGACGACCGTTTCATCTCGTTTGAGTGGCAGAACGACTGACGGACTGCCGACAGGAACTAAGAGGCCATATGGTGCGAGCGGAGGTGCAACATAAAGCCGTCAAGCAAACCATCAGAGATGCTTCCGTTTGCCCCGAGGAGGATTTGTCCTGGAAATGGACATTTTGTCGTGTTCGGTCAGTCGAATCGGCACGCGACCGAAACCGACATTAGTTTCACTTTCTGCTTTAAAATGAGGAGAGCTTTTCCACCGATAAGGGAGCTGGCTCTCCAACATTTTCATCCCCCTAAAACTGGCGGAAATTATTTCAGCCTATTGTTATATTTCAGCCAATTTTTTTTTTTTTTTT
Source organism: Brachyistius frenatus (assembly GCF_029030835.1). Taxonomy (NCBI): domain Eukaryota; kingdom Metazoa; phylum Chordata; class Actinopteri; family Embiotocidae; genus Brachyistius; species Brachyistius frenatus. Next base: position 1,433,299 of record NW_027210620.1, on the reverse strand, counting down.
TGCTGAGCAGTGGCCTCAGAGGCAGCAAGTGGTAATTACAGGAATCCGGTGCTGTGAATGATGTGGCTCGACAGGGCTTGCTGGAGGCGGATAAACCCAAAAGCGACAGCTCTTTGACGGCCACACCTGTACCTGAAGAACCTGCAGGTTTCGGTATGTCACCAGGTTTCTTTTCTACTTCCAGGAAAAAAGAAGAAAGAAAATGAAAGCTATATGGATGAGGAAAGCCATAGCGGAGACCAGGACCTGCCCCCCACCCCCCCCTCCCACCTGCTGGACTTCAGTTCCCCTTCAGGCCACTGAGGAAGCGTAACAATGCCTCGCCAGCTGAGATCCTGGAGATGGCTGGAAACGCTGCCTGGAAGAAGCTCAACGAACTGCTTGCTAGTGAAACGTTCACTTTCCGCGGGAGGTCGGACTCGCTCACCAAAGTTACGTAGCGCAAGAGCAGGCGTTCGGGGCAGAGAGAGAATAAACGGTATCGGATTCATAAGGAACGTCATGCTATTCCGCCCTCGTAGCAACGTGTCCGCGGGCTTCAATTTAAGACTTTTAAAAACGCTCGGATCAAATTTAAGATCTTAGATTTACAAAACGGCAAAAAAAATAAAAAAAATAACAGAGATAATTCAACAATACGTTGTGTTTGTCTTCCACAATTATCCCGAATGACACATTCTATTGTACCCGCTGACGCCAAATGATTAAACACTCGTGTAAAACATATTTTCTCAGCAGGACACTCGAAACTGTGACTTACCAAAAAAAAAAATCGAGAGGCTCCAGGCCCTTCGCTAACCCAGAATACCTCCAACCATAACCGCTGATTATAGCGCCGCTTCTTCCACACGTCGCAATTAGGCGGCTAAACGGTGGGCTGCTTCCAACCGAAGGAGGCGCTACCCAACACCGTCCCCACGTGGCCTCCCGCCGCCGAGGTCTTCGCCGTCTTTTTCTGCAGCTGTATTTTAAAACTCGACATGAACCCGGTTTGCAGCGCGTGAAGCGTTTTGAAGGCCTTTGGCGGATCATTTAAGGATCTGCAGCGTCGAAACGAAGGAAAAGCGAGCCTTCGGCTTTCCGCGGCTGTCCGAGCGGAAGACGAAGGCGGACCTCCGGGGTCGTCCCTCGTCGGCTCGCCCTCCGGTCCGTGAGCTGCTTCCCGTCCTCCGGCTCTCGGGACAGGCGTACCCTCCGGTCCGGTCATCTTGAGCGCAGATGGCCCTCCGAAGAGGACGTCTGCCGGGGGGGGGGAGGGGGGACCGAGGCCCGCGCTTTGCAATCTCCAGCGTTGAGGTGAAGTGAAGGCTGTTCATTGCGCTCTGGGGGGGTGAGGACGGGAGGGGGGGAGGGGGGGAAGGCCCCAGCGTCCGACTCTTACCTGGGATTACGTCCCTCCATTAGTTAATCACCCCTCGCACTAAACCTCCTAAGCCAGCCGCTCGAACAATAGAAAACTATCTCGCCGCAATCAATCAGCATTTTTACGGCGGCGCTCGGAGGGATCACCGCGCCGGGCTCCGCATTATTCTTGCGGCCGATAAATTGGTCGTCTCTGCCGTGACATCTGCTGAGTTTTATCTCTCCGAGCGAAGTCTGGCATCCACATGGCAGACATTTTAAGTAAATTACTAAACACATTCCCCCCGTCGGCGTGATCACTTTATTGTCATTAAAAGGGCTTTGCTGCTTTGATGTCTGAGGCTGTAACACATTTCAGCGGGCAGTAAATGCGGAGGGAGCCCGGTTGCGTAGTTCTGGATAACGGTTTCTGTGCTTTATAGATACCAGTCGCGTATCAAACGCGCTCCCGGGGTCCAACGCGTCGGACCGCTCGGACCACATCTGGCCGACGCACAAGTCAAAGGAAAAGGTGGCGCGAAATCACCCCCCAAAAACACCTCATGACTCCACTTCATCGTACTCGGCAATGATTAATGAAGTGTCCCCTCACATTCTGCCATATTCGGCGCGGAGGTTTACTTGAGCCGTCGCCCACTTCTGATACCGAAAGGGCACATCGAGTACGTCTGCGGACGAATAGTGATGCCGTTGTCATTTTGGGAGGAAGTAAATGTGCACGATGACAATAAAAAGTCGGTAAGCTTGACAGTAAGCTCCAAAGTTTAACAACCCGCTCGCTCGGCTTTATTCCAGTGAGAGACGAGAAGGAAAGAAAAAAAAAAAAAGAGAAAAAGGCCTGGCAGAGTGTTAACCGTCTTCTGTGGAGACATTCATAGTCGCTCTGCTGCTGGAAACTCTGGTGAGGAATTTAGGGAATGCGACTTCTCGGCAGAGATCAAAAGGGTTGAACATTAACTGCGCTGAACTCTTCAGCCCTCCAGTGCTGCTCCCGGGGACTGCCTCTCAAGTTCAAGAGTCCCGCCGGAGCGCTGTCGAACGCTCGGCGTCAAAAACGGGTACGTCACCAGGGAGCGGTAACACGTGAAGCTTCGTCCCCCGTCCTGCCGGCCCCGGCGCCGCTTCGGCCGCATACTCGGGGGTGGGGGGTGGGGGTGGGGGGGGGGGGGGGACCGTACAAACCCCGCCGGGGTGCTCGTGCGCCAAGACGAGACACCACGCCAGATCACTTAAAAGCTCCCAGGCGACCGTTCTCCCCGGTGATCTAAACCTTTTTTTTTTTTTTCCGTTTTGCAAGAGCTGCCGGGTCTTAATCCGCGGCGGTAACAACTGTTCTCCAGATGAGCTTTCAACGCGGGTCTCACACCTGCAGTATTCCCGGTCGGGCACTTTGAATAAACCCCGCCGGGTGCCTCCCGTATCTCGGGAACCGTCAGGGCGGCCTGCGAACGAGTGGGCCCAAAGGTAAATGCTCCCGATTAGCCATCGTAAATGAGGGATCTCTGCACCGAGATGCCTCCGGACCTCTCGGTCCACCTGCTGATGGCTGTTGAGAGCGAGTCGTTCGGACCTGATTTAGTTAATGAGCAAATTGGAAATTCAATTCAGGTCGGGTAAATTTACTTTAGTTCAGGCCGCATGAGGAAAAGATTAAAAAGAAAAAAAGAAAGTGAACAGTAGTTGATTGATCTGAGAAAAAGAAAAAGGGACACACACACACACACACACACACACACACACACACACACTACAGCTGAGTGGGGATTAGTGTCAAATGCTACAACTACCATACATACAGTATCTTTTTGCGAAGCCCTTGGCAGCCTTCCAGGGTAGTAAGCAGCCTACTACTGAACAGGACTCTGGGTGGGTGCCATGTTTTGACAGTGAGGGATGGGGTCGTCCGTGCAGCAGCTGTGGGTCTCTTGTCACGGGGCAGGAACGGGGAGGTAAGAGGGTTCACTGGGTGACGCTGAGGCGGAGGCGCCTTTCTCCCGTTGGAGGCTCAACCGGCTTCCCGCTGGGGGCCCGGACAGATTTATGACCCGGGTAAATGATATGTTCGGGCGTGATGCCCTGCAGGGCCGGAAGCTCCACGGTGGACGTATCGGCCCGTTTTGCTGCGCTTGAACTTATCGTGACCGTTTTGTGCGCTTTAAAATCTGCATAAATGTGTAACGACGTCATAAAGTTTGTCATCACCAGAATACATCCGTTTGAAGTGGAAAACCGTTACGCCGGGGCGTCGCGCGCGCCATAATCGCGAGGAAGTTCAAACTCCAGCGACGATGACCTAACGCATCAGAATATATGCAGCCGTGGCCGAGTTGAAGGGATAATTTCGTTTGTCTTTCCCCTTAACGTGGCTGTTGTGCCTCTGTAGGTTTAAACGATGCGCACTTTACCTCTCCGTGTAGAAATTCGGAGAGTTGGCAAGGTATCACACAAAACAGCAACCAGTGTAAAAAAAAAAAAAAAAGTTTGTGGTTAGGGTTAACGACATCGCTTTCGTTTCTGATCCGTCTAACGTCCCCCCCCCCCCCGGTGACCGCCCACATTACTCGGACTGTTTCACTTTTTGTTACTTTGTCACACGACCTTCTTTGACCTCGGTCATACGTTTGTGTATTTTTCACGGCCCGGGTGACATATTTATCCTTTTCTCGTTTTATCTTTTTTTGTTGTTGTTGTTTGCACGCCGTGGGACTGTGAGAAACAATATTTCGATCTCTCTGCATGTCTTGTACACGTGTTGGATTGACAATAAAGTTGATTAGACTTACTGTACACTGTCGGGTCCTCTGAGCCGCAGCTTTATGTAGCACTTAATGGGAACCCGAAAACGCGTCCCAGCTCTTTATTTTTCCGCTTAATATGACGAGCTATTGTGCTGACTTTTTATGCTTAGGTTCATATGTATTTGTTGACCGTCCAGTAATGATTTTTGAAAATTTGAGGCACCTTATTAACTGAAAAGATAGAAGAAGAAAAAAAAACTGCATGATAGTTTAAATGACATTGGACTGTTTTACTTCTGTTGCCAAAAATCAAATGTTGAAACCAAAATCAGTTCTTTTAAAGGGTGACGGCAGATTTGCGCTCGCGTTGTGTATTTTGGTGGAAGGACCACCCGTTGTTTATGTTTGATTTACAAATTATTCCTTTCAGAATAAACCGAATTAGTGTCGTTGATATTAAAGATTTATTATTATGTCATGAATTTTTAATCAAGCAGTGCGCTGGTTTTATGAAACGCTGTATTTTAATCAAATGGAATAATAGAAATAGACCAAATTTCCTGTTGAAGCAGGCTCATTGGTCCCTATTTTCTCTAGAAATGGTAAATTCAAGTTTCGTCTTAAGTCAGTCACACATCTGATAATATAATATTAGCCAGCTAGACGGTCCATCGGATCTGATCAAAAGCTCCTGAAAACACCTTCAGTGGCCCGTAGGGAGGGGGGGGGGGGCAGCAGTCTCACTCATGAATATTTGACGACCCTTCAAAGACATGTGAAGAGCCTGAAATGCAAAAAAGGCGCCACATAATTATCAGGGCGGCTTTTTATGAACCGTCGATGGCACTTTTGCCCTGAGCCGTTGTTAATTACTGACCTTGGTTTAACCTGTGTGTGTGTGTGTGTGTGTGTGTGTGTGTGTGTGTGTGTGTGTGTGTGTGTGTGTGTGTGTGTGTGTGTGTGTGTGTGTGTGTGTGTGTGTGTGTGTGTGTGCGTCTGTGACGGATGATGGTCACAGAGCGGTGGGATGCATTGTCCTGATGCGTTCATCTTTTTCTCTCCGCTGTGAACTTTGACCCTCTTTGAACCTCTTCCACTCGAAGGAGAGCAGCGGCGGCTTCATAAACTCTCGACTGCAGCGCGGTTGAATTGGACAAACCAGTAATGTGTTCTCGGGTTCAAAGCCCGGCTTCGCGGCAGTAATAATCCGTACACTATCAAGCAATAAATAATAACCTTTATTTTGCGTAGTGCTTTTCAAAACAGTCACACGGTGCTTCTTGGAGTCCAATAAAAGAATTTCCATTTTGTAATTTTCATCTAACCATATAGAGAAAAGACACAAACACACCTGCAGGAGAGAAAGCATGATTAATACAGGTAATAAAAGAAGGATAGAAACTAGACAAACTACAGGTTGACTATTAAGAAAGAAAGAAAAAAAAAAGCTTTTCTTTAAAAGTAGGTTTTGAGGAGTGATTTAAAAGGTGGGAGCGAGGCCTTGTATGCATCAATTATTAAACATCCTTTCCAATCTTGCTCGCAGATATAAAAGTACTCTGAATAATAATTTGTCTGATGTCTTCATACAAGAGGGTTTCATTGAAAAATCCAGCATCGATAATCACGCGAACCTTTTTCATTTTAAAAGTTGAATTATTGTTGATTTAGCACATCGCTGGTTTGTGCTCTGCAGGCTTCGCATTTCCTCATCACACGGCGTAAAACCGGCCAACTGGAGGATGACCGGTTTCCGAACTGGCTGTGATGTCACAAATCCCGTTTGCGGATAAGCTTTAACTCTTAAACTCTGAAGTGACTTTAGAAGTTGTCGTTTTGCTTCTCTTTGTAGATCTTTTTGTGGTTGTTTTGTATCAGTTTTGCGCGTCTCTGTTGCCGTTTTGGATCTTTTTGTAACAGTTTGTCGGTCGGTAGTCACGTTAAATCCCTTTTTTTTTTTTGCATCGGTTGTTTAGCGTTCATGGTCGCTCTGCGTCTCTTGGTGGTCATTTTGTACCTGAAGTTCTTTCCATCTGCGGTTGTTGTTGTTGTGTCTCCGTCATTTTCCATCTCTTTGGAGTCACGTTGCACCTTTTTGTTTTGCATTTATGGTTGTTCTTTGTCTCTTTACAGACATTTTCCATCAATTTTTTTTTTCTTTTTAGTGTTTATGGCTGTTTTATTTTTCTTTGCGGTAGTTTTTGAATCTCGTCATCACTTGCCGTCTCTTTGCGTTTGTTTTTCAGTTTGCTGGTGGTCGTATTACATCTTTCTGTAGTCATCTGTCGTCTGTCTGCGATCACTTTGCCTCAGTTTTTTTTGTGGTTTTGGTTCTCTATAAAAAAAAATTAAAAAAATTAAAAAAATGTATTGGTGTTTTTGATATTCCAACAACAATTGTTAACAGCGACTTCATACGAAGGCAGAAAAGAGCTCCGCGAATGACGCGAGAGGGTCGAGTTTTGTGGACGGCGCGGGTCGGGGCTCGGCTGAACTGGCCTTAAAACCCAACACTCGGGAGCCAAGCGGAGTTATTTCGGTCCGAAGTTAGTAATGAGATGCATACTTGTGTGCACGATAGAGATACAGAGGGCCCTTCATGTACACGCCATCGCCGGGTCTCCTCCTCTGTGAGCCAACACAGCCGGCCATTCACCGTCCGTCACACTGCGGCACGTGATGCTCCCAACCACAGCCGTCCTAATCAGCCTATTTATGAGCGCGGTGGCTCGTAAAGAAGAAGAAGAAGAAAAAAAAGACGTTTCGTCTCGCGCCTCTGACTGCGCACAAAGACAATAATTGATTTATTCAGTTTAAATAATAAAAGCTTCTTCATGAGGTCAAGGGCGTTATTCCGCCCCCACCCCACCCCACCCACCCACACCCACACACACACACACACCCTCCTCCACCCCTCCCTCCTCCCGAGTCATCGCTGTGGACTTCTTACTGTGTGTTGAATCATCAAACGTTCCCTCTTCGCTGACATTTTCCTGCTGCGGCCGATCACTTGATAGTAAAAAGGAGGAACGGGGAATTAATTTCAGGCGCCGCCGAGTTGCACTCTGTGACCCGCCGGTGTCTCTTTCTGGGCCTGAGCTGTCATTTGTGGATGCGCATGATTCTACGCTGCTCCTCCACAACTGTACTCACCCCAAACAACAGGCGCTATATTAGATGGCACTGTGATGAAAATTACAAGCTTTCATCCGATTGTGGTTTCTGTGTGTGTTGTGTGTGTGTGTGTGTGTGTGTGTGTGTGTGAGAGTTTTGGAGTTGTTTTCGTCAGGAGGTCTCTGCCCGTCAGATCACTAACCAAACGCAGTGCGAGGAGACAGCAGGGACATTCATTATGTCGGTAGAAACGACGGACGCGTCGTTAAATGAGAAAGTCCCCGTCGTACCGTGATGGGAGTCTTCTGAAATCTTGTGAGTCTCTCATTTGCCATCGCTTACGTCTTGTCAGCAGATTTCAATGCTGTCTGAATCAGAGCAGCCTACTCAGACCAGAAGTGAAGCAGCAGTGAATTACTGGAGACAAATCTGCATGTGTTACATGGAAACACCGCATAACCTCATGCCCCAGAAAACCATCTGCACCGAAGTTCTCACTTACACAGTCAGATTATTATTATTATTTTTGTTTTAATCCTCGCAAGTAACTCTTCACTTTGAGTCCCTATTTACTATTGATAAACAGGATGTATCCGCAAAGCATTTATTGAATAAATAGTAAATGACCGTAGGAAGTGCATAAAAGTTTAAGAAAATGTTTATTACACATTATAAAAACAGAAACACTGACCAACTCCAGAATGGTGGACGCCGCCTCGAATAGTAAAAACCGAACTGATTTCATTTTACGGAGCTCTTAATGATTCAAACTTTGATCAATATAGCTAATATCTACTTCATAAATCGCATTAAAACTGTGTTGTATTGCAGAATACAAAAAGTCTGGACGTCTTAATGGGGGATTTACAGTTTGCAGTCAAATACTATTTGGTTTAGTTACTCCTTTAAATGCTAAATAGGGGCTTTAAATCACCGCGTTACCAGGACACAAATCTGTTGCCTAATTTGCCCAAATGTGCAAAAGGAGCCCGCAAAGACTTAAATACCCGTGGTGTTCGTCCGGGATGCGGATCCTCCCCGCGTGAACTTCAAAAGGCTCGGCCATTAATAATTCCAACTTAGGGAGGTAGCCCGCCTGATATTTGCAATTCTGATAGCTGACGCTCGAACTGCGGGCGAGGACAGGACGTGGAAGCGGGAAGACGGCATCGGGGAAATATAATTTGGGGAGTTGAGCGGCATCTACCGCTGCAATTCCCCCCCCCCTCTCCCCTAAATTATTCCCCAAAAACGCTGACGACCTCACGGGGCACCGCAGCCACGCGGGAGTCGAGGAAATATCCCCGCAAAATACCCGCGAAATTATTCTTGCACAAATTGGTCTGCGTGTGTCGTTGATGCATATTTCATGCGCCTTTTTCTGAACTGAATCGGGTTTAATCCCGTACGTTAACATCCGACTCATTATAACGGTGCATTAGTGCGCGCGTGTTGTACATATAAGAGCTGCAGTGTGAATCTTCAAAAAGGAAAGAGGAAACTGCCGTTCTATTTTCGGCCCGCGCTGCAAAAAAAATAACACTCGACATTCTGTGAAGATGTGACAACCATCATTCCTAGAAGATAAACATGCGAGGACTGCGGCAAAGTAAAAAAAAAAAAACCCAAAAAAAAACGGCCCCCATTCATTGATATTTAGAGACGCAGAGTAAAGCGATTCACCGCATTGAGAATACGCACGCCGACTTCCTTCTGAACATTGTTATGCAACTTCCTCCAGCCTTTTAATTTAAATGTTTAAGCTTGAGTTTTGAGTGTCACTATGTGATCTTTATCACATAGTGACACATTGCAAGTTCGCCCCAAAAGCTGCTTTTTTTTTTTTTTTTTTTTTTTTCTGCTTGTAAATGTGGGAGGGGAAAAAAAGAAAAAGAAAAGCAAACGGGGTGTTTGTTGTTTTTCTGTTTTCACATTCCATCAGCTGTAAAACTGGTATCAGAGAGCAGCTCTGACAGATGTTAGTTTGCTTAACCAACATTTCACACACTCTTACCAACTCACCCATTCCCAGGGGGGAGGGAGAGAGAGAGAGAGAGGGAGAGAGAGAGAGAGAGGAGGAAGAGAGAGGGAGGAAGAGAGAGAGAGAGAGGAAGAGAGAGAGAGAGAGAGAAGAGAGAGAGAGAGGAAGAGAGAGGGACAGAGAGAGAGAGAGAGGAAGAGAGAGGGAGGAAGAGAGAGGGAGAGAGGAAGAGAGAGAGAGTAAGAGGAAGAGAGAGAGAGGGAGAGTGAGAGGGAGGAAGAGAGAGAGAGTAAGCGGAAGAGAGAGAGAGGGAGAGTGAGAGGAAGAGGAAGAAAGAGAGAGAGAGAGGGAGAGTAAGAGGAAGAGAGAGAGAGGGAGAGAGAGAGGAAGAGGAAAAGAGAGAGAGAGAGAGAGAGAGAGAGGAGGAGAGAGAGAGAGAGAGAGAGAGAGAGAGAGAGAGAGAGGAGAGTAAGAGGAAGAGAGAGAGGGAGAGAGAGGAAGAGGAAAAGAGAGAGAGAGAGAGAGAGAGAGAGAGCGTGAGAGGAAGAGAGAGAGGGAGAGAGAGAGAGACAGAGAGGGTGAGAGGAAGAGAGAGAGATAGAGAGGGTGAGAGGAGGAGAGAGAGAGAGGAAGAGAGAGAGAGGGTGAGAGGAAGAGAGAGAGATAGAGAGGGTGAGAGGAGGAGAGAGAGGGTTAGAGGAAGAGAGAGAGAGAGAGGAAGAGAGAGATGAGAGAGAGAGGAGGAGAGAGAGAGAGAGGGTGAGAGGAGGAGAGAGAGAGAGGGTGAGAGGAAGAGAGAGAGAGAGGAAGAAAGAGACAGAGAGGGTGAGAGGAGGAGAGAGAGAGAAGAGAGAGAGAGAGAGAGAGAGAAAGAGGAGGGTGAGAGGAGGAGAGAGAGAGGAGAGAGAGAGAGAGAGGAAGAAAGAGAGATAGAGAGGGTGAGAGGGAGAGAGAGAGAGAGAGAGAGAGAGATGAGAGAGAGAGGAGAGAGAGAGAGGGAGAGAGAGAGAGAGAGGAAGAGGGTGAGAGGAAGAGAGAGAGAGGAGAGAGAGAGAGAGACAGAGAGGGTGAGAGGAAGAGAGAGAGAGAGAGAGAGAGAGGAAGAGAGAGATAGAGAGAGAGAGGAGAGAGAGAGAGAGAGAGAGAGGAGAGAGAGAGAGAGAGAGAGAGAGAGAGACAGAGAGGGTGAGAGGAAGAGAGAGAGAGACAGAGAGAGAGAGAGGGAGAGTGAGGGTAACACCCACCAACACAAACCCCAGCAGGTAAACACAGGAGCGAGAGGAACTCGTCCTCCATCGGCCCCCAAACAACACGCTCGACCGTAAACTGAGAATTTCAAATGATTCACCGCCTGCAACCTGATCGCTCTGTCTTTACCCTTTCTCATGGCCCCCGTCTAAATGTCAGCATCTGTGTAAACGCTAAGGTAATTCACTCGTCGGCCCCGCTGCTGTGAACGAGGTGGGAGGAGGCGGGGGGAAGGAGAGGGGGGGGGGGGGGGAGGAGGAGCAGAGACGAGTCAGTGCACACATCCTCCCGGATCAGCTGCCGCTGCTCCTCACGTTGATCACTGTTTAAAAAGGTAATTCCACCTGTCACCTTCA